>NC_051852.1:153250039-153892314 GCF_905115235.1 Hermetia illucens | reverse complement strand
GATCATTTTAACCACGTCCTAGCTCTGAAGACTAAATACCGCTCCGAGCCTGCAGTGTGGGCAAAGTGCCAGGATTCCAGCATAGAGCGCAACTCTCCTTTTCATTTTAGGTATTTGATTTATGATCTATCTGACCTAACTCACTTGAACCTGTAGCGCACCAGCCTCGATTTCCTGTTTTCTCGCGGTCTGTTGGAGACTTGACAACTCTTCAAAGTCAACATTGGCATTACCAGTCGTCTTACTGGTAATGGCAATCTTGCATTCCGCGCAGACTTATCACAGATTGTAGATTCTACTTCCTTTTTCTGTTTATTCGTCCTTGACCTCCCCGGTTTCCCTTCGACAGTGCCTTCCACTTCATAAATGCTGCTTGCTACGGTGGATCCTGATTGCCAATTCCTTGCTTTTCGTGTAGATGGCTGTCACTGAGGATACCTTATTTTCCCGGAAGTACCCCGATTTCTGGGCAAAGATTTGTCTGAGGAAGAGTTTTTGGCATGAAGAAATCCCTAATATGTTTCCGCATGACCTCAAATCGACTTCGTGTCTCTCAATTTTGTCCATCCCTCCCTGTTGAGATGTATCATGCGACCAGGGCAGAGTTTAGAAGAGAGGATTCTCACCTTCCTAGCGTTTAATGTCTCTCTCTCTCTCTTTTCGCTCAAGATGAGTAAGTCGGACGAGGCCCAATTATTGTGAATTCTGAATGAGGTTTGCCAATAGGAAAGCAAAAACAATGCAGACGCCCTTGCCTAATTCATTTCAAATTCTATCATAGGATTTAAGGGAAACCCCCAGAAAACGGTTTGGAAAAATTCATTGAGCTCATTTCTGCGAAGAAACGAACGAGGTCATTAGACTTCATTAAAGCCCGTTCCCATATTCATCCTAATCACCAACTCCCCCTGGAAAATACGCAATCAGAGAAAAACAAAAATCAGCCCAAACAAAAAGCTTCAGCGTAAAAATAATCGATAAATTCCCAATGCAAGGGAGCAACCATTTAGGGAAGGCAACCCGAAAAAATCGCCAAGAAAGGACGAGAAGTTGAGGACGAGATTATCAAAACGGAAGTGGCGAGCATTCCCTGCAAACAAGGGTGTCAAATGGCACGTAATGAACGCGAGGCTAATTAACAACTGTCTTGCACCGGGCCGCCCCGTAGCCTGCCCCCTCGGCCGGCCGGGAACGCGCTCCACTCTACGTGCAAACCCATTTTGGCGTAGTATCAATGAAAATGGTTGACAAACACCGCACGGGTCGTATGTGGGAGCTGGGAAGGTCGACGACAGGCCTCGGGGATGGAAGCGGACCGGGGTGTGCTTTATTACTCCTGGGATACTCCAGCGCACGCCCCCACGTCCGACACTTCGCTTCCTGGTCCCTTGCTCGCCTCACTGCAGAGAGGAAATGAAACTTTGTATTTTCCGGCGACTGAGGCTCGGTGGCCCTCCATTGTTCGGTCGGTTCGCGATACCACAGGGCTGCATTGTTGCATTGCTGCACATCCACGAGCGGTGAAGGGCTCTCGATTGTAATCAACTGCTCGGCAGGCTCTTTGTTGCAGAAGCACTCCTCCGGCCACTTACAGTCGACTCGCCGCGGAGGCAAAGCAGAGACAAAGGACGGAACCTGCTGACCGCCAGACAGATCCACACAGCCCCCGGCGAAAAATTAACGGCCACAATCGAATTGGATGCTGGCCGTCACCGAGAATTCCTCGCTCTTCCCTTTCGAAGCCATTCGGCAAGCGCATATCCGCAAAATAATGGGGCTGAGACCACACCGCAGAGTGACAGATGGGATCCGAATCTTACACCGTGGATCCTTGCGGGGTGTCCTCCGCTCCTTGAAATCTGTCCCGCAAGAAAGGAAGCAACGGAAAACACCTTTCGGCTCGCAACTTACCACATATTTCCGCCACTCGCTCGGAAAAAATCGCAGCTGGGTGTCTCTCGAAGGCAGCGGACACTCCTCAGTTCTGGCCGACTGGCAACTTCGACTCCTGCAGGTTCTTCGTGAAATATCCCAAAAACTCTGACCACTCACTTTGTGCCTTTCCCGCAATCACTGCAACGAGATTTGCTCACAGAATTTCACGACACTTTGCCTTGCACTATCTTCATTGCATTCCGCACGCCATACGGACCCAAGGATCGCCTTTTCCTTTTCTCGTTTTTCACACTCCCCGCACTCAATTCGCTGCTACTCTTGCGAGTCTTCCCGTCGCACACAAAGTGGATTTTCGCGACGAATTTCTTGAATTAAACTCACTTTGCTCGCCTGTCTCGCACTCAGCGCCAGATTCATTGAACTCCGCCGAACCGTAATCAATGCGAAAACTGCATTTTCAGCCGGACAACAAGAGACTTTTTACACCGAACGCAACAAAACACAACTCGCACCCGTCGTCGTCGACTCTCCGTCAGCCATATTTGAATGGAAATTGACGGGCGGCTCGGCTCGGGAAATGCTCAGAAGCAGCAGAGCGACGGCGGCTGCTGCGACCCGACCTGGGGAAATGTCAAGCTTCCAGGCGACTCCTTGGAACGGAGCGACGAGGATGGCGCAATGCTGGGCCGGTCGCGAAATCGTCCGTCCCGGTCTCGCCACGGTTGCGCGCATGCGACGCGCAGATTTCGCAATTGTTGGATAAACAAAACAAAACCAACACAAGCGCAATTTGTCCGGCTGTCAAAGTGACAGGCGGCGGTGCTCTCTGAGCGCGGAGAGAATCCGGTGGATTGGATTCCAGTCGCTCAGGTGATTGATTGCGGAGAGAGTGCATTGGAACGATTGCGCTCCAGCTGCTTCCCGGGTTTTTGTTTATTAATTGGAAAGACCAGCCCTGATGGAACGAGGAACAGATGTCAATGGACTCCGGGAATATTCGAAATTTCCATGTCGTATTCGAGCTGCGCGGGAAATTGAGTTTGAATTTGAATAAAATATTTTTAGGTAAGGAGCCTCAAAAATTTGTTCAATTTCGAAAATTCACATAGAAGGAAACCAGTAACTTTAACACTGGTAGACAAAAGTATGAAATTCTTTTTATTTTCTGCAAATCTTAAAACGCAGTCCGAAATCAGAACTTTTTTCTGTCTTTTTCCGTGACATTATCGCCATTTTTTGGGAGTTTGTTGGACCAAGAAGTGGAAACACTTCTTTTAAAAAAAAAAACGTCATACTGACATCTGTGTTTACATTGTGGCTATGTAAGGAGGAAAGCTAGATAACTTTAGCCTGAATTACTGTAAGACACCGTAGCGTCTGAGATGAGGAAAGTGTAAGAACCTTGGAGCTTTAGAAGGAAACTATCATCACCCCTGGCAGTAACGTATAAAATACAAAACCATTAAACGACGAGAAGGAGAAACCTAAGGTCCGATGCGGTTAACCCGCGGGGGTCGTCTGGCTTCGTGACCTGATCGGGCTCCTATAATTGACAAGGCGACGTCAAAACCTAATCGCTAATCGTGGGGTGATCTGACGTCTGGGCCCCACGATGACTAGAAGAATGGCTTTGCCTGCTGTAGTTACTTCGCCCCAGTTTATGACCACCATTTCAGCAGATTGGCGAAGGCCGCGGATGAAGTGGACTAAGGAAATCAACCTCTTTATTATACGCTCTTACTATGAAATAACAACGGCGGGAGCATATACATCTTACCAACCCCCCTTTGCACTAAAGATCCCTCGAGCATTTCCCGCAATATGCGCACGTGCAGGGGGTTGCAGACACAATCCTGGCCAACATCAGGGAACGTGTTCGACTGAACGTTATCGCGAAAACTGGTGGTCAAGAGTCGATGGGGTAAAATTTTAAATACTGGCGAAAGACCTCTTTTTCACCATCTAGCTGAAGTCTCCACTGAAGTTCGGGATGAACTCCAAAGAGCGTGTATAGAATTCTCGGAAATGAACGGTTTGCGCAATGCAGGAACCCTTAGGGCTCATGCAACTCCGAGACTTCAAACACAGTGATGAGAATCCCCAAAATCACAACCGCTTGTGTACCATGAGCCCCAACTAATGGCTTTTGAACCAATTCCTCAGAGCTAGTGGTAAGGGATGGAACTTTGTCAATACGCACCTTTTTCGTATGACATTCTCCAGAATATTTATTGGAAAGGCGAAGAACATCACACCCAGCACATCTTAAAGAATCATCAAACAACAATCAATCTCGTTATGAGACCCCAGCAGCAGCGAATAGAAATAAATTGAATCGAAAATGAGACAAACCCCAAGATGTCTCGATGACAGCCTCCTCTGTTATACCAATAATTTCGATCAGATAAAAATCATCTATCGGACGAATACAAGCGCACTGCGACCATTGATATCATCCACCTATTGACAAAGTGATTGTCCAGAGTTGACGGTGAGCTGTCCTCTTGATCAAGACGATCAACGATTTGAATGGCACAATTAAGAATGGTCACTCAAGGAGATAGTAAGCTGAAACGGTCTATGGTGGTGTTATCAGGCTGGGGGACCCTGATGCTCACAATTAACGATTTAAAGTAACCTAACTTGCCGAATGAAATTATGTTTCATCGACTTGTGCACCGCCTCCCATAATCCCCTTTTATGAGGTTCATGCGAGGAATGCCAATGCCAAGTTCAACAAAGCCTGCTAGCTCTGTTCTAATTAAAAGGCTATCCTGCCTGAGGAAGCTATTTGCGCGTCGTTATGCAGATTGGAACATCGGCAAAATATACGAACGTGTCGGGAACCCCACGAAAGCTGAGGTCATTAATGTGCATTGTTCTCGTAGCCATGCACACAAAAATTGGCAAACAAGCCTCCTGCGGCAAAATAATAATGGAATTCTGGTCATGCTAGAAAGTAACGTGTTGTTGTCGTCCTCCCGTGTGAAGCAAGGCTTGATTGTTCAGGAGATAGATTGGGTTGAAGATGCCAACTGAAACGCATGAGTGAAATGTCACCACAGAATTCCTGAGTGTCGTCTACGACTACTGTGCCTTGTACTATACGAAGCACAAGGGTGAGGGCCTAGCCCAGTTATTGAGCGCCGATTATTGATGCACCAAATGATGATTACGGTCTTATCCATAACTTGGTACTAGAGATGATAGGGACTGAATAATACACGCTGTTGTCACAAGGACCACGATTTTCTCATCGCCTGGTTCAGATTTGCTGGGGAAGACGCGCAAACCAAAGGGGATTGTCAAGAAACTTTGCAACTCAGAGGCCATAACTGACGCAGTCAACAGGATTCTCGACTAATCTCACATAAGACCAATTGGCTGAAGTTGTGAGGGGTTGCAGAACTTTTTGGTACTTGGCACTTGGTACTTTGGTACAGTATCACTTGTGAAACGAACCATAGTGTGTTGTCCAACATCGGCAGGCTGCATGTAATGATATAATATGCTCCTTCATTTTGAGAGGGACCACCTTCGTAAGTGCCATGATAAAGCAGACAATAACGTCACCTTCCTGTTCTATAGAAGAACGTGGACAACCGCAGCACATGATTGCATACTGACCATGGTAGGCGGTGATCTGGTCGAACGCGGAAATTATTGAGATCATCTAAGCCTAGTAAAGGCCAGTTCCAGCCAAGGCAAGAGCCCAGAGAGAATTAATAAAAATATTGGCGTTTGTTATCACGAGGTGATATCGCGGATGGAAGTTCGACCCTAAATAGAAGCTCGTATGTTCCTATGGTATTGGCCCGCCGGGATTCGCAAAAATATTCGACTATGTATGTTGTCCAGAGCGCACTGCCTCAATGCTCGAATCGTGTCGTATGGACTTGACGCTAAACCAACGGAAGTAAGAGTTTTCCAGCAGCCGGTGTCTACTACTATTACCCTGTTATGAGAAACATCACCCTCTTTACATTGAATTTCTGGATCTAGAGACGGCGTTTGACGTTTGAAGTGTGCCACATGAACTAATCTGGTATGCTCTACGACAACACCTAGTACCAGAGGAACTCGTGCGCTGGGTTAAATGGCTCCACAACGATCCGAAAAGTAAAGTTCGAAATGTGACGGCGGTATCAAAACCGTTTCGTTTCTCTGTCGGTGTTCATCATGGAAGCGCCCTCTCACCACTCCTCTTTGTTCTTGTTATGGACACTGTCACATGGGACATCCAACGTCCACCGTCCTATACACAGCTTTATACAGATGATGTTTTCCCGACGACTCATTACAAAAATGGCAGCAGAAACACTAAATCTTAAACCCAGCATCATTGTACCGTCGACCCTCGACGTTGTGACGTCGAACTATAAATCCGCAGAAGCTAGAAACAACCGCGCCTCCCAATAAAAACACCGCAAGCGATAAACGGATCACGGAGAGCCCGTTGCAGAGCGAACTGGGGAAAAAACGAAGGGAGGAAGGGGCACCGGAAGGAGACTTGAGTCAGATACTCTCCAGGGTTCAAAAGAAGAAGGCAAAGAGGGACAAGAGACAACAACACACCGCGTCATCAGAAAAACCTCTGCTTAAAATTAAGGCGGACACGAAGGATGGAGCTGCTTATTAAGCCGACGGAAGGCAAGACTTTTGCGGAAGTCCTTAGGGAAATCCGTTACAAGATCAAGCTTGAAGATAGCAGAGCAGAAGTATTCGGAAAACTAAGGGCGTTGGAGTCCTAGTCGAATTAGGCCCGAGGACATCAAATAAAGTTCTGTGAAGCAATCAAGGGACTTCTGGGAGAAAAAGCTTTGGTTTCCAGCTTGGAATCCACATGCTCTCTGGAAATCGAGATCTTGGTTGCCTCACAGAAACGAACGCGATAGAAGAGGCCATTAAACGCGAATGTCCCGAGGTAATGAATGTCCGGATTGGTATGACCTCTGCGAACTCCCGAGGCGAGGAACCTCCTAAACTGAGGGAAAATCAGAATCGGTTGGGTAGTGTGTAGGATACGAATCCGGGTCGCCCCAACCAAATGTTACAAATGTTTGGATTATGGGCACACGTCTGTGATCTGACGGGGACCTGACAGAAGGGCAACATGCCCCAAATGCGATCAGGCAGGCCAGCGAACAGCTGCAACGAAAAGGAGAGCTGCGTCTTATGCAGGGACCGTGGCGCATATGATGGGAATGTTGCGCATAATGCGGGTCCAATCCTACAAATCAATATGCAGTGGACTGCAACCGCACACGAGTTGCTAGCGCAGTTCGCTTCAGAGACCAAAGCTGTTTTAGTGCTCATCAGTGAGCAGTACCGAAACAAGGACCCAGCTTCATGGCACCCTGACATATGAGGTACCCCTCCAATCTGGATTCGGGATGACACCCTTCTTAGGGTTCTGCTCGACTGCTTTGTCTAGATTCAGTGTTTAGAGATAACGTTCTTCAGTGTCTATCTAACGCCAAATGAGAAGATGCTTTGGAGGACGCTATCTTGGGCACAGAGGGGCAGATTCTGCTCGGGAGTGACTTCAATGCCAGTCCATTTGAATGGGACATGCGCCATCCAGATTGCAGAGGGAAGCGAAATCTCGGCGAGATCAGGGTTGGTAGTTCTAAGCATCGGATCTATCCCAACGTTCCGGCGCCCAGGCTGCGAGGGAAGCATTCCAGACTTAACCTTCGCGTCGGAGTCACTGGTGTTGCTGGTGGACGAGTGGCGAGTTCTGGAACACTTCTCGGCAATCGACTATCAATACATAGCATTCGAAGTGGTTGACACAAACTCTTGGTGTGCGCCACCTCGGCGCTCTTTTTGTGCACGGAACGATGCGAAGGTGATCACCGGGGGGGTTGTTGAAACTCTTGGAACAGGTGGAACCGCGCTAGAGGGTACTCCTGAGGGCGGTAGCTGACACTGACGTGGCAGACCTTCTATGTATTAGTGGACGGCGGCAATTGCAGAGCTCTGGAAGGAGTGTCACAGACTCCCCCGTTTAGCACAACGTCTAACCTACCGGGAGGAGGCATACACCATAATGATAGAGTACAGATCAGCAAAAAGGAGACTTCGAAACGCAATAAACAGGAGCAAAACTCGCTGCTGGCAGGATTTGGTCGACGAGATGAATTAAGACTCGTGGGGGTTTGGTCACAAACCCGGAAAATTGGGGCTCTGCGGAAATCATGCTCCCTTACGGCCAAGCAGATGAATTGTATGGGCACTATTTTCTGCGCACTCCGTACGGGATGATGACATAAGCGCGGAGAGCGCTGAGGGCCGTCCACTTTTTTCAATAAAAGCGTTGGAATAGGCAGTCCTCTCTATGAAAAGCAAGAAGGCGTCAGAACCTGATAGTAGTCAAGCAAAGGTATACAAACCGGTATTCCAACATTGGCCAGACCTACTGCTCGACGCATTTAATGCTTTCCTGAAAGAGGGCATTTTCCCTTCTCATTGGAAGGTGGCGAGCCTTGCGTTAATCAATAAAGGGAAAGGCGACCCCGAGTTGCCGTCTTCATGCCATATGTATGCTTGACACTGCCGGGAAAATGCTCCAAAAGCTCATCAGAAGTAGACCGGCTGAGGCAATACGCGCTGTCGGAGACTTATCCCCACGGCAGCTCGGTTTTAGAGCAGGAAGATCCACAGTTGATGCCGTCATGCAAGTCGTGGATGCCATTCGTCGAATGTAGGCACATAGCCACCGAGCTCTACGGATGGTGGTCCTCGCACCGCTTGACGGGAGAGATGCCTTCCATCTGCCGAACTATCTCTCACGGACATTGAGGGACTATTTGAGGAACCGCTTCCTGCTCTATGAAAAGCTAGAGAGTCAGCGATGGATGGTGGTCATGTTGGGGGTAGCGCAGGGATCCATCTTAGGGCCGGACCTCTGGAAAGCTTCCTATGATTGTGTACTTAAGATCGACATGCCTGAAGAGTCGCGCCTGGTTGGTTGTGCAGATGATGTCGCGGCGCTTATTGCTGGACGCACTGTCGGATGGATGACTGCTCATGATTTCAACCTTGCACTGGGAAAAACAGAATTATTCATCCTGATTAAAAAGAGAATTCCTACCCTGCGTCTCATATTGTTCGGGGAGTTGATAATCGAGTTAAAACCAACGATAAAGTACCTTGGACTGACGCTTGACTCAAAGATGAGCTTTTTTGAGGAAATCACAGCAGTAGCGAACAAGGCTGCAGTTGGAGTTTCGGCGTTAGGTAGGCTAATGGTAAATATTGGGGGTCCTAGGTCTAGATGCGGGGCTGAATTGAAAGCATGGTGTGACTGACTATTTCCTTACCCAGTTCTTAAGTGGGCATGGAGATTTTCAGTCTTACCTGCATAAGAATGGAAAGGCACGATCTCCGGATTGTGTGTTTTGCAATGGAGTTGTGGACGACACAAAGGGATGGGATTTGTCAGCAGCTCTATTTGAACAGAAGGAAACTCTCTCCAGACAACATTGTCAAGGAGATGCTGAGGAGGGGTGACAGGTGGAGCCGTGTCGCCCATTACGTTCGAGTCCTTCTTATTGCAAAGAAGATAGAGCTCGCCCGGTGGCAGAGCCGTTTGACAGGGGGTTCCTTGAAATATCAGTCCTCTTCCTATTCTCCCCTCCCGTTGTTGAAAGGAATTTGCTGGTTTGAAAGCTCCGCTAGACGGGGAAGTTAAGCGGCTAACCCGAAGTAGTGTTACAAAAGGTTGCAGGTTAGCTCTCTAACGATATGGAGGTGTTTAGTTGGTAGTCCGACGACGTACCGTTACGGGAGTCTAAAACTTTGTGCGTAAATGCATTCACCTACCCCACCCCATTCCGTTTTTGCGCCGGATCGTCCTTACCCGTACGGATTTAGGGACCGACCCACCTATTCAGCCAGATTTTATCCACAACCAGACGTGTCGTTGTCGTTATATATGTTACGGACCATTTATCCCCTTCTTTTTCTTGGCTTCAACGCGGTTAACAGTTCACAATTTTTCTTGCTAACAACCCAAGTCTCCGAGTAATACATGAGGACTGGCAAGAGTTTTGACCCTATGATGAGACAATTCGAATGGTGCAGTTTTTGTGAGCTGAAATAGGCTCTGTTGGCTACCAATGTGCTATGTATTTGATGTCGTTGCTTCGTTGGTTTTTAGTGCTGACGTTGTTACCATACATTTCGTCTTGTCTTCATTGGTGTGCAGCCTTTGATCTCGCCCCGCCTACTCGATCTGGATGAAGGCAGTTCTTTCATCTTGGGTTGTTCTACCTATGATATCGATATCTTCTGAGGTGTTGCTACCCTACAAACTACTATCCCTTTTATGTTTGATGCCTTCTTTGAACTCAGCTGACTATGGCACGCTGTCTTCCCTCTCCCCTCTCATCACCCTCGACGTAAGGAATGCTTCCAACGCAGGGCAATGATAACATATAATAAGATCCTTAAGTCTGCTGAATGTGCTCATGTATATTCAGATAATCATAGGAATTATTTCGTGTATAGAAAGCTCCTCTAAAATACCGACGCAGGCCCAGTTGAATATTTGATAACCGGTGCCTCAGGGATCAGTGCTGGGTCCACCGCTTTGGATTGTGATGTCCGACCATGTCCTGCGAATCAAACTCCCGCGAAAATCTACCCTTGTCAGCTATGCAGACCATAATGCCGTAGATCGACGATGGGAAGAGAGACCGCGTACAATCAGGGTATGGCAGGAACTATGGGAAAATTTTCCAGAAGGGGAGGTGGACGCGCAGGCTGATACCAAATATCCACTTGACCCAGGTTTTGACTGGGCATGGTGGATACCGTAGGTATTTAAATTTTGGACATGACGATTGTCCCTTCTGTCTTAAGTATCTAAACAAATACAAGGACCCGGGGCACATACTCTTCGTGTGCCCAAGCCCTACAGCCATAGCAACATCTTCGACAAAGGACTATGGAAACTCTGGGGATTCCCAATGGATTACGCCACAGGCAAGGTAAGCTTCAAGACGAAGTGCAGAATGAAAGACCCACCTGCGCTAAGACAAAGGAGAGTTGATCCTCCTAGAATAAAATCCACACTCGCGCAAACGCGTTCACGTCTAGAGAGGATACCGTCCTCCTTTGGTTAGACTGGAAATACACTCTATAACTCGCATTGTTGAAGTTGAAGATCTGAGCCGGCTAGATACCGCTTCCCTGCGTGCCCACCAAAGCGGCCACTTATACTTACCTACCTATTCTACTCTGGAGCCAAGCAGATGGAGCAAAATTGGAATACCCCCAGGACTAGAAGGAATAAAACTTCCTGCGTTTTTTTAATATAGAAAGAAATTTTATTGCCAATACACATAAGCGATAAACGAAGACTTAGATCTAAGTAAGAAGTGTCGTTGTTGCTGGAGTCGGTTCAACATGAAATTCAATGTCGAATTGTATCAGGAAAATCAAATAAGTTGCAGTCGCTGACAGCAGTGACACAATCATGCTCCTGTCCATAACGAATAGACCAGTAGCGTTCAGTCGGACCTCCTTGAATATGAGCTGGTACGTGTACAATTCGATCTGAAAATGACAAAAAAGGACATCATTTAATCGTTAAAAAGAAACAAAGTAAAAAATGCTAAAGAAATTTCGTACATTGAACTACCAATATTAAAAGAAGTTATTTTAGAGGAAAAAAGTTATGGAGGAGTTACCAAGGAAATGTATATTGGTGCGCCAAAATTCTCGCACTGTTTTATGGTTGCTACTGTTCACTTCTTTGCGGGCATCCATATCCCCTGCTCTATGAGACGTTAGAGGGCCAGAGGAGGATGGAGCTCATGTCGGGAGGAACACAGGGATCCATCCTAGGGCTTCGTCAGCAGCTCTCTCCAGACATCATTGTCGAGTTCTTCTTGTTGTGAAGAATATTGAGCTCGACTGGCGGAGGGACCGGATGACAAGGAGTTCCCCAAACAAATGACTCCTTCCCTCCTCTCCCCTGCCGTTCGTGAAAGAAATTCCCTGATCTGAAGCCTCCCTAACCCGGGAAAGCGGTAAGGCTAGCCTGAAGTAATGTGTCAAACGGTTCCAGGCTAGTTCTCTGATGACAGGTAACTGTTTAGTTCTGATGGCATACTGTTGCAGGAACCCAACACACCGTGCCTAAAAGCATTCATCTCCCCTACTAAAAAAAAAGCAAAAAATAGGCTATCTATATGGTCTGTTTTTTGGCCTATGTTTTCAATAAGATTGTGGTTTGGTTTCATTATCATCATACAGCGAGTGGTATGCCTACAGCAGCGGAAGAACCCAAAAACAAACACAAAATATCCATGACCAAAAGGAGTTCGTGCTTCACTCAACGAGATTGATATTTTGAAGCTCAACTCGATCATCGCACCATCAGAAAGTTTAGGGAAAGTGGATCAAAATTTTCATACGGCAGATATGTAACATATTGGATAAAGGGGAGGGAGAGAGGAAAAGTGGTTGATCATCCGTTTCCGTCTGTTTTTTATTTGTCGTCAATGCCATGTCACCTCCACTACTCTGAAAAATCGCTTCCTGACCGCTTGGTTTGTTGGTGCCATAGGTGTGACAGTTTCACAACCAAAAGCACGGGCTTTCTAGAAGCTATGGGTGATAGGGCCAAATCCGTATCCGTCATTTTAATGTATGGGTTTCCCTTCAGAACTACAATTTTCGGAGAGTTGCTGAGGAAGACTTAGACATGATATTCACGGGTACCAGAATCAGGAACACTTAGATGATGGATACTGGGCTCGGGAATATGACATTTGGGATATTTTGGCTTATTAATGCTCGGTAATCCTGGATCGTGACAGAAGACTTGGCGTTTATCCAAACAGACTTCGAAACAACGTCGAAACTTGAAATTCTGGGTTTTAAAATTGAGAACTCCTCGAGATGCAACGTATGTTTACCTCCTGTAGAATTTGTAAGGACGCTTGCTGGTGAACGTTTCTTCAGATTTTCGCCGTAGTGGATCACCTTCCAAGTGCTAACCCACGATATAGTAATTTGAAAAAGCAATCTTTCGTTAAGGAGTATTTTATCTGATTGGCTTGACAAATTACAGCTTCTGAAACCTGTGGAAATTCATGGATGAATCTTGCGTGCGGCGACGCATCTGGCTAAGGATTCTTAAACTGAGAACAAAAAGCCCCACGGAAAGAGAGCAATTCAATTTCTGACAAAGTCCCTCTATAGAGTTCATTTGGTAGACATTTCTACCCGATTGAGGAACTAGTTGATGGGCAATATGTTGGAGCGCCATCAATAACCAGAGTCCAGGACGCAATGATGTAGACACTATCCACTGAGATGAACTTGAGTGGTCATACTTGATATTCCAGCTGCTAGAGTCATAGTCTACTTGGTGATGGTCGTAAAACGTTATCAGATTCAGATGTATCGTCTTGTTCGTAAAAGTCGTCAAAATTATGACGCTAGTCTGGACACGCCTGTGAGTGGGATTTTTACTCATTAGAATCACCGCCGTCCTCCTCCTCCCCTGCCCTGTGGAACCACCACAAGGTATTACATGGTGGCAGAGGTGAGTCAGTGTGTGTCCACCGACCCTTTTTCGAGCGTTGCCAATCCTCTTGCCATCTATTTTCACATCTTTCCCTTTCGGCGTTCTTCGTCTGCGGTAAAAGAGGGATGGAGCTGACATTATAAGGTCACGAATCCGGTATTGTCTGAGACAATCCTTCGCTTCGCATCAATGTAACACAGCATCTTCAAGAAGCTTTGCGACTATAACTAGCGCTATATCGTCGGCTTAACCTACCACCTTCTTTCAGAATCGGAAAATAAAGTAGATCATTGTACTTGATGTGCCACAGCAGTGGGCCCAGTATGGAGCCCTGTGGAACACCCGTACAGACAAAGCACTTCTGGTGTCCACCATCGGTGTCATACCAGAGCTTTCGTTCTAGTAAATTGCTGTTTTCAATAGATGCGAGATAGGTAGGAATACCAGTTTTCACCAGGAATTCCTGTATTAGATTCCAATTGGTCGAATTGAATTGGTACTTCTCTTTCCGTGATTTGCATCTTTGACCAAGCCAGTAACCAGTAATAGCATTGATGGTAGGACTGGTTTTACGGAATCCACACTCCCAATCTGAGAGGCCTCTTTGACTCTCAACAGCCGTAAGTAATCTGTTTTAGATCACTCGCCCAAGCTTTTCCGCCACAATATGCAGAAGACATATATGTATGTAGGAGGATGGCTCATTTGGATTTCTACCGCTTTCATGCAGCAGGAAATATTCCCATCTCTGGTGATTGCTCGAATCGCCATTATATTCAGATGTCGCTGGAAGGAATGCCCTCCTCTTGCTTGGATTTTCCGCTGGATGATTTGTAATAAGAAGAGAGGGTACACAATCTACGGAGATAAACGGCCTGGCAATCGTCCCATTAAGAATTTATAGGCGCTCCCCCATGCGTTTATATCGGCTTCCAGGCAGAGCTCCTTAAAGCATTTCCTCAGTTGGAATGCGGGTTTAAGGATTTTTGGATTATTGCACCAGTTGTTTGAGCTTCTACTGGCAAGTACGCACCTCCTATAAATGGACTCGTCACATGCTTTGGTGATCAATTGAAAGACATGGACAGTTCTTTTCGTAGTGCCACCTGCTTAATTAGGTCGAGCCTCTATGAAGGTCTCCTCATCTAAAGTTTTTGAAGCTCAGTCTGACATCTCTCTCGATTTCGGGCATGTTGGTGCTCTGCCCTGTGGCTCCACCCATAGCTGAAAGAAGATAGCCCTGTGATCGTGTGGGTATAGCTCCGCTGACCCACCAGGGCATACCACGCGCCAGTTCAGGGCTGATTGATTGAGGAAGACCCCTTTTTCGATAGGTGTTTGCATCACCAATGTTGGCCAGAACTATATCCAACTGTACCAAAGCATCTAATAGACTGCATTTGCTTCCTTGGTACCCCAAGCTAGGGCCCAAGCGTTGAAGTCACCGGTAATAACCTTTGGCTTACTTTCCTTTGGATTAAACATTTCTTCGAATTCAGACAGTGTCAAACTTGGGAGTGGGCATAGTAGCTATATACCCCATTTATTTTCGAAAATTCAAAGCTGCTGCCTACCTGACTCGTAGCACATTGTATGGCTTCTTGAGTCCATGCCCAAATCGTTGCTTCACCAGTCGAATCTGTGGCCTATACCACACCCTACACTCTGAGATTTACTATTGGGTTCACTTATGATAGCAATTTCTATCTAACATTAATAGGTGATCTGCTAAAATAAAGCCTTAGCGACCCTGCAGTGATTGAGGTTTATTTGAATAAACCTCCATTTTTTACTGTAATCAACGGCTTCCTACACCTTTCGTAATATGCTGGTTATGCCGTCCCTGGTTTTCTTCGTACAATAGGCACTTAGGGACCTTATTGCATTTTTAGTGGTCAAAACGTAGTATAGGCCCTAGGGCGAAACGTGAATTGGCACCCACGATGTAGCGCAAGAGCTGGGGAAACCCTTGCTGAACCAACACCAACAGCCATACTAGCAAACCCTATCTCCACCTCTACAAGGTGACCACTGGGAAATCTTTCTTAATGAAAAAGTGCAGATAGAGAAGGATGAAGGCGAGCCTTCCGCGCCAAAAAACCAGACAGAACTGTACCAATTGGTTGTCCAAATTAGAGATTAGGTAGGGTTGACAATTCTACACGGAAAACAACTTGTTACGAAACCACAAGAGAAGTCTCGTACTGGATGGATTTTACAACGAGGTACCCGACAACGCAAACGGACTAATGATTTGCACATTTTCTCTCTTCTTCTCCCTATACAGATCGAATGCTGCGCACCAGCTAGCCGATACCATGTCCAACCTATAAGGCTGAAATGGATGCTACAATAAGCGCAGTCAAGAGAGGTCCTGGAGATGGGGCATCTACAAATGATCCTCACAACCACATGAAGAATGTTATTGCTGATACGGCCACAAAAATACTTTCCATAGCTGCTGTATGAACATCTTCGCCATGACGATAACTGGGCCCATGATCCCGAGAGGGTCAAACAGACGGGCCGTAATCTGAGCATACGCTACGTTTTGTGGCAGCGCCGTAGTTGCTCCGCGAAGCTCGAACGCAGAATACATCGAGTTTGGGTGAGCATCCCAATCCTAAAGCGTTGCATTGTTGGCCTCCATCGTGGTCGAAATCCAAGGGCGCTTCGATATCTTCCATTGGGAATCCCTGCAGTAGCTGTAGATGATTATGGACCATTTGCGCAAGTTGAAGCTTGCCGTGTTTAGCAACTTTTTCAGTTGGTGTTGAGTTTCAATTGCTTCGCTTATGGTGTCAGCGCCAGTCATGGCATTGTCCTCAGAAAAATTCCATTTGATGGCTTTAGAACCAAGCGGGCATTTGCGAGCGCCTTCCTCACTTTGATTTTCAAGGCACCGGATAGCCTGAAAAGATGCTGATGTCAGGTCGTAGGTAACTGTTTGCAACTGATATGCGCGAATGCGCTCACTGGGGTCGTTTCTCCACAAGATGGTTTGGAAGGGTTGTAGGCAACCGGAAAGGAAGTGGGACGGAAAACAGTTTGGCTTGGTTGGCTGGTCCTGTGGCCAATATGTCGTTGAGGGAGGTCCCTGAAGTGGTCTTACAGGATGCATCGAAAACTACACGTAGTTTGGTCGTTTGGTTGGCTTCAGGTATGGTGAGGTATGAAGTAGCGAAGCTTTGATGACTGTTTGACGTTAACCTCTCTCATGTGATCTAGTTGGGCATATTCGTCCATGAAGTCTACGTACTGGGCCTTGAGGCCGGGTGACTTGTTTAGCTTCTTTTCTAGAGAAGCAAACCTCTTGAGGGCCATGTTATACGAATCTTCCAATTCCGTCGTTTCATTGCCTCGTATCGTGGTTGGCAAGAAATGCTCCTCGCAGCGACGCTCTGCCGTCGTTAATGGGCGTGGCAGGTGGTTCACTTTCTTGAGCTTCCAAAATTTGGATAGCTGCTCGTCTAAGGACTGCTCTTTTGTGAAAATGCCACAGGCAGACTGTTGCTTCGTATTTAGGTCCGCGGAGGTCGCTACTCTGCCAGTAATGACCCAGCCGAGTAGCGTTTTTTGGAGTATCGACAAGTTGTTGCCGACTTTAATTTGGCCGACAGAGAGGAGTTCAGCGTAGAATTCGGCGCCAATTAGGATATCAGTCTGAGCCGGTTAATAAAATGTTGGATCAGCTACACGAATGTTTCCTGGTATTGGCCAACTGCTGGGGTCCAAAAGCCAAGAATGTTGAGGCGATGTGATCTTCTTCATAATGATAGCGTCCATCGAAACTTTATATCCAGTGATAGGTGACTGGATGGACAGCCTAATTTTATGTGAGGGCTTCTTGGCATCAACTCCACTGACATTTACCCGCTTTTTGAGGTTTTTGAGTCTTCGGCGAGCCGTTAGCTCCTCCGATATTAGGCCTACCTGAGAACCTGAATCTAGTAAAGCCCTGCAGGGAGCAATTTCTCTATTAGGCGTGTGCCTGCTACGTGCAGTGGACCATTGCCGTGGCTGGCAGTTGTTTGAGCTCCCGTTGCCGGGAAGCAATCGTGCAGTAGTGTATTGTGTTTCTTGTTGCTTTGTTTGCATCTATCAGAGCTGCTCCATGCATTGCTTTTATGTTTGGTAGATAAACAATTGCGTTGCTTAACTATATTGAGCCGTTCTGGGGAGATAGCTCCTTGGAATATATTGAAAGCGGTAGCCTTATGATAACCTTGGCAAACGGAGCAGACTCCTTTTGGGCTGGGTGTGTACGAGCAGGCTGCCAGTGTCTGGCGTTGAGATGAGGGTGTCGTGGATTGATTCCAAAGCCTAGAACCTGTTGCCGATGGACGTTAGGAATGCCTCCAAGCATTGTAGTTCTCTGGAATTAGTAAGCCTTTGCTCGCACAGGCTCCGCGTGCTTTTGTCCAACTTGCGAAGGAGCAGGTGCACCATAATTGGATCCCAAGTACTAATGGTAACGCCTATGTTTTCCAGACCCAACAGACACACCTTAGAGTTGTCATAGAGCGTTTTCAAACTTGCGGCGGTCTCAACTGTAAGGGTTGGCTGGGATAAGAGGCGATTCAGGAAGGCTGTTGTTAGAAGACGTTTGTTGTTATAGCGATCCTGCAGCAACGTCGAGGCGCTTCATAGGTGGTGTCTGAGATTGTGAAGTGCCGTATGAAGCATTCGGTTTCACCTTGTAGATTGTGCTTTAAGTACCACAGCTTTTGGCAATTGCTAATGAACTGGCTATGCACCATCTGCCCGAGCAAATCGTGGAATTGAGGCCACTTCAAATAGTCTCCATTGAACTTGGGGATTACGCTGTCGGGAAGTTTTGGCCTCGCTTCCCAGGGTAATTGATTCGTCGCCTGTCGATTATCCCATCCCCTTGGAGTTGGATGTACTTGTGCCGAATGATAGATGCCTGTAGTCGTTGCTCTGTGCTATGGTAAGCATCAGTGGAATAAGAGACCAACTGTTGGTCAGTGACGGTGGTTCAGAACTTTTCCTCCAATTCACATAGCTGGCTTTCGTAGCGTTGGAGTACTGCCACATTGATTTCAGAAAAGGCCTGGGTGGGCGCAGTTTCAGCTTCGATGAGTGTCAAACTGCACTGCACGGATTGGACTAGTATTTCTTGCCGAAGCAGGTACTTGTTTCCAACGAATTTTAATGTCTCGCTGGCGGTGGCTATTGCTGGTTCAGATTTGGCAGCGGCTGGTCGGGATGCCTTCATCCTCTCAGAAATTTGGAACTTGTACTCCTCATGTATTGCCTTTATCTGGCCGTAGTAGCCCGTCGCGAGGTAAGGCAAATTAGCTGGAGGGTCAAGCCGATGAATATTCGTATTGCCGGCATCGAACTGCTGCCAAAGCTCCTCCAATCGCGTCAGGGTGCGCTGAAGGAAGCCGCTCCAGTGACGATTTTTTTAGGTTGGTAATCGGCTTCTCGATTTCCTTTCCCAAGGAGCTCTGTTGCGCTGATAAAGCACGGTAACGGTAAAATAATCGTTTCGCTGCTACGACAAAAACACCGTCTATGATAGCATAGATAGGGTAAAATTGTATATGGGAGATTGCGGTATCCCGGCCAAATTGATAAGATTAATTAATGGGCAGGCCTGATAAAAGCAACAGGATCACTCCCGAGACCATTCGATATCGACAACGGTTGTCCTTATGTATAGTATTCCTTGGAGATTTGGGTTCAGAGAGAAGAATCCTCCGAAGAATTTTTGGCCCCCTACAAGAGGATGGACGATTCTATGAACGATACCATAACCGTCTGGTGGTGGATAAAATCCGGCTCAATAGGTTGCGGTGAGCGTGTCACTTGAGGATGAGAGTGATCCAGGCAGGAAAGTCCATAAGGCAATATATATGATAGAAAAAGAAGATGAGGCAGACACTGTCTGAGTTAGAGCGTTGGCCAGATAGGTTTTAGGGATATCGAATTGGTGCACCTCGGCGTAAAACCTTATTAAGGCAGACCTAGACCGGATACCGGTTGTTGCTCCATTGATGATGATGATGATTGCACTCTTTGGCAAAATGACCTTTCTTATCACACCTTCTGCATCGATCGGATCGATCAATGCAACTGGTGCATGCTCTCCCGAAATTACCGAACCTTTGGTCATGTCATCTGTCTGCCTGTGACATACACACTGAGAAGGTGGCCCTACACATGAGTAACATTGTTCTACGTTGAGGTTAAGAGAGGATTCCGGTACATACAAAAGGAGGGTCTAAATTTGTTTTTTCGTCGAATATAGCCATGTATGGTATCAAATGAAGGGTCTCGATTAGTTGACTCTGTTCTGACATTTGATTGGAAAGGGAAGGAGGAATGTGATTTTTTCAGGGACCCATTCTCCGAAGTTACTCAACTAAAAAAAATTGAAGCTGCCATTATACAGTGTCTAGACTCCGAAATACTGACCACACCGATTTATGCTCAATTAAAATTAATAATGGTAAATCACGCTGGCCGCTTCTGGTTTCCTGATTTGTTTGATTTTAAAAAAGTAGATACTTTCCTAAAAGGAGTAGTCCGTGCATGACTATTGAAGGCATCGCTTATACCCCAGCGCCAGCAGAGTGTTCCATTCTTGAGTCATTAGCTCGGCCCAGCTCAATGCGGTTACTGCATGGTATGCGGCATTAACGACTAAAGAAGCAGAGGAAGCAGGCACGCTTCATACAGGATAAGTGCCCTAAGGTTAATTAGTGGCTATTGAACAATATCGGATGAAAGAACATTTGTCAAAGCCCATTTGATTCTAGCTGAAAAGATGTCACGAATCGATAACATACCAGATCTGATGGGTAGCGTCATAAAGGGCCAGTGGACGCATAGGTGGTTTAATTGTCAGCGCCGGGACCATATTATGGAAGTCTGGTTCCTGTAATTACTGCAACTACACATGTTCGAGCGCGGTTATTGAAAATGCAAGCTCGGAGAAGCACACAAAAATGGCAACCTCTCGTGGTTTCCACAGAACTTGACAAGCCAGGTGTACATAGGTTCTAATTTGGGACAAAGTTGAAAGGCTGACACCATTTTTATTCGGCAAACAAAAAAGAAGCTTGAGACTGGAGGCGGATGCCTCCCAGTGGTGTGAAATCCTATGTGTTACAATTGAGGACGGAAGATCCATGACGGATTACATCTTCATTTGTTGTTTCTTTTCCTCAGGAGTTTTCTGGGCATCCCCCACAGGAGAGTATAGACCCACGTTGGGTGCCGTTTATAATAATTTGAATTCTGCTGAAAAAGGCAGCAAGTGGCTGGAATTCCTGTTTTTGGATTATGACTGATGTTGATAATTATTCCTAGATGTACAAAGTTAGGAAGGAAAAGAATCAAAATAGACATCGGATGAGGATGTAATCTATTATGAATGTTCATTCCTCTACCGCAGCAGATAGGTCCCGAGTTTTCCGCCTCTACCTCCATAGTTAAGCCATTCAGATTCTGGTGTGCTTCCATCGCGTCAAATATAAGACACATGAAGTTTTGAGCATGACGTGCAGGGACAAAAGTAACCGAAAAGACCCCACCACAGTCCCGGGCTGGACTAGCTCAGAAGCTGGACTCGACGATACACGTCAGTGGAACTGCACATTGGTACTGACAGACCTGGATGATCATGGCCAACTTTGACTCCTTTTTCTAAAGGATACTCAGTCCCGATGGTCAGCTTGGTCTATACTAACATCTTTGCTCATTATAAATGAGAACAACTTCTTCGAAATGATTGCTGGAAAATATTGTAAACTATACCTAAGGACAACTTACACTTCTATCCAAATGAATGTTACTGTAGGAGGTGTCAAATTGCCTGCATAAAGTTTTCCAACCCTCACTGATGGACCCCTCATGAACCAGCGAACAAGTGAGGAACAAAACGAATATATCAGCAAAGTTCCAGGTAGTTGTCATACTAGCAAGGAAGACCACTTGGAAATCGCCAGTTCCAAACGCGATTTGCAAGAGGTTGTAACACTGGTACCACCCGAAAACGTTATTGATAAACTGAAAAATTAGAACGCCTACGTGCACTTTCGGTGTCAGGGAGGACATGAGTTCCAGTGACAGATGGATTGCTGAGTTGAAATCTGCGAGTTCGTCAATGGCTGCACTGAATTTACAATCGTTACACAGGATTATACCAGACGCAAAGCTAAACTGCTTCTTCCGAGTTGCTTTCTGATATTTCAAATCATTGAAAATAGAGGACAGGCGATTGTTGACGTTGTCATACATTAATCGGAAGGAAATGTTTCTCAGACTCCATGTGCCTATAATCACAAAAAGCTGTCCGTAGGAAAAAAGCATGACACAGTGGGCCATGATCTTCCAGGTGGAACGAGTGTCTCCCAAAACTAAGCTATACGCTGCACTGAACTGATTCACTGGCAGGATGCATTTCAGTGATACCATTATGAGCAGCAAAGTGCGCTTGGGTTTCTGGCTATAAAGATCCTCTATAATCGCTGCTAGGTCCGAATGTTGATTTAAGATGTGCATGGCTCGATGCTGCATTCCCAGTCGTCCTACAAAAGCGGCCATGGAAATGATGTACATAAGAAGGCATTGTGTCCTTAAAGCCAGATCCGAAATTGCGTTTGTTCGTACCGGAGGATCCTGGAACACTAGCCACATCGCAAACGGCATAGATATTAATACCAAAGTATTGATAACAACCGAGTATGCAACTCCAGATGCAGAAAATTCAAGGCGTCTGGTTATCCTGTTATAGGTCAAGGGGAAAATACCGAGAATCTTTGAGTATACGAAGATAGCCCCGAGAAAGAATACCATAAGATAGTTTATTCGTAAATTCAATTTAGGACGCGCCATCACGACGACACTAGCGCAGTTCCAGGAGTACTGAATGGTAAAACTGATATACCGAAAAATAATCAACTAATTGCAGAGTGTTATCCTATGGTCGAACTCTTATGGTAATGGCCGGCCATTTGTTTGGAAAACGTATCAGGCTTCATTGTTTAAATTAACATCACTTTTGTTAGTGGGATGTAATCGGTTGAAACCTCACAGCAGGGACACTGGTATTAATTTAATTCTAACGTGAAGGTCATAGCAAATAGCATTACCGCCGGAATCGACCCGTTGAGAGTAATCCAAAGACTGAACCAGAAAAGGGAGTAGGTCCCCTGTGAAATACGATATGGAAATTGAAGAGAATGGGGTCGGTGTTGTTTGCTCCATAATTTTTATATATCGGTTGATGGGTATCACTTAACCAACCCCTACATTACTGACGGGGAGTTTGTCTTTTGTAAAGGCTCCGACTTTGTCTGATCTCCTTACAAAGGAGGGCAACCATAATAAGTTTCTCGATTTACCAAAAGAGTACCCTTACCAGTAAGCTTCCCCCTTTATCAGCAACAAAAAACGGATTCACAGACATACACCGGCGACTCTGAGCAATCGAGACCTGGCTAAGGCAACTCCTTGTCGACGTCGATGGGGTGATGTGAGCCTAGTTCTGCCAAGGTGGTAGTTGTGGCGTATATCAGCAGCCTCGTCAAGTAGTGTGCATTGAGCCTATATTAGTAGGTCGCGTTGCGCCAAGCGAGCGCTGATCCGTCAGTGAGTTCCGGGATCAGCTAATCGTAGGTTAGGCCTCAGGGAACTGGGGTAGGGGCTTTGTTCCCGCGGGTCTACCTGTTCCTGATTATTACGGCCCGTTCCATTGCCCACGATGCGCTGGTAAACAACTTAAATGGCGAACAAAAACAAAGCAAACGAGGAGGGTGGAAATGGAGAGTAAGCTGGCTGCGTTTATACGCAGCACGAAAATGCGCCGCTCGCCCCAGCGCCCAGCGAAGGACGCAACAAGGGTTGAAATACCCGACCAGATCTCGGGACGCGCAGACGAAGAGACGGACTCGCAAAATGATACGGCACCTGCAACGGAGACAGGAACCCAGACCTTGCTACGCAGTGCTATAATTGTGAAAAGAGGCACAGTGGAAACTGCCGAAACTACCCAAATGGTTTCGAATGTAAGCCGAGTGGGAGAGTTGTCGACCACTCTGGCGCAAGCTGAAGAGGAGAAATGCACGGCAGTTGTGAAGTGCCTGCGATCTGTGAAATCCGTTACAAGATCAAACCCGAAGATAACGGAGCAGAAGTGTTTTTCATTCATAAAACGAAGGGTGGTGGAATCCTAGTCGAACTAGGCCCGAGGAGAATAAATAAAGCTACCTCCTGTGAGGCAGTCAAGGGGATTCTGGGAGAAAAAGCTTCAGTATCCAGCCTGGAACCCACGTGTCCTCAGAAATTCGAGACCTTGACTGCCTCACAGAAAAGAACGAGGTAGAAGAGGTCATAAAACGCGAATGTCCGGATTGGTATCACCTCTGCAAACTCCCGAGGCCAGAAACTCGCTGTTGTGGAAGTAGCCGAGCAATACGCGAAGAGCGGAGCAATAAGAATTGGTTGGGTAGTGTGTAAGTTACGAATCCGGGCCGACCCAACCAAATGTTACAGATGTTTGGATTATGGGGGGCGGTGTCCAGTTTTCAGAGCAGAGCGGGAAAGAGCTAAGACGCGGCCAACATGATTCGCATCCTACAAATTAATATGCACCGGAGTGCAACCGCTCACGAGTTGTTAGGGCAGTTCGCTGCGGAAACCAAAGCTGATTTAGTACTCATCAGTGAACAGTACCAAGATAAGGACCCAGTTTCATGGCACCCTGACATATCAGGTACCGCTGTCATCTGTGTTCGGGACGGCACCTTCCTTAGGGTTCTTACCCAAGGCCGAGGGGGCGGCTTTTTCTGAATTCGGTGTTCAGGGATAACGTTTTTTAGTGTCTATCTTACGTCGAGATGATGTCGGACTTTCGGAGCAGGCTTGATGCTTTGGAGGACCCTATCTTAGGCATAGATGGGTGGATCCTGCTTGGGGGTGCCTTTAATGCCACCTAAAAGTGAACACCGGGAGGTTTGTCGAAACTCTTGGAACAGGTGGGGTCGCGCTGGAGGGTACTCCTGGAAGCCGGGGCGCCGGAGATTTATCTCCCCGGCAGTTCGGATTTAGAGCAGGGAGATCCACAATTGATGCTGTCATGCAAGTCGTGGATGCCATTCGGCGAGCGGAGGCAAATAGCTGCCGAACTCGACGGGTGGTGCGCCTCCTAACCCTTGAGGTCATAAACGCCTTTAATTCCTTAAGATGGAAAGACATTCTAGGTATACTGGACAATACTTTCCACGTGCCGAACTATCTTTTATTGATATTGAGGGACTATCTGGGGAACCGCTCCCTGGTCTATGAAACGCTAGAGGGTAAGAGGAGAATGGAGGTCTCGTCCGGGGTAGCCCAGGGATCCATCCTAGGGCCGGACCTGTAGAACACTACTTATGATACTCTGCTTAAACTCGACATGCCAGAAGATTCGCGCCTGGTCGGTTATGCAGATGATGTCGCGACGCTTGTTGCTGGACGCACTGTCGAATAGGCACAAAGCAGACTTGACATGTTGATGCGGCGAGCCAAGGGCGGTGGCTGCTCGTGAAGAACGGCAACACACTCTAGACGAGTAGCAGCTCTCTTGACAAAATGAAACTAGAGGCAGATGGGCTGGCAACTTATGTGCGTGGCTGAATCGCAAGCATGGTGAGACTGATTACCTCCTTACACAATTTTTAAGTGGACATGGAGGTTTTCAGTCTTACCTGCACAAGATTGGAAAGGTACGATCTCCGGAGTGTGTGTTTTGCAATGGAGTTGTGGACGACGCCCATCACACTTTTTTTTCTTGTGGAAGGTGGGATGGGATTCGTCAGTAGCTCTATTTAAGCACAAGGGATCTCTCTCCAGACAACATTGTCGAAGAGACACTGAGGAGTGCTGACAGCTGGAGCCATGTTGCCCATTACGTTTGGGTCCTTCTCGTTGCTAAGAAGACAGAGTTTGACCGGTGGAGGAGCCAACTGGCAGGGGGTTCATTGAACTGACAGTTCTCTTCCTCCTCTCCCTTCCCGTTTGTGACAGGAATTTCCTGAATTAAAGGCTCTGCAAGGTGGGAGACTTCGGGCACTAGCCAGAAGTAATGTGACAAACGGTTCCAGGCTAGCTAGCTGACGATGGGGAGGTGTTTAATTGGTAGTCACAATTACACATACTGCATTCTTCGCACCATGTCGAGTTTTTAAAGTGGAACTGTAAAGGGTTGAAACGCGGTTAACATGATGAGGTAAAAGACGAATTAGGACCGAGTCACCTGGCATCTCGACTAAGTCCTGCGTGACGGTCGACTCTGGCTAAGGGCCCAAGGCCGAGAGGCGGCTTTGTCTGTATTCTGGGTTTAGGAACAATGTTTTTCAGCGTTTGCCTAACACCGAATCAGTCGTTGCTGGATTTTCGTTGCAGGCTTGATGCATTGGAGGACGCTGTCTTGGGAAGGGATAGTTTCGGTTGACTTTAATACTAGGGCACTTGAATGGGGGATGCTTTTTTGGATCGGGTGCTTCAAACACGCGCTGGTCCGGCCAAATGAAGAGATAACTGAGTTTGTCTCCGATGAACTGGAAAACTGCTTCCAAAAAAAAAAAAAAAGAAAAGGGGTCGCTCATGAAGCGCCCGTCAGGAAATAAGACAGCCAGATTTAACTACTTACTGGCAGAGCTAACGCTAGGTGACCACGCGCCAAGCCAACTGCTGTGTAAAATGACCGCTTCATTGGGAAAACTGCCGAATAGTGTTCGCCAAGTTTCTCTGCAATGTCTCTCATAGACTGACGTGTGTCGGATTCGACTAGCAAACGCAGCTCATCGTTATCATGGTCCTGGATGGTCCACGTGGCTCACTTTGAAGGTTTACGTCGCCTGACCGGCATCGTCGTGTGGTTCACCTTTTTGAATTGCTGTGCTCCCATGAGCTTTCTCTTTTGCCGGCTTTGGTATTGTAGTACTTCGTAAAATTGATGAGCTTCTCCTGAATGGATCTCTTTGCTGCTGCTGGAGTACCTCTTCAACAGATCCAATGAATTCGCAATTGCCTTTTTTTGGCCAGCTATCTTCTTTTAGCCCATCCTTCTTTGTCTTTGCAATTGGTGTTCTTGGCAGAGTTATGCTTCGTTTGAACACCTACTTCTCCAAATCTAAAATACTTGTAGCATTAGATGCCACAGTGGCCAAGTTGTCCACCGCCGAGGCACTGCGGTCGAGGGATATCGACGGAGTCCGCTTGCTCACTCCCAAAAATCTGTGTGTCGGTCTGTCAGTCACATGCATTTTTCTCGGAGACGGTTATAGCGATTGACACCAAATTTGGTGGAAAGGGGGGAACTATGGACGCTCACGCATACAGTGAGTTACATCCTTTTGGGTTGAATTTAAGGGGAGGTCCACATGCATGCAAAAGGGGGTGTAAATTTTTTTTCATCAAATACAGTCATGTGGAGTATTGAATACTTTCCAAAGCCGGTATTAGTTTTGACATTTGTTGGAGAGGTGGGGAGTGCGAGGGGCCGAAATTGATGATTTCTTTAACGGACCCATTCTCAGAAACTACCCAACTGAAAAATCTGAAAAAAATCAGGAGGTTGCCATTATATGGTGCCTAGGCTACATCAACCGAGATACTTGGTTTTTGAATGAAGATGTTGAAATATAGGTCCGTGAAAAGAAACGCCTCCACCACAAATTTCTCGATGATAAAACGCTGGCAAACTGGCAAATTTATAAGAATACCAACCGAGAAGCAAAGACAGCGATCGCTGTGACTCGAGCGGACCATTTCAAAAATCTTAACGATAAACTGGACATTCGGGATGGCAAGAGAGATCTGTATCGACTTGCTAAAAGCCGCAACGAACGCACACAGGATACCACGAAGATTTTTGAACGCATTCTTGACAACCGTATTCGCGAAGTCGTTGAAATTACCGTGAATCAAGCCGAGATTGTCAAAAATTGCGAAACTACTACTACTGTTGCGTGGTTACTCATGGAGAAACACCGTGAGAAGCATCGCCCTCTTTACATTGCATTTCTGGATCTAGAGAAAGCATTTGACAGTGTGTCACACGAACTCATCTGGTATGCTCTACGACAACACTTAGTACCATCCGATCCGAAAATTAAACTTCCAAGTGTCGCGAGTGCCTCAAAACTGCTTCATGTCTCTGTTGGTGTTCATCAAGGAAGCGCTCTCTCACCACTCCTCTTTCTTCTTGTTATGGACACCGTCAGTGGCAGTGATCTGCCCAGAACTGAGCGATATAAATACCTCGGGTCAATTCTATCAGCCAATGGAGAACTGCGTTATGATATTGTTTCACGCATTAACGAAACTTGGATGAAGTGGTGTTCCACAACTGGTGTTTTCTGTGATCGACGGGTCAACGAACGTCTCAAATCTAAAATTCACTGCAATGTCGTCCGTCTTGTCACTATCTATGGTTCTGAATGTTGACCGACTATAAAAGACAATGAATGACGTCTTGCGGTAATTGAGACGAAAATGTTGCGTTGGACTAGTGACGTGGCACGTTTTGACCACATCCGAAATGAGGATATCCGCGATCGTTATGGGGTTACACCGATCGTGGAAAAGTTACGAGGAGGGCGTCTTCGATGGTATGGCCACGCAATTCTGCTAACGAGATTTCACTTTCCAAGATTAGTCTCAACATCGAAGTCGATGGTAAACAACCAAAAGGCAGGCCGAAACAACGGTGGCTTGATATGCTGGATGGGGATTTGAAAGCCTCGAGATTGCACCCTGATCCGGCATTCGATAGAGCCAAATGGTGCAACCGATCACGATAAGGCGACCCCGCTTGTGAATGGGAAAAAGGCTGAAGAAGAAGATTACACGCTACTTATTAATGGGACAAATGCACACTCAAATGTCTTTAAGAAATAGACAAAATCTTTCGTACCTGAAGCGTCCAGCTTCCGGTTTTCCAACTTGTTGCAACTTGGGAGCAGGCCAAATAATGAAGGGTCCGTGGACCAGAATCGTGGAAGTATGTTGCTCCTAAATGATTCAAACTGGTTCAATCCGCTATCAAGTGGATGGCGGACTTCAATTCCCAAATAAAATGTGACCAAATAGTGTCTAGAGGAAGGCAGCAATATGAGGACATAGTGTGATGAAACAAGCACGGACTGCATTGGTGTCAAATCCAGTAAATTACTAAGTTGTTCCCAAAAACCACTGTTAATATTATAAATCAAATCTGAGGCCAACTTACACTTCTATCCAAATGGACATTGCTGTACGCGGTATCAAACTGTCTATACAGATTTTTCCAGCCTTCAG
This sequence comes from Hermetia illucens, assembly GCF_905115235.1. Taxonomy (NCBI): domain Eukaryota; kingdom Metazoa; phylum Arthropoda; class Insecta; order Diptera; family Stratiomyidae; genus Hermetia; species Hermetia illucens. The sequence goes on along the minus strand of NC_051852.1, from coordinate 153,863,558 downwards.
AGATGGATCCTTCGTTGACGAGCGAACAAGTCAGGAACAAAACAAATATATCGACAAAGTTCCAGGTTGTTGTCACCACAGAGAAAGTAACCACCTTAAAATCCCCAGTTGCAGTTGCCACTTGCAGGAGGTTGTAACATAGATAGAACCCGAAGATATTGTTTATAAACTGAAAGATAAGGACGCCCAGGTGCACTTTGACGGAGAGTGAGGTGATGCGTAGTATTGATAGGTAAAGTGCCGAGTTAAAGTCTGCGAGTTCGTTAATGGCTGCACTGAATTTACAGTCATTACAAAGGATCATGCCAGGAGCGAAGTTGACCCGCTGCTTCCGTGTTACTTTCTGATATTTCAAACCATCGAAAATGGAGGACAAATGATCGTTGATGGTGTCATACATCAATCGGAAAGAAATGTTTCCTAAACTCCACGTGTTTACAATCACAAAAAGCTGCCCGTAGGAGAAAAGAAGGACGCAATTGGCAAGGACTAGCCAATGGCTGGAATGATGGTCTCCGAAAATTAGGCTGTTCACTGCACTGATCTGATTCACTGGCAGGATACACTTCAGGGAAACTATTATGAGCAGGAAGGTGCGTTTGGGTTCCTGGCGGTACGTATTCTGTAAACTCTCGGTTAGATTCGAATGTTGATTTAAGATAATCATGCTCCGGTGCTGCATTCCGAGTCGTCCTATAAAAGCGGTCAGGGAAATAAGGTAGAGAAGGACGCACTGGACCAGCAAAGCTGTGTCGAAAACTTTGTTTTTTCGCACCGAATGGTTTTGGGAAACAAACCATATCGAAAATGGCATCGATATTAAGATAAATCCGTTTACAACAACAGAGTATGCACTTTCCAATACAGAAAATTTCAATTGGCCCGTTTTTCTGTTGTATTTTAAAGGGAAAATACCGAGAATCTTTGCATATACGAACATTGCAGAGGTAAAGATAATCACAAGATACTTTATTGGTAAATTCATTTTAGGAAGCGGCATCGTAGCAACATTAACGCAACTGCTCAGATACTGGAAGGTGGAAATAATGTCAAAATTAATCAACTAAATGCTTCGTCCTAATTCGAATTGATATTATGTCCTTACATCCATAATTAAAAGGCTTCGTAAATACAAATATTAACAAATAAATACCTTTACCACTCATTACTACTTAGTATATGAAGGTGGTATTATACTGGGCTTGGTGCGATTCTCATATAAAAGCTATCATTTATAACTGCGTAGTCGGTTTCAAAGGGAGTTGTGAACAGAAGGGAAATAGGTAGTCTCTACCCGAATATTTGAAGTTGGAGTTATTCCACTATGCGAAATCCTACCTGATCTCTCTTGGTGACAGGTCCCGTGACAGACTATCAAGTAAATGTATCTAATGTCTGAAAATAACCACGTTGTGTCATAAGCCTAGTGAAAACGTTAGGGTGATCATCTCGGTCGATGCGGCAGGACGAGTCCCGAGCCTGTGTGTTTTTGACACATGGGTGGTGTCAGGACGTTAGGAAGTTAGCCCGAACAAAACAAGTATTGGCTGGATTGGAAAGACGGTGGAACTCGCAAGAGTTCTTCCGAAAAGGAACATTGATATCTGCGCCCTTCCAGAAACCCCATGGTCTGGTGTTAAAAGTTCGGAGATAGAATGCGAACGCGGTAAAAATGGGAAGAAACCGAGCGATTTGACAACCGGTGGCCTGGTATGATTAAGCTTCACTTTCACACGACATCCTCGCGGTGGCGGTTGGAAACTGTCTTCGGACGGGGCCGGGTTGGGAGTAGGCTCATTCAACTGACGAGGATCTGCTTGTCTGTTGGTCAACTGTTGGGGGCAACTGAATCTGGCGGGGGGATGAGTAACAGCCGAGGGATCGTTCTCCCTGCATTGGAGAAGGTGCTAATAGGACCCCAAGCCAAGGTGGAACAGCATACTCCGAGAGCTGCGTGGCCAATGGGGAGGATGGTCTTTAGTATGCGAATTCTGAATACCTTGGGCACCTTCGGTTTCAAATAAGACCCTTACTCTGGCGGCCGGGCCAGCCAGGGTGGAATTCTTCCCGGACTACTCGTGGGACCAACACATGGACTCGATTTAAAAAAAAACAAATAAACCAACGATAGAAGAAGAGGTGATGCCAGGGGCATCATCGGAGGACGAGCTGTTGGCATCCAGCCAGGAGACAATAGCCTTCGAGAGCAGCACATTCGGTGCCAGTCATCGTACCGCTGTGTCGAAATCAACCGCAGAGACTTCCCGGGACGAGGACGGACCGACGGACTAGTGGTTACCAGTCTGGAATCCATTGTCGTCAAGTTGGGTATAGCAAGTACCAGACATAGTAATTCCGCTAGCGACAAACTAGAGCCGGAGGTGTGGACCAATGTTGAGGCCAGGCTGTCGGAGATGGTCGTTGAGTATCTGCACGACACCAAAGACAAACACACGGGATTCATCCATTGCTTCGATTCCTTTCAGGTGGTCCGTGGGTGCCACGTTATAGCTTGTGAGGACCAGTTCTTTAGGGACTTTTTCGGTTCGTACATCCCTAAGATCAGCGACGGTTGGGATGCCGTAAAGCCCAAAGTCATGCCCTACGACGAGGTTTCCTGGAGACCGGTCGCTCACGTTTGGTTGCCGAAGATCTGCAAAGGTAAGGAAAAGCTCATCCAATTCCTTCAAAACCCCAGCATTCCCATGGAGAACTGGGTTGTTATTAGGCAGGAGGAACCTGAGGCAAACAGCCAAACTTTTCTGCTCCGTATAAACGGAGAGAATTTGGAGGCATTGGAAAAGGTCGACTATAAAGTGCGATTTGAAGTCAGGAACGCAAAGGTGAAAGTGTTTCGCTCTGCAATACCTGACAACGACCTAAATTCAAATTCAGCTGTTGGAGGAAATGGGGATCGACGGTCCGACAGGGGCTGACGAATCCCCCACGCAAGCAGATTATGCTGAGGGAAAGGCAGATACATCTTCAGCACTTAAAGTGCGCTTCGGCTAATCTGCCTTTCTTCATCCTAGAGGAAGACATCGACATCCCACTAATAAAGGAGCCTTGGGTCGGAGGCGACCGAACTATCAAAGTGCTCCAAAGAAAATATTTCAATTTATTCCACAGCACAGGAGATGCTGATCAGGACAGACCTAGAGCATGTATCCTCGAGAAGAAGAGTCTGAACGATTTTTTGTGTTCCAGCGACCTAGTCGCGGTCGAATTGGACCAGGCGGGGGAGAGACGACATATCAGCATGCCAGAAGAACTACAATATTTGACGAGTCCAATTGCAGCAAAGAAGGCCAACCTGTTGATAGGTTGCGATGCCAATTCAACTCATACATGGGGCAGCTCGGAAATCAACGAAGGAGGTGAGTTGTTCTTTGATTTTATTATTACTATTAACCTATCGAGGTGTAACAGAGGCAGTACACCAACCCTCCATTTCTCCAGCTGGGAAAATTGTGTCGGTTGGGAGGAGGTCCTTGATATCACTCTAATAACCGACAATGGGATTCTTAGGGTGGAGAACTGGAAAGTGTCTAACCAGAGATCCTTCCCAGATATTGGCTGAATGCTTTTCAGTCTAGATCTCATCGCAGAGGTCTCCAAACCCTTCAGAAACGCTAGGAGAATCGACTGGAGAAAGTTTGGTTAAGTAATTTAGAACAAATTCCCCGGAGCGCAAATTGGCAAGATTGGCACTACAGACGAGTCAAAGGTCAGAAGCAGAAGCAGCCGTAAAGGGTTGTGCCATGGATTGTTGAGATTTACCGGAGCTGTATCTCTTTAGGATACGTACCATAGTCTTGGAGACACGCATGAGTGGTTTTCATACCGAAAGCAGGCAAGCGCAGCCATGAGTCTGTGAAGGACTTTCGATCAATCAGTCTCCCCTCCTTGGTGTTGAAGACCTTAAAGCGCGTCAAGGACGATTATGAAGAGAACTTCTTTTTCTAAGTCACAATATGCCTAGCTCAAGGGCAGATCCACAGAACCCGCTTTCCACGAGGTAATTGGCACGGTTGAGTGGTCACTGCAGTACAAGCAGTACACTCTAGGTGCCTTCTTGGATATAGAGAGAGCATTCAACAACGTTAGTACCAACGCCATCAAGGAAGCCTTGACCAGTATTGGATTGGAGCGGTATCTTACACATTGGATTATATTCATGCTAAGTAACAGGATAATCCAGTTGGATCTGGAAGGCAACCACTTAACCAGAATTCTTAGGTACTCCCTCTACGATTGCCCAGCTTTAGCTAGAGTCAGGCTACGCACACTGCGCAAACCATTCTTTGGGGACCTCAGATAGATTTCTAGCTGCAGGGTCGGAGAGCTTCTTTCCTTCGTGAATACTACGGGCTAACTCTGGAGATCTGAGCCGGCTGGACTCTACCTCCCTCCTTTCATAACACCACGGTCACGGTTTTAGGAGTTTGTAACATCAATATGGCGCACCACAGCGCTAATTAGGCTCCTCCGAGCGGCCACTGATACCTACCTACCTGATAATCGGCTGATGAAGCTCACCATTATATTAGCTGATCGCATTATTGATTTCTTCAATGCATACGCACCACAGACAGGTCGACCTTCTGGCAACTTCTCGATGTAAAGACCGTAACGAGCCTGCTGATGATTATATCATCTTTCCAGTCGACCTTAACGGATACGAGGGTAAAAACGCAGACTGAAACACGTGCCACTGTTCAGAGGTCCCCAGCGACTTTTAAGGGGTGGTTTACGATACTGGGAGTGATGTCCCCGAGGTGCCCGAGTAAGTAGTTCTAACCCCCTAGTTCGCAGTATACCTGTGTCCTAGGTAGTAGCCTTGAGAAAATCTCTCGTGAACTATGTGTGACCGTTATACGTGGGGACACACTGGCAGTGCCAAAATAGCAGGGAAGGAGGAAGTGCTAACTGCGTTTGGCGCAGGACAAAAATGGGTCGTTCACCGCATCGATCGGCGAAAGAGGTAGCGAGGGCTGAAATACCCAATGTGACATCGGGATGCCCAAATAAAGAGGAAATCTTACCAAGTGGCGCAATTGACGGTGCGGGCGCGCCAACTGCAATACCTTGTAGTACCCCTGTTCCGGAAAAGAGCCCAGACAGAATCGCTAGTCCTGAGTGGGTAGATTCGGACACGAACCGAGTAGAAGTGCCGTCGACCGACCTTGCTAGAGCCGAAGAGGAAAGGCTGATCAGGAAATGCGCGGTGGTGAAACGTATTTAGTCAACAACGTTCCTCCAGAGGAACGTCAGCAAAGGCGTCAAAAACTGGCTGATGGCACTGGAGGAATTACAGGACTGTATCTCTGTCTAAAGAAACAGACGCACTTCCCGCTGAGAACACTGCTAGCTCCAAACGGACCGCAGATAGCCCACTGCAAAGAGAACTGGGGAAAAGGCGAAAAGAGGACGACTTGCCTGACCCAAAAAAGAAGGTGAAGAAGGATGAAAGGGGACAATTGGCTACGTCACCAGGCAGGAGGCAACAAAGCACAAGCCAGTAGCAGAAAAGGCAAGGAAACGAAGAAGGACGAGACCGTCGACTCTGCTCATTAAGCCGGTAGAAGGCAAGACATTGGCGGAAGTCCTTAGTGAAATCTGTTTCAGGATGAAACTCGAAGACAACGAAGCAGAAGTGCACCAAGTGCTACTGGTGTCTGCACTATGGACGCACGTCAGTAACTTGCAGGGGACCCCGAAGGGACTCCAGCCATGACAAGCCTTCTATATACTGGTGGACGGCGGAAATTGCTAACCTACGGAGGAAATGTCATAAGCTCCGCCGTTTGGCACAACGCTTACCCGCCCGCGAGGAGCCATGCGCCATAAAGGCAGAGTGTAGATCAGCAAAAAGAAGTCTCCGCAGCGCGATAATAATTGTATACAGCCGACGCCCTTTTTCCCCTTGCAAAGACTCACCCTTCCACCCTGAACATATGACCTTTTTCCTCACATTTAATTCAAGGCATCTAAAGCAGTGCTTGATAGGCACCTGCTCTCTGAGTCAGCAAACCACCCAACCTATTTCTACTTTACCAGCTGCCAGCAGTTTGAATGCTGCTTCAGCTGCCAAGCTAATAGTTGTCGTTTGCTCCTCTGTATGCCTTCCTCGGTCCTCTGATTGCGGAATTTTGCAGGGCAAGCGGTCCGAACTGCTTTTCTAAGGTGTCGTGGATATCCTCCCTGCTCATGATTTCATCAATTCCTTACATTGTGTCATAATCTTCTGTTGTTTGGTCTGTACTTGTGCCTCTTTTCGTAAGGACTTCTCCACCTTGCCAGGGAAATTTTCAACCGTTTTGCTTAGAAATTTCTACAGCTTTAGCAACAAATCTCCTTTTTGATGCGGCTAACGCTTTCTCCAAGGTCCATCCGCTCAGGACAAGATTTGACCTTCCTGAGGATATTGCCATAAATATATCACCTTTTTTCGAGATGATAATCAACTCGGGGCTTTACCTCTCTCTTCCGCGATTTGGGTAACTTTGTTTGCCTTTCCCTTTGCCGGTGAGAGATCTTTTTGCCTTTTCGCGTCCTACGAGGATCCGAAAGAATCATCACGCCCTCTCTACTCCTCTTTTCAAGCTTAATGGTTTTTTATTTTGAGGGGGTGTCACTTGTGTTGCCTGGGTTGATTTGTACGAGGCACGAGACACGAATGGTGCGGACCATGTTTTTGAAAGCCTGGTAACCATTTTGTTTGCCCTTTATAAATTCGGACAACTCTACTATTTTCCTTCCGAGTAGGGCAAACGATGATTCGTGCGTATTCTGACACTGGTCCTCTGCTTGGTTTTCTCACTGGGCACATCCGTATTTATTAACCTTCCGAGAGTTTCCGTGATTTCCTTCTCTCATCAACGTTGATTTCGGAGGAGATCGCAGGATCGTCGCGCTTCTTCTAAATGGATCAAACACTAAGTCCTGAGACATCTGCCGACTAGGTGACTACACCCCACTATGGGCTAATGTGTGACCAGTTTGTGGGGCATCTTCCCGTGTTTTTTGAACAGGCGTTCTCGGGAGTGATGTACTCCTTTTAAATGTCTCTTTGTCCAGACTGCTTGTAGTATTCGACGCAATGGTGACCAAGTAATCCACCATCCAGGCATTGCAGTCAAGGAATATCGATGTCCGGGAGCCCGCTTGCCCATGTTTAAGAGCCGCCGGTATTCGGATTCCCAGTCCCTGCACCGTAAATTGTTCTCTCCTTTCTTCCATATTGGTTTCTTGCTCAGGGTGTTCTTCCCATAGCCATTTTTGTCCACGGGTGGGTGTTTTTTTCCTACCTACCCGACCTGCGCATATACATGTCCATGCCCGCACACCTCCAAATGTGTACAAATGCATATTCCTACCCATCCGCCGAGCATTCCATTATCCGGACGGAGGGACGCGCCTGGTGGGAGATCTGGCAACTCCGTCTGTATGTCTGTCTACCTCTCACACGCACTTTTCTCAGAAACTGCTATACCGATTGACTTGAAATTTGGTGAAAAGGTTGGAACTGTGAACGTCCAGATATGCAGTGAGTGTCATTTGTCCACGTTGGGATTAAGGTGGGGGGGAGGGGAGGGGGCGTTTTCCTGATACATGCAAAAGGGGGTGCAAACTTTTTTCACCGAATATAGTCATGCTGGGTATCAAATGAAAGGACTTGGCTGGTACTTTTCGATGCTCTGGTTTTTTTTTGTGGCTAGTTCAGTGCCCTTCATTCGTTTCATGCTAAAAGCGAATGGATCTATCCCGAGAGATAACTATCGACTGCAGTAACTGTTTTTGTTATGTGTATTGAGGAAAAAACTGACTCTTACAAAAAACTCTTAATTGAATCTAAGATCAACTTACACTTCTATCCAAATGGACGTTACCATAAATGGTGTCGAATTGCCGATACAAAGTTTTCCGGCCTTCACAGACGGATCCCTCGTTGATCAATGAGCAAACAAGGAACAGAACAAATATATCAACAAAGTTCCAGGTGGTTGTTATCCCAAAGACAATAATCACGTTGAAATCTCCAGTTGTAAGCGCGACTTGCAGAAGGTAGTAACAATGATACAACCCGAAAATGTTATTAACGAACTGAAAGGTTACAACCCCCAGATAAACTCTGGGTGTGATGGAGCTTATGCGTAGCACTGATATGTAAATTGCTGAGTTGAAGTCTGCGAGTTCATCTATGGCTTTACTAAACTTACAATCGTTACAAAGGATCAAGCCACGCGTAAAGCTGAACTGCTGCTTCCGAGTCGCTCCCTGATGTTTCAATTGGTCGAAAATGGAGGACAAGTGATTGTTGATGGAATCATATAACAATCGGAAAGAAACGTTTCTCAGACTCCATGCGTTTACAATGACGAAAAGTTGTCCATAGGAAAAAAAAAGGACGCATGTGGCCGAGATCATCCAGATGCTGGAATGAGTTCCTTCAGCAATGAAGACGTACGGTATGCACAACTGATTCACTGGCAGGATGCATTTCAATGAGATCATTATTAACAATAAAGTATACTTGGGCCGCAGGCTGTAGGCATTTTGCAAATTATCTGCTAGATCCGTGTGCTCATTTAGGGCATCCAAAGTTCGATGATTCATTCTGAGACGTTCTACGAAAGAGGTCAAGGATATGATGTATAGAATAAGACACTGTCCCCTCAAGGCCATGTTGAAGACTCTGCTTGTTCGCATCGGGTGGTTCTGAAACACTAATTCTATCGCGAAAGGCATAGCTATCAATGTAAACCCGTTGATAATAATGAAATATGCACTTCCTGAAATTGAAAATCCGAAGCGTCGTGTCCTTTTGTTAAATGTCAAGGGAAAAACACCGAGAATCTTTGAGTACATGAACATAACAGGGAGAAAGAGTACCATAAGGTAATTTATTCGGAAACTAATTTTAGGAGGAAACATCGCGTCAGACCTAGCGTTGTTCAAAGGATACTGAATAGCAAAAGCATTGTGGTGGAAACTCATCAACTAATAACTGTGTTCAAACTATTATCATAATGACTGGCCATTCACGTGAAAAATAGCATCATCAGGAGAGCATTATTACTTAGCCTTGGAAGGTAGTATCTAAAACGAATGGACTGGTGTCGTATTTTTACCCGCAACTGCTCTCTAGACCAATTGACAGAGCCGAGAGGAGGAGAGGGGGCAGCAGCTCCAATTACAACAAAGAAAGATCACCGCATTGGCCAAGGGGGTTGAAACTTTGAGAAATTCGTACCGGTACAGTTAAAGCTAATGGCCAGGATCACTACTCGATATGGCTAACCGGCGGGTTTCGTCTGAATCGGTGACTAGATCTGGTTGAAATAATGGGTTGCGTCGGCATTATAACTGTCGGCTGGCCCTAACATTTGCTGTCAGTTCGCTCCGAGCTCTCGAAGCGAACGGTCATTAAGAGCAGAGCTGAACAAGAATCCAGAAGGAAGTATACGTTCTGGACAGTGGTGCCATTCGCGTCCGAAAAAGGGTAACTATTATAAGAACATTAAATTAAAAAAATATTGTTACATATCAGAGCTGCTGCGCACAACAGAAAGTACGGGCTTGGGGACAGGATGTCCGCCAAGAGGTGTAAGATGATACACCCCGAGGAGATGTCATCGGAAGAAGAAGGCAGCTCCCCAGAGCTGCAAGCAATGAACGCGACCCTCCTCGAAAAAATCGAGGGGCTAAAACAAGAAAAGGCTGCGATGGTCCAGCAGCTGGACTGTCAGCTAAAAATTATAAAGCGGCTAGAGGATCGCTTGGCATCCCTCGAAGGGAGGATGCCAATCGCAACGTCGGAGCAGCAGCAACGACAACATCATCGTGAACAACATCAACATGAACAACAACAACACGAGCAACAACTGAAGGAGCAACAACAGAAGGATCAACAACATCATCAAGATGGAGAGATGTGCGTCGTCATCCAAGAAGAGGAAGGCGACGAGTTCAACTTCGTCCAGCGGAGGAAAAAGAGAAACAAAGAAAAGGTGAGTGTAAGAGTTAATGCCCCTCCGGCAAACCCTCAGGCACCCTCCCCCCAGACTACCCGCCCAAAAAAGGCAAAAGTTCCGCCCATCACTGGGTATAAAATTAATGTTCCTCAATTCTTGAGGATATTAAAAGAGAAAGGGTTAAAAGCAACCCTAAAAAATACGAGGGCCGATAGGACCCTCATTTTTGCTCAAAGTCTTGAGGATCATGCAGCGATCTTTAACCTTATTAAGGAAAAGGGACTGCATGCCACGACCAGTACCCCTCCGGCTTTAAGGACTCAGTCCTTGGTCATCCGTGGTCTTCATAGAGAGACTGAGCCGGCTGACATAATGCGCGAATTCAACGAAGAGTACCCGCACCTAAAGTTGAAAAGTGTTTCAAATCTAGTCACACGAGCCGACAAACTGGCCCACAGCCTGAACCCGGCGCTTCCATTGAAGTCGCAATCGGGGTTGTTCATGGCTACTTTCGAGCCAGAACAAGATCTAAACGAAGCATTTAAGGTGAAATATATCCTTCACCAGAAAATTTCGCTTGAGAAAGTCAAGCCGTTTCAAGAAGTGCAGTGTTACAACTGCCAAAACTTCGGGCATATCGCCATCAATTGCTCCATCGTACACCGGTGCGTGAGGTGCACGAAAACCCATGTGCGAGGGGAATGCTCAAATCCCACCGCAGACAAACCAACTTGCTGCAATTGCGGCCAGGCCGCACACCCCGCCAACTACCGCGGATGCCCGGCATACAAGGACATGGTTGCCAGAAGGGAAGCTGGCAGGGCGAAAAAAGATGCCGAGACCATGAAAGCCAAACAGGCGGTGACTCAGATGTCACAAAGCTTGGCCAAACCGGGCGTTTCTTACGCTCAAGCAGCTAGGAATACTCTCCCTAGAGCTGCAGCCCCCCAAACTCCTCTTACCCAAACAACTAGGAACACTATTCCTAGAGCTACAGCCCCTCAAGTCCCTCAAGGCAACAAATTGGCTTTCCAAAACTTGGTCGAAACTCTCGCTTCGGTCCAAACAAATGAACAGCGATAATTAGCCGCTATCCAACTTTTGATGAGTTTATGGAGTTAAAAGTCGTCACATTTAACGCCGCGTCCTTGGTCTCACACGACAAGAGTTGGTCGATTCCTTGAAAGCAGACTTCTTCTGTGTTTCAGAGACACATTTAAAAAGCAGGCACGTTAATTTTACCGGATATAACATTATCCGGGACGACACCAACAGCGGTTCCGCCCTCTTAGTCAGAAAAGACTATGCATTTGAGGAAGTCTCCATCAAAAACCTGCAGACCTGTTCCGCGGCAGCGGTCTTAGTTAAAACTAACGACAATAGACGCATCTTAATAGCTGCAGTCTACATAAAATGTAACTCTCCCTCTGAACAACTGGGCCAAGACTTACAAATCTTGAGCGATCTCCAGTCTAAATCTAAATACCTAATTTTTGGTGGGGACTTTAACTCACGGCACACTTTCTGGGGTGATTTGGCAAAAAACCGAAATGGGGTTGCCCTCGAAAAATGAATCCATAATCAAAGTCCATTAAACCAGCTTGAGATGATCTTGCCAGACACACCCACAAGGCCTGCAAGTCAGTCAATACTTGACTATTTTCTAATGTCCGCAGACGCCACTCTCACACTGCAGGTGTTAACGTGCAAAACTTTACCAGGAATGTCCGATCACTTCGCAGTTGAACTTATACTTTCCCTAAACTCTCAACTGCAAAAGCGAGTACCCAGCGCAATAAGATCATTCGCCCATACTAACTGGGATAAATTCAGGGCAGAATTAGCACCACAGCTAAACCTGAAAAAAATCACTGTCTCGCAAAACCTAACGGACAAAGAAATCGATGAGGCCATCATCTTGGCTACTGATGCCATCAACTTTGCTACACGCAGAAACAAAAAGCTCCTCAAAATCGATGAGATTCAGTTCAATAAACTGCCGCACGAGATAATGAAACACCTGAAAGTCAGAAAAATCTGGCGCAGAAATCTCAAACGAAACTTCCACAAAAATGGCAACAGAACTAACACGGAATATAAAGTGTTAATTTCGCGGATTAACTGCCTTAGTACATTAATCCGTCAAATGGTGGAACAATTCCGTAGCGAGGAACTCACTCGCAAGCTAGCACATGTGAAACCCGGATCTAATATGTTTGTACATATAAATAGGCTGACAGGCCGCAACAGATCCAAAAACTTCGTTCTTACCAAGAACAATGAAAACATCGGCAGTGACGCTAGGAAGGCTCAAATACTCGCGGAGTCTTTCCTAAATCAACTAAAATCTCCTTCACCTAGTAACAACCGAGGCGTCAGTTCGATTGTAGACACGACAATCAAAGACTTTCTTCATGAGCAGCAACCCATCCTGCAAACCAAATGACTCAAAAACCTTTTTGAGCTTATCACAGCTCGCAGCCATCACTAAAAGCCTTAACGGCAAAAAATCAACTGGACCAGATGACATAGCTAATATTGTCATCAAAAACCTCCCTAGGGCATCAATGAAGTTCCTTCTTGCGGTCTTCAACAACTGCATCAATAATGGTTACTTTCCCACTACTTGGAAAGTAGCAAAGATAATCGCCATTAAAAAAAAAGGCGGCTCCCACGAGCCACAAAACTTCAGACCCATCTCAATCCTCTCCAACTTGGGCAAGCTCTTCGAAAAAGTATGGACAGTGGGATTAGTCCAACATTGCGACCGGAAAAACATTATTCCGAACCATCAATTCGGGTTCCGGACAAAGCACGGGACCCAACACGCACTAAGCTACCTTCACGATTCAGTGAGTAGTAGACTTAACGTCAATAACAAGCCCACAGTAGTGTGTGCATTAGACCTCGAAAAGGCATTTGATTCCGTGTGGGTCAACGGACTTATCTTCAAATTAATCAGCCTTGATTTCCCTATCCCGGTGATCCGACTTATAATAAGTTTCTTCGAAGATAGGCATTTTTACGTCAGCGTGAGAAATGATTATTCCGATCTCCTACCGGTCTGGAGTACCGCAGGGATCCATTTCAGGACCTACACTCTACAACATTTTCACGGCCGACGCTCCAATCCCAGAGAGCGGCACAGAACTATTACAGTTCGCTGACGACACGCTTATCTTCTCGTCGAGCCTCCCACCCGGTAAGGCAGCTTATGCTATTGAGAAATACTTAACAATTCTCTGCAAGTACTACCAGACCTGGGGGATAAAAATCAACGAGGCTAAAACACAGGTTATTACTCTTCGGAGAAAATCCAGATACTTGGGATCTAGATCTATCCACAGAAAAGCTAAACGCTTAAAGCTACGCATCGGGAATACCGTAGTAAACAGTTCACAACAATTGAAATACCTGGGAATGCTATTTCATGAACACCTACGATTCGACCCCCATCTTAATCTTGTTCTCAGCAGAGCACGCGGTGCACTAAGTAAAATCTACTCTATTCTTCGTAAAAGAGTAGGACTTTGCACTAAATCTAAACTGACCTTATACAAAGTCCTCATAAGACCGATTCTTTGCTACGGAGCCCCTACATGGATCTCTTGCTCGACCAAAGCTATGAAGAAGTCCGAGTCCTTCGAGCGCAAAATTTTGAGACACTGCGTCGGCCTGTCGTACAATTGGAAAACCAAGAAGTGCGGCCGCAATGCCGAAGGGTACAGGCGAGCGAAAGTCAAACCTCTTCGAGAGTTCGCTCTCAACCTGTTAGAAAGATTCTTCGGAAGAATGGAGAATCACCCCAATCCACTCATGAGGCAACTTTATCTGGAGGGTAACTCCACCCCTTTGGCCACATTCTTAAGGCCTTGCCAAATTGTGAGCTCTGCATCAAAACCCGCCATTGTCTCTCTCTTCGACACTCCTTGCCTGGTAGGGGTGCACCGAGGTTAAGCGCGAAATTGTGAGCGCTATAAAAACATTAGTTATAAGAATTAGATTTAAGTATTATTTATTAGATTAGATTAAGTTAGAATAAGTAAGTAAATAAGCCTTCTCGCGCTTTTTTTTCAAATATATGTCCAGTTTTTTTTAATCATGAATTGTCAAGATCTATGTGTAAAGTAAATACACAGTAAAAAGTAATGTCAGAGAAGGTCGGGCAGACCAAACAATGTAATAGCCACCCGTTTTTTTTCCAGCCATTACCGGCTACAATTTGAACGTGCCCCATTTCCTCCGATTAATCAAAGCCAAGGGATTGAAAGCATCCCTAAAAAACACGAGGGCGGATAGAACCCTCATCTTTACCGAGACGGCGGAAGAACACGCCCAGGTCTTCGCGCTCATGAAAGAGCAAGGGCTTAACGCCACAACTAAGACCCCCCCTTCCTTGCGAAATAAGTCCCTAATTATCCGAGGGCTCCACAGGGAAACGGACCCCACGGACATCCTGCAGGAACTACAGGCCGACCACCCCGAGTTCAAACTCAACATGGTGGCGAACTTGGTTACCCGCAGAGACAAAGCTCTGCACAGAGAAGTCCCCATCCTCCCGATGAAATCTCAATCGGGACTATTTATAGCCACGTTCGAGCCCTCTCAAGAGCTCACCGAAGTGATGAAGGTTAGATACATCCTTCATCAAAAGATCTCCTGGGAAAAAGTCATGAGCTTCGAAGAAGGGCAGTGTTACAACTGCCAAAACTTCGGACACATTGCGCAAAACTGCACAATAGTACACAGATGTGTCAAGTGCTCGAAAGCGCACCCTCGTGGGGAATGCACGAGGACTGCAGCCGAAGGAGTACTCTGCTGCAACTGCGGGCAAGCAGGCCACCCAGCGAGTTACCGCGGGTGCCCAGCTTATAAAGAAATGTTAGCTAGGAAGGAAGCTGCCAAGCAAAGAAGAGCGAATGAAAGCTCCCGAGCCAAGCACGCAGTGACACAACTGTCACAAAGCTTGGCCAGACCCAGCGTATCGTACGCACAAGCTGCCAGGAACTCTGCACCAAGAGTGGCAGCACAACCTGCTCCCACCCCCGCACCAAACGCCTTCCGCGAATTGGTGCAATCTCTCGCGACGGCCTCCACCAACGAGCGGCGGCAATTCGCTGCAATAAAACTTTTGATGAATCTATGGAGTTAAATATCGTTACCTTTAACTCCGCGTCCCTGATCTCACACGCCTAACGTGCCACTGCCCAAGTGTTGATCGACAGTCTGAAAGCAGACTTATACTGCGTTTCAGAAACTCACCTCAATAGCAGGCATAACGTGCAATTCGCCGGGTATAATATTATCCGGAATGACAACAACACTGGCGCTGCCCTTTTAGTCAGAAAAGATTATGAATTTGAGGAAGTCGTTATACGAAACCTGCTTACCTCTTCCGCTGCGGCGGCAATAGTAAAAACCACTGATGGTAGACGGATTTTGGTAGTTTCCGTCTACATCAAATGCAACTGTCTAACTGAGCAATTGGGACAAGATCTTAAGATCTTGGGCAATCTCCAGTTAAAGTACAAGTACCTCATTTTCGGTGGCGACTTCAACTCTAGGCACACCTCCTGGGGCGATACGGCAGTCAATAGAAATGGGGAAACCCTGCTTAAATGGATCCAAGACCCTTGCTCGCCAGCCTATGTCGATTTGGTCTTACCAGACTCTCCGACAAGACCCAGTAGTCAATCAACCATTGACTACTTCCTCCTTTCGGAGGAAACTTCACTGAACTTTCAAGTGATATCGTGCACTACTTTACCAGGCATGTCTGACCATCTCGCAGTACTACTTAAACTTTCCTCGTCCTCCCAACTGCGAAAGCGAGTGATGACCACCGTAAGGTCCTTCGCCCACACTGACTGGGACAAATTCAAGTCAGACCTTGCACCAAGGCTGAACTTGAAAAAACTCGCAACTGACCGCAATCTATCGGACATAGAGATCGACGAAGCCATCACCTTGGCCACTGATGCCATTAATACTGCTACACGCAGAAACACAAGGCTTATCAAAGTCGACGAGTTACAATATAACTCAGTCCCTCACGATATCATGCTCCACTTGAAAGTCAGGCAAATATGGCGTAAGCAACTCAAACGGATTTTCCACAAACTCGGAAATAAAGTTAATGCTGAGTATAAAGCATTGCTTTCCCGGATTAATTGTCTGAGTACAATAATTCGGCAAAGAGTGGCGAATTTCCGCAACAAAGAACTGACAAGGAAACTAGCAGATATTAAGCCCGGCCCAGATATGTTTCAGCATATCAACAGGCTAACCGGCAAACATAAGTCCCGCAATATCGCTTTTTCCAAGAACGGGGAGCACATCTGCAGTGACGCTAGGAAAGCGCAAGTTCTCGCGGAATCTTTTGAGACTCAGCTCAATTCCCCTCCGCCTTAAAACAACCCGGCTATATCGTCGATTGTTGATTCAACAATCAAGGCCTTCATCTCTGAGAGCTCCAAGAAGCTAACAAAATTCACCACAACCAACACCTCAGTCAAGCCATCGGAATCGCAACATTTTCTGAGTTTACCTCAACTCACTGACTTAACCAGAAACCTCAACGGTAAAAGGTCAGCCGGGCCTGATGAAATCCCGAACTTCATCATAAAGAACCTCCCCAGAACCTCACTGAAGTTTTTATTAGCAGTTTTCAACAACTGGATTAATAACGGCTACTTTCCATCCACATGGAAAGTTGCAAAAATTATTGCGATCCGAAAGAAAGGAACCTCCAACGAGCCAAGCAATTTCAGGCCCATTTCCCTATTATCGAACCTTGGCAAATTGTTTGAGAAAGCATGGACAATTGGGCTAGTCCAGCATTGTAATCTCAACAAAGTTATCTCTGACCACCAGTTCGGATTCCGCTCTAAACACGGAACCCAGCACGCGCTGAGCTACCTTCACGACACGGTCGTCTCAAGACTTAACGTCAACAACAAACCCACAGTAGCATGTGCGTTAGATTTAGAAAAGGCCTTCGACTCCGTGTAGGTAAACGGACTTATATACAAATTGATAGATAATGACTTCCCTGTCCCGATAATAAGACTTGCGTTAAGTTTCTTCGAAGATAGGCACTTTTATGTCAGCGTGGGGAATGAATTCTCCGATCTATTGCCGGTAACGTCGGGTGTACCGCAAGGATCCATTTCTGGGCCAACTTTCTACAACATCTTCACGGCTGACGTTCCGATCCCCGATAACGGCGTTGAACTGATCCAATTCGTCGATGACACGCTTATCTTCGCTTCAAACCTCCACCCCAACAGGGCAGCCAAAGCGGTTGAGAACTACATTGTAGTCCTCTGCAGGTACTACCGTAGTTGGGGAATCAAGATAAACGAGGGAAAAACGCAAATCTGCACTTTTAGGAGAAAATCTAGATACTTAGGTTCTAGAAGCATCCACAGGAAAGCTAAACGCTTGAAAATGAGAATCGGAAACACCACAGTGAGCAGATCTAGTTCAATCAAATACTTGGGAGTAACCCTGCATGAACTCCTCAAGTTCAAACCCCACCTCCAGCTCGCTATCAGCAAGGCACGCGGTGCAGTCAGTGGCATCTACTCTCTTCTTCGCAAGACAGTAGGTCTCAGCACCAAAACCAAACTGACACTGTATAAGACCCTGATTAGACCCGTTATCTGTTACGGAGCACCAACTTGGATCTCATGCTCCAATCAAGCCATGGCAAAATGCGAGTCATTCGAACGCCGAATCCTTAGACATTGCATAGGCTTGTCTTACAACTGGAAAACCAGAAAGATCGGCAAAAACGCCGAAGTGTATAGGCGAGCCAAAGTCAAACCACTTCGAGAACACGTTCTCACAATAATGAAAAGGTTCTTCGAAAGAACGGAGGAGCACCCCAACCCATTAATTCGGCATCTCTACCAACAGGGTAAAACCTCCCCATTGGCCACATTCTTAAGGCGCTGTCAAATCGTGAGTTCATCCCACAGACCGAAAATCCGCACCCTTTTTGAAACTCCCTGCCTGGTAGGAGTGGATAGAGGCTAAGCACAGGAAATTGTAATGTGCTTATTGTAAATATTAATAATAATAATAATCGTTGGCGCAACAATCCATATTGGATCTAGGCCTTGAAGTGTGTTACAGCACTTCATTCAAGACCGTAACGGTACACTACAGTATACTGTAGGAGGCAATGTGGTCAGCATTGCGCTCGCCCGAGATTATTACCCTGATTTGACTCAGGTACTCATTCACAGCTGAGTCGACTGGTATCCGACGTCAAATCACGATACAAATTCCACTGTCACCAGTGAGATTTGAACCGCGACCTTCCGCACGACAGCCTTGTGCTCTAACCACTCAGCTATCCGGACACACATTGTAAATATTAGTTAAGGATTAATTATGTTAGATTAAGCTAGGTTAAGTTAAAATAAGTTAGGTTAAGTAAGTAAATTTCAACCTTCTCGCGCTTTTAGTGCGGGCGCAGTTTTGAAAAGTCAAGATTATACTACAATTGTCAAGTAGTAAGTAAAGTAAATTACAGAGAAGGCCGGGTTGACCAAACAATGTAATAGTCACCCGTTTGATAGAGTTAAGATCAATTAGCCATTATTTAAGCTAGCATTAAGTAACCATTGTCTAGTTGTAAGTCACTATTTAAATAAATGAATTGAATTGAAAAAAAAAAAAACTCTTATAACCACTCTTTCTCTCGACCTTCTCGGTGTTTGTTGAATAAATGGGTAGAACCTTAAAAACATACTTTTTCATGTTTCTACAAAGGCTAGAGAGGAAAGTGTGCCATGAGTTAGGGGCAGAAAGAAACACATGAAGCGAAATCATTCTCTTCTGCCTCTAACGTGTAAATAGTCGTTTGCTCTTATTGATTCATTAAAATTTAATAAATTCTAATTACATCTATCGAGTATTGATTGTAAAAAAACCTAGTCTATGTTCCGGTGTACCTAAAAATTGTGGTTTGCAAAGAAATGGACTATTTTAGTTAAAGTATCCCCTGTCGGACCATTTTTTAAATTTTCACTCGTACTTCCATTATTTTTTACATTATTTAATATTTTTTCTTGAATTTTGTTTTTTTTTCGTCAATTTTTTGGAAACATAGAGCAAAAACTCACTCAGCACCCTCTTCTGGGACATTTCCATCGTCACCGCTGACTCTCGTATCGTCAGCTTTACTGTTCTCTATGTCCTCCATACAGACAGATTCGCTGCCGAAAACTTGTTCGCCCTCAAGGCAGCCCGGTTCCTCCATGATTGCAAAAGTAGTCGAAGAAAGCTTTACTTTTTTTCTGGCTACCTTTGGACACGGCGGGTCCGTCTCCCCAGTCATTAGCTGCTCTGTAAGCTTTCCATTTTTTTTATCAATATTGTCATTTGATTTTTCAAATCTTCGAGTGTCTTCGCCAGCTCACCATTTCTTCTTTCCAGATTGGCTATCCTCACTTTGGTTATTTTCAAGTCTGGATCCTCCTCGTTGCGGACTCCACGACCGATCCGAGTGCCCCTAGGCCTTATGGTGGGGGGCCCGTCTGCCGCACCTACCGACTCAAAGTAAAGCTTAATGCCTTCCGCGGACGCAGTCCTTACAGCTAGGAGGAGTTTCCTCCTAAGCTGTTCGCACTGCTCAGTATCATAGCCGGATGGATTAGAGTCGTCATACAGGACCCATCCATCGGCTTCGATAGCCTTGACTGCAAATGAAGGCCTAGCCGTTGCCGGCCGACCCCTCTTTGCTGCCTTTTGTGTCGAAGAAACACAGATACAACCCACCTGAAGCTCGGGGCTTTAGTTTATGATGAAAGACGTAATTTCAATTCTGGGGAGTTACTAAGTCATTCCAAAGTTAAGTTGTGCTAAAAAAAATCCTGAATCGAATTTGAGATAAACTTACACTTCTGTCCAAATGGGCACTACTGTAGGTGGTGTCAAATTGTCTACCCAAAGTTTTCCAGGCTCCACATGCGGATCCCTCGTTGACCAATGAGCAAACAAGGAACAAGACAAATATATCCACAAAGTTCCAGGCTGTAGCGATCCCAGCAATGATGAAAAATTTGAAATCTCCATTTGCAGGGCCCGCATCCAGAAGATTGAAACAACGATACAACCCGAAAACGTTATTGATGAACTGAAAGGTTATAACACCCAGATACACATAGGGTGTGAGGGAGCTAATACGTAGCAGGGATAGGTAAATTGCCGAATTGAAATCCGCGATTTCATCAATGGCTGCACTGAACTTACAGTTGTTACAAAGGATCATACCAGAGGCAAAGCTGAAACGCTGCACCGAGGTCGCTTTCTGGTACTTCAAATTATCGAAAATGGCAGACAAGCGATTGTTTAAGGTGTCATACAGTAAGCGAAATGAAAGGTTCCTCAAGCTCCATGTGTTTAAAATGATAAAAAGCTGCCCATAGGTAAAAAACAGGACGCAATTGGCTAAGATCCTCCAAACGGTGAGATTAGTACTTTTAGCAATAAAGAAGTACGGCGTAATCAACTGATTCACTGGCAAGATGCACTTCAATGAAATTATTATGAATAACAAGGTTCGCTTGGGTATGAGGCTGTATGTGTTCTCTAGAAGCCTTACTAGATCTGAATGTTCATTCATGGCATCTAAACTTTGGTAGAGCATTCTTAGCCGCTCTAGGAAAGAAGTAATGGAAATGATGTACAGAAGAAGGCACTGTGCCCTGGAAACTGCATCGAAAACTATGCTTGTCTGCATTGGGTAGTAATCGTAAATGTACCATATCGCAAATGGGATAGATATCAATGTAAAAAGGTTGACAATAATGAAGTATGCACTTCCAGATACAGAGATTTCAAGGCGTTTCGTTATTTTGTTATAATCAAAGGCGAACACTCCGAGAAACTTGGCGCACACGTACATAACAGCGAGAAGGATTATCATAAGGTAATTTATCCGTGAATTAGTTTTAGGTGGAGACATAGTGAGGGCACTAGCGTAGCTCCAAAGGTACTGAATTGCAAAAGCATTGCCCGAAAAAGTAATCAAGTAATTTCAAACAGTCATCTTCTGTTCGATCCCTTATCATAATGGCCGGTCATTCAGGTGAAAAATAGCATAAGACAATCTTGGAATTAATTTCCACTTCCACTTTCCAGTAACACCTACACGGAATACGTTTAATTCGATTTTTACGTAAATACCAGGTTAAAGGTTAATGATCATTTTTGAATTTTCTAAAAATTTTATATAAGAATTGAGAATATTTAGGTGAGTTTCATGGTTTACTGACGATTGTGAGAGTTTTATAATTAAAAGTTTTGAAAAGCAAATTCAAGTTATCATTAATTATTAATATTTACAAACAAGTCGGGAAACCGGAAGCTAGACGCTTCAGGTATTTCGGAGCCTAGGCACCATACAGTGGCAGCCCACTGATTTTTTCAGATTTTTCGGTTGGGAAGTTTCTGAGAATGGGTTCGTTAAAAAAATGACCACTTTCAACCCCCTGCACTCCCCACCTTTTCTACAAAAGTCAAAACTAAAACCGGCTTCGAAAAGTACTAACCGAGACCTTTAATTTGATACCCCACATGACTGTATTTGATGAAAAAAAAATTTACACCCCCTTTTTGCATGTATTCGCCGCAAAAGGATGTAACTCACTATATGCGTGAGCGTTCGCCAAATTTGGTGTCAATCGCTATAACCGTCTCCGATAAAAGTGTGTATGACGGACAGACAGACAGGCAGACAGACAGACAGACAGAACGGCATAGGGAAGGTAATATAGAATCCCCAGAGCGGACTCCAAAGCGCAAGAAGGGCAAAGTGCAGCAAGTGTAATCAACAAACTTTCCCGGTGAAAGTTTACCAAACCATCAGGAGATACGCGTCAGTGACTCTACTTGGACTAAAGTAGAGCGAAAAGGTAGGCCACAAGAGAGGTCACGGCCCGATGCGCTTATTATAAAATCAACAAGTGGCCTGACATATGCAGAAATCTTACGGAAAGTAAAAACAGACAGTTCTCTCTTGGGCTTGGGTGAACACGTGAACCGTATAAGACGCACGCAGAAAGGCGATTTGCTCTTTGAGCTTAGGCCAGGACAGAGTAAGTCCCACGATTTACATAAGAAGATCGAGTCATCACTGGGCAAAGTAGCTGAGGTAAAGGTGAGCCAGGACTCAATACTAATTGAATGCAAGGACCTGGATGAGATCACCACAAAAGCGGAGATCTGTGAGGCCTTAAAGACTCAACTCGGGCTAGATTCGATCCTTGAGTCCAATGTGATAAGGCTCCGAAAAGCATATGGTGGTACTCAGACGGCCACAATAGCCCTACCATTCGAAGCAGCAAAAAAGGCTGTTACTGCTGGCAAAATATGCGTCGGCTGGGTCAGCTGTCGACTGCGAGAACAGATATCGCCAAAGAAGTGTTTCAAGTGCCTGGAATTTGGCCACATATCGAGAAACTGTTCCAGCAAGTATGATAGATCTAAGTTGTGCCGAAGATGTGGAGAAGAAGGGCATATTGCCAAAAAGTGCAATGCGAATCCTAAATGCCTGCTATGCAGAGAAACACAGGAGGGTAACGTCGATCATGCCACAGGCAGTTACCGATGTCCGGCGTTTAAAAAAGCGATTTCAGCTTTTCGCAAATGAAATTCCTACAGCTGAATTTAAACCCTTGTTAGGCAGCTCAGGAGCTGCTTTCTCAAAGCGTGCTGGAACATGAAATTGACGTTGCCATTATATGCGAATATTACAAAGACTTCCACAGTGATGTCTTTGCATCAGACAGAAGGGGCAAAGCGGCAATCTGGACTTGCGGGAACCGAGCGATCGAAAATACGAGCAATAGGATAGAAGACGGATTCACACGAGCTAAGGTAGGCGGCATTCACGTATTCAGCTGCTACGCTGCGCCGAGCCTCACGCTAGATGAATTCGCATTGATGTTGGAAAAATTAGCTTCCGAAGCAAGCCGCCACAACCCAATAATAATAGCTGGCGATTTTAACGCTTGGGCCGAAGATTGGGGAAGTCGCGTCACGTTTGAATGTTGTTCTGGCAAATACTGGTGGCGTCAATACTTTTCGGAGACGGGTTATGGGATCGGTAATAGACTTCACCTTTGTTAGCGATTCATTATCTAAGGATCTCCAATGGCATGTGAGCAAGGAATATACGCACAGTGACCATCAGGCTATCATCTTCCAGATGGAGCGTACGACAGGAGCAAAGCGAATCAAGAATAGTGCAATATCGGGTTGGACCTCCAAAAAACTTGATGAGGAAATGTTCGAGGAAATACTTCTGCAGGAAGCGATGCCGGTGGGAAATGCACGAGAAAAGGTGGTGCAGGTCTTTGAAAAGTTACAAAAAGCTTGAGACGCTTCCACGCTTTGCCGCACGGTACTCAAAAAACCAATGCCCAACTTCTGGTGGAATGCCGAAATCGAAGAACTTCGTAAAGTTTGCCTTAAAGCCAGAAGACACAGCCAACGTAGCAGAAACCGGTCTGAGTCTGAAGAGTTGCACAATCTATATAAGAAGGCGAGGAAAGCATTGCAAGCAGCCATCTCTATAAGTAAAACTGAACACTTCAAGAGATTATGCAAGGAAGCGGACTCCGACCCATGGGGAGGTGCATACAAGGCAGTTATGGCAACAATCAAGGGAAAGCGCTCACCGCCGATCACCAACTCTGATTTGCTGCGGGAAATCATTAGCACCCTCTTCCCATACGTTTCAAGTGAGTCGAACCTACCCACTGTCCAGGTAGATACCGGTGAAATTCCCGAGGTAACCACGAAAGAAGTCCTGGAAGCCGGGAAGAAGATTGCCGAAAATAAAGCCCCAGGTTTAGACGGCATTCCGAATAAAGCACTGACAGTGGCCGTCAAGACAGTTCCAAGGTGGTTCTCGGAAACATTTACCACGTGCCTCAAAGATGGGATTTTCCCGGAAGAGTGGCGGAAACAGAAGCTTGTGCTAATCCCGAAGCCAAATAAACCTTTGGGTGATCCTTCGTCTTATAGACCTATATGCCTGCTAAACGGCATCGGCAAACTTTTCGAACGGGTCATCTTCAATAGGCTTGCACCAATCACAGAAAGGGAGGGTGGTCTCTCAGACAGGCAGTTCGGATTCCGAAAGGCAAGATCTACTGTCAATGCCATCAGCACGGTGACGGAAATTGCGGGAAAAGCAATGGAGGCCAATAAATCTTGCGCGGTAGTTACTCTCGATGTGAAGAATGCCTTTAATACGGCAAAATGGAACAAAATAATTGCGGCTTTAACCAAATTGGGCGCTCCTAAATATCTGGTGCACATAGTCATGAAATTTCTCGGGGAGAGGATATTGTGTTACGATTCGGACGATGGACCTAAAACGTATACAACAACCTGCGGTGTTCCACAAGGATCAGTCCTTGGTCCTCTCCTGTGGATAATAATGTATGACGGAATTCTAAAGTTGCAACTACCCAAAGGAGTGACAATCATTGGCTTCGCAGACGATATCGGAGTAACTATCGTCGCACAAGACATTGATGAGATCGAGGTACTCACAAACGAGGCAATTTTTGAAATCAGGTCTTGGGTAGAGGAAGCTGGTCTGACACTCGCGAAGGATAAAACCGAGGTAGTTTTGATTACAAAGCGAAGGAAGCAGACGTCGGTAAAGGTCAGGATTGGAGAACACATAATACAGTCGCAGCCAACACTTAAATACCTAGGAGTTATGGTTGACCAAAGACTGAAATTCAAGTCTCATCTTGAAAATTTACCAACCAAGGCTTCCGGACTGGCTACATTGTTGGCAAGAATGTTGCCAAATATAGGTGGTCCTAGGCAAAGCCGTCGGCTCCTGATCTCGAGAGTTGTTAGCTCCATCTTGCTTTATGCAGCTCCAGTCTGGGCATCGTCTTTGAAGGTGGAAGCAGACAGAAGAAAAATCGCAGCCCCATACCGATTGAGCGCATTACGTACGTCATGCGCTTACCGTACAACTTCAGATGAAGCAGCTTGTGTGAAAGCCGGCATGATCCCCATCGGCATCTTGGTGAATGAGGGTCGACGCCTCTATGACCCATTATATGAAATCGGTGAGTCTTATGCCAATCGTCGGCAATTGGCACGAAGTGATTCTATTTTGGAATGGCAGAAAAGGTGGGATGATTCACTTAAAGGACGCTGGACACACAGGATTATTTCAGATGTCTCTAAATGGATCAAGCGAAGACACGGTGAGGTTAGTTACCACCTAACTCAATTCCTAAGCGGACACGGAGGGTACCGTGCATACCTTTACCGCTTCGGACGTGACGACTCCCCGTATTGCCCAACATGCGTGATGATTCCGGAAGATGCGGAGCATGTTGTTTTTAACTGCCCGCGGTTCGTTGCACACAGAGCGGAGGCGGAAATTAACACCGAGGCACGGTTGACACCCGAGAATGTCGCGGACCACATGCTAGCCTCTGAAACATCTTGGAGGGCGGTTGAAAAATTAATGAAGGCGATCCACAATCTGCTGAGGAGGGAGGAGCTTCGGAGGAAAGTGACAAATAACGACAGAAGCCGCAGTTGATAACTGATCCTGCCCCGCGATGTAATACCGAAATGACAGTCCCGCGGGGTAAGCGAAGGAGAAGGAGGTGGTTTTAGTGAGTAAAAGTCTCACATAACCGTATGGTAGGAGCCAGCGGTAGGTTTTGAACCTTTCCACCTTCCAACGTATAAAAAAATAAACAAAAAGACAGACAGACAGACAGCAAACCGATTTTAATAAGGTTTTGTGTTTACACAAAACCTTAAAAACTAAACGTTTTTGATGTGATATGATATCACGATGGGAAGTAGGACTTTGAATGGAGGTGTTAAAGGATGCTAAGTATGAGGGAGACGGAAAAATTCGACTTTCGTCCAATCAGCCTAACCTCTTTCGTGCTGAAGACCCTAAAATGCGTCCTGGACATTCACTTAAGGACGATTATGGAGAGAACGCCTTTCTCTAAGTCCCAGCATGCCTACCTCAAAGGAAAATCCACAGAAACCGCCCTCCACGAGGTAATTGGCACGGTTGAGCGGTCGCTGCAGTACAAGCAGTATACCCTTGCTGCCTTCTTGGATATAGAGGGAGCTTTTAACAACGTCAGTACCAATGCCATCAAGGAAGCCTTGATCGGAATTGGATTGGAGGGGTATCTCACGTATTGGATTATATCCATGCTGAGTACCAGGATAATCCAGTCGGATCTGGGAGGCAACCACTTGACCAGAGCTGTGAACAGAGGTACGCCCCAGGGTAGCGCCATCTCACCAGTCCTCTGGTTAATACTAATGGACAAAATTTTACGTACATTGGACAGCATCGGGGTGAAGGTGGTGGCGTATGCCGACGACTTGGTGATATTAGTATCAGGGATGTTTCTGTCCAGTATGAGCGACATCATGGAAGGAGCGTGCAAAAGGTGCGCCTGTGGGCCGCAAGATGCGGACTCTGCAGAAACCCAACCAAAACGCAACTGATGCTATTCACCACCAAGATAAGGATACCTGAATTCCATCTACCACGGCTGACTGAACAAAGATTGGTTCTTTCCGCTAATGTAAAGTATCTGCAAGAACTAGCCTCTCTAGCTCGCCTATAGTGCTGATCAGACTCTGATTCCAATGCTACCATCATAATTTCGATATGGTTTGCCAATTATCGCGCCTTTCTTGCGAGTTGTTTGCGTGCGCTTGCAGGCTGATTTTCATTAACTCAATCTTCATTATAGACGGTTCCGAACTGGTTTGAAAGAGGAGGAGGGAAACTCTGAAATGCATCTCGGGGAGTATTCGAAGACCAATCCTAACTTTCTTTTGAGTTAGGGGCTGTAGAATTCACTGAAATCATTCCCATTTTCTGGTAAAAGGTGATTATAAGGGATAGAGATTTATGAACAAGGATCCTACAAATCTCGAAGTTTTTCGTGCTTCAGAAACGGATGCCACGCCTCGGAATTGGGCTAATCTTTCGGTTAGGATCTTTTATTTTCGTCAATGGATTGGATTTTGTAATGTGAAAACTCGGTATCGCGGCTCTTCCGAATGTACCTTGTTTGAACTTCAGCGAGCCTGCCGGAAGTAAGCTTGAATCTGGTGATCGGTTAGTGTTATCTGCATCTTTTTGTTCTTGAACCGATATCCGATAGAACCTAGTATTTAGGTTCCGGTCTACAATGTGGAACATTTAAGTCATCATCAATGGTGCAACAATCCGTATCCGGTGTAGGCCTGTCTTAGTAAGGAACTCCATACATTCCGGTTTTGTGCCGAGGTCCGTCAACTCGATGTCCTTAAAAGCTGTCTTGCGCGATCCATCTCTGGCAGGGTCTGCTTCGTCTTATTTTTCTACCATAGACGTTGCCATTATAGGCTTTTCAGGCTGGATCATCCTGATGCATACGGATTAAGTTACCCGGACACCGTAACCTATTGAGCCGGATTTTATTCACAGCTTGACGGTCACGGTATCGCTCATAGATGTCGTCATTATGTAGGCTACGGAATCGTCCATTCTTACGTAGGTTGCCAAAAATTCTTCGGAGGATTCTTCTCTCGAACGCGGCCAAGAGTTCGCAATTTTTTTGGCCAAGTCTCCGAGGAATATATGAGGACTGGCAACATCATAGTCTTGTACAGGAAGAACTTTGACCCCATGGTGAGACGTTTCGAACGAAACAGTTTTTGTAAGCTAAAATAGGCTCTGTTGGTCGCCAACAATCGTGCGCGGATTTGATCGTCATTGTTGTTATCGATTGTGATTTTCGGCCCTAGATAGAAGAAATTATCAACAGGAGTTGTAGTCTCCTATCTTCATTGTTTTCTTTTGACCAGCGGCAAACTGGCCGCATTAGCGTTGAAATTATGCTATCGGAGATGAACATGGACCATCTCCTGGCTGACAAGGTTGAACAGGGGGGATGTATCCTTCTGCTTTGATTTGTTCCAAGTGTTCCGTGGGTATAACGTAATAGCATGAGAGAACCACTTCTCCAGGGGCTTTCTCGTTTCGTGCGTCACTAAGATCAGTGACACTTAGAAGGGTGTGAAGCTCAAGATTGTCCTTTATGACGTGATTAGTTCCACGTGGATTTTGACGAACGACTGGATAGAACCTCACATGAATAGCCAAACGTACAAGTGGAGGATACTTGAAGGCGCTGGGTGTACAACGGTTCTCAACCGAGAACGCACAAATGAAAATTCTGCGCGAAGAAGGACGACGACTTGAGCCCAATCTCGTTGGAGGTCTACGGTTTACACAAGCAGATCCTGCTGTGCTATTCTTTTGTTGGTGTACAAGGACCCTGGATCAGATGAGGCCAAATTATCAAACGTCTTCAAAACAAAAACTAAAATATATTCCATGGCATAAGAGGCACTAAGCCGAGCAGAAGTGGAGCGTGTATTCTCGTCAGATGGAGCCTGCACTCGTTCGTGTCTCTGCAGTGAAATGTCATCGACCTAACCGTGAACATGAACTGTATTAGACGGGTGTGGAGAACGTGTACTTGCCTCCGAAAAAACTAGAATATCTGACGTTTCTCATCAGGAACGAGGAACGCCCTCCCCTCGGAGAGGGGAGCCTCTTCTTGATTTTGTTATTAACACAAACCTATCAGCGGCAGGCGAGCCTTTCCTCCTTTCCCATTTCTCCAACTTGGAAGACTTTGACGGTTAAGTGGAGGTCCATGATGTCATCCTACTGGAGAATCAGAGAATGTTTGATCAGAACGGTTGGAACTGTGGAATAGACATTCGAAGTCGCCTTCAGATGCTCGAGTACTGCAAAATTTAGGAAGAAAACATTATCATTGTGGTGGAACAAAGACCCATTAAATCTGACAAGCAGACCAGGGGAGTCTTCAACATCTCCAACAGGCGCAAATACTTGCGGCCATTAGGAACTGTCTGAATATATAAACCAGAGATCAGAAATGCTCGGAAGCGTCAGAGTTCAATACAGCAGGCATTAGCGAGTCTGCGAGACTGTCCGTTCTTAAATAGTAGTCGGAAGGTTTATAGACGGAATCTTTTGTTGCGACCCCGGAGCTGATATGCCATAGGCACTTCTCAGCCAGCGAGGAAAACTGTTGGTCAGAACCTCGCTTGAAATTTATTTAGGGCAGTCGTGTGAGATAAATGGATCGACAATCACCGAGGAAAGAATTAGATAGAGTAAAAAGGGCCTTTCCATACATAAATTCGGGGGTCCACACCGTATAATGGCAACCACACCCCATAATTTTTTGATGTTTCTGCCGTTGCGGCGTGGCTTGCAGAGGGTTCCCGGAGCTGTTTTTGGTTCGGATATGCCTCGCAATTCTGGAGGGATGCGCACTTGATTTTCATACCGAAAGCGCGCAGACATTCCAATGAGCCCGGGAAAGACTGTCGGCCCATCGGCCTCATTTCTTTTATGTTGAAGACGGTAGAGCGCGACAGCCGTTGAAAGACCGCTCGTTTTCAAATCTTAGCTTGCCTACCCCAAATGCTGAGCAATAAATACTATGGCGTCAAGCTTAATACGATCCAAAGGTTCCTGGGCTTCTGAAGTCCTGTCTGTCAAAGTCTTTAATGTACTTTTACTCCCCCCTTGAAGCTCCACATTAAATTGCAATGTGCAGCGCTGTCAAACTACGTGAGTTCGGATTTTGGACAGCGAAACCCTGTGGCCATAACAACATCCTACACGAAGCATTTCGGGAGCTCTGGGCATTTTCAAAGGATTATGCCACACTGAAGCCGAGCTTCAAAAGGTATTTTGCTGTGGGCTTTCTTAACCAGGATAGAGTGGAACACCGGTAATGTGTTGCGATGTTACGGTACAGTATTCTTCACCGCGAGTCCGTGGGTAAGTTTTCTCGGATCCGCACAGTGCAGCCGAGTCGTATAATCTTTGTAATTCGATAGCTGGACCATGGTCAGGCATAACATAGTCATTGTCAACGACAGCCATGCAGTGATGAAGGCTATACACAGAGGGACATTCTGAATAGTCTAGGCGCGACGCTAGAAGTTAACCTCTTCGGAGGGGAATGCCCAGGCCAAAGCACTGACCAGGTGGAGTTTCGTTGCTGTCTCAGCGGTTTCGCTCTTGACTTAGTAGTCGCCCCACTACCGACTGTGAAGGGTGGAGTCTCCCTATATTACTTAACAATCGCCGACGTCAGATGGTGAAGGTTTACCACTTGCCCTTAGTCATGAAAGATCTGGAACCTTCGGACCAGGTTAGACCAGACCACTCAAATACCATGCCACATCACTGCAATTCATCCTATAGATGCGTCGATTTCTTGACCCCCGATTATGGGTTTTTTTTTCAAAAGGGTTTTTATCCCATAGAGGAGAAAAGGATAGAGCACTACATACTATTATAGATAGAAAATGAACCTATCAAAAATCATATCAAATCAACTTACGCTTCTGTCCATGTGAAAGTTACTATATGCGGTGTCAAATTGTCCATACAAAATTTTCCATCCTTCACGGATGGATCCTTCGTTGACAAGTGAGCTGACGAAAAACAACACAAATATATCAGAAAAGTTCCAGATCATTGTGACCGCAGAGACGGCAACCATCTTAAAGTGTCCAGCTGTAAGTGCCATTTGAAGAAGGTGATAACATTGGTATAATCCAAAGATATTGCTTAGGAATAGAAAGATCATAACCCCGAGGTGGACGGTGGGTGAAATATAGCTTATTCGTAGTACTGACAGGTGGATTGCAGAGTTGAGATCCATGAGTTCGTCAATGGCTGCGCTGAACTTACAGTCGTTGCAAAGGATCATGCCAGATGAAAAGCCAAAACGCTGTTTCGGAATCGCTCCTTGATGTTTAAGGTTTTTAAAAATGGTGGACAGGCGATCGTTGACGGTATCATACAACAATCGGCAAGAAATATTCTTCAAGCTCCATCCGTTTACTATAACAAAAAGCTGTCCGTAGCAGAAAGTCAGGACACAAATGGCCATATTCTCCGAAGCGTGGGAGTGGGCTCGTCCGAAAATCATCATAAATATTGCACTCAGTTGATTCACTGGAAGGATGCACTTCAAGGATACTAATATAAACAGCAAATTGTGTTTAGGAGCCTGGCTCTTCACACTTAAGATCTCCAACAGGTTCATATGTTCATTTAAGATGTTTATACTTTCATCCTGCTTCCTGAGTTGTTCTATAAAAGTTGTAACGGAAATCGCGTACAACAAAAGACACTCCGGTTTTATAACCATCGCGAAAACTGTGATCGATTGTGATCGAAAATTCAGGAAAACTCCGTATATTGCAAATGGCATTGACACCAGGACAAGTCCGTTAACAAGAATAAAGTATATGTTTCCAGGGACAGAAGTTTCAACCCGCTTCGTCCTTCGGTTATTTTTAAAGGGAAAAATCGCGAGAACCTTTGAATAGACAAGCATTGCGAAGAGAAAGACTACTACGAGATAATTCAGCCGTGAATTCATTTTAAGGAAAGGTTCCTTCACCATATTAGAGACTACAACGCGAAGTGTGTACTGATGTGAAAGTCCTTCGTGGAAAAACAATCAACTAATGTCTAGGGCCTAGCGAATGTCCAAGTTTTCATTATAATTAAATGTTTGAATGGTAATAGCCGAAAATAAAATTAATAACGCTATCGGCATTTTGTTCTGAGCAATCGAACCTAGTGGGGGTGACCCATATTTTACTTTGTGTCGTTTTTATAATTTTAGTTTCCTACAGAAAGCCAAATGTCAGAGAAATGCATATCCATCTGGTCAATGGGGAAGTTCGTTGCTTTTCATTGAAAGCTCAAACTATGTTAGATATACCAATAGAAGAATGTCAGGAACATAGTATGGAAGAGTTCAGAACTGAGATTACCTTAATTGAGGAACAGGTAAATAAATCGCCGCTGTTATGTACCAAGCAACCGAACATCTCCCAACGATTACTTCGAAAGACGCAAAAGAGGTGACAAGTTGGCCGGCATCTCACTGCAGTGAGTTCTCCTGATTGGACCTAAGTGCCTTGATCGCCACTTGGCTGTCGGTCAGATTAGCAATGTTGGGTCCCCTATAGTTCTTTTGGGGTTTGAAGGAGACACATCTGTCTATGGCGTTTATTTCCATCTGGAATATGCTAATGTGCTCACTCATTGCTTCTAAGTACATTTTCCCTGGATACAATCACCTCGGCGCTTGTTCCTTCTTCTGTGAGGTAATCAGTTGTCAGTTCACAGCCACGTTCTACCAGTTTCCTAGTACCCAACGTTTTTCAAACTTCTCATTGAAATGAAACCTCGTTGTCATGTTATCTTTTGATACCAGTAATTCGGGGTACCGCCTAGAAAGAATATCAATCTTGGTCCGGTCCGGCATCAAGTTGATGTGGACTTAGGACCCCACAATTCTCAAAAAAAAGATTTTCACCTCTGGCCAAGTTTCGGTCAATAGAATTGGCGGATTTGCGCTCAATATAATTCGTAGTCATGTTGTATCTGCGAGCCGGCTCGGTCATGCTGCTCTCAAGGCAGAGGTGAGACAGCGTCTGACGATTTGCCTCTGCCTTGGTAAGAAACCTTAAAGCCGTCATCGCCTAACATTTTTTAATCAATCTTCCTTCGATTTAGGCAGCTCCGCGCTTCACTGATACCCCAGGCCATCCTGAAGATCGTCCTTCTTGTCTGTGTCTGCAGTATATATCCAAAGTAGTATGTAAGTAGGGGTGCAACTTGTTTTTTTTCCTACTTTGGATTTACTAGTCATCAGAGCCCTTGTAGCTTTCCAACAACTGTTTCCAATATGCATCTTCCAGAGTAATTTTTAGTCCAAAATATTTAACCTCTGTTCCTCGTTTCACCTCCATGTCATGTAACCTATTGGCTCTCAGGTGATCAAGCTTACGTTTCTAGTAAATCGTACTGTAGTGGTCCTGGGTGAATTGAAGCGCAGTTCCGCCTTCCTGTACCAGACACTAGCAACCTAACTAGTATCCTCATATTTGCCCCTAAAGATTAAAACAATGTCATCAGCGTGATCCTGGATCTGTATTCAAGTATTTGTTAGCTCGTCCAGCAGTTCGTCCACTACCATACTCCACCTAATCGGTGATAGTACCCCGCCTTGTGCACAACCTTGGTTAGTATTCATGACAATTGAATTCTGCCCATCCAGAAAGTCAGAGTGTTTCCCACTCCTTTGCGGGGTCTGTGCGCGATAAATTATCGAACGCACCTTTGAAGCCTGAAAACACACACGGTGCTATTTTCTTTGCTTATATATGTCTATGACCCTCTCCACCGTTTCGAGTATGGGACCATGTTAGGCAAATTGGTCGCTTTCGGAATAAACATCACTTGCTATCCTTAAAAGAGATTCTAACATGGTTTCTAGGCCTCCTTGGAGTAGTGCTGAGAAGATGCCATCTACTCTGGATGATTTGCAGTGATTTGGTTGAAAGGTTCCCATTACCAACCCATCTTAGTTTCCAACCTCTTTTGCTCCTATAGTTTCCAGTTCTCTTTTCTTAACCTTTTGCTCGTCATTGGGAAGTCAGGCTGAAGGTTGTCGCTTTTCGCCATGGGGTAGGGCCCCACAGACAATGAACGGCGCCGCGTGGTAATGTAGGCGAAGATGTTGTGTTGGACTAGTGGCGTAACACAAATTGATCACATCCGAAATGAGGACATCCGCGATTAACATGGGGTTGCACCGCTTCCAGGAATTGAGTTCTGAGAAGCTCCTCATTCTTGGTAAATGTCCCGCCTTCCTTCTTCAGACAGACAGTAGGTGTTGCCCTGTCTTTGGCTATAGTTTTGTATAGTCTGGTTGCTTCTGTGGTGGTTTTCCTTTCACAGTGTTCCCTGGAGCAGTCAGTGCATTTTTGTGCCTCTACCAGTCTTCGATTTGTTTTGCCCGGTTGAATAATTTTCGCGGTCTATTCTTATACTGGCTACCTGTTCCACCAGAGTACATCTCTTGATGAATTAACTGTCTTAGCCGGACAGCTCGCCTCATATGCGTCAATAACGACTTTTTTGAGGGCTTCCACCATTGTTTTCAGTTCCAGTTCTCTCCCGATATCATCGCTCCTTTGTAGGTGGGCCATGTTGTTGCTCAGGTGCATTGCATAGCAATCCCAATTCGTTCTCCTAGGATTCTTTATTATTTTTTTTATTTCGGAGTTGCCCTCAATATTGAATTGGATTATTCTGTGATCCGACATTTAGGGTTCATCTGACACTCTCCATTTCCTGACCAGCCCATTTATCAAACAAACGTGGGCCCTTCCAGACGGGACCACTTTCAATCAAATTGAACACGTGCTGAACCAACGCCGCCACCCTTCAGCCTTGATGAATGTCAAAACATATAGGGGGGTCAATATAGACTCGGATCCCTATCTCGTTGGCATGGCGCTCCGAGCTCGAATAACAACACAATCCAGAATCCCCTCTGACAACCAAGTGAGAGTTAACACTGAAGCCATCGACAACACTGCCCTCCGCAACACCTATAAGAGAAAAAGGGATGCCGCAATAACCGCAATAACGTTCATCAACTTGTGCTCAAGGTATGGGACAGCGAATCAATGCCTGACGATTGGCAACGAGGCATTATCTGTCTTATACATAAAAAGGAAGATATCACACAGTGCAGCAATTATAGAGGTATCACGTTGCTGAGTACCTTCTATAAGATATTCTCCACCCTCTTTGCTAGACCGGATAGCCCCACACGCCCAGAACATCATTGGCCTATACCAAAGAGGCTTCACTCCAGGCAAATCAGCAACAGATCAGATTTTCTCTCTGCGGCAAGCGATGGAAAAACTGTTGGAATATGGACAACAGTTGCACCATCTGTTCATCGACTTTAAAGTCGCCTTTGATAGTATAGCCAGGGTAAAACTGTACACGGCCATGAGAGAATTCGGTATCCCGACGAAATTAATAAGACTGACTAGGATGACCCTGACCAATGTGCGAGGCCAGATAAAAGCAGCAGGATCACTCTCAAGACCATTCGACATCAACAACGGTCTACGACAAGGGGATGCGCTATCATGCGTCCTCTTTAACCTGGCCCTCGAGAAAGTGATCCGTGATGCTGAGGTAAATGCAAGAGGTACGATCCTCTTCAAGTCCACCCAACTACTGGCCTATGCTAACGGTATCGACATCATGGGAAGAACCACCCGAGACGTACAAACTGCCTTCATCCAGATCGAGCAGGCGGCAACTGGCGCGAGATCTTGGGCTGCACATAAATGAAGGCAAGACAAAATATATGGTGGCAACGTCAGCACCGAAGACGAATCAACCAACAACATCAAACCGCACTGGTCAAACACAAACACGAAGAAGAATAAGGATAGGAGAATACAACTTTGAGACCGTTGACAATTTCTCCTATCTAGGGTCAAAAATCACAACCGATAACAGCTACGGTGAGGAAATCCGCGCACGGCTGTTGTCAGCCAACAGAGCCTATTTCAGCTTACAAAGACTGTTCCGCTCGAAACGTCTCACCATAGGGTCAAAGCTGTTACTGTACAAGACTATGATCTTGCCAGTCCTCATGTATTCCTCGGAAACTTGGGTTCTTAGCAAGAAAAATTGGCTTGGCCGCGTTCGAGAGAAGAATCCTCCGAAGAATTTTTGGCAACCTACATGAGGATGGACGATTCCGTAGCCTACACAATGACGAAATCTATGAGCGATACCATGACCGTCCGGTTGTGGATAAAATCCGGCTCAATAGGTTACGATGGGCGGGTCACTTAATCCGTATGGATGAGGCTGATCCCACCCGGAAAGTCTATAAGGGCACTATCTATGGTAGAAAAAGAAGACGAGGTAGACCCTGCCTAAGATGGAGCAATGGCGTAGGTCAGGACGCCAGACAGCTTTTAGGGATATCGAATTGGTGGACCTCGACGCAAAACCAGATACTGGTTGTTGCGCCGTTGATGATGATGAATTCTGAAGTCACAAAGGAATATGATAGAATGCGGAAGCGAGGGCGGAGGAGGATAGTAGTTGACCCATCCTCCAACTAGAGATTTCTTTGATTTTCCCCAATTTTTTTTTTACCTTCTGCCGGTAACCTAGATCTGGATAATGCAAAGGACATATCTGAGAGTTTCGTCCAACTTTTAGCCTCGGATACCATTTTGTCCTTATGGATCCAACGGATTTTAACTCCCCAAGTAGTAAGCGCCCTGCGAGTTGGGGCTTAAGAACACACTCAAAGCTTTCCCTACATTTCGTAAGAGGCGACTAAATGGGACAGAAATTTGTGGGCTAGCAACATGAAAATTTTAAAACTTTGATGTTGCCGAAAAGTCAACAACCTCACAGACTTCTAACTGCTAGATTTCGGTCCAGGTTAAGGAACATCACATTTGTGCAATGCTGCGCACCAACGGACACTTCTAATGTAGTGGAGAAGGATGCATCGTACAGAGCCTGCCATAAGGTCAGTTTAAACTGACCGACACCGTACGAGCCATTAGATCGACCACTTCGCGATCAGCAGTACATTTAGAAGTTATCTGCTGGATGTGCGTAACAAGAGAGGCATCACTATCTGATGGTGGCTTACGTTTGCTTGCGTGTTGCGTCTGCCACTTCTCACAAGGTTGGGTAGCTACGACTTCCGAAGCTCAGCATCGACCGCTTATACGACCCAGCTTTCACTCGACATTGGGATCTTAGTGATCGAACGGCGGATCTACTGTGTAACGCTCCTGAGAATATCGATGAGTAATGGGCCACTATTGAAAGGCCTCTTTTCTCGGGGGCTGCACAGGTCGTCGACCAAGTCCTGAAAGCGCATCATAATATCTGGCTCACTGCGGTGTCGTGGAAGCGGATTCGTGAAAGGAAGAGGTTGAAGGCTCTACTGACTGCTGCAAGTGATAGCTTTCGTGACACGCTCGAACTCCGATATCGAGCAAAATCCCAAGAAGTTCATCGTAGTGTACGCCACGACAAAAGATAATTTGCTATTGAGCTGGTTAGCTTGCATGCGGTCGCAAATCTTTCGACGGTATTGTGATGGACGTTAACGGTTAACTTCTATTCCACGATGATGAACAACTCAAGATGTGGAAAGAAAACTTCACCAGGACCCTTAACCGTATTACATCCGGCGAGGTTCCTCCTCTTGTGGTTGAAATGGCTAGTCACCGTAACAGGCGGATACGGACTGTTCCTGCAAGCAGAAAAGAAATCATTTCGGTCATCAATGCCCTCAAACTGATTGATTAAAGCCGCTGGATTTGAAGGTCTCCACG
This sequence comes from Hermetia illucens, assembly GCF_905115235.1. Classification (NCBI taxonomy): domain Eukaryota; kingdom Metazoa; phylum Arthropoda; class Insecta; order Diptera; family Stratiomyidae; genus Hermetia; species Hermetia illucens. The sequence continues at coordinate 153,826,233 of NC_051852.1, read as the reverse complement.
CAGATTTCCGATAAAGAAGGAGCTACTCGAAGAAGAGCAGCTGGCAAAGGACGATGACATTTATGTAACCAAGCCAACATTCAATAGACGATGTTAGGTCACACGTTGAGGTGTTCTGTTTCATATAATTCTCATCTTCTTTTTTGTGAACAATATTCGTTGCGTGTGGTAGAGTGCCACTCGCACTCGTCGCCGACGTGCTGAGCGAGTGCCCTTACGTCCGGCTGAAGGATCAACTCAACATGGTTGTCAATCAGTGAGACAGCGAAGCTGAATCACTTGCTTACGGTTCCGAAGCTTCGCAACCGCACCCCGAGCCAGCTACGTCGGAGGATGAAGCAGATGAGTGGTGAACAAGTTCTAGGTCCGCCTAAAATAATGAGCGTTCGGGCGGCTGCGCGCTGCGATCTGCATCAAAGTCCGGCGTGTGCTGGTATCATCATAGGTTTACAGAACAGGTTCTAAAATTTACCAGCTCATGAACTTCTCTCTTGAATTTCAAACTGAGTTTGCTGGGGGATGCGGCAACTTCTCCCCGGAGCTCAGCAACAGTGTTTGATTCTCTTAGTAAGAACAAATATCTAGTAGTCAGGGGCTCGGAGGTCTTGGTCCTCCCCGTCCTCAGACCCACCAAGCTTTTCCCTCAGCAGCTGAAATTAGCGGCAGAAAACTCCGCGCCCATCACAACTTACAGGTACAGGCAGGTAGACGTGAGACTTGGCTTGTGTAGGACCTTTGCGTGGGCTTCCATTTTGGCTGATATCAGTTTCCCCATATTAGGCGCGGACTTCCTGTGTCACTATGGACTGCTAGTGGATAGGCACCATTATGTCTATTAGGGACCTATGCTGGGGGGACCCCACAACCTTACTTAGGTCGTCATGGAAAATTTCACTTTTCCTATCGTTTTTGAAGGCGTTGTTGACCCACGAATTCGAGGACTTATTCAAAAATGCCGTAACATCACTACCCAGCGGAGTCTCTGTAAGCCAGTTAAGCATGATGTTCAGCACCACATCAAGTCCAACAGTGAATGGCCTTGTGAAAATTATAGATGCCAAAATGCTCGGACCATTTCGGACCAGTAACCTGTTCTACTAATCCAACATTTTGTGTATTATTGAGCAAACTTGCTTTTTTTTTCTTGGCCTTGAAGGTTTACCATCAAATCCCTGTAGCTCCTGTAGCATTTTCCAACGTCTCGTTGACAATGGTTTAATTCTTAATGTTGAAAAGTGTAGATTTCTCCAGCAGTAGGTAAAATTTCTAAGCCATTCCATGACCCCTAACGGCATACAATCCGATTATAAGCAAGGTGCAAGCGATCGTGAGCTTTCCGCTTCTAAAGATGGGCAAAGACCTTAGAAGGTTCTTGGGTATGGTAACTTTCTATCGTCGTTTCTTGCCCAAAGCCGCTCACCACAAGACATTACTTAACGCAGACGATTTTTCGGCAATCGTTGTAGCCCAGAAGGATGACGCAGTTCTTTAGAGCCTGCAATCGGACTCCAAATTCAAGTTGAAGGAGTTCGGTATCTACGGCCCACATTCCTCTATCTATTGCGAGATTTCTGAAAAGGGACCTAGGCCACTTTTCGTAAGGAAGTGTTTCATTCCGGGCACGATTTTACGCATCCTGGACTTCGGACAATGAATCGGTTAGTCTCCAGCAAGTATTTCTGGCCACCTATAAACAAGGGCGTAGACTCTTAGGCCAGAGAGGGCATCACATACAGAGGTGTAAAGTCACTAAACATGCTAGGATGGAAGTAGGTGTATTTGACCTATGTCGACAAGAAGCTTCCAAACTATACACCATGACATTATAAGCCCTTTGTGAGATTCTCAGGGCTACAAGTATTGCCTCACGATCATTGATCGGTTTATGCGGTGGCCTGAGGCAATACCTCTGAAGGACATTGCATCACAGTCATGCACTGAGGCACCCTGTCGAAAGCGGATTACGTGCTTTGGTGTTCTCGCCACATTCAAACCATTTCCTAGTCGAATCCACTCTTTTCACAGAACTCGGAAAGTTCCTTGGATTTAAACGCCAGCGTACAAGGGCATACCATCCCCACTTCAATGACATGCTATAATATTGGCATCGGACGCTGATAGCAGCCATTATAGCGCGCGACGAGTCGTCCTTGCCTTCCGATCTGCTTCGCCTCCACACAGCCCTCCGCGAAGAGTGTGCTGCCAACCTTGCAGATCTTGTGTACGGGGAGAACCTTCGATTTCTTAGCGACCTGCTCTTCGGCAGGAGAGACAGATTGAAGCCGCCTATGGCATCTCGTCACGCTCGGCCAGCAGCACACACCGAGGAGGCTGAAGTCTGCATCCACGTTCTCAAGAGGACTGATGCCACTCGGAGGCCGCTGCAGCCACCATACGAGGGTCCCTATAATATCTTCGAGCGTGGGAAGCACTAGTTTTGAAGTCGGTCTCAACGGTTTCGCTGGACACGCTGCATCCTTTCTTCCAGGAGGCAGACGGCATTGGAAGGAAGCGCCGCGTACGTTTTAGGGTCCTGCAGTCAGCCGCAGCGAGTAGATGATATAAAATAGCCCATGTTCGATTTGCGTTAAAAGGTAAGCCATAAGAAGGTTCCTATACGACCTTAAAGTAAGTTGTGTGTGAAACTACAAGTGCGTAAAAAATATAGATGTGCATGAGGCAAAAAGGAAACAAAATAAACCACTTACACTTTTGTCCAAATATGCATTACTATAGGACGTGTTGAACTGGGCATAGAGGTATTTCCAGCTATTCCTCATTGACCCTGCATTCACTAATGAGGAAATATAAAACAACACAAAAATATCAACCAAATTCCACCCTATTGTCATGGCAAACGCGATTGCAATCCTAAAATTTTGTTCCACAATTGCTACCTTCAGGATATAATAGAGCTGGAATAGTCCTACGATGTTATTGATAAACAAAAACGTGATAATCAGGACCAAGAGGTATTGCAGAATTTGAATAGTTTCGTTTATTACGGCACAAAGGAAGGAATGAAGTGTCGCCAGATTGTCAATTGTGGCACTCACTTGACATTTGTCATAGAGGATTAAACCTGTAGAAAAATGATTTTTACGAGCATCCTTGACACTTTTGCGTTCTAGGCTAGCGACGGTCATAGATAGTCTGCTGTTGATGGTGTCAAAGACTAGTCGGAAGGCTATGGCTCCTACACACCAAGTGTTCACTATTACAAAAAGTTGATTATAGGAAAAGATCAGTAAACAATTGGAGAAGTTACTCCATAAGGACCCATCTATGTTCTCCGAAATAAGAATAAATCCCGTGATTAACTGATTGACGGGTAAGATGGCCTTAATAAAGATAAGCTTGTGCAGCACACTGAACCTGTGTGACGGGAAGCCTTCGGGATGCACCATCTCTACCAAAGCTATGTTAGCATTGAAAATTCGCAAAAATCGATGTTGTGTTGCAAATCTGACTATGAAGGTTGCAGCAGAAATCACATATAAGAGGATGCACTGGGTATATAAGACTGCAGTGAATGCAGCGTGCAATTGGATCGGAAAATTTTGGCAAACTGACACTATGCAAAAAGGCATCATCACTAGGATAACTCCGTTGAGAATAGACGAGTAGAAGGTTAGTTTCCTCGAAAGTTCTAAACGTGATGAACTTTTATTCAAACTATAGGGGATGATTCCCATCGCCCTTACGTATGTATACATGGTTGAAAGAAGGATTATCACTTTACGGTCCAGTTTAATAGCCATTTTGATGAAAGCTAAACCTCTTAAATAGAAGACAACTAAATTGGAATGACGCAGATCCTCCCTACTCGAGTTACTGAGTACCCTCTCTATTGAACTATGCGAGCATTTATCATTTGGGGTTAAATTAGACAAAAGGCAATAGTTGGGGAAGCCTCAGGCCATAACTCAATTGGGGCTGAAATTAACTATTATTGATTATCGATGGAATAAAGACAAATATGTAAGCAATAAACAGATTAACGCTGAAGGCCAATTGGTAAATAATTGCCCATTAAGTCCCTCCTACTCCAAGTGTGTCTGGACGGCAGGACTTAATGCTCTTTATTCAAGAAGTGTCTCGATATGAATTACAGTTTCATTTTGATAATTTTTATAGACTTCAGGATCAATCAAATAAATATCCCTTTTATTTCATAAATTTCAAAGTCTGTCTATCTGGAATAACAAATGAGAATATTTTCATCATTTAATTCGATAAAGGCATGCCTAAATAATGTATTACAGTTCATTTCTATTGACCAAGGGAGACCTGAACCCAAAGCAAATTAAAGAGGGGTCGTACCAATGGGACGTCTGATTTGTCTGCAAAACACACAGGTTTCCCCAAAAGCACCTTTCTTAAAAGTCACTACATTTTGTTCAAAAAGGCGGGAGCAACTGATATTGTGGCCGCCGGGTGCCTTTACTCATAGTAACGAAGCTGGCACTAGCTGTTTTACACTGTCAACTTTGCACTCTTGCAGCGTAGGGTATCATCAAGAAGTGTACTACAAGAGAGACTGAAGCAGAAGCACTCTGGAGGGCTGCTATGGGCTCCACCAGGAGTGAAGACTGTCGCCTACCAAGACCGTTAGTGCGTGGTGATACCCACACCCTATACGAGGTGGCCCGACTCTAATGCGGTAGCCGCTCCCCTTAGGCAGTCTACAATTCAGGGAATTCCTTTCACCAACCTCACCATCTTCTTAACAGCTGTTGTCCGTAGAGAGCTCCCATGTATCCGCGTAAAGTTCCACCAACTTTCCTTCCACAAGAAAAAAGATCTGACCAGCGTCATTTATCACCCCATCGTAAAACACACAGTCAAGGAACAGTACCTTCATAATCTTATGCACTGAAAACCTCCATGGCTTCCTAATCAATCCTAATCCTAATCAATCTCATCATGCCTTCGGTTTAACAAAGGATCTAAGTCTCTGGTAAGCTGCGCAATTTATCTGTCACCTGTGCCTATGTTGTCATTTTTCACGAACAGCCACCTCCATTAAGTCTCTTCCTTTGTAGTTGTAAATTGATTTACTTTCTTTGGCAAAAGGGTAATGGTAGTCATTCCCGAGACCACCAACATTACCAATTATGAGACAGCGCGATAGGCAGACACCACTTCCAAGCTCCCTGCCCCTATAATTGCACAGGCCAATTGGGATACACTTCCTTGCCAAGTGCTTCATTCCAAATCTGCGTGTCATAGAATAAAACGGTCTGCATTGCATCCATGAAAGGACGCCTCATGTTCCCATGGTAGGACCCTCAACGTTTACCATCAGCCGATTTAAGGTCGAAACTCTAGCTGTGACTTTGTGCGCTGCTACTTTGATTTATTGGAAAAAGCTCATCTTCAAGTCGAGGGTCAACCCAATTTACTTAACTGTTAACTCGCCAATCGATAAGGGAATCAGGATTCGATTTTTCCAGCACAAGGCTCTGCTTACCTATGACATCGATATCCCGAGTGGGCTTTGTGCCTATGTCAGACTTTTTTGGCATGCCAAGTGTTGGTAGACTTTCGTAGCAAGTATTCGAGAGGTTCGGCACTAGGATGTTTCCCAGTGTTACATCCGTAATTTTCACCCTTCTCTGACCCGGCATGGGGATTTAATTTTCTAGTATACCGAGTATATCTGCAATTTTACAGAATTGAAGGCATTTCCAACATCAAGTGTTACTAGGAGTCAGCATGAACGGCTGTGCGCCTCAGCTCAATAAATGCGTCCATTACCTGCAAGACAACATCCACTGCGGAGCTCTCTGCTTTACAACCGAACCGTGGATATGTCGTCAGCAACATATCGCTTCGGCGTATCTACTCCTCAAGAGCTTTTTGAACATTTTCCCGACTGTAGCAAGCATACAAAGTTATCGGTATATAGGCAGCAGCTCAAGGTCTTCTTTGGCTTAACTGATCTGCGCCAGCCTTGACACTTCCCATCGACAAGGAAAATTGCCCCTTCCAGAGAAGAGTTGAATGCGCTACTCCTAGTAGGTCCTGCCAATAGTGACACACCTGCTTGTCCAGCTTTGGTGGAATTGGAGTCTCTGGTCCTGGTGCCTTTTTATTATTATTTAGAGAGAGGGTCGCATTTTACAGGTCTTTTATGGTGAAAAATGCGCGATCAACGGCGCCTTCCATGCAGCATTAAGTGAGGTTTCGACAGGGCCTAGATCTTTTTGGTAATCACCTACCCTGCAATTGTGGTGCGTGCCACCTCCTGCCAAACTAATTACACTCTTCCTACAGGTCGGCAATAGAAGGTGCTGTCTTTCTCCTATAACACTATCACCCCCGAAAAAGTCCTCCAGCGCGGCGCTGCCGGTTTTAAGAGCCTCGACGAATTTACTGATGTTCACCTTTACGATATTCCACGTGTAGGGAGAGTGCCGGGCTAGTGCATGTTGGGAAATAGCGCCAACCACTCCGGACGCGATGTATTGATGGTCGTTCACCGGAATATCTTTCAGAACTCGTAACCCGTTTACTGACAACACCATTGTTTACGACGAGAAGTCGAGACTGCTTTTTTTTGCAGTCTGGGCTGGTATAGTCACTGAAAGGTGTTATCCCTACACACCAAATCCACACAAAGCCATCCCCCCCTTTAGGCCCGAACCCAAAGTCAGGCACGGTCTCGAAAACAGCGACGGCGTTGATAAAACTTTAAAATAATTAGGGGCCCAGAATAGATCCCTGCGGGACGCCAGAGGAGGGTGAGTAGAGGCGGGATGTACTGACATCAAAAGAGACGTGGCAGGATCAGTTGGAAACGTAAGAAGCAAGCCATTAAACCGGTGATATAGGAACGCTGTGAGAGGAGAGTTTGGACAGAAGCATCTTGGGATTTATAATGTCGCAGGCTAGACAGTATGCACTTCCTGCCATGAATTCACACATTTAGCCATAAAGTTGGTGAAGTCTAGCAAGTTGGTGCCAGTGCACTTACGCTTATAAAATCGTGTTGCTGCTTCACTACAAGATGGCCAAAGTAGGTGGCCGACCACTCTTTGACATACTTTTTAAAGATTTTGGAACAGGTGGAGAGGAGCGAAATAGGACGGTAATTCCCGGCAAGAGTGCAATCGCCATTTTTGTGAATAGGGATTTTTCCTTAAGATAAGAAAATGGTTCCCTTCGAGGCTTTTGCTAAGAATAATGGAGAGGGGAAGGGAGATGGACTGACTAGTTTTAATCGATTAGAGATTAGGAAGACGTCGTAACTAGGGCCGACATTGGTGTCAAACTCGGCAATAAGAGATGCAAGTAAGGGAATGATAGGAGATACCGGACAGGCAATATCCACTAGCGGGAGGAAAGAGGAGGGAGGAGGGGGAATATAGATTGAAGAAAAGTAGCGGTAGAGTAAATCCCAGTATAGTTGGGGGAAGTTAGTTAGCGGAGAAGCTAGTGAATTTAATGGAAGAAGGAGATAGTTAGGCGGGATTGAGGGAGTTGCGAATCTGGGACCAGAAGGATTTGAGGTTTCCGCGCTCCAGTGAGTTTTAATGGCCATATATTCCTTTCTGTCCTTAAGTATTCAGAAGTTGACCAAGGAACGCAGAAGTTGACCAGTCCGCATAGGTTCCAGAGGAGAGAAACTTCCTTCTTGAAGTGTGTCTTTGACGAAGTTTTTTTGTGGATTTCAGTGGGGAACCAGACAGACAGGGGCGCAGGGACTTAGGAGGGAAAAGGTTCTAACAGGGAAGAAGATCTGATAAAATAATATCGAAGCTATTGAGTGTTTGGTCACACGATAATGGAGAGAGGAGGGGAACCCAGTTGGTAGTCGCCAGGGTTGGGTTCCGACCTTCGAAATTTGCCTTGCGAAAGTTAAACTAAATAGGCTTCCGCGCGGCAGGTAAATGTAGTTGCGAGATCTGAGCATCAATCTCGATAGCAGTATGAAAAAAGACAGAAGCAACATAAGTCAAGGCATAAGAAGATCGGAAAGGAACGCATATGAAGGTTAGAGAGGACGAGATCAAAAGTGTAATTTAAAGACTTCTTGAAGAGTTAAATTGGAGGTCAGTACAGGTGTCCATGAAAGTGAATAATGGGAGGGAAGATTGGATGGAATTGTTGAGGAGGGAAGGAAGTCCGGGACTAGTAGCCCAAGAGAACACACCACAGAGGATGGAAGGAAGAGAGGGGGAAGGGACCCTTGATAATCTATCGAAGAAATTTTCGTACAGAGAAAGTGAACTGAATCTGGGAAAATATGCACAGAATATCATAAAGAGGCATACATTTGGCGAAATTATTTGTGATGTAACAGGTGAAGGTGCAGGACGAGGAGGAGGGAAATACGGTTTCATCGCGGAGAAGGTACATTACAGCTATTAGGGCAACTTCGGCGGTTGCTTTGTCAAGTGCAACGCAGTTTCTGTCACAAGCAAAGGCAGAGTAACCTTCTAGGACTCGGAATCTAAAATCCTGATGATTTCTCAACGACATTTACGCAATTGGTGGCAGCAGTTTAAGGTATGACGCTGATCATTTTGAAGAAGATGATCTCAAAAGTATTGACACATCCTATATCAATCTCCGTTTAGATAGTAATTGAAGAGCTCCAAGTAGTTCTCGAGGTTTTAATCCAGACAAACAGAATGTGCAATGAAACAGTAGAGTTGCCAGCAACAAGTCACTGCGGTGCTTCGCTGAGGCACCTTCCATTTAAATACAAGGATGTCACTTGAAAAATGGATGGTAGTCATAAGACAAAGAAGAGGGTTGCTTGGGAAATTACTAATTTTAGTTTTCGGGGTCAACGATGAAGTACACAGCGATATTGCGGAACTTCGTCATAATCAGTTAGACACGTTGTAGACTACGGCCCAGTAAAAGTACCATGGTTAGCGCTCGGGTAGAGACTACGATTTTCTAGCATCTAAGAAAGTTCACACTCTGATCAGAACAGTGGTTTACCAAATTCAATACAAACACTTTGAGCGTTCCGGAAGTGCCTAACTACTTGACGGCTGGATTGAGCTTTTATATAAAATGACTGACGAGGCTGAATATTCGGTCATACAGGAAAATGTTTTATTTACGTTGAATTGGCTTTCGCGTAGTTCAACTACTCGAATATGTTGCTCCGTGCCGAACTTCTGTTTCCTTAGGCTGGCGGGAATATAAGGTTGCACATTGTCGTTTGCTTGTCACAGTAGACAAAAATTCTATTCGTCAGCGGGAATTCGCGTAACTGGTACACCTCTGGAAGTTCGAGGTTCTTGCTTCAGCTGGTACTAGCTCCTCCAACCTATAGAAATTTATAATATCCAAAAATCTCTTCTGATCAATTGACGTTGGTATGCTGAAATTCTGTTTCACCGCTACTTTATCTGGCAAGGGCCTGGTTCCCTCAGCATCAATTTGGTACCCCATGTGGTGCTGTGATAATGAAATGTCATATTTCGTCTTTGCCATCTTATCTTGCCTCAATGGAACCGTTCTCTCCACATGCTCTCGAAGGATTTGTTGATATCTCGTGCTTAATACAACGGTAGAAATGGGGTATCTGCTAGGTAGGGTAGGCAAAGGTCGTCAGTGCTAGATGCATAAAGTTTTAAATCCAATACTGACGATATTCACTTCTATGTCTACTAAAAATTAATACTTTGACTTCCTGTCACTAACTATTAGGCCGGTTTGCCGAGGAAGGTCGTCCCTTCCCTTCCTAGTTCTCCATTCGCATGACGCATCACATTTGCACACTTTCGCTCCGAATTTATAATGGTAGAAGAACAAGAGGTTTCCTTTTCAGTGGTTCTGTATTGAAAGCCGGCATCTCTGCGTTGTTCTCTTCAGACTGTGGGTCTTGCGTACCGCCTAGGCATATCCGGATTAGTCTATAATTCTTCTATTTCCACTCGCCTTCTAGAGATCTTGCTTCCCAAAGCCATCAGAAGCTATTCTTCTAACCTTAAAAGCACAGAAGACTGGAGCGGTTGTGCGTTATAAAGTTACAATAATAATTTTGTTAATAATAGTACGACTTTCACCAAACTTTCCAGTATTGTGATTCAAATCATTGCCTATACTATTTGAGGATTCTACCGTGAACTTAAAGGCAGATGCCAGCAAATTTAGAAAATATACTATTATTAACTGTATTCGGCTGATTAGGGAGTATTTTTCGGCCCGGATATCATATAAAGGCATCATCATGTTCTTTTTTTCAGACTTTTCGGCAAGCAAAAGTGATAAACCGCACGATTTCTAGTATCTGGAGTGGTTTGATTTCAACAAAGGATTTCTAGACGTGGTAGATTTTGACATACATTATAGCGATATTTCGAAAAATCATTAAAATAGTCTTAGCACTCTAGTCCTTCAAAAACAAAATCATTGACTTACACTTCTATCCAATTCCATGTTGGAGTACAGTGAATCAAATTGGACATATAAGGCATTCCTCCCATCAAAAACTGATCCTTCGTTCACTAGTGAAGCTGCATAGAATAACAGAAATATATCTGAGAAGTTCCAAACCACAAAAATTCCGAGAGAAAGCGCCGTTGTGAAGTATTCCGCTTCAACTAGAACTCCCAGGATGGAGTACAGTTGGAACAAATTGACGATGTTGGTCACAAATAAGAAAACTAGGGCCCCCAAAACTTGGTATTGAAAAATTTGGTAAGTTTCACCGACGTGTTTGTACATTTCTGAATGGAGTGATGCCAAGTTATCTATGGCGGCGCTGACTTCACAGCTATATGAATACTGAGTACCAAAATTGGGATATGCCCTTAGCCTTTGAAAGTATGTTGCTCGTTTGCTTCTTAGGCTATCCATTATCCTGCTGAACTCATTATTGATAGCATCATAGGATAAACGGAACGACAAGTTCCCCATGCTAAAAGTGTTCACAATGGCAAACAACACGGCGAATGTAAATATGACGACAAAATGACCGATGACAGTCCAAGTGTTCCTGACCTGCCCATCTGATAGCATTGCGGATATAGAAATTACCTGATTGACAGGCAGGACCGTTTTCAATAAAAGGAACCTGGAGATAGTAGTATGTTGTGGAAGGATATGACAGTTCTCATTACTATGCAATCGCTCTGAAAGCGACTGAGTTTGATTGATTAGTTGGAGTGCTTTCTTCCGGGCCATTAACCTCTCTACGAAAGTAGCGAAAAAGGTTGCATAAAGATTGTAGCCCTCAATCCATGACGTTGCGTTGGTCAAAACATTTTCCGTCCTCTGAGTACTGTTCACAAAAATGTATATACAAAATGGAAATACTATCAGGATAGTGACATTCAGGATAAGAGAATATACTGTCACCGCTTTGGAAACTTCGAATCGATTTCTGTCTTTATTGTAAATAAACGGGAAGATCCCTATAATCGTTGAATATATGTAAGTTATCCTTTTGGCAAGGAATACTTGACGATCTAATTTTCCTGACATTTTAACTGACAATATATGTAAGTCGGTATTCGCGTACTAGGTGCTCGCACGGCTTAAAGAGAACTACCAGAAATGCCTTAAATTGACTGCATCCCCGGTATCGAATACGTAGGTTGGCCAATTAACTAATGGACGAAAATTATGTCATTTGATGTAATTTATGGAACAGTTACCGTTATTAATACTTCATACTTCACACTGTAATTAGTGAACTACGTTACGTCGCAAAGTCCCAATTACATTAACGCTGATTATAACCCAAAAATAGTAGGAAACTCAAGGTCCGCTAATCAACAGGAAGCTTCCTTCCCTCTGTAGTAAGCCTACAGGCTCTGTAGTGAGGCAGTTGAGCAACGATAATCCGCTCGTGGGTGTATCCTTAGTAAGATTTGCAGCATTCTTCCATGTTTGCATAAGGGAAGCACAAGAGTTTACCATGAATCCCAAAGCTGGAACTACGTAGGTAAAAAGAAAAACCTTCACATAATGCGGTTACAATGCAACAGCATACACTGACTAAAGTTTTTAGGACTACGGACTAGCCACCACGTCCCCATCTTAAGGAATTTTCCAGCCAGTGAATTTTGACACATTACTTCGGGCCAGCCCTACCGCTCTGCCGGCGTTGGGAGCCTTTCAGTCAGGGAATCCCTTTCACCAAGGGGAGGACGCGAGTTGTTAGTTCAAAGAACCCCTTACCGTCCGATCCCTCCGCCGGTCGAGCTCAATTTTCTTCGCAATAAGAATAGCCCGAACAAAATGCGCAATACGATTCCAGCTACCAGCGCTGTTCAGCATCTCAATGTTGTCTGGAGAAAGCTCCCCTGTGTCTGCATAAAGCTGCTGACGGAAGCCGTCCCACCTCTCGCAGGAGAAAAAGGTGTGTTCAGCGTCGTCCCCCACTCCATTGCAAAACACACAATCAGGAGATCGCGTCTTCCTAATCCTGTGCAGGTAAGACTGAAAACTTCCATGGCCGCCTAAAAGTTGGGTAAGGAAGTAATCAATATCACCGTACGTTCGGTTTAGCCACGGGTCTAAATTGTCGATGAGCTGCGCCACTCGGTAAGAGTGCGTTGACGTTTTGTACGGGTAATCATCTCCCTTAAGTTCTCACCTTTATGGCGGTAGATAGCTTTACGCTCCTTGGCAAGGAGGGCAACGGGGATTACTCCCGCGCTCACCATCACGGTCGGTTCGGAGATAGTGCGATAAGCAGACGCCACTCGCAAAGCTCCCCGTCTCTGCACTTGACCAAGGCGCTTACGATGCACCTCCTTGTCAAAGACATAAGCCCATACCTCCGCGCCATAGAGCAGAACCGACTGCGTTGCTCCCATAAGGAGGCGTCTCCTAGTAGATATAGAGCCCCCAACATTCGTCATTAGCCGAATCAAGGCCGGGACTCCAGCTGCAGCCATGTCCGCTGCTGCTTTGATTTGCTCGAAAAAGCTCATCTTCGAGTCGATCATTAAAACAAGGTATTTAACCGCTGCTTTTGACTGTATAGTCAACTCGCCGATCAATATGGGACGCAGGGTCGGGATTCCCCTTTTGGTCAAGATGACAACTTCGTTTTTTTTCCAGTACAAGGCTGAAACCGTGGGCAGGCATCCATCTGCATCAATATGACAAGTCTACTTTGCGCCTGTTCAACAGTACGTCCGCAAACGAGTGCCGCAACGTTGTCTGCATAACCAGCCAGGCGCGACTCTTCGGGCATATCGCGTCACAGAAAAATATCGTAGGAAGCGTTCCAGAGGTCCGGCCCTCCCGGCGTGAATTCCATCCTCCTCTGGCCCTCTAGCGTCCGATAGAGCAGGAAGCGGTCTTTCAGATAATCCCCTAATATACGCAAGAGAAAGTTTGTCACGTGGAATGAGTTTTCTAATGTGCCTAGCATATCTGTCCTTCTTACGGAATTGAAGGCATTTCTGACATCAAGCGTGATGAGGAGCACTATCCATCGAGATCGGCGGCTGTGTGCCTCAGCTCGATGAAGCGCATCTCCGGCCTCCATAATAGCATCCACTGTGAATCTCCCTGTTCTGAACCCGAGCTGCCTTGGGGATAAGTCCCCGGCAACGCCGATCGTTTCAGCGAGTCTACTCCTGATGAGCTTCTCGAGCACTTTCCCGGCCGTGTCAAGCATACATAGCATTCGGTATGCAGACGCGAGCTCCGGGTCTCCTTTACCCTTGCTTATCAGCGCGAGTCTGGCCACTTTCCAGCGACAAGGAAAAATGCCCTCCTTTAAGCAAGCGTTGAACGCCTCAAGCAGCAAGTCTGGCCACTGGCGGAATACCAGTTTGTAAACTCCCGTCGGGATGCCATCAGGACCTGGCGCCTTGTTTTTCATAGTGTGAACGGCTTCTTCGAACAAAGAGGGGACTATTCTCGATGCTTTCCGCGCTATTGACATCAACCCGTACAGGATGTCGGGGGAACAATGCCTGTACAATGCGGTCCATCTGGTCGGTATTTAGTATGCAGGGCCTCCGCAGAGCCCCGATTTTCCGGGTGACAAGCTTATAGCCAAGTCCCCACGGGCCCTTATTCAACTCGTTAACCAGGTTCTACCAGCCACGAGCTTTGCTTTTATTTATAGCGCTGGGGAGTCTCCTTTTTGCTGATCTATATTGTGCCTTCATGATGCATGCCTTCTCGTTGGCGTGCAAACGTTGTGCCAAACGGTGGAGCTTATGGCACCCCCTTCGTAGGTTGGCAATTTCTGCCGTACACCAATACATAGAATGCTTGACTCCTCCGGGGCATGGCAGCCTCACACGCATTATCAGGTTAATCATTGAATTTACGACAGTGTCAGCTGCGACGCTACCATCCCCCGGAGCGTCTTCCAACGCCGCTCTGCCTGTTCCAAGAAATTCGACGAACTTCCCGATGTTGATCCTCGCGACATTCTACAGACAGGAGGAGCGTCGGTTTGGTGCTCGCCGGCAAGTAGTGATCACTTGCCGAGAAGTCTTCTAGTACTCGACACCTGCCCACCGATGATGTAAGAGACTCCGAAGCAAAAGAGATATCAGAAATGCTTCCTTCACAGCCTGAGCGTCGAAACGTTGCCGTGGATCTGGTGTTTATAATTACGAGCTCGGTTTTCGCCGCCATTTTCAGAATCCGTTTACCTCTGGAGTCTGACTGAGGCATGGTCCATTCAAGGGCCCTGGCATTAAAATCACCGCCTACCAGGATTCGCCCCTTCGTACTCGAAATGCCATCCTCCAGTGCATCAAGCCGACGCCGAAAGTCCGGCATCGTCTTGTCCAGCGTCATGTAAACGCAAAAAGACGATCTCTAAACACGGGAACCAGACAAACCCATTCCCTCGGCCTTGGCCAAGAACACGAAGTCAAACGTCGTTCCGAACCCAAATGGCAGCTGTGCTCGATAAGTCGAGATGCCATGAAGCCGAGTCCCTGTTTCGATATTCCTCGCTAATTAGCACTCGATCAGCATTTGCCTTCGTAGCGAACTGTGCTAGCAACTGGTGAGCGGTTGCACTCCGGTGCATGTTAATTTGTAAAATGCGGATCATGTCATTCGCTCCCTAGCTCTTTCCAATTCCGCCCTGAAGATTGGACACCGTCCCGAGCCCGCAGTTTGTGCGACGCTCTCGCTAGACGCGCCACGATCCCGGCAGAGAACGCGACTTTCGCTTTCATGGAGGTCTTCGTTTGATGACCTACTTGGGAGCATCTCCGGCATGCTGTCCTCCTGTCCGGTCTTTTGCAAGTTGCTGACGTGTGTCCATAGTCCAAACACCTGGAGCACATGGTGGGGACTATTTGCATTCGTACCCTGCGTACTACCCATCCAATTTAGATTCTCCCGCTGCTAAGGACTTTCCTCACATATTGCTCGGAGACTTCCATCACGGCGAGTTTTTTTGGACATTCACGCTTTATCGCCTCCTCCACTTCTACCTTTTCTGTGAGGCAGTCAAGATCCCGGATTATTAGAGAGCACATGGGCTCTAGGCTAGAAACAAGAGCCTTCTCCCCAATAATCCCTTGACCGCTTCGCAGAACGTACTCTTCCTAGTCGTCTTTGGCCCCACTTCGACAATGACTCCGCCACTTCTCGTTTTTCGTATAGAAGACACCTTTGCTCCGTTGTCTTCGGGTTTCATCTTGTAGCGGACTAAGGACTTCCGCAAATGTATTGCCTTCCGTTGGCTTAATGAACAGAGTCGACGGTCTAGTCTTTCTTCGTTTCCTCGTTTGCTCTGCCCTTGGCTTTTGATTTGCAGGCTCCTTGTCTTTGGGCAAATGAGTCTCTGATGGCGTAGTCAACTGTTTTCTTTTTTCCATCTACAATTCCTTTTTTTGCTCCTTCAGGCACATTGTCTTCTTTCCGCTCTCCCCCCACTTCGCTGTACAGTGGGCTGTCTTCGGTCCATTTGACGCAAGCAGCGTTCTCAGCGGGGAGTGCGGCTGTTTCTGCTCTCCAATCGTCTTCCGCTGCTCTTCACGTTCGCCTATAGAAGGAGATGCGGTCCAATAGTTCCTGCGGTTCCACCAGCCCGTTTTTGACGCTTTTGCTGACGTTCCTCTGGAGGAAGGTTGCCGACTGCATACGCTTCACCACTGCTGCGCATTTCCTGATGAGCTTTTCCTCTTCGGCTCTAGCTAAGACCGTCGACTGCACTTGCACTCGTTTTGTATCCGAATCCATCTGCTCAAGACTAGCGATTCTGACTGGGCACTCGGAAAAAGGATCCAATTCGAGTCGCCAAATACGAGTTAGGTGCACTCAGAATTGTCTGGTTGCTTTAAAAAGCAGAGTTTGCTAAGGAGAATACCGACTTCAAGGTCGACTGTCCGGGCACTAAGAAATTACATAGCTTACAAGCCTTGATAGTTGAAGGGGATTTACTGTCAAGGGTTGCTTAGGTTTAGAGGCAGGCAGATTGTATGTTTTTGCGTCTTTATGTGTATGGAATTGGTGAGCCATCTTTCGACTGAGGTACATCTTGGTGCCTTTAAGCAGTTTATTGTGCTCCGACATCTACAGCGGCCGGTCAAACAACTTTGTCATAGCAAAAAACGAGATGGACAAGGAAATACAGGAAACAAAGAAAGCAACTATAGTGGCCAAAGATGACTCTTCCGGAAGCAGATAGCAACCAGCGGAATATGAAACCTGGGGAATTGGTGCTTCATAGAAGCTAAAACACTCTGGATGAGGTGGTCATTAGTATGTATGTATCTGCCCTAACCACCCTGGAGACGACGGTGTAATCCAAGCAGGTTCAGTACCGCGGGTCTACGAGGAAACAAGTAGGAAAAATAAAACTGTGTTGAGAAATGAAACGATCAAGAAGTGGGATTCGACGCAAAACCTACTAAGCAAAAATGTGCTCCCCTACCTCCTATCCCCAATTCCGCGAAACGGGCAAACATAACGGCAACCCACTGAAAACTATGAACCTCGCAGCCCCGACTCTATGTGGAGGAACTGAAGTGGACTTTCCAACACAAATTACAGACTAATATTCAGCAATGTTTCTTCGTGGAAAGTGTTGGATTGAGATAACGTTGGAGGACGAACCTAGGATAAAATCAGACATTTTGAAGGTGCCATGATGACGTCTTCTGGGGCTACATGTTACAAGGTACGAGTTTTGGAGGAAGCTCAGAAACGATAGGAATTGCTTACCAATTTCAACGAGTAGCATACGTAACCACGGCCAGGTGAGCAAAGAGATAAGGTGACTAGTAAAAAATAGGAATAGTAGCCTAGCCTAGTTTAGAGCCTTAGGATTTTCCAGCGGAAAAGGTGAGGTAAAGGAACGGGATGGGTAACTATGAAAATGAAGAACGACTATTAAAATAGGAGGCAAGCCTTCAAAAAAATTAGGACGAGAAGGTGAGCAGACATAGTTTTGAGAGGAGCATATTGTTGTTGACAGAATCAAAGGTGACAAAGTTGGTAAAGCCTAGCAAGTTTGAAGCAGTGGATCCATGTTTCACAAAGACATGCTGGTCTTTCGCTATGAGGTGACCGAAGAATACGGTCGACCAGTCCTTGATGTATCTCTTCAGGTATCTAATGAAGTGAGGATGCTATTGTTACGTCTTAAACCCTATATCAACTTACGCTTCTGTCCAGATGAACATTACTGTAAACGGTGTCAAATTCTCCACGCAAACTTTTCCAGCCTTCACAGATGGATCCTTCGTTGACAAGTGAACAAGCAAAGAACAACACAAATATATCAAAAAAGTTCCAGGTCATGGTCATACCTGATATGGCAATCGCTATGAAATTTCCAGTTGTAAGTGCCAATTGCAGAAGGTAATAACAATGGTATAACCCAAAAATGTTATTAATGAATAGAACTGTCACAACGCCCAGACGCACAATAGGTGCGATGCAGCTTATTCGTGACACTGACAGGTAAATGGCAGAGTTGAGATCCATGAGTTCGTCAATGGCTGCGCTGAACTTACAATCGTTGCAAAGGATCAAGCCAGATGGAAAGTTGAAGCGCTGCCTCCGAATTGGTCCTTGGTGTTTCAAGTTATTGAAAACGTTGAACAGACGATCGTTGACTGTGTCATACAACAATCGGCACGAAATATTCCTCAAGCTCCACGTATTTACAATGACAAAAAGCTGTCCGTAGCAGAAAAGCAGGACACTATTGGCCACACTCATCGAAATGTTAAAATGAATATCTGCAATAATAACAACTAACATTGCAGTCAATTGATTCACTGGAAGGATACACTTCAAGGATATTAATATAAAAAGTAAGGTATGCTTGGGTGCGTAGGTATTCACACTCTGTAAAATCTCTGTTAGCTTCGTATGTTCATTAAGGATATCTACAGTTTGTTGCTGATTTGTCAATCGTCCTATGAAAGTTGCCACGGAAATCACGTACAGTAAAAGACACTGGACTTTCATAGCCGGCCCAAAAGCTACTGTTGTTTCTGCCGGAAGGATCTGGAATGCTATATGTATTGCAAATGGCATTGTAACTAATAAAAATCCGTTAACAAGAATAAAGTATATATTGCCAGAGACAGATATTTCAAGACGTTTTGTTCTTCGGTTAGTTTTAAAGGGATAAATCGCGAGGACCTTTGCATATACCGTCATTGCAGTGAGAACGATTGCTGTAAGATGCTTCAGTCGTGAATACATTTTAAGGAGAGGTTCCTCCACAATATTGGAGATTATAACGCGTAATATGCACTGAAAATTAAAGTCCTGGGCAGAGAAATAATCAACTAATGACTAGGTCCTCCTTACTGCGCAAGTGCTCATCATAGTGACTGGGCGTTTTTATGAAAAGCATCAGGAAATGAAATTGACTTTGCCTTTGTTGGTATCAACATTATTCTTCATTCATTGATTCTTCCCAACGTATTGACTCCACCGCCATTCATCACTGAGAAATCGATCCTAGTGGTTCGACAGTAGAGGGGAGAAGCTGATCCATACTTTAAGGGCTTTACGGACGATTATTTGTCATTTCATACCACTTTTCCGATTTTAATCTCCTTGAGATAAGTATATTGAAAACAAGGGAGGTGAACTTCGGAACAGCGGCGCCATTTCAATATGACACCACCGCACATCGGGCGTTGGATGTTGCCCTGCCAATCAGGCCACCGGTGAAACAAATGGGACGGTTTTGCGACAAAGGGGATCTTACTTACGTGATTGCCTAAAAAATATGAACCACGTTGAAACGTGGGATGAAACCTAAAACACGACCCAAAGAGCGACCTAAGTAGCCATAAGCCTTGCTCAAATGGTTATCTGGGGTGATTACGAAAAAACCACGTGAGTAGAGCTCACACAAGAAATAGCCAAAGTTGGTCGTTCCACGATTGTTGCCAATTAAAACCACACTGAGTGGCCATCTCCTCAGTGAAACCATCATAAGATATTGCCTCACTGAGCGGAGTTAGCCCACTGCAGCTTGATCTTCTTTTTTTAAGGTTGTGTGTAAAACGAAACCTTTTTAAAGTCGGTTTACTGTCTGTCTGTCTGTCATACACACTTTTTTCATTGTACTGATTGACACCAAATTTGGTGCGAAGGTGGGAACTGTGAGCGCTTTCGTATATAATGAGTTACATCGTTCTACGTGGAACATGCATTAAATACAAAACGGGGGTTTTCGTGAATCTGTAAACATTCTCCAGAGACAGAGAATCCGCAAACTCTTCGTTGAAGAAAACCTTACCAAGGTATCTTCGTCTGAGGTCTGAGGCGTTCGGACAGCTGCATACGAAGTGCTGGGCCGTCTTTTCCTCCTCCTCACATTGGCTCCATATAGCCGGGACCACCCCTCCAATTTTCTCCATATGGTATTTCAAGCAGCAGTGTCCCGTTAAAAGTCCTACTAGGGTTTTCATGTCCCATTTCTTAAGGGACAACCAAAATGCCGCTTTAGCAGTTCCAGGTTCTTCTACAAAGATTTTCGCCTTTCTACATTCGGCTGCGTGAAACCTTGCAAATTTGACATTGGATGGATTTTGACAGTAGATGGTCGAATACCAAAATCTGATTCTGGCCTTACTATTGTGGATCCACACTGTCGGTGAGCCAGTTTGTCAGCTTCCTCATTACCAGCGATGTTTGACTGGCTTGACACCCGCATCAGGAACGTTTCGTTCAGTCGCTCAAATTTCAGCAGCATCGGATGACAATCCCACACTAATTGGCATGGTATATCGTTGTCGTTTCTCGGGGAAGTCAAGCCAATTCCATAATCGGATTTGTAGTGCCCGATCCGTCATCCATGACTGAGCCGTCAGTGAAGATTGTTAAGTCTGTAATCCGATCCTTTGTCCTTTTATAAATGAATATAGAAACCATATGTTCGGAGGGCATCAGAGACACTTGATGTTTATTAAGGACTCATTAGAAATTAAAATGCAACACCGTCTCCGTCGATAATAGCAAGGGAACATGTTGTACAAGAACAATCTGTTGGATTTCTGGTATTGCTCCTGGAAATGGTGCTTCTACTTTGACTTGGAGTCGAAAATCACTCTTAAATATTTAGCTGCTAAGGTGGGTAGAGTGTAGCTGCTCCCTGTGATGTTCTTAGTGAGTTCATTATGGGGCACCAATTGTGGAGAAGCGACTTCACAGACGGAAAAGGAAGCCTGGAAGAACCAACAGATCTGTGAATTCGAAAAGTTCAGGGAGCAACCGCACCAGGCGCGGAAGTTTTACCAACAAGTCAGCAGGATGAAGCCTTATACACCTCGATGATCATCCTGTCAAGACAAAGAGGGAAATCTGATTTCCAACAGAATGAGCATATTGGAGCGATGGGTTGAGTATTTTGATGAACTACTGAACAACTAGAACATCGCTGAGTTGCAGGTCCCGCCAACTGAAAACGACGGATAAATGCTACCACAACCAATTATAGAAGAAACAGTCTGGGCAATCTGCCGACTTAAGGACCATTAATCGCCAGAAGCCGGTGGAATTAGAACCGAATTGGTTGAATATGGACGCGACCAACTACACCAAGCAACAGATGCTCAAGGTGTGGGACAAAGAGGCACTATCTATTCCATACATAAAAAGGATGATCATGCAGTCCAGCAATTATAAAGGTATCACGTTGCTGAGTACCATTTAGAAGATATTCTCCGCTATTTTGCTGGGCCGGATAGGCCCATAACTTCAGAACATCATTGGCCCATACCAAAGGGGCTTCAGGCTCCCGGCAAATCAGCAAGAGATGAATTTTTTTCTCTGCGGCAATCGATGGAATATGGACCATTTATTCATCGACTTTAAAGCCGCCTATGACAGCATAGCTAGGGTAAAACTGTACACGGCCATGAGGGAATTCGGTATCTCGAAGAAATTAATAAGGCTGATTAGACTGATCCTGACCAAGACAAGGGGATTCCCTATCATGCGTTTTCTTTAACCTGGCTCTGGAGAAACTGATTCGCGATGTAGATGTAAATGCGGGAGGCACCATCCTCTTCAAGTCCACCCAGCTAGTTGCCTATGACATTATGGGAAGAGTAACCTGAGATTTACAGTTTACCTTCATCCAGATCGAGCAAGCGGCGCGAGATCTCGGCCTGCACATTAATGAAGGCAAGACGAAGTACATGGTGACAACGTCAGCCCATAAACCAAAGAACCAACAACATCAAATCGCATTGGTTAAACGAGAACAATAAAGATAGAAGACTAGAACTTTGAGATCATTGAAAATTTCTCCTGTCTAGGGTCGAAAATCACAACCGATAACAGCTATGACAATGAACACCGCGGACGGTTGTTGGCTGCCAACAGAGCCTATTTCAGCTTACAAAAACTGTTTCGCTCGAAACGTCTCACCATAGGGTCAAACCTCAGAGACCTGAGTTCTTAGCAAAAAAAGGAAGAACTCTTGCCGCATTCGACAGAAGAATCCTCCGAAGAATTTTTGGCCTGGCTTTTAGGGATATCGAATTGGTGGACCTCGGAGCAAAACCGGGGATGTCTGGAGTTCCTTATTAAGGCAGGTCTAGACCGGATGCCGGTTGTTGCGCCATTGATGACGATGATGATCCATCAAGAAAGCTAACGAAGAGATGTCTTCTAGCAGATATTGCCAGGATATTAGAAGTTTTACAATGGCTGACAACGATGACGTTAGTGTCAAAATTTGGCAGGTTCCCTCGGAGGAGATTCTGGTAGATTGGAAACGTTTCGGTAACGCTTCTACAGATCGAAACTATTTGAAAATGCGGCACTGGATCGGCAACGAACAAAAGGCGATACGTACGTGCCTTATATTTGTGAAATGTTTTGGACAGCGAAGTCAGTGGTTGATAGGTGACTTGCCTACCGTCCAACCTCCTCCCAGTAATACAACGTAAACTATTCAGACCGCCCAGTTATGAACTAACTTTGTAGGAGCAAAAAACCAGACCGACATTGAAATGCAGGAGGCAATATTAGCAGCACATTTTGGCGGCCTCTGTGGAGCAGCCGTAAAGTACGCGTATTCGATTAGGCGAAGATTGTTCCAACTTTCCAGGAATTTACTATGATACTCTGTCAGATCGGGGCATGCCTGAGCTCCTGGCCACCTATTCCGCTTATATTATTATTCTGTTAAGGGAAAGTCGCACCGCGTCCTTGAAGAACTATTGTGCCCCTTTTGCTGGTTATAGTGTACCTGTTGATCATAGTATCTCAAGCAAG
This sequence comes from Hermetia illucens, assembly GCF_905115235.1. Lineage (NCBI taxonomy): Eukaryota > Metazoa > Arthropoda > Insecta > Diptera > Stratiomyidae > Hermetia > Hermetia illucens. The sequence goes on along the minus strand of NC_051852.1, from coordinate 153,803,568 downwards.
CCTGTAACCGTTAGGAACTTTAGTATGTTCCCCACTTCCAGAAGTTTCAGCTTTGCATCTGGTATTAAGTGTTCTCCCAGATGTATCGACCTACTTTGCACAAGTGCCGGACACTGTCCCAGGACGTGCATAGAGGTTTCGTCCTCCTCCTCACAGAACCTGCAGGCAGTGTCCGTAGATATCCCTTGCTTCCCTAGGTGATAGTTCAGCCGACAATGACCAGTGAGAATTCCCACTATGATTCGGAGGTTCATTTTGGTGAGGTTTAAGCAATCCTTTGTGCGCATGGGTTCGTATCCCCCAATAAGCACCCTGGACTGCTCCATCCCTGGTAGGCCCGCCCAGTATAGTTCCCTTAACCGTTTCTCTTCGTTTCTTAGATTCATAGCCATGAAACCGTTTCCGATTCCACAGAAGGGTTCTGGCCCGTGTAAAGGCATCCCTGCTCCCTTCTTGGCTAGTTCATCCGCTGCCTCATTGCCTTCCAACCCAGCATGGCCTGGAACCCAAAGTATCCACACCTTGTTGGACGAGCCGAGTGCATTCAGTCTCTCAAGGCATCCCCATACCAGTTTAGGTTGGACCTAAGTGCCTTGATCGCTGCTTGGCTATCGGTGAGAATAGCTATGTTCTGCCCCCTGTAGTTCCTTTGCAGATTAAAGGAGGCACATTTGTCTATGTCGTAAATTTTCGCCTGGAATATGCTAATGTACCTGCCCATTGGCTCAAAGTACATTTTCCTTGGACCAATGACACCGGCACCCGCTCCCTCTGCCATAAGGGATCCGTCAGTGTACCAAGTAATCAGTTGCTGGTTTAAGCCGTATGTCGCAGCCACGCTCTCCCAGTTTGCCTTGTTACTCCAACCTGTTTCAAACTTCTTATCGAAGTGAAACCTCGTTGTTATGTTGTCCCTCGGTATCAGTAATTCGGGATACCGCCTAGAAAGGATATCAATCTTCCTTCGATTTAGGCAGCTCCCCGCCTCACTCATATTCCCGGCCATCCTGAATATTGATCTCCTTGCCTGCATCTATATGTGCAGATGGAGAAGGGTTAATCCCAGAAGGACCTCCAGGGATGCCGTTGGGCATGTCCTCATTGCCCCACTGATACACACGCAAGCCAGCCTTTGGAGCTTAGGTAACTCCCCGGCTTGTGTGCTGAGTTGGGTTCTTTCCGCCCAGATTACCGCTCCATAAGTAATCATTGGCCTTACTATTGCAGTATATATCCAAAATAGTATCTTCGGGCTGCAACCCCATTTTTTTCCTGCTATGGATCTGCAAGTCATGAGAGCCCTCGTGGCTTTCCGACAAGTGTTTCCGACATGTGTCTTCCAGAGTAATTTTTGGTCTAGCGTGATTCCCAAATATTTGACCTCTGTTTCTCGTTTCACCTCCATATAATGTAATGTTATGGCTTTCAGGTGATCCAGCTTACACCTCCTAGTGAATGGTACTATGGTGGTTTTGGTTGGGTTGATCCGCAGTCCCACCTTCCTGCACCAGGCACTAGTAACCCTTAATCCAGTTTGGGTTCTACCACATAGGGTATCTTCATATTTGCCCCTACAGATTAAAACAATGTCGTCCGTGTAGCCCTGGACTTGTATTCCAGTATTAGTTAACACGTCCAGGAGTTCATCCACTACCATACTCCACATCAGCGGCGATAGTACTCCACCCTGTGGACAGCCTTGAGTGGTGTTCATGATAATGGAATTTGTACCTGTTTGCATCTCTATTTCTGCTTTGTCTGCTTTCTAGCATTTTGCCCATCCAGAGTGCCAGGGTGTTTCCCACTCCTTTGTGGCTCAGGGCATCCTGTATCTCTGTGTGCGATGTGTTGTCGAATGCTCCTTCGATATCAAAAAACGCGCACAGTGCAATTTCTTTTGTTTCTATGGCGTCCCGTAGTACCTCTGTCAGCTGATACAGAGCAGTTTCAGTTGACCTTCCTGCCCGCTAAGCGTGTTGACAGTGATGTAGGGGATTACGCTTTAGAACGTTAGTTCTAATATAGTTGTCTATGACCTTCTCCACCGTTTTGAGTACGAACGATGTTAGGTAGATTGGTCTGAAAGATTTAGGGTGAAAAGGATCCTTTTTACCTGCTTTCGGAATAAAGACCACTTTTGCCCGTCTCCATGCCCTTGGTATGTAACCCAGTGCTATGCTCCCCCTTACCACCTTCAGAAGAGACTCTAAGATAATTCCTAGGCCTCTCTGGATAAGTGCTGGGAAAATGCCATCTACTCCGGGAGATTACATTGGTTGAAAAGTTCCCAGTGCCCATCTTAGCCTAGCTTCTGAGCATACCTCTTTTGCTAGTTTCCAGCTCTCTTTCCTTCCCCTTTTATTCGTTGTTGGGGTGTCAGGCAGATTATTGTCGCCTGCCGCCGAGGGGTAGGACCTCGGGAAATGAGTTCTGAGGAGCAGGTGTACTCTGTCCTCCTCATTCTCGGTGAATGTCCCATCTTCCTTTTTCAAGCAGACAGAGGATATTCCCCTGTCTTTGGCTACAGCCTTGTACAGCCTGGTTGCTTCTGTGATCTGTTCAATCCCTTCACAGAATTCCCTAAAGCTGTTCCTTTTCGCTTCCCTGATCGCGTTGCTATACACAGTCAGTGCATTTTTATACCTCCGCCAGTTCCCGTTTTGTTTTGCCCGGTTAGAGAGTTTTCGTACCTGCGTTCTCATTCTGGCTAAGTTCCTGTTCCACCATGGTATATCCCTTGATGACTTGACTGTCTTGGCCGGACAGCTGGCCTCATATGCGTCAATGACGATTGTGTTGAGGTCTTCTACCACCGTTTCTAATTCCAATTCGCTCCTGATGTCACCTCCCCCTTGAAGGTGGGCAATGTTGTTGCTCAGGTGCGTTGTGTAGGATTCCCAATCCGTTCTCTTGGGATTCCTTATTATTCTTTTTATTTCGGAGTTACCCTCAATGTCGAATCTGATTATCCTGTGATCAGATATTGAGGGTTCATCCGACACCCTCCAATTCCTGACCATCCCGTTCATTAGGGTATTTCCTAGAGTTGTATCTAGTACCTCTTGTCTGGTGCTGGTCACAAATGTTGGAGTGTTCCCTACGTTGTATATCTCTAACTTATTACTAAGAATAAATTCGAGAAGGTACTCACCTCTACGATTAGTGTCGCTGCTTCCCCACACTTCGTGGTGGGCGTTGGCATCGCAACCGAGAAGAAGTGGTAACGCCCTCTCCTCGCAATACTCCGTCAGCTTTGCGACTTGTTCCGGTGGACCCCGGCTCTCGTCTCCTGGGAAGTATCCCGATGCTACAACTACCTATTCCGCTTACTAGCGATCCAAATCACGCTGAAGCTTTGACTCACGATCATTTCTTAGTTTAACAACCGATCAACGCTCTTCCGGAGGCTGATCCCAAACAACGGGATCTTTCTGAATGCTCTGGAGAAGGAGGTCTCATCACATAAGATCCGGACTAAACCAGACAATCATCATTATCATCAACGGCACAACAACCGGTATCTGGTCTAGGCTTGCCTTAATAAAGAACCCCTGACATCTCGTTTTGCGCCGAGATCCACTAATTCGATATCCCTAAAAGCTGTCTGGCGCCCTGACCTACGCCATCGCTCCATCTTAGCCAGGGTCTGCGCCGTCTTCTTTTTCTACCATAAATATTGCCCTTATAGACTTTCCGGGTGGGATCATCCTCATCCATACGGATTAAGTGACTCGCCCACCGTAACTTATTGAGCCGGATTTTATCCACCCGGACGGTCATGGTATCGCTCATAGATTTCGGCATTGTGTAGGCTACGGAATCGTCCGTCCTCTTGTGGGGGGCCAAACATTTTTCGGAGGATTCTTCTCTCGAACGCGGCCAAGAGTTCGCAATTTTTCTTGCTAAGACCCTAAGTTTCCAAGGAATACATGAGGACTGGCAAGATCATTGTCTTGTAAAGTAAGAGCTTTGACCCTATGGTGAGGCGCTTCGAGCGGAACAGTTTTTGTAAGCTGAAATAGGCTCTGTTGGCTAACAACAACCGTGCGCGGATTTCATCATCAACCAGACAATGAAGTTCCGAATATTAAACTTGGAGAGTTGATGCTTCATGGAAGGGAAAATACCCTGAATGAAGTAGTCATTAGCATGCATCTGCTCTAACCGTCCTCTAGATGACGGTGTAGTCTAAGCAGTTAAGGTTCAATCCCATGGATAGATAGGGAGAATCAATGGTGAAGGACTGAAGTGGACTTTCTAATGCACAATTGGGTTGGATCGTGTTAAGGAGGATTGGATTGAGGTAAAGTTGGAGGACCAACGTTGGATAAAACCAGGCATTCTGGAAGCGCCATTGATGAAATCTTACAACGTACGAGTTTTGGAAGAAGCTTAGAAGTGATTGGAATTGTCTGCCAAAAAAGCAGGAAAAGAATGTTGGGGTGGATTTAAGCGAGTAATATACCTAACCATGGGCAGGTGAGAAAAGAGGGAAGGTGACTAGTAAAAATGGAAATAATAGGGGGCCTAGTTTAGAGCCTTGTGATTTTCAAGAGGAAGTGGTGAAGAATGCGGAAAATGAGTCCTGAGCAGAAAGAGTTTTGAGAGAAGCATATTGTGGTTGACAGAATCAAAGGCAACAAAGCTGGTAAAGTCAAGAAACGTTGAAGCAGTAGAATGATGTTTCACAAAGCCATGCTGCTCTTTCGCTATGAGGTGACCGAAGAATACGGTCAACCAGTCCTTGATGTATCTCTTCATGTATTTAATGAAGTTGGGATGCAATTATTATGTCTTAAACCCTATATCAACTTACGCTTCTGTTCAGATGAACATTACTGTAAACGGTGTCAAATTCTCCATATAAATTTTTCCAGCCTTCACAGATCGATCCTTCGTTGACAACTGAACTGGCAAAGAACAACACAAATATATCAAAAAAGTTCCAGGTCATGGTCATACCTGAAATGGCGATTGTTTTGAAATTTACAGTTGTAAGTGCCAATTGCAGAAGGTAATAACATTGGTATAACCCAAAAATGTTATTAATGAATAGAACTGTCACAACGCCCAGGCGCACAGCAGGTGCGATGCAGCTTATTCGTGACACTGACAGGTAAATGGCAGAGTTGAGATCCATGAGTTCGTCAATGGCTGCACTGAACTTACAATCGTTGCAAAGGATCAAGCCAGATGAAAAGTTGAAGCGCTGCTTCCGAATTGGTCCTTGATGTTTCAGGTTATTGAAAACGTTGAACAGGCGATCGTTGATTGTGTCATACAACAATCGGCAAGAAATATTCCTCAAGCTCCACGTATTTACAATGACGAAAAGCTGTCCGTAGCAGAAAATCAGGATACTGATAGCCACACTCATCCAAACGTTAAAATGAATATTTGCAAGGGTAACAACTAAAATTGCAGTCAATTGATTCACTGGAAGGATACACTTCAAGGATATCAATACAAAAAGTAAGGTATGCTTGAGGGCGTGGTTATTCACACTCTGTAAAATCTCTGTTAGGTTCGTATGTTCATTAAGGATATCTACAGTTTGTTGCTGATTTGTCAGTTGTCCTATGAAAGTTGCCACGGAAACCACGTACAGTAAAAGACACCGGGCTTTCATAGCCGGCCCAAAAGCTACTGTTGCTTCTACCGGTAGGGTCTGGAATGCTATATTTATTGCAAATGGCACTGTAACTAATAAAAATCCGTTAACAAGAGTAAAATATATATTGCCAGAGACAGATATTTCAAGACGTTTTGTTCTCCGGTTAATTTTAAAGGGATAAATCGCGAGGACCTTTGAATATGCAGCCATTGCAGTAAGGACTGCTGTGAGATACTTCAGCCGTGAATACATTTTAAGGAGAGGTTCCTTCACAATATTGGAGATTACAACGCGTAATATAGACTGAAAGTAAAAGTCCTGTGCAGAGAAATAATCAACTAATGACCAGGTGCTCCTTACTGCGCAAGTGCTCATCATAGTGACTGGGCGTTTCAATGAAAACCTTCACGAAATGAAATTGACTTTGCCTTTGTTGGTACCAACGTTATTTGTAAATATACTATATGAGGTCGGCTTGATTCTTCACAACGTATTGACTCCAATGCCATTCTCTTCTGAGAAATCGATCCTAATGGTTCGACAGTACAGGGGAGAACCTGACTCACACTTTAAGGCCTTTACGGACGGTTTTAGTTTCCTTGAGATAAAAATATTGGAAAAAAGGAAGGTGAACCTGAGAACAGTGACACCATTTCAATACGACACATCGGGCATTAGATTCTGTCCATCCAATCAGACCACCCGTGAAACAACGTGAAGGACGCACTGACCCATCTTGAATTAAATGATACAGTTTCGCGACAAAATGGAGGTAGTGATCTTACTCGTATGACTGCCGAAAAATATCAACGACGAAGAAATGTGGAATCAAACCTAAAATACGACCCAGAGAGCGACCTAAGCAACCTGGGGAGTCACTAAACATTGCCCAAGTGACCATCTGGGGTGATTATGTGACAACCACAAGAGTAGAGCTATTCCAAAAACAAAAGAAATAGCCAAAGTCGGTGGCGAAGTTCCACGATTTTTGCCAACTAAAATCACACTGATTGCTCACCTCCCCAGTGAAACCACCATAAGGTATTGCATCACGGAGCGGCGTTAGCTCACTACAGCTTGATTTTCTCCTTTTTAAGGTTATGTACAGTGTACATCGTTCTTCGTGGAACTTAAGGGGAGGGGACTCCACACGAGCGAAAGGAGAGTATACATTTTTTTCACCAATTATAGTGACATGGGATATCAAATGAGAGGTCTCGATTAGTACCTCTCAATGCTGGTCAGTTCTGACATTAAACGCAAAACGGGGGTTTTCGTGAATCTATGAACATTCTCCTGAGACAGAGAATCCGCAGACTCTTCGTTGAAGAAAACCTTATCAATGTATCTTCGTCTGAGGTCTGAGGAGGCCGGTCAACTGTATATGAAGTGCAGGGCCGTCTCTTCCTCCTCCTCACATTGGCTCCATATACCCCTCCAATTTTTTTCATATGGTAGTTTCTGGAGCAGTGTCCCGTTAAAGGCCCTACTAGGGTTCTTATGTCCCGCTTCTTAAGGGACAACAAAAACGGCGCTTTTGCGGCTCCGGGTTCCTCCACAAAAATGTTCGTCTTTCTACATTCAGCTGCGTGAAATCTTGTAATTTTCCTCTTCAGAGTCGAATAGACAGTGGATGTGCGAATGCTAAAAGCTGAGTCTGGCTTTACCATTACGGATCCACACAGTCGGCGAGCCAGTTTGTCAGTTTCCTCATTACCAGTGATGGTTGACTGCCCTGACACCCACATCAGGAACGTTTCAGTCGCTCTAATTTCAACAGTATCGGATGACAACTCCACACTAACTGGCTTGGTATGTTGTTGTCGTTTTTTGGAGAAGCCGAGCCAGTTCCATAATCGGATTTGTAGTGCCCGTCAGTGTCGTGAGGTCAAAGAATACTCTAGTTGAAGGGTGGGAGAGCTGCTATCCTTCGTGAATTCTACAGGCTGGCCCTGATGCTGGACTCATTTAAACTATGAACATAAAGAGATTGCTCTACGTCTTCAAGGTTGATTGGCTATCATTTCGGGTCGTAATGCACCTGTCTGTTAGTCGTTTATCAATCACCCAGATTGTTGCTCCTAGGAATGCATATAGTTCAGTCCGAAAGAACAATGTGTGTTATCTAAAGAAAAAGTCTCTTGTTTTCCCCCAAAGGGTAGACGCATTCTCTAAAACCGTGTTCTTTTTATGAACCAACAGTGCTGAAAACGTCATTCAAACATTTTTCTGGTCTGCTCAGCTTTTTACCTTTGTTAGGCATTACAATAAATTTATATCTCAACCCAACAGATAGATGAAGATCCGACAATCAGAAGATATCACAAGAACTGGACTCAACTCTTTCAATTACTCTTAGAATTCTCTATGCTTCTCAAGCTCGTTATTTCCTCAGAGATCTAAACGAATCAGAGCTGTTCTCAGTGTCCTGAATATTTATATCCAGAGTCGCTAATATCCAGACACACAGCTCCTTACAGTGAAGCTAGCTTACAGGGAAGACCTTTCTGTCTCACCATAATCCACCACATACATCAAATACACCAGATACATAGCGGAACATCGGCCTAATGACAGCAACTTACGTCCACATTATTACATGAGACGCAAGTCCCCATTACGAGGCAAAGGTTGACCCTCATAGTTAGAGAGCTAGTTTCATCTTTACCTGTGCATGTTTGTTCCAAAGAAGCCTCTTGTATAAACTGACTCCAAGGTATTTCACTCATTCGGAAAGTTGAAAGGTTGTATCACTTATCTTTGGAAGGCAAAGACATTTCAGGTCCCTACTTTTTGTAAATAATACCGCCATCCTTTTATTTGTATTTACTGCAAGCACAGGCTTGAGGTACCAAATACTAATCAAAGCAAGGGCCGACCTATATTTCTACAGGCTGTTCTAGGTCCCGACCAATAGTTAGCGCAGCTCTGTCATCTGCATAAACTTAAGCGTATATTGCCCAATTTTGCAGTCCTGTGAGGAGTTATCAGATCCCCTAACAGGCGCGTCCCTTTGTGCAGGTAAGGAAACCCTATATCAAAGGTTATGTCAGTCCAAGAGTTTCATTTGGAGAAGACCCTACTACATTCCTATCTGTCAGAACATGGTTCTAGTATGTCGAAGATGAGGAAGCAAGATTCTTACTTGCAGCGAAGAATTTGAGGACAGACTTTTATATCGACAATTTAAGAAGTGGCGCGAGGATCACGTAGGGGACGAAAGTTCTGGTCAAACAAATGTCGGGCATATTAAGCACCGGAATTATTCAACTTACGCAAGTGGGTATCAATAATCCCAGCTATTGGAGGGATATTGCTAATGAGTTAAAAAAGAGGACGATCGTTCAAAGTTCTATGATCACCGCCTTTGGTTTGATGTAGAATCCTACGAAGGACGACTGTCGCTAAGAAAGATGAAGTATGATTCATCAAGAAAGCTAACGAAGGGATGCCTTCAGATGCAGATATTTCCGGGGTATTAGAAGTTTTACAAAGGCTGGCACCGATGACGATAGCGGCAATATTCCTGATGCAGGAAATTTGGCAGTCAAGCATTGGCTGGAATGAGGTTCCCTCGGACGAGATTCTGGTAGATTGGAAACGTTTACAGATAGAGTTACCGATTCTGGAAGTCAACCGAATTCTTCAGTTGGTCCATTATGCCAGAAGGCATCACTGTGGACTGCACGGATTCTGCGATGCTTTCATATCGGCAAACGCGGCAGTATCATTGATTCAAGTGGGAAAACAGCTACATTATTGCTCTGCGCTAAGCCGGGATTAACGATAGTTTGCTCCCGCTGATCTCAAGCATCTTGTGGGATCAACGTAGACACTAAACGAGACTGCTGTATATTGCTATTTCGGTTTCACAATCACGGCATGGATAAAGAAAGAGTCTCCAAAACTACGTGGCAAACCACGATCTTAAGATATAGAAACTCTGTGAGCAACTCTGGCCTTGGGCTCACATCAAGTCAAAGGAGAATCCTACGGACTGTGCTTCAACAGGCATCTCCCCTACCAAGTTGTTAAAACTTGATTTATGGTGGTGACGGGTTCTGGCATGGGCTCCGTACGGAGGAATCTTTTAGAAGGCATCGTGTTCAACGGGGCTTGCTCACCAAGGGAAATTCTTGGAAGGGTAGTCGACATTTTCAAAAATTGGTAAAGGTCAAGGCCTAAATATTCAGTATTATCAATTTTTGGCACCGAATACGAACAAAGTCGGCTCAGAATTATCTGGTTGCTCCGAGAAACATAGCTTCCTAAGTAGAACAATGACTTGAAGAATGGCGGTCCAGGCAAACCTCGAACCTTGACCATCAAAGCTTGCTCAGGATTAGAAACAGGCTACGGAATGTGAATATACCCAAAGATAACAAACATTTGATTCTCTTGCCAGGAGATGTGACTTTCCTAATCATTCACGAGGCTCATTAGAGTACTTTTGCAAGGAGACGCTTCCACAGTTCGAAAATATTTGAAAATGCGGCACTGGATCGTCAACGAAAAAAAGGTGATACGTCAGTGGTTAATGAGTGACTTGCTTAGCGTCCAATCTTCTCCCTGCACTATAGTATCAATTATGAAGACCGCCCAGCTATAAACTAACTTTATCGGAGTAAAAAATAGATCCACGGAGAAATGCAGGAAGCGATATTAGCAACATATTTGGCGGCCTCTGTGAATCGCCGTAAAGTAAGCGAAATACCACTTGAAATGCGCATTCCATTAGGAATTTACTATGATACTTTGTCAAATCAAGGCGCGTCTAAACTCCTAACCGCTTATTCCGCTCCCTAGCAATCGCTGGAGCTCTGACTCTGACTCCTGATCACTTCTTAGTTCGACAACCGGTCAACGCTCTTCCGGACTTTGCTGAACTATGGCTGCAGCTTAAGGCCAGTCATCAAACGCTCTGAAGAGCGTGTATCTGAGCTAAATATTCTGGAGATGACAGCGTAATCCAAGCAGTTACGGTTTAATACCACGGATCTATTGGGAAGCGAGTAGGAACAATAAACCTGTGTTTTCTGCCGGTTAAGAAATGAAACTACCAAGAAGTGGGAACCTGCTAAGCGAAAACATCCTCTACCACCTCCGGTCCCCAATCGCGTAAAACGACAATTTGGCGGCAGTCAATCCTGAACTACAGAAAAACCAAGCGAAAAAACCAAGGATAGCCCCGTGTTCCAGCACGCGTACACTGTTCAATTTGACCATTGTCCCGATGGATAGCATCATCGGGACAATGTTTGCGCAAAACATAAACTGCAAACTATGAACACCCCGCAGTACCGACCCTATGTGGAGGAACTCGCAGAGTCAGAAGTGGAGAGAAGTGAGGAGGATTGAAGTGGACTTCCCAATACACATTGCAGAGCAAGATTCAACTCTTTCTTACGATTGGGTTGAATAGTGTGAGGAAGGATTGGATTGAGGTAAAGTAGGAGGACGAACGTAGGATAAAACCAGATGTTTTGAAAGCGCTATTGATGACCCCATCTAAGGCTATATGTTATGAGGTACAAGTTTTGGAAGCAGCTCAGAAATGATAGGAATTGCCTACTGAGAAAGCAAGAAAAGGGTGTAGGGGAGGATTTACGGAGCAACACATGTAACCACGGCCAGTTGAGGAAAAAAGGTGGATTAGTAAAATATAGGAATAATAGGGGGAGAGCCTTGGGATTTTCCAGAAAAGGAGGTGAAGTAGCGGGATGGGTAAGTCCCGAGTCTGTGAGACCCGATCTCTTGTCGAAGCCCGGATCACTTGGGAGCTTTGGTTTCTCCCCGTATACCAGCACCGCGGGGCTGGCAGCAAATTCCTCTCGGCGGGTTGATCGGAGGCCAAGTAGGACGAGGGGCAAAACCTGAGTCCAGCACGGATCGTCGCGAGCCATAATGGCGGGTTACAGGTGGTATGCCGTAGTTCGCTGGTGTTTAAATCCCAGGAGTTTGCCCAACTCCGAGAAAAGAGTGAACTCAAATTGCATTGCCTGATCACTGATGATCACTGCAGGGACACCAATGCAAGGGATTGACTCTCGATAGAGGGCTTCGGCACAAGATTGCGCCGTAATGTTCTTCAGAGGAATTGCCTCAGGCCACCGCGTCAGCCTGGCCTACGATGTCATCGTGTATGGTGTGGAACCGCTTGGTAATGCGGGGAAATGAGTCCACTTTTTTTCATACATGACTGGTGGCCTCACCCTTCTGGCATGCGATGCACTCTCTGACCTAGGAGTTGATGTCCTTATTCATGGAGGGCTAGAAATATTTTTCAGTGACTAGCCGATTTGTTATCCTGATGCCTGAATGCGCTAAGTCGTGAACCGCGTGGAACACTTCCTTTCGAAAGGTGGCCGGAAAGTATGGCCGGGGTCCCTTTTCCGAGTATTCGCAGCAGATAGAGAGAGAGATTCGAGCCGAAGATGGGCAACCGCCGAAAACAAAATAGCGTGAATGGCTTTATTAACCCTACCTAGAAACACTTACGCAAATATTAAGTTGCTTCAAGCTAGAACGTGATACCGAATCCAATCAGACGCTAGTCACGAGTGTTAAACTCCTGTCAGGTGAGGTGAAACATCCTCTAGAACACACACCTTCCGGACAATATTACTTTCCAATAAACCGATACCGGAATATCCTCAAGAAACTTCTATCTGCGGAGCATTCAAATAGTCACTTGATCGATCGGTTCAAAGAGTACGCACAATATCTGGACATTGTCTACCATGCTCGGAAACTGATGCCGAGGCTGACGCCACGGTGCCAAACAACGAGTTTGCATAGAATTACCTAGAGCGGATAAATGCCATACCAGTCACAAAAGAGTTGCAAAAAGGCAAACTCCAGGGATTTAAACGCCAGCGAATTACGGTATACCACTCGAAATCCAATGGGATGCTAGAGCATTGGCACCGGACGGTGAAAGCCGCCATTATGGGTCGCAACGATCCATTCTGGACTCAGGTCTTGCCCTCGTCCTACTTGGCCTCCGAATAATCCGCCGAGAGGAATTTGCTGTCAGCCCCACGGAGCTGGTATACGGGGAGAACCCAAGACTCCCAAATGATCCAGTCTTCGACTCGGAATTGCTGCGCCACATAACCATGAAAATAAAAGCTTTGTAGAGACCTAGAAAAGAAAGGGTTTGGAGTGGAGCATATTGTGGTTGACTGAATTAAAGGCAACAAAGTTGGTAAAGTCAAGAAGACTTGAAGCAGTAGATCGATGTTTCAGGAAGCCCTGCTAGTCTTTCGCTATGAGGTGACCGAAGTATACGGTCAGCCAGTTATTGATGTATCCCTTCATGAATTTAATGAAGTTGAGATGCTATTATTAAGTCTTAAACCCTATATCAACTTACGCTTCTGTCCAGGTGAACATTGCTGTAAACGGTGTCAAATTCTCCATATAAACTTTTCCAGCCTTCACAGATCGATCCTTCGTTGACAACTGAACTAGCAAAGAACAACACAAATATATCAAAAAAGTTCCAGGTCAAAGTGGCACCTGAAATGGTGACCATTTTGAAATTTCCAATTTTAAGTGCCAATTGAAGAAAGTAATAACATTGGTATAACCCAAAAATGTTATTAATGAATAGGACTGTCATAACGCCCAGGCGCACAACAGGTGCGATGCAGCTTATTCGTGACACTGACAGGTAAATGGCAGAGTTGAGATCCATGAGTTCGTCAATGGCTGCGCTGAACTTACAATCGTTGCAAAGGATCACGCCAGATGAAAAGTTGAAGCGCTGCCTCCGAATTGGTCCTTGATGTTTCAAGTTATTGAAAACGTTGAACAGGCGATCGTTGACTGTGTCATACAATAATTGACAAGAAATATTCCTCAAGCTCCACGTATTTACAATGACAAAAAGCTGTCCGTAGCAGAAAATCAGGACACTATTGGCCAGATTTATCGAAACGTTAAAATAATTATTTGTAAGGATAACAAATAACATTGCAGTCAATTGATTCACTGGAAGGATACACTTCAAGGATATTAATATAAAAAGTAAGGTATGCTTGGGTGCGTAGGAATTCACACTCTGTAAAATCTCTGTTAGCTTCGTATGTTCATTTAGGATATCTACAGTTTGTTGCTGATTTGTCAATCGTCCTATGAAAGTTGCCACGGAAATCACGTAGAGTAAAAGACACTGGGCTTTCATAGCCGGCCCAAAAGCTACTGTTGTTTCTGCCGGAAGGATTTGGAATCCTATATTTATTGCAAATGGCATTGTAATTAATAAAAATCCGTTAACAAGAATAAAGTATATATTGCCAGAGACAGATATTTCAAGACGTTTTGTTCTTCGGTTAATTTTAAAGGGATAAATCGCGAGGACCTTTGCATATACAGCGATTGCAGTAAGAAGGACTGCTGTGAGATGCTTTAGTCGTGAATACATTTTAAAGAGAGGTTCCTCCACAATATTGGAGATTATAACGCGTAATATAGACTGAAAGTCCTGTGGGGAAAATAATCAACTAATGACCAGGTGCTACTTACTGCGCAAGTGCTCATCATAGTGACTGGGCGTTTCAATGAAAAGCATCAGGAAATGAAATTGACTTTGCCTTTGTTGGTACCAACATTATTTGTAAATATACCATATGAGGTCGGGTTGATTCTTCACAACGTATTGACTCCACCGCCATTCTTCTCTGAGAAATCGATCCTAATGGTTCGACAGTAGAAGGGAGAAACTGACCACTTCATCCCAATTTTCCGATTTTAATTTCCTAGAGGTAAGAATATTGGAAAGGAGGAAGGAGAACTTGGGAACAGCGACACCATTTGAATACGACACCACCGCACATCGGGCGTTGGATGCTGCCCTGTCAATCAGACCACCCTTGAAACAACTGGCCCATCTTAAATTAAATGAGACGGTTACGCGACAAAAGGGAGGTAGTGATCTTACCCGTGTGACTGCCGAAAAATATCAACGACGAAGAAACGTGGAATCAAACCTAAACTACGACCCAGAAAGCACCAAAGCAACCTGGGGGTCACTAAGCATTGTCCAAAGGGCCATCTGGGAGGATTATGTAACAACCGCGAAAGTAGAGCTATTCTAAAAATACAAGAAATAGTTGGTCGTACATTTCCACGATTTTTATCAACTGAAACCGCGCTGATTGCTCACCTCCCCAGTGGAACCACCATAAAGTATTGCATCACTGAGTGGAGTTAGCTCACTTCTTCTTCCCTTTTTTTAGCCTTTATCCCGTTCACAAGCGGAGTCGGCTCGTCGTGATAATATTTCGCCATTTTATTTTATCAAATGCCTGATCTCGATGCAATCTCGAGGCTTTTAAATCCTCACTCAACATATCAAGCCACCGTTCTTTCAGATCAATTTTGGCAAGTGCGCGAATTACGTGACCATACCATGGAACACCCCACTCTCGCAGTTTTTCCATGATCGGTACAACCCCATATCGATCGCGGATATCCTTATTTCGGATGTGATCAAAACGTGTCGCACCAGTAGTCCAACGCAACATCTTCGTCTCTATTACCGCAAGACGCCGTTCATTGTCTTTTATAGTTGGCCAACACTCAGAACCATAGAGAGCGACAGGGGGACGACATTGCCATAAATTTTAGATTTGAGACGTTCGTGGATACGCCGGTCACAAAGAACACCAGTTGTGGAACGCCACTTCATCCAGGTTGCGTTAATATGTGAAACAATTTCACAGCGCAGTTCTCTGTCTCAGTTCTGGGCAGGTCACTGGCGCCGACAGTGATTGTGCCTTTTTTATGGGGATCGGTCGTCAAAAATTCAGTTTTCTTCAGATTCAATCTGAAACCGTGTTGCATGAGACGATTATTCCTGCATCATCATCATCTGCATAAGGCAGTATATAGGGCGCTTGACGTTGGATGTCCTGTGTGACGGTGTCCATAACAAGAACAAAGAGGAGTGGTGAGAGGGCGCTTCTTTGATGAAAACCAACAGAGGCACGAAGCGGTTTTGATACACCCGCCACACTTCGAACTTTTATTTTGGGATCGTGATAGAGCAATTGAACGCGCACGAATTTTTCCGGCACTACGTGTTGTCGTAGAGCACACCAGGTAAGTTCGTGTGGTTCACGTCAAACGCTTTCTCTAGATCCAGAAATGCAATATAAAGAGGGCGTTGGATCTCACAATGTTTCTCCATGTGTAACCGCGCAGCGTGTATTGCGTCAGTAGTTCCGCAGTTCTTGACAAATCCGGCTTGATCCACGGTTATTTCATCGGTTTCGCGAATACGGTTCTGAAGAATGCTTTCAAAAATCTTCATGGTATGGGAAGGTAACCGGATTGAAGAGTAATTCTGCTGGACTACCTTCCTTTTTCCATATTGGAACTGTGGCACTTTCTTGCCAATCAGATGGTATTCTACCTTCTGGAATCATCATCAACGGCGCAACATCTGGTATCCGGTCTAGGCCTGCCTTAGTAAGGAACTTCAGAGACCCCGGGTTTGCGCCGAGATCCACCAATTCGATATCCCTAAAAGCGGTCTGGCGTGCTGACCTACGCCATCGCTCCATCTCAAGCAGGGTCTGCCTCGTATTATTTTTCCATTATAGATGTTGCCCGTATAGACTTTCCGGGTCGGATCATCCTCATCCATGCGGATTAAGTGACCCGACCACCGCAGCCCGTTGTGCCGGATTTTATCCTCAACAGTGGTCGTGGTAGTGGTATTGCTCATAGATTTCGTCGTTATGTAGGAATCGTCCAACCTCGTGTAAGGGGCCCAGAATTCCTCGGAGGATTCTCCTCTCGAACGCGGTCAAGAGTTCAAAATTCTTTTTGCTAAGAACCCAAGTTTCCGAGGAATACATAAGAACTGGCAAGATCATTGTCTTGTAAAGTAAGAGCTTTGACCCCATGGTGAGACGTTTAACCCGTAGTTTATGTTGAATGGCCTCGGAGAATATCTTATAAATGGCAATGTGATACCTCTATAATTGCTGCACTGCGTGATATCCCCCTTTTTGTATATGCACATCTTGGATTAGTGAGCGATCCTTCGACCGAGGCATTTCTGACTGCATTTAAAAGGTTCATTCCGAGACAAAGCCTGCGCTCCGAAACCTGCAGAGATCACGGTACTAATTTTTTCGGAGAAAAAACCAGATCGACAAGGAAATGAAGGATGTAATACTGGCAACATCGGAGTATCACGGGTCTTTGAGAAAACAAATCGGAACAATAAATCTATATTCCCTGCCAGTTCGGATACCAAACGACAATAAAGTGGCATCCTTTGAAGCAAACCCTGCTAAGCGAAAACGTCCTGCCGCACCACTGGGCCCGAACCCCGTTCCACGGGAAGTTCATATCAATTTGGCAACTGTGAACCCCGAAGCTCGGAAAAATCTAATGGCAGCCGATTGCGGTGCGGTGAAGCACCCGAAAAGGACATGGATGGCCCCGTGCTCCTGAGTGCGTGCATTTCTCAATCTAACTATTCTGATACTATCCTTCGGAACACTATTCTAATCCAAAGAACTTCAGACAAATCAGCTTGACTTCATTCTTGCTGAAAGGTTTGGAGAGACTGGTGGAGCGTCACATTCATGGAAACGCACTTAGGTCACACCCACTTAGTAAAAACCAACATGCTTACCAACGTGGAAAGTCCTGTGAGTCTGCTCTTCATTCTTTGATCACAAAGATAGAGGATGCAACTTTGAATGGTGAGTACGCGATGGGGGTGTTCGTGGACATTGAAGGGGCTTTTGACTCTGCGCCTTTTCAAAAACTTTGTGATGCCGCCAGAGCGCATGGTGTTGATGATGCTTTAATTAAGTGGATCCATGCTATGCTAACGCAAAGATTGTTGTGCGCTGAGGTAGGGGTCGATCGCTACCTGACTACGGAAGCAACGAAGGGCTGCCCCCAAGGAGGTGTGCTTTCGCCGCTTCTGTGGAGTATGCTGATCGACTCACTGCTATGCGAACTGCAAAATTTGCCAATACACGCTCAAGCTTATGCCGATGACGTGGCTGTACTTGCTGTTGATCGGGATCTTGGAACGGTATGTAGGAATATACAACGTGCCGTTGATTTGATAGACATGGTTTGTCAGTTATTCCAAATAAAACTACAATGGTTTTATTCACAAAAAGGAGAAAACTGGATGAACTTTGTCTCCCTGATATGAGGGGTACTACCCTTCAACTCTCCGAACAAGTGAAATATCTAGGGGTCACTCTAGATAAAAAACTTCTTTGGAACAAACATGTAGAGGTAAAGATGAAACGAGCTCTCACAGCTTATGGGCTGTGCAGACGGACCTTTGCCTCGACATGGGGACTCAGGCCTTATGTGGTAATGTGGATATACGTTGCCATCATTAGGCCGATGTTCGTATATGCATCCGTAGTGTGGTGGGTTAAGGTGAGACAAAAAGGTTTTCACCGTAAACTAGCCGCACTGCAAAGAACTGTTTGTTTGGATATCACTGGTGCCATGAGCACGACATCCGGCGCAGCTCTGAATGCACTACTCAATTTGCAGCCTCTGGATATATTTATTCAAAGCACTGCAATGAGAGCAGCTCATAGGCTAATTCGATTAGATCTATGGGAAAACAACGGATGTGGGGGGCACAGAGCATTGGAAGAGTTACTGGGAGCACTAAATCCAGTTCTTACAATGCCTTCCGATTCTCGTGTCCCCATACATCTGTTTGGTAGAAGATATGTAGTTACCCTGAAGCGTAGAGAGGACTGGGAAGACCCAGAGGAATGCGTGGCGGGATATACGGAAGTCTTCTACACCGATGGCTCAAAAACAGAAGAGGGTTCTGGAGCCGGAGTCTACCTCTCGAATAAAAACGAGAAGTGGGCTTTTCCTTTGGGACAATATGCAACGGTTTTTCAAGCCGAAGTTTATGCGATCCTAAGGGTGGCAAACTGGGTGATTGACGAGCGGTTGAAGGGCAGGCTCATCGCAATATACAGTGACAGTCAAGCTGCACTGAGGGCATTGAGCAATCCTTTGATCACCTCGAAAATCGTTCAGGAATGCAGAAACCGTTTGAACTCTATGTCTAGATTCAATACGGTGGAACTACTCTGGGTACCTGGTCACTGTGGCATAGAGGGAAATGAAATCTCGGACGCTTTAGCGAAAGAGGGGTCAATCTCCCCTATGCTGGGACCGGAGCCAGCAATTGGGGTATCAGTAGCATTGGCTAAATCTGTTTTCAAAAACTGGGAGCAAGTTTCCCATAAGGACAGGTGGCAGAGCTTAAATGCTGCTTGACACACCAAACTTTTCCTGCCAGAACCCAACATACGTATCGCAAAGTTTATCCTGTCGAAAAGCAGGAGGATTTGCAAGTGCCATAATTCACTAGCTGGGCATATGTTCAGAATAGGAATTACCGAAGATGATACGTGTCCCTCTTGTAATGAGGAAGCGGAATCCACGGAGCATTTCCTATGTGAATGCCCCGCCTATGGACGCATCAGGCATCAGATCTTTGGTGCCGATGTCCTCCAATTGCGACGGGTAGCATCACATCCACTAACGGAAATCCTGCGATACGGGGGGACGAGTACAATGGGCTAACACGGCCTGAGTGCTCAGCAGCTGTAGCTTCTCCCCCACCATACACACACACACACACACATCCTTCGGAACAATGTTTGCCGAAAACATAACGACGAATCACTATAAAATACGGACACCACAGGTCGGCTTTATGTGGAGGAACTGGGAGCCTCAAAGGTGGTGCATGGAAACCATAGGATTGAAGTGGACTTTCCAATACAGGTTATGATCAAGGATCGTCAAGAAATGACGGAAGTATTGGAGCAGACGAAAGACATGTGCAAAGAGACTTCCAAAATAGTGTCAACCCAGCACTGCGACGCCCTGCTGAGACATCTCATATTCAGACATGAAGACAGAAGATCGAGGAGGTGCTCAATGTCCCGGTAGAGACAAAAGAGGGGGTTACTGAGTAAAATTCTAACCTCCTTTTTCGGCGTAAACGACGAAGTAGACCGCGACATCGATGAACTTCAACGCGACGCTGGCATTCCAAACAGCCACCCGACAGAATATCCCACTGGAAGCCCGGGTAGAGGCGTATCACTCAACAATATCCCATCGTTTGGAAGAGTTTACCGGGAAACTAAACTCGGTCATGAGAATAGTCGACGGAATGAGTAGGTGGTATAAATGAGTCGACTCTGCGAGTTTAGTGTCCAGGTGGTATCCGCATATTTAACGGCAGTGAATTATTATGACAAACTGGATGCGAGGTACACCAGAATTCTAGCCACACTCTATGGCCGTGGAGATCTACTGGGTCTACGTCCGTAATAAAATAGGTCCCTCGTTTGAAATCCATCCGTTTCATCCGTATAGCCATCCATGGCTATACGTCGCCAACGGAGCTGCAACAATCACCCTTTGTTATAATGGCCGGCGCCGCGAACTTGCATTTAAAGGTATCGGCATCATCCAGACAGACGATAACTGTGACATCCTGTCAGACGGCAGACATTTGAGATCCACGTTTTTGGAGACAAGGAAGGTGATTTCAGCCTTTACCATAACGATACCGCCTGGAGATTTGGACATAATTCGGACCAACGATTCCCGCGTAATCTCACCAGCAATTGCTAAAATTGGGCATCACGTGCTTCGCCCGGTACAGATCGAGATTCCTCTTGAGGCTCCACCTATCATCTGTTGGCTGTGGTTATTGCGGTATCCATTTCGCCCTTATAGGTATTACGGAGGGAAGTATTGTGAATGGTCTCAGTATTCACTCTTACCTGATTGTCTGAGGGGATTGTAGGTGGTGTTGTAATTGGAGCTCGGAGCACTACGCCAACGACATAGTTGTCCGTGTCTATATTGGCTCTCCTGTATGTTCTGACATTCATCAAGGCTGAGAGGTAGCGGCGTTCAATCAGCACGTGGTCAATTTGGTTTAAAATGGTCCCGTCTGGAGAAACCAACGTATGTTTATGGACCGCTTTCCGCGCAAACCAGGTATTTCAACAACCATTTCGTGTGATACTGCTAACTGAATAATCCGGAGTCCGTTATCATTGGTATCTCCATGTAAGTTATGGGAGCCCACATATCGCCTGAATACGGGCTCCGTCCCTATTTGACTGTTGAAATCTCCAAGTATGATTTTGATATCATATCTGGGACAGGCTAAACTGACTCGTAAAAGGTATCCTCCTCAGACTCTGTATTCTCCTGTGTAGGGGCGTGAACGGTTTATGAGGCTTATGTTTCTAAATTTGCCTCGCAAATGCAGAGGGCATAGCCTTTCGCTTATATTTTCAAAGCCGATAACAGCAGGTTTCTTTTTTTGGCTGACCAACAAACCTACTTCGAGCACGTGGTTTACTGGATGGCCACTATAATATATGGTGTAGCGGCTCTTCTCCAGGAAACCGGTCCCTATCCAGTGCATCTCTTGCAACGCAATTACGTCAGCCTTATATTGGGACAGGGTATCGGCTAGTTGCTTGGCAGCTCCATCTCTGTACAGGGAACGCAAGCTCCTTCCGTGACTTCGTAACTTTGGTTTTCCATGTAGGGTTATCAGTCCCACCCAACCCCCAACCTGGAGGACCAGTTTGTACATTTTATCCCGTTTTTAGGCGCAGGAGACTCGTCTTCATCGTTCTTCGTCTGCAATTTGTCATGAAGAAAGATCACCCAGCGATCACCACGTGGAGGTGGAGATACGGTTTGGTAGTAGACCTGTTGGTGTTGGTTGAGGGAGCGAAAGAAGGGAGAGTTGAATTTTCACAATACACAGTTCCTTCGGATTGGATGAGTCTTCAGACTGTCTCCACTGCGCCGCTACACCCGAGGACCCGAAGCATGTGATGTTCCACTTTACGAAATTCACTAATAAAAGTGGAATGTTAAACAATATCCTGAACGTAGCTATCGGGCCCCACAATTTTGTGGAGGAGATGCTGAAATCGGAAGAAAATTGGTTTGCGATAAACGCAACAGTAACTGCGATACAAGAAAACTGTAGAAACTGGATCGAGCGCGAAATTCGCGGCGAATGCGGGACTTAGTTGTGCTAGTGTAAACCAGAGCCATCCTCGCGAAGTAATACTTCATGGTGGTCCCGCGGGGTCATGGGGGGAGAAGTGGGGGTACGTTAAGCGGGTGAGAATCCCACAAAATGCTGTAATCTGGCTGAGCAGCATCTTTTTGAGATTTCCACCTCTATCCATTAAGAAGAAAATACCCTAGACGTGGATTTGCAATGGAATGAAGGGAGTCGAATATGGGCTAATGGAACGGAAAACACTTCTCTTCACGACAAAAAAAAAAGAAATAATGCATACAATTTAGTGAAGATCTTCGGCGGCTCACAAGAGGACAATGCAAAAACAGATACATAGTGCAACTAATAGGCAGGTAGGTTTCAGAGACTTGCTCAAGGAGAGATAGCTAAGGACCAATAAGGGTCCGGCTACTACTGAGACTTCAATATACCCAATTCTATCCCAAATTTTCATAAATGCTTTCCGGTAACGAATAACAGTTAATAGTCTTACGGAGCTATTATTACGGCTTAAGGGCTAAATCAACTTACGCTTCTGTCCAGGTGAAAATTATTATACACAGTGTCAAATTCTTGGAACAAAATTCTCCAGCCATCACAGATGGATCCTTCGTTGACAAGTGAGCAAACGAAAAATAACACAAATATATCTAAAAAGTTCCAGCCCATTGAAAACGAAGTCAAGGCAACCGTTTTGAAATTTCCATTTGTGAGTGCCATTTGCAGAAAGTGATAACATTGGTATAACCCAAAAATGTTATTAATGAACAGAAAGACCACAACCCCCAGATGTACTAGGGGTGCGATGCAGCTTATCCGTAAAACTGTCAGGTAAATCGCTGAGTTGAGATCCATGAGTTCGTCAATGGCTGCACTGAACTTGCAATCGTTGCAAAGGATCATACCAGACGAGAAGTTGAAGCGCGGTTTTGGAGTCGGTCCTTGATGTTTCAAGTTGTTGAAAACAGTGGACAATCGATCATTGACCGAATTATATAATAATCGGCAAGAAATAACCCTCAGGTTCCATGCGTTTACAATGACGAAAAGCTGCCCATAGGAGAAAATCATGACTAAAGTGGCCAAATATATCCAAAAGTGGGAATGAAGGCACCCAAAAAGGAAAATGAAAGCTGCGCTCAGTTGATTCACTGGCAGGATGCACTTCAAGATAATTAATATGAAGAGTAAAGTATGCTTGGGTGCCTGGTTATCCACACTTTGTAAAATCTCTGACAGGTTCGAATGTTCATTTAACATTTCTATATTTTCCTGTTGCTTCCTAAGTCGGCCTATAAAAGTTGCCACGGAAATTACATACAGTAGAAGGCACTCGGTCTTTAAGGCCGGACCAAAAGCCGTGTTTGTTTCCCCCGGTAGGATCTGGAATACTACGTTTATTGCAAATGGCATTGACACTAACAGCAATCCGTTAACAAGAATGAAGTATACATTGCCAGGGACGGAAATTTCAACACGCTTCGTCCTTCGGTTATTTTTGAAGGGAAAAATCGCGAACACCTTTGCATAAACAACCATTGCGTAAAGAAAAACTACCGTGAAATAACTCAGTCGTGAATTCATCTTAAAAGGAAGTTGCTTCGCAATGTTAGAGATTACAACCCACAATGGGAACTGAAAGTGAAAGTCCTGTGTCGAAAAGTAATCAACTAATTACTAAGCGTCCCTTACTGCGTCAGTTTTCATCAAATTGACTGAACGTTTAGATGAACATCGAGAAATGAAATTAGCGTAGCTTTTGTTAAGGCCGTCATATGAGGTCTATTAATGTGGATCATTTGACACCACCCCCAACCCCCCCCGCCCCCATATTCTAATTCCACTGCCATTTCTTAGAGATCGATTCGAGTGATTAGTCAGTGAAGTACTTTTCGGACAAAAGGGACCTTACTCAACTTTTGCGATTTAGGTTTTCTTCAGTTCAAGTGTGGAAAGATGGGAGTCAATTTGAGACAACAGACAATGATCCTCGAATAGGGTCAACACGGGGTGTCCATTGGTGTAGGCAAAAAAGTCAGGCTGTGGTAGATAGACAAACAGCATCAGCAACAATATACGAAAGAACTGAGAAATGGGATTAAATCAATGGGTCCTCATTCAATTGTGAAAATATCGGGGGTCCTAGTCAGACAAATTTGTGTCTTCTCGTTAAATCTTGGCACACTTACTGATAGGACACGGACTCAACGTGGTGTTGACATTTTCATCTCTGCGATTTGACGTGATGTGAAGACCGATTGGTGAAGTTTATGTGCCACAGACGGACCCCGGTGTCGAGAAAAATATCCTCTGTTTGATAAGATGGCCTACAATGTATCTGCCAACGACTATATCAGTTCACTAGCCTTGTCCACTGACAATCTGACGAGAGAGTGCATTCGCTACTATGAAACATATAATGGCAGAAATGTGAATGCGACAATCAAATTACCATCAAGAGTGGCCGAAGACGACATAGAGAGGAAAACTATCCCAAAAACGTAAAAACAAAAAAATTGGCGAAATTGAGCGCGAAGGTCTGCCCGCAAATCTTGAAGCTCCATCAAAGTGTTTCGTTAGTACGTGCTTCGACGCCTGTGTGCTAGCCAGGCTCGGGAATGAGGAGGGGTTTTTCAAACCCCACAATCCCTCACTTGACATTATGCAAAGATTCACGTGTTTTTGCCGGTGCGTGGGTCCGCACCGGATCCTGAATAAGACATAAACAATCGCAAGGAATCGCGTGCACCTAACCATATATCCACACGACAATACGAGATCTAAACTTGTAAGTTAACATAAAAAGAAGTCGGGAACCCGGAAGCTGGACGCTTCAGGTTTTGTATATTTCTTTTATGAAGACATTTGAGTGTGCGTTTGTCCCATTAGTACGTAGCGCGTAATATACACATATATTTTGTGAAAATATCCACTTTCAAGTGATATTGACATTCAAAGTCTTGGATTTTGGAAACAAGTGACAACTTTGACCTATTATAACTTTGTTACTAATAGTGCGATTTCCACCAAACTTGGTAGGCTCATGCTCCATACTATAGCCTACAGTGCATGGTACTAGAATGAACTTAAGGGGGAGGGTTTCCAACCATATATATATACTATTATTACAGATATCGGTATGTAGGGGATTTCAGAGCCTGGGCACCATTTAGTGGCAGCCTCCTGATTTTTTTCAGATTTTTCGGTTGAGTAGTTTCTGAGAATGGGTCTGTTAAAGAAATGATCACTTTCACCACCCCCTCTCCCCGCACTCCCCACCCTTCCAACAAATGTCAAAACTAAGACCGGTTTCGGAAAGTACTAACCGAGACCTTTCATTTGAAACCCCACATGACTATATTTGATAAATAAATGTTACACCCCCCTTTGGCATGCATGGGACCCTCCCTAAAATTCCATATAAAATTATGTAGCTCATTGTATGCCTGAGCATTCACAGTTCCCATCTTTCCATCAAATTTTGTGTCTATCGCTATAACAGTCTCCAAAAAAATGCGTGTGACAGACAGACAGATTTGCGGGTGGATAGCCCTCAGTTCGATCTGCAGCCAAAGCAAGAGTGTGTAGGAATCAACAGACAAATTTGTTTGTAAATTATTTCACTGCAAACAGTGGAGGAAGCCGAGAATTTCGGGGGGCTTCCCACTAGCAAAACGGCTAGTGGGGAGTCGCCTTTGATGGTTTTTAGCCTTAATGATCCTTTTAGGCGGAGCGGTAAATTAGTGCGATCGCCTCCAGCGAAATCGAGTGAGAAACAGATGTCGGATCAAAGGAGCAGCAGCGGTGGAGTCAATTCTTTAAATGAGGCCGACGCGTTCACGCAGCTGGGAGCAATGATCCAAAATCTGATGGAGTACGTTGGTCAGCGGAATAACGTCCATCACGCTATCAAAGACCAAGTGCGTTCTATTAGGGCGACGTACTTTAAGGCTAAAGAGGATGTAAAAGCACGCGAAGAAGGTATACTGCCGAACAGCCAACAGAAAGTGATGGTTACTGTAGCAACACAAACTATGGTGAAAACATCTCTTCCCAAGAGGCTTTTTGACAAAGAAGGTATCCAAGGTGAAAGAGACATCTCAGCAATGCGCAATAAGCGACAAAGAGACCCCAACGAAGAGGTACAATCACCCCAACGGACAGCGAAACGCAAAAAGGAGAAACCACTTCCGGCGCAACCTACGAAGACAGGAGACGGAAGCTTATCGGCCCACCCGGAAAAAGCCACTAACCGCGCCGAAGAATCTACCTGGACTAAAGTAGAAGGTAAGAAACGGTTGCAAAGGAGAGCCAGGCCAGACGCGCTGATCATAACAAAAACTAGCGAGCTGACGTACGCGGAGATTTTGCGCAAAGTAAAAGCAGATACCTCCCTGACTGAACTAAGTGGTAATGTTACGCGTATCAGACGTACGCAGAAAGGTGATCTGTTGCTGGAGCTTAAAGCGGGTGAAGATGTAGGCGAAAACCTACGAAAAAAAATCGAAGTGGCACTAGGTGAGGCTGCAGCAATCAAAATGAGCAGAGATTCAGTGGTGATAGAATGTAAGGACTTGGATGAAATCGCCACGAAGTCGGAGATCTGTGAAGCCTTGCAATCTCAATTAGGAATACAGTCAGTGAGCGAGGCCAACGTGCTACGACTTAGGAAGGCGTACGGGGATACACAGATAGCGTCGATAAGTCTTCCTGTCGAAGCAGCAAAAAAGGCTATAGCAGCAGGTAAAGTTCGTATTGGATGGGTGGTTTGTCGGATACGAGAGCAAAGTCAGGTGCATAAATG
Source organism: Hermetia illucens (assembly GCF_905115235.1). NCBI lineage: Eukaryota > Metazoa > Arthropoda > Insecta > Diptera > Stratiomyidae > Hermetia > Hermetia illucens. The sequence continues at coordinate 153,777,051 of NC_051852.1, read as the reverse complement.
TTTTAAGTGCTGGCAGTTCGGCCACATTGCGAAAGCCTGTACCAGCTCACAAGACAGATCTAGTCTGTGTCGCAAGTGCGGAGAGCAACGCCATTTTGCGAAGGATTGCAACGGAAAGCCTAAATGCGTGTTTTGTGTCGAAATGAAAAATAGCGACAGCGCCCACATTGCAGGAAGCAGTAATTGCCCAGTATTCAGAAAGGCGTTCATAAATAAGCACAAATGAAGTTTATGCAACTAAATCTGAACCACTGTCGAGCGGCCCAAGACTTGCTCTCCCAGAGCGTGTTTGAAAATAATGTCGACGTAGCTATTGTATGCGAACAATATGAAAATCTTCATAGCGGAGTATGGGTAGCTGACAAAAACAGCAAAGCCGCGATATGGAGCTGCGGAAGTCGAGCTATAGAAGATGTAAAAAAACATCCAGAGAACGGATTTACACGTGCCAAAATAGGAGGTATATACATCTATAGTTGTTACGCAGCCCCGAGCCTTACGCTGGAGGAATTCACTTTGTTGCTTGATAAACTATCCTTTGATGCCAGGCGCTATAATCCCAAAATAATTGCCGGTGATTTCAACTCATGGGCAGAAGAATGGGGAAGCAGAAAAACAAATGCAAGGGGGCAAATACTGCTAGAGGCATTCTCGCGTCTAAATGTCGTACTTGCGAACTCTGGGGGAGCCAACACATACCGGAGAGGAGAATTACAATCGGTAGTAGACCTCACTTTCGTCAGTGACACCCTTATCAAAGACTTGCAGTGGCATGTTAGCGCAGAGTACACACATAGCGATCATCAGGCTATTGTCTTCCAAACCTCGCGTAGGAATTACATGAAGCCACAAAAAAGAATAACGATGAGCTGGGTAACTAACAAATTCGATGAAGAAATGTTCAAGGAGGTACTTCTAGATGACACATTAGTATCGGGAAGCGCACAAGAAAAAGCTTTACAGGCCGCGGAAAAATTGCAGCGAGCATGCGATGCCTCTATGCCACGGCGTAGCGCTCTCCGAAGACGAAATCCCAATTTCTGGTGGAATTCAGAAATTGAGGAATGTCGGAAAAACTGCCTCAGAGCTAGGAGATGCTCCCAGCGCAGAAGAAATCAACCTGAATTCGTTGAGCTGCACATGCAATACAAGAACGCGAGGAAAAAATTGCAAGTAGCTATCACGAAGAGCAAATCCGAACATTTCAAGCGGATGTGTACCGAAGCTGATTCTGATCCATGGGGTGGCGCCTACAGGTCTGTAATGTCATCACTGAAAGGCAAGCGCTCCCCACCGATTACCTGTCCAAAATTACTACAAAACATAGTGGACACTCTCTTCCCAGAGGATGTGAACTACACAAATCTGCCTAAAGTGCATGTAAACCCCGACGAAATCCCTGAAGTGGTAGAAGAGGAAATTTTTGATGCAGCAAGTAAATTGGCTGAAAATAAGACCCCAGGGCCAGATGGAATCCCGAATATCGCCCTGAAAGTGGCAGCCAGGTCAGCACCAGGTATGTTTGCTAAAGTTTTTACGGCATGCCTCAGAGAAGGAGAATTCCCCGAGCAATGGAAGCTGCAAAAGTTGATACTTATTCCGAAGCCAGGTAAACCATTGGGAGACCCCTCCTCATATCGACCGATATGTTTGGTCAATACCATTGGTAAACTATTTGAACGAGTATTATACAACAGGCTGCTCGCTGTTGCGGAAAAGGAAGGAGGCCTATCCGACAAGCAATTCGGGTTTCGCAAGGGGAGATCAACCATCGATGCAATCAGCATGGTGACTGGCCTGGCTCGCGCTGCAATACAAGATGACAAATGCTGCGCAGTGGTGACCCTCGATGTAAAAAATGCTTTCAACACTGCAAAGTGGACGAAAATCGTAGAGGCTCTAACCAAACTAAAGGTTCCAAAGTACATTGTACGCATCGTTGTTGCATTTCTTCTTGGAAGAAGATTATATTGCGACTCGGACGATGGAGAGAAATTATTCCCAATGACGTGCGGCGTACCACAGGGGTCTGTCTTAGGTCCCTTACTGTGGTTAATTATGTACAACGGAGTGCTGACGCTACGCCTTCCTAACGGCGTGACAACTATTGGTTTTGCGGACGATATCGGGGTAACAATAGTGGCAAAACGCTTAGACGAGATCGAAATCTATGCAAATGAAGCGATATGGGAGATAAATTCCTGGTTGAAAAAGTCCGGTCTATCACTTGCTGAACATAAAACGGAACTAGTGCTAATCAGCAAAAGAAGGAAAGACACGACCGTGAAAATTAAAGTTGGTGGAAAAACAATTTACTCCCAAGAGTCGCTTAAATATTTGGGAGTAATGATTGACAAAAGACTCAACTTTAAAAAACACATTGAGTGCGCTGCAACTAAAGCATCTTCCATCGCTGTAACGATCTCGAGGATACTACCGAACATTGGTGGACCAAGACAACGTCGACGTCGTCTTATTTCAAGGGTAGTTAGTTCCGTGCTACTCTACGCAGCTCCAGTTTGGGCAACCGTTCTGGAAAACAAATCAAACTGCGGAAAACTAGGAATGGCGTATCGGTTAAGTGCACTCCGGGTATGCAGTGCATATCGGACAACATCAGGAGAAGCGGCATATGTACTAGCAGGGATGCTCCCCATAGACATCTTGGCGAAGGAAAGTCGGCGACTCTACGACAAAACGTATGCAGCTGGAGAGTCTAGCGCATTTCGACGGCAGCTGGCACGGTGGGAATCTATCGAACGGTGGCAGCAGCGATGGGACGAGTCCCAAAATGCTCGTTGGACATACCGCATCATTCCGGATATTCGGAGATGGTTTGAACGAAACCATGGGGAATTAAGCCACGAGCTAACACAATTCTTGAGTGGACATGGAGGTTATCGTGCTTATTTACATCGATTTGGTCACGACGAATCACCATGCTGCCCAAGATGTGGTAACGTGGCTGAGAATGCGGAGCATGTCATATTTGATTGCCCCAGGTTCACCGCGCACCGAACAAGAATGGAAGCGGTCGCAGACAGGCGTTTAACACCCGAAAACATTGTGGAGTTTATGCTGGAGTCAACGGATGCCTGGAACCAGGTTGTAAGGGAACTACAAGCTATTCACCAACAGCTTAGGCAGGAAGAACTACGACGAAAACAAGGAAGGGAGAGAACCATAATGAGCCGCAGCTAAAAGCTGATCCAGCCCCGCGATGCAATACTTGATAGGAGTTCCGTGGGGAGAGTGGAATGAGAAGGAGGTGGTTTTAGTGAGTAGAAGTCTCACATAACTGCGTGGCAGGAGCCAGCAGTAGGTTTTGAACCTTTCCACCTTCCAACGCCGAAAAAAAAAAAAAAAAAAAAAAAAAGACAGACAGAAAGAAAGGGACTAAAAGAAAGTAGTGAAGGTAAGAAACAGGGAGAAACTTTAGCACTGCAGTCAATGTCAAGAGTGCTCCCATCTAGGGGCGGCCCCTTCATTTTTATGGATATTCTGCGCAAGGTCGTTAATAGAGCTAGGTGAAAGTGTGAACCGCATAAGGCGAACGCAGAAGGGTGACCTGTTGCTATATGAGGATGGACGATTCCGTAGCCTACATAACGACGAAATCTATGAGCGATACCATGACCGTCCGGTTGTGGATAAAATTCGGCTCAATAGGTTACGGTGGGCGGGTCACTTAATCCGTATGGATGAGGATGATCCAGCTCGGAAAGTCTATAACGACAATATCTATGGTAAAAAAAGAAGACGAGGCAGACCCTGCCTAAGATGGAGCGATGGCGTAGGTCAGGACGTCAGACAGCTTTTAGGGATATCGAATTGGTGGAACTCGGCGCAAAACCGGGATGACTGGAGTTCATTATTAAGGCAGGCCTAGACGGTTGTTACGCCGTTGATGATGGTGATGAAAACAAGTCAGAAGACTTGCAGAAAAAATCAAGTCGTCACTCAGTAAAAATCAGGTGGTTATTGATTGTAAGGACTTGGACGAGATTACAATGAAGGAAGAAATTAGTCAAGCCCTACGATTCTAGCTGGGAATATAGTCGGTCCAGAGCGAGATAATCTACGGCTAAGGAAGGCATATGGCGGCACGCGAAACTGTGTCCATAAGTCTAAGAGTCTAAGCGGCCAAAGGGCTATCACTGCCAGAAGATTTTGGATTGGTTGGGTCGTTTGCCGACTACGAGAGCAGATAACTCTGAAAAGATGCTTCAGGTGTTTGGAATTGGGGCACGTGGCGAAAAAATGTACTAGCGTACACGATGGGCAGAAAGAACCGAACTCAGCACACAAGCCAGGGAATTACACAAACTCCAAAGATTGGCTTGCGTGTGTATCAGTAAGGCAATGAGGACATCACCAACAGCATCCCTGGAGGTCCTTCTGGGATTAACCCCTCTCCATCTGCACATACAGATGCAGGCAAGAAGGGCAATATTCAGGACGGCCGGGAGTATCAGTGAGGCGGGGAGCTGCCTTAATTGAAGGAAGATTGATATTCTTTCTAGGCGGTATCCTGAATTGCTGGTACCAAGGGATAACATGACAACAAAGTTTCACTTTGATAAGAAGTTTAAGACACGTTGGAGTAACAAAGTAAACTGGGGAAGCGTAGCTGTGACATACGGCTTAAACCAGCAACTGATTATTTGGTATACTTTAATGTCGAAAGGAACTACAGGGTCAGAACACGCATATTCAGGCACCAAGGTCCAACCAGATTAACTCTAAACTGGTATGGGAATGCCTTGAGAGGCTGAATACGCTCGGCTCGTCCAACAAGGTTTGGATACTCTAGGTTCCAGGCCATGCTGGGTTGGAAGGCAACGAGGCAGCGGATGAACTAGCTAAGAAGGGAATCTTTCTGTGGAATTGAAAACGGTTTCATGGCTATGACATTAAAAAATGAAGAAAGGAACGGTTGACGGAACTATACTGAGCGGGTCTACCAGGAATGAGCAGTCCAGGGTGCTTGTTGGCGGATACGAACCCATGCACACAAAGGATTGCTTAAACCTCACCAAAAAGAGCCTCCGAATCAAAATGGAAGTTCTCTCTGGTCACTGTCGGCTAAACTATCACTTAGGGAAGTTAGGGATGTCTACAGCCGCTGCCTGCAGGTTTTAGGCGGAGTGTGATGAAACCTTATACACATCCTGCGACTGTGTCTGGCACTTGCGCAAAGTGGGTCGAGTCATCTGGGAGAACACTTTATACCAGATGAAAATTTGAAAGATCTGGAAGTAGAGAATATACTAAAGTTCTTGACCGTTATAGGCTTGCTTGGGATACTATGGTTGATAGATATACTATAACTAGCAAAAGGGGGACAATAGTTCTTTAAGGACGCGGTGTGACTTTTCTTTAACAGAATAATATAAAAAACATGATAGGTCCGACCTGTGTCGTAAATGCGAAAAAAAGGACATTGCAAAAGTCTGCGAAGAAAAACCCAATTGTCTGTTCTGCAGGCAAATAAACAACATTCATAGCGCCCATATCACAGGAAGCAACATATGTTCGGTGTTTAGGAAGGCGATCAACACAGTGCATAAATAAGGTTCCTACAGCTAAACCTCAACCATTGCCAAACGGCTCAAGACGTGCTCTCCCAGACGGTATTGGAAAACAAAATCGACGTTGCTATTATCTGCGAGCAGTACGAAAATTTAGACAGTGGAGTTTTGGACACGGATAAAAGCGGAAAATTCATAGAAGGAACCACGAAGATTCTCGAGAATGGCTTCACTAGAGCAAAACTACGCGGAATATCCATCTACAGCTGTTATGCGGCTCCAAGCCCTTATGAGGGAGGAGTTCCATTCTTTGGTTGCAAACGACCATAGCCCTAAGATAGTGGCTGGCGATTTCAACGCATGGACTGAAGAATTTGTCAGCCGAGAAACGAACGCAAGGGGACGTATATTACTCGAAACTCTTTCACGTCTAAATTTTATAGTTGCTAACACTGGATACTTGAACACTTTCCGAAAGAGAGAAATGGGGTCCGTGATAGATATCACTTTTGTTAGCGATGTTTTAGCTTAGGATCTCCAGTGGTATGTCAGTGAAGAACATAAACATAGCGACCACTAGGCCTTCATTTTTGAAATCATGCACGGTACACGAATGAAATGGTTCCGGACGAAAGGTGAAAGGTGGGCAGCTAATAAGTTTGAGAAGGAGATTTTCGAAGAGGTTCTACAGCAAAATACAGCGCTTGAGGAAGCGCAGAAGATAAAGCTTTACAGATTGGCGAAAAGTTTCGGCGAGCATGTGACGCCTCCATGCCAAGGTGTGTTGTATCTCAGAAGCGAGTTCCGAACTTTTAGTGGAACTCTGAGGTCGGAGAATGCCACAAGGCCTTCCTCAAGTCCAGAAGGTGCAGTCAGCGACATAGAAACCGATCTGAATACGAGCAGCTACATGAAAAATACAAAAACGCTCGGAAGAAATTACATGTAGGGATAATAAAAAGTAAATGCGATGACTTTAAGCGACTGTGCAAGGAAGCTGACACGGACCCCGGGGTGGCGCTGTCGGACAAAAATATCGCAGGTCAAAGGAAAACGCTCCCCACCAATTTCTTGCCCTACTATGCTTAATGGAATAGTAATGGATCTTTTCCAACAGAAAGTGGGCACTGCCAACGTTCTCACTGTCGAAATAGACACCACCAAAGTTCCCATGGTAAGCGAAAAGGAGGGCCTCGAAGCTGCGGAAAAAATAGTTGGAAATAAAGCACCTGGGTTGGATAACACCCCCAATCAAGCTCTCAAGGCAACAGTGAAAATAGCTCTAAATATGTTTGGCGTTCACCACATGCGTTAAAGGAGGAATATTTCCTACAAAATGGAAAAAGCAGAAATTAATACTAATCCCCAAACCAAACAAACCATTGGGAGAAGCTTCGACCGACAAGCCGATATGTCTTCCAAAGAATACTGGCAAACTATTCCAACGAGTAATCTATAACAAATTACTTCCAATTACTGAAAAGGATGACGGTCTCTCCGAGAATCAGTTCGGTTTTCGAAAGGGGAGGTCTACAACGGATGCAGTTGTCCTAGTAGCTAACTCAGTTAAGGCCGCACTTGATGAGAGCAAATGCTGTGCAGTGATCACACTCGGAGTGAAGAACGCCTTCAATTCCGCTAGATGGAGCAAGATACTTGAGTCCCTAATCAACGGTGTGGTGAAGTTCCTGATGGGTATCGTTGCTGACTTCCTCATCCATAGGGTTCTGTGCTGCGAATCAGAAGAAGGAATGAAATTATACCAAACGACATGCGGAGTTCCATGTCGAAAGAAATACAACGACTTTACGATCGAGCGTATCTCACCGGAGAATCTCCGGTGCGTTGGTGACAGTTCGCCTTCGGAATGGCGGGAGAAGTGGGAAGAGTCAGAAAAAGGTCGCTGGACTCACAGAGTCATATGGGATAGCCGGAAATGGATCTAGCGACCCCACGGCGAGGTAGGTTTCGACCTAACTCAATTTTTGAGCGGACACGGAGGCTATCGAGCATATCTCCATCGATTTGGGTGTGATGATTCGCCATATTGCCCAAAGTGCCCAAATATTGCAGAGAACGCAGAACACGTTTTTTTCCATTGCCCGAGATTCGCAGCCCAAAGGGCTGCATTGGAAGCTACAACTGGGGAGCGCTTTATACCCGAAAATATAATGGAACAGATGGTGAAAGCAAAAGGGATATGAACCGAAGTCAAAAAGGTGATTGCAACCATCGGTAAGAAGCTTAGGCAGGAAGAAGTCAGCCCAAAGAATGAACGCGATAGAAACACGAATGTTAACACGACCGCAGAATAAATTTTGATCCAACCCAGCAACGTAACACCAAATGGGAGCCCCACGGAGAGGAATGAGAAGGAGGTGGTTTTAGTGGATAAGAGTCACATATAACCGTGTGGCAGGAGCTTGCGGTTGCTTTTGAAGCTTTCCACCTTCCATCGGCAAAAAAAAAACAAAAAAAAAACAGACAGACAATCGATTTTAATAAGGTTTGGTTTCACACAAAACCTTAAAAAGCGGCTCGATCACACGCGCGAAGCCATAAACCTCCAGACCTGATTGCCGCGATCGGAAGGAATGATCCACGACGGATCACAGCCTTGATCACTGCTCCTCTTGCCTCAGATGTTGAGTAAGGCGCGCCTAATTGCTCAGAATGAAGATCTCCATACTCGACTATGGAGAGTCTTCAGAAGCAAGGTGGAGGGAAAGGGTAAACTCCTCACGATCGGGGTAGATGACCGATCCCTAGAGGCAATTAAACGTGGGAGTTGTCATATCAACTACCGATTTGGCAACATACCCGTCTATGTGCGCAAGGAAAAGCCAAGGAAAGAGACCTCGGAGGAAGCATCGGGTGGAAAACTTACCGAGATCCCTGAAGAAGTCGCGGAAGCCATAGAGCCGGAAAGAACTGGATCAACCAGGGAAATAGACCTACTGCTCAGTGAAGAGCAGAAGCTGGACGACCTACACCTAGGACTCCTAGGGCTCGGGGTGGACAGCGACGCGCAGGAAAGCGTCATGTCGGAGGAGGAGGGTGACACTCCGACAGTGGAGAAGAGCTCCAAACAATAACGGAGCCAATGGCCAGCACTACGATAGCCCAGATAAACCTCCACCATGCGAGACCTGCATTTGCAGTGATTGCAAGGGCAAATTCCAAGGAGAACATTGGAATAGCGCTGGCTCAGGAGCCCTGGGTGTACCGGGGCAGATTCGCGGTCTGCAAGGAGGAGACATGCAGGTAATTTGGGACTCCTCTTGTGAAAAACCAAGAGCTTGCATAATTCTTAAACGTAATTTAAAATACATATGTCTTTCAGAGTTCTTAACCGGGGACCTTCTGGCTATCCAAGTCTCATTGGAAGCCGGGAGGAGCACTCGAGAGGTAGTTGTAGCATCGGGATACTTCCCAGGAGACGAGAGCCGGGCTCCACCGGAACAAGTCGCAAAGCTGACGGAGTATTGCGAGGAGAGGGCATTACCACTTCTTCTAGGCTGCGATGCCAACGCCCACCACGAAGTGTGGGGAAGCAGTGACACTAATCGTAGGGGTGAGTACCTTCTCGAATTTATTCTTAGTAATAAGTTAGAAATATACGGGGACTGGTGGAGGTATAAAAATGCACTGACTGCGTATAGCAACGCGATCAGGGGAGCGAAACGGAACAGCTTTAGGGAATTCTGTGAAGGGATTGAACAGATCACAGAAGCAACCAGGCTGTACAAGGCTGTAGCCAAAGACGGGGGAATATCCTCTGTCTGCTTGAAAAAGGAAGATGGGATATTCACCGAGAATGAGGAGGACCGGGTACACCTGCTTCTCAGAACTCATTTCCCGGGGTCCTACCCCTCGGTGGCAGGCGACAATAATCTGCCTGACACCCCAACAACGAATAAAAGGAGAAGGAAAGAGAGCTGGAAACTAGCAAGAAAGGTATGCTCAGAAGCTAGGCTAAGATGGGCAGTGGGAACTTTTCAACCAATGAAATCTCCCGGAGTAGATGGCATTTTCCCAGCACTTATCCAGAGAGACCTAGGAATTATCTTAGAGTCTCTTCTGAAGGTGGTAAGGGGGAGCATAGCACTGGGTTACATACCAAGGGCATGGACACGGGCAAAAGTGGTCTTTATTCCGAAAGCGGGTAAAAAGCATCCTTTTCACCCTAAATCTTTCAGACTAATCTGCCTAAAATCGTTCGTACCCAAAACGGTGGAGAAGGTCATAGACAACTATATTAGAACTAACGTTCTAAAGCGTAATCGCCTACATCACTGTCAACACGCTTACCGGGCAGGAAGGTCAACTGAAACTGCTCTGTATCAGCTGACAGAGGTACTACGGGACGCCATAGAAACAAAAGAAATTGCACTGTGCGTGTTTTTGGATATCGAAGGAGCATTCGACAACACATCGCACACAGAGATACAGGATGCCCTGAGCCGCAAAGGAGTGGGAAACACTCTGGCACTCTGGATGGGCAAAATGCTAGAAAGCAGACAAAGCAGAAATAGAGATGCAAACAGGTACAAATTCTATTATCATGAACACCACTCAAGGCTGTCCACAGGGTGGAGTACTATCGCCGCGAGTACTATCGCCGGAGTATGGTAGTGGATGAACTCCTGGACGTGTTAACTAATACTGGAATACAAGTCCAGGGCTACGCGAACGACATTGTTCTAATCTGCAGGGGCAAATATGAAGATACCCTATCCGGCAGAATCCAAACTGGATTAAGGGTTACTAGTGCCTGCTGCAGGAAGGTGGGACTGCGGATCAACCCAACCAAAACCACCATAGTACCATTCACTAGGAGGCGTAAGCTGGATCACCTGAAAGCCATAACATTACATGATATGGAGGTGAAACGAGAAACAGAGGTCAAATATTTGGGAATCACGCTAGACCAAAAATTACTCTGGAAGACACATGTCGGAAACACTTGTCGAAAAGCCACGAGGGCTCTGATGACTTGCAGATCTATAGTAGGAAAAAATGGGGTTGCAGCCCGAAGATATTACTTTGGATATATACTGCAATAGTAAGACCAATGATTACCTATGGAGCGGTAATCTAGGCAGAAAGAACCCAACTCAGCGCACAAGCCAGGGAATTACATAAGCTCCAAAGGCTGGCTTGCGTGTGTATCAGTGGGGCAATGAGGACATGCCCAACGGCATCCCTGGAGGTCCTTCTGGGATTAACCCCTCTCCATCTGCACATACAGATGCAGGCAAGGAAATCAATATTCAGGATGGCCGGTAGTATGAGTGAGGCGGAAAGCTGCCTAAATCGAAGGAAGATTGATATCCTTTCTAGGCGGTATCCCGAATTACTGATACCGAGGGACAACATGACAACGAGGTTTCACTTCGATAAGAAGTTTGAAACACTTTGGAATAACAAGGCAAACTGGGAGAGCGTGGCTGCGACATACGGCTTAAACCAGCAACTGATTACTTGGTACACTGACGGGTCCCTCACAGCAGAGGAAGTGGGTGACGGTGTCATTGGTCCAAGGAAAATGTACTTTGAGCCAATGGACAGGTACACTAGCATATTCCAGGCGGAAATTTACGCCATGGACAAATGTGCCTCCTTTAATCTGCAAAGGAATTACAGGGGGCAGAACATAGCTATTCTCACCGATAGCCAAGCAGCGATCAAGGCACTTAGGTCCAACCAGGTGTACTCTAAACTGGTATGGGAATGCCTTGAGAGACTGAATACACTCGGCTCGTCCAACAAGGTGTGGATACTTTGGGTTCCAGGCCATGCTGGGTTGGAAGGCAATGAGGCAGCGGATGAACTAGCCAAGAAGGGAGCAGGGATGCCTTTACACGGGCTAGAACCCTTCTGTGGAATCGGAAACGGTTTCATGGCTATGAATCTAAGAAACGAAGAGAAACGGTTGAGGGAACTATATTGGGCGGGCCTACCAGGGATGGAGCAGTCCAGGATGCTTATTGGGGGATACGAACCCATGCGTACAAAGGATTGCTTAAACCTCACCAAAAAGAACCTCCGAATCATAGTGGGAATTCTCACTGGTCATTGTCGGCTGAACTATCACCTAGGGAAGCTAGGGATATCTACGGACACTGCCTGCAGGTTCTGTGAGGAGGAGGACGAAACCTCTATGCACGTCCTGGGACAGTGTCCGGCACTTGTGCAAAGTAGGTTGATACATCTGGGAGAACACTTAATACCAGATGCAAAGCTGAAACTTCTGGAAGTGGGGAACATACTAAAATTCGTAACGGTTACAGGCCTGCTTGAGATACTATGATTAACAGGTACACTGTAACCAGTAAAAGAGGCACAATAGTTCTTCGAGGACGCGGTGCGACTTTCCCTTAACAGAATAATAATAACAATAAGGCGCGCCCTCTGAGGTTCCTACCCTTCCTTGACATCCTAGAATTCCTAGTGCCGACCTATATTCCCATCAAATCAGCCAAGCAAGCAAAGTACTGATTCAAGATAAAATTGTAAATAAACTAATATAAAAATAAAATAAAAAATAAATCATTAAAATAACGAGAAAAAAAGAATCGAAAAACTCTGCCGTAGCCTGTCTCAAGCCCGGCTGTGAAAGGAGGAGAGATGGATGGCTTCAGTCTAAATGGCTGTACGCCACCCTAACGTCTTAGGGGGTAAGTCAACAAAGTGCAGGAACTTTGCAGTCTTGTAGATTCCTCACTGAGGAAGCTATGAACACACCTGGCTGCCAGGGATAAAACGCCCCACTAAAAATGAAAAGAAGGAGAAATTTGAGGTTCAGTAAGGATAACCGACGGGAGTCGCCTGAGTTGCTGATTGGGTCGGGCTCCCGTAATGGACAGCACAGTGTCGAAACCGCTAGTCGTGGGGCGGTTCGACATCTAGGCGCCACGACGACCAGGAGCATTGCTTCGCCTGCTGCAGCTGTTTCGCCACAATCGTCAGCAGGTTCGCGACAGGCAGCGGACGAAAGTGAACTGAAAAAATGAACCTCTTCATCATCCGCATTAAGAAAGAACTGCCAGCGATCATCACGTGGAGGTGGAGATAGGGTTTGATCGTAGAGGTGTTGGTGGTTCAGCAAGCGAAAGCATGGAGAGTTGAATAACCACGTTAGAAGCAGGAAGTACTTACATCGCTTCGGATTGGACCCGAGGACCCGAAGCATGTGATGTTACATTTTATCAGATTCACCAATAAAAGTGGAATGTTAAACAATGCCCTGAACGTAGATATCGGACCCCATAATTTTGTGAAGGGGATGCCGAAATTGAAAGCAAATTGGAGTGCAATAAACGCAATGGTATCTGTGATACAAGAAAAGCTCTAGGAGCGGAAAGCGCGACGGACGTCCGACTTAGTTGGGCTGGTGTAAACCAGAGTCATCCTCGCAAAGTAATACTTCCCAGCGATCCCGTCTCACCATAGGGTCAAAGCACCTACTGTACAAGACAATGATCTTGCCAGTCCTCATGTATTCCTCGGAGACTTGGGTTCTTAACAAGAAGAATTGCGAAGTCTTGGCCGGGCCGCGTTCGAGAGAAGAATTCTCTGAAGAATTTTTGGCCCTCTACATGAGGATGGAAGATTCTGTAAATCCGGCTCAACCGGTTACGGTGGGCGGGTCATTTAATCTGTAGTGATGAAGATGATCCAGCCCGGAAAGTCTATAGGGGCAATATCTATGGTAGAAAAAGAAGACGAGGCAGATCCTGCCTGAAGCGATGGTGTAGGTCAGGACGCCTGACAGCTTTTAGGGATATCGAATTGGTGGACCTCGGCGCAAAACCGGGATGTCTGGAGTTCCTTATTAAGGCAGGCTTAGACCAGATACCGGTTATTGCGCCATTGATGACGATGATGACCCCGTAGGAATATGGAAGGAGAAATGCGGGTGGTTTAAGTGGGTGAGAAGAGGATAGTGCAAAAACAAGATGTGTAGTGCAGCTAATAGGCAGGTAGGTTTCAGAGACTTGCTCAAGGAAAGATAGCTAAGGACCAATAAGGATGCGGGTAATACTGACACTTCAACATACCTAATACTTTCCCAAATTTTCACAAATTCTACCCGGTAACGAATTACAGTTAATAGAATGACGGAGCTGTTATTACGGCTTAAAAACTAAATCAACTTACGCTTCTGTCCAGGTGAAAATTATTATACACAGTGTCAAATTCTTGCAATAAAATTCTCCAGCCATCACAGATGGATCCCTCGTTGACAAGTGAGCAAACGAAAAATAATACAAATATATCTAAAAAGTTCCAGCCCATTGAAAACGAAGTCAAGGCAACCGTTTTGAAATCTCCATTTGTGAGTGCCATTTGCAGAAAGTGATAACATTGATACCACCCAAAAATGTTATTAATGAACAGAAAGGCCACAACCCCCAGATGCACTAGGGGTGCGATGCAGCTTATCCGTAAAACTGTCAGGTAAATCGCTGAGTTGAGATCCATGAGTTCGTCAATGGCTGCACTGAACTGGCAATCGTTGCAAAGGATCATACCAGACGAGAAGTTGAAGCGCGGTTTTGGAGTCGGTCCTTGATGTTTCAAGTTATTGAAAACGGTGGACAATCGATCATTGACCGTATTATATAATAATCGGCAAGAAATAACCCTCAGGCTCCATGCGCTTACAATGACGAAAAGCTGCCCATAGGAGAAAATCATGACCAAAGCGGCCAAATATATCGAAAAGTGGGAATAGAGGCACCCAGAAAGGAAAATGAATAGTGCGCTCAGTTGATTCACTGGCAGGATGCACTTCATGATAATTAATATGAAGAGTAAAGTATGCTTGGGTGCCTGGTTATCCACACTTTGTAAAATCTCTGTTAGGTTCGTATGGTCATTCAACATTTCTATATTTTCCTGTTGCTTCCTAAGCCGGCTTATAAAAGTTACCACGGAAATCGCGTACAGTAGAAGACACTGGGTCTTTACGGCCGGTCCAAAAGCCGTGTTTGTTTCTGCCTCTAAGATCGGGAATACTACGTTTATTGCAAATGGCATTGACACTAACAGCAATCCGTTAACGATAATGAAGTATACATTGCCAGGGACGGACATTTCAACACGCTTCGTCCTTCGGTTATTTTTGAAGGGAAATATCGCGAAAACTTTTGCATAAACAACCATTGCGGCGGGGAAAACTACCGTGAAATAACTCAATCGTGAATTCATATTAAAAAGAGGTTGCTTCGCAATGTTAGAGATTACGACCCACAATGTGAACTGAAAGTGAAAGTCCTGTGTCGAAAAGTAATCAACAAATTACTAAGCATCCCTTACTGCGTCAGTTGTCATCATATTGACTGGACGTTAAATGAACATCGGGAAAAGAAATTAATTTAGCTTTTATTGATTCTGTCATATGAGGCATATTAATGTGAATTTGACAACCCCCCCCCCCTATTCTAATTCCACTGCCATTTCTTAGAAATCGATTCGAGTGGTTAGTCAGTGAAGTACTTTTCGGACAAAAGGGACCTTACTCAACTTTCGCAATTTAGGTTTTCTTCAGTTCAAGTATGGAAAGATGGGAGTCCATTTGAGATAACAGACAATGACCCTCGAATAGGGTCAACACGGGGTGTCCACTGGTGTAGGCAAAAAAGTCAGGCTGTGGTAGATAGACGAACAGCATCAGCAACAATATACGAAAGAACTGAGAAATGGGATTAAATCAATGGGTCCTCATTCAATTGTGAAAATATCGAGGGTCCTAGTCAGACAAATTCGTGTCTTCTCGTTAAATTTTGGCACACTTACTGATAGAGCCCGCACTTAACGTGGTGTTGACATTTTCATCTCTGCGATTTGACGTGATGTGAAAACCGATTGGTGAAGTTTATGTGCCACAGACGGACCCCATTGTCGAGAAAAATATCCTCTGTTTGATAAGCTGGCCTATAATGTGTCTGCCAATGACTATATTAGTTTATTAGCCTTGTCCACTGACAATCTGACGAGAGAGTGCATTCGCTACTATGAAACATATAATGGCAGAAATGTGAATACGACAATCAAATTACCATCAAGAGTGGCCGAAGACGACCTAGAGGGCAAAACTATCCCAAAAACGTAAAAACAAAAAAATTGGCGAAATTGAGCGAGAAGGTCTGCCCGCAAATCTTGAAGCTCCATCAAAGTGTTCCGTTAGTACGTGCTTCGACGCCTGTGTGCTAGCCAGGCTCGGGAATGAGGGGGAGTTCTTCGAACACCACAATCCCTCACTTGTCATTATGCAAAGATTCACGTGTTTTTGCCGGTGCGTGGGTCCGCACCGGATCCTGAATAAGACATAAACAATCACAAGGAATCGCGTACACCTAACCATATATCCAGACGACAATACGAGATCTAAATTTGTAAGTTAACATAAAAACAAGTCGGGAACCCGGAAGCTCCCTCACGAGAGGACATCTGTGCTGCGCTAAAGCAACAGTTCAACTTCAGCGATATAAACCAGAGTGCCATAAAAAGGATGAAGAAGGCATATGGCGGCACACAGACCGCTATTATTAGTTTGCCGGCGGAATCAGCTATTAAGTTAATTACCGCGGGCTAGGTAAGAGTAGGTTGGGTCGAGTGCAGGCTCAGGGGGCAAATATCTCTAAAGAGATGCTTCAGATGCCTCGATTTCGGCCATTTTACGGCGGCATGCACTAGCCAGCATGATAGGTCGAGGAGTTGCAGGAAGTGTGGGGAAGAGGGCCACCTCATCAAAGATTGCACCGGAGATCCACGGTGTATGCTATGTAGTGGGAAAGAGGGCGTGGACGACCGGCATGTTGCGGGAAGCAGCAGATGTCCGGTATATAGGAGGGAGCTGAACCGCACAGGCAAATGAGATTGATACAAATCAATCTCAATCACTTTGAGGCAGCTCAGGACTTGCTCTCGCAAACCATTCGAGAGTCGAATGTGGATGTCGCGGTTATTTGCGAGCGGCGGTGCGACTTGGGCGGTGGATGCGTTTGGCAACGCCGCAATCTGGGCGTGCGGAAGACACGCCATTCAGGAAGTCATGGCCCCCCGGCAGCGGTCAATGGTGTCCATATTTACAGCTGCTACGCTCCTCCTAGTGCAACCTTAGCACAATATGAGGAGATGTTAGACAGTCTGGTGTTGGACTCTAGAGACCGCAGCCCTAAAATCATTGCGCGCGATTTCAACGCGTGGGCTCTGGAGTGGGGAAGCCGATCGACGAATACCAGAGGTCAAATTCTGTTGGAGTCATTTGCGGAGCTGGACATCGTGCTGGCCAACGTTGGATGCGTGCCCACCTTTCGAGGAGGTGGCTGTGCAAGTGAGTGAGCACTATGCCCACAGTGACCATCAGGCCATCTTCCTCCGCATTGGGAACCGGGGAACCAGTCAACGACGCCCTCGAGGTGGAAAGGCTAAGGCAGTTGGCTTGTCTATCGGAGTTTTCGACGAGGAAACATTCCTGGCTGCATTAGAGGGAGCCCATGATCCGGATGGAACAGCGGTGGAAAGGGTCACACAGCGGTCTCAGCGTGTAACCGAAGCATGCGACGCTACGATGCCACGACGACGTTTGCACCACGGCAAGAAGCCAAACTACTGGTGGAACACGGAGATCGCTGCTTTGAGATCCTCTTGTCTCCGCGCGAGGAGACTTTCCCACAGGACAAGGGGAAGGCCGGAGCACCAGAAGCGTGAGGAGGAATACAGGGATCTGCGAAAGAAACCTTAAGAAGGCCATTCGGAGAAGCAAGCGGGAATGCTACCAGAAGCTCTGCATGGAGGCTAATACGAATCCGTGGGGTACAGCCTACCAAGTTGTAATGAACAAGATCCGCGGGCGAAAATCACCTCAAGTGACATGCCCACGCCTCTTGTTGCAAATAATTACAACTCTTTTCCCGCAGCAGGAGCAGGACGAAAGAGAACCCCAACTGGCAGCTCAGCAGGACGTCTTCTCGATCCCTGATGTTACCGAAGAGGACCTTTGGGAAATCTGCAGACGTATCGGGGATAGCAAGGCTCCGGGATTGGACGGAATTCCGAACGGGGCTCTGAAGGTGGCGGTCAAGGCCAGACCAAGGTGGTTCGCAAGCACATTCGAATCGTGCATGGCGGAAGGAGTGTTTCCCGCCCAGTGGAAAAGGCAGAAGCTGGTCTTACTACCGAAGCCCCGAAAACCACCCGGCGTGCCCTCTTCATATCGCCCTATTTGTCTCTTAGACACCATGGGGAAGATGTTGGAGAGGGTGATATACAACAGGCTGCTCCCATTCATCGAGCTTGCGGGTGGTCTTTCAGAGCGGCAATATGGGTTTCGGCGAGCCCGTTCTACGGTCGATGCAGTAGCAAAGGTCGTGGAATTGGCTCGAAATGCAATGGCCATGGGTAAATGCTGTGTTCTGGTGACGCTGGACGTCAAAAATGCTTTTAACTCAGCCAACTGGCGCTGGATTAAAGGCGCTTTGGCCAAACTGGGTGTTCCTAGCTACTTGGCTCGGCTCATTGAGAGTTACCTTTCGGACAGACTTCTCTGGTATGAGACGGACGACGGGCCGAAGGAGTACATTGTGACAGCAGGTGTGCCTCAAGATTCTGTATTGGGACCGCTGCTGTGGAACATAATGTACGACGGAGTGCTTGGCCTTCGCGTGCCGGAGGAGACAACGCTGATTGGTTTTGCGGACGACCTGGCGGTAGTTGCAATTGCAAAGCATCCCGAGAACGTGGAGCTTTATGCAAATGAAGCCATTTATACCATAAAGTCATGGTTACGAGTGGCCAAGCTGGACCTGGCGGACGAAAAGACGGAGGCGGTCCTCATTACCAACCGTAGGAAGAACAACACGGTTACCATCCAGGTTGGTAATCGTGAGGTCGTCTCAAAATCGGTTGTCAAATACCTGGGGGTGATGGTCGATGCCAAGCTGAGTTTCAAGGGACACTTGGATTATGTGCGAGAGAAGGCAGCAAATGCCAGCTCATCCCTTGCAAGGATGATGCCTAACGTGGGAGGGCCGAAGTATAGTCGCAGGCTACTCATCGCGGGAGTGGTGAGGTCGATCCTGCTTTACGCGGCCCCTGTCTGGGGGGGAGCGTTGAACCACGCTGTCAACCAGAGGAAGATAAGTTCGGCATACCGGACAATTGCGCTAAGGGTGTGCAGCGCATTTAGGACGGGGTCGACGGAGGTAGTGTGTGTCATCGCGGGAATGATCCCTATAGATCTTCTAGCGAGTGAGGCACACTGGCTCTACGAAAAACGGAAGGCGAATCCGGCCGAGGTGAATGCGGATTTCCGAAAAGCCATCAGGAGAGAGTTGTGTGGCAAGTGGCAACAACGATGGGATAACTCCGACAAGGGCAGGTGGACCCATAAATTGATCCCGCGTATCGAGAAATCGGTCAACCGAAAGTACGGAGCATTGAATTACCACCTGACACAGTTCCTTACGGGACACGGTGGCTATAGGAAGTACTTGCATCGCTTCGAGTTGGACGAGTCTCCCAACTGTCCTGAGTGCGGTGCTACACCCGAGGACCGGGAGCACGTTATGTTCCAGATTTCTGCGGCAGAAAAGGAGGATAAACAGCATCTTAGGGGCGGACATCGAGCCCTCTAACCTGGTGGAAGAGATGTTGAAGTCGGAGGAAAACTAGATGGCGGTAAATGAGGCAGTAGCCGTGGTGTAGGCAAAACTTGTGGAGTTGGATCGAACTCGGAAGGTGGCGCGACGGAGACGTGACATGGACGAGCTGGTATAGCGAACCAGAGCCTCCCCCGCGTGGAGGGGCGAAAGAGTGGGGGTGGTTTTAGTGGGTGCGAATCTCACACACTGCTGCAACCTGGCGCAGCAGTGTCTTTCTAAGATTTCCACCTCCAACCATAAAAAAAAAAAAATGTTACTAGAATGAACTTAAGGGGGGGGGGTTTCCAACCATATATATATACTATTATTAAGGATATCGGTATGTAGGGCATTTCGGAGCCTAGGAACCATTTAGTGGCAGCCTCCTGATTTTTGTCAAATTTTTCGGTTGAGTAGTTTCTGAGAATGGGTCTGTTAAAGAAATTATCACTTTCACCACCCCCTCTCCCCACACTCCCCACCCTTCCAACAAATGTCAAAACTAAGACCAGTTTTGGAAAGTACTAACCGAGTCCTTTCATTTGAAACCCCACATGACTATATTTGATAAAAAAAATTGGAAAATTGGAAATGGAGAAAACGCCTCCACGACAAATAAGCAAGCAATCACATGAAAGACTACCAGACCCTTCGGCGAAAGATGTTGATAATAACGAAAAAAATTAACTTACGTATGCTGATATTCTACGCAAGGTCGTTTATAGAGCTAGGTGAAAGTGTGAACCGAATAAGGCGAACGCAGAAGGGTGATCTATTGCTACACGAGGATGGACGATTCCGTAACTTATATAACGACGAAATCCATGAGCGATACCATCGCCGTCAGGTTGTGGATAAAATCAGGCTCAATAGGGAGCGGTGGGCGGGTCACTTAATCCGTATGGATGAGGATGATCCTGCCCGGAAAGTTTATAAGGGCAATATCTATGGTTGAAAAAGAAGACGAGGCAGACCCTGCCTATGATGGAGTGATGGCGTAGGTCAGGACGTCAGACAGCTTTTAGGGATATCGAATTGGTGGACCTCGGTGCAAAACCCGGATGTCTGGAGTTCATTATTAAGGCAGGCTTAGACCGAATACCGGTTATTGCACCATTGATGATG
The DNA here is from genome assembly GCF_905115235.1 of Hermetia illucens. Lineage (NCBI taxonomy): Eukaryota > Metazoa > Arthropoda > Insecta > Diptera > Stratiomyidae > Hermetia > Hermetia illucens. The sequence continues at coordinate 153,756,743 of NC_051852.1, read as the reverse complement.
ATGATGATCCCGTAGGAATATGGGAGGAGAAGTGCGGGTGGTTTAAGTGGGTGAGAAGAGGATAGTGCAAAAACAAGATGTGTAGTGCAGCTAATAGGCAGGTAGGTTTCAGAAACTTGCTAAAGGAAAGATAGCTAAGGACCAATAAGGATGCGGATAATACTGATACTTCAATATACCTAATTCTTTCCCAAATTTTCACAAATCCTACCCGGTAACGAATTACGGTTAATAGAATTACGGAGCTGTTATGACGCCTTAAAAACTAAATCAACTTACGCTTCTGTCCAGGTGAGAATTATTATACACAGTGTCAAATTCTTGCAATAAAATTTTCCAGCCATCACAGATGGATCCTTCGTTGACAAGTGAGCAAACGAAAAATAACACAGATATATCTAAAAAGTTCCAGGCCATTGTAAAGGAAAACATGGCAACCATTTTGAAATTTCCAGTTGCGAATGCCAATTGCAGAAAGTGATAACATTGGTATAACCCAAAAATGTTATTAATGAACAGAAAGGCCACAACTCCCAGATGCACTAGGGATGCACTGCAGCTTGTCCGCAAAACTGTCAGGTAAATCGCTGAGTTGAGATCCATGAGTTCGTCAATGGCTGCGCTGAACTGGCAATCGTTGCAAAGGATCATACCAGACGAGAAGTTGAAGCGTGGTTTTGGAGTCGCTCCTTGATGTTTCAAGTTGTTGAAAACGGTGGATAATCGATCATTGACCGTATTGTATAATAATCGGCAAGAAATAACCCTCAGGTTCCATGTGTTTAGAATCACGAAAAGCTGCCCATAGGAGAACATCATGACTAAAGTGGCCAAATATATACAAAGGTCAGGATGGGGGGATTCAGAAATGAAAACGAATGCTGTATTCAATTGATTCACTGGCAGGATGCACTTCAAGATAATTAATATGAAGAGCAAAGGATGCTTGGGTGCCTGGTTATCCACACTTTGTAAAATCTCTGACAGGTTCGAATGTTCATTTAACATTTCTATATTTTCCTGTTGCTTCCTAAGCCGGCCTATAAAAGTTGCCACGGAAATCATGTACAGTAGAAGGCACTGGGCCCTTAAGGCCGGTCCAAAAGCCGTGTTTGTTTCTCCCGGTAAGATCTGGAATACTACGTTCATTGCAACTGGCATCGACACTAATAGCAATCCGTTAACGAGAATGAAGTATACATTGCCGGAGACGGAAATTTCAACACGGTTCGTCCTGCGGTTATTTTTGTAGGGAAAAATCGCGAACACCTTTGCATAAACAACCATTGCGGCAAGAAAAACTACCGTGAGGTAACTCAGTCGTGAATTCATGTTAAAAAGAGGTTGCTTCACAATGTTAGAGGTTACAACCCACAATGTGAACTGAAAGTGAAAGTCCTGTGTCGAAAAGTAATCAACTAATTACTAAGCGTCCCTTACTGCGTCATCATATTGACTGGACGTTTGAATGAAAAGCATTAGGAAATGAAATTTATCTAGTTTTTGTTGATACCGCCATATGAGGCCTACCATTGTAAATCGCTTGACCCCACCCCCCATATTCTAATTCCACTACCAGTTTTTTCTTAGAAATTGAGTGGTTAGTCAGCGAAATACTTTTCGGACAAAAGGGTCTAAAAGATATCTTGTAGCTTCTAGATTTATAACCTTACTCAACTTTCGCAATTAAAGTGTCCTTCATGACCTGACGGGCGAAACGTGGATTGGGACCCACGATGGGGCATAAAACCTAGGAAACGCCTGCTGAATCAAAACCAACAGCTCTACTACGAAACTCTATCTCGCTAGACGGTGAAGAAGAGTGCTTCGGCGAGTGCTGCCTGCAGGACATTATGGTGTTGTTGATGTCGCCGCCGTTGCCCCATCGACTCTTGGTCATTAGCTTCCGCAATTACCTCAAGTTAAACACGCTCCCTGCGCATAGCCTCAATTGTGTCCCTGAGAGTTATAAAGCGGTACTGGTCTGCCACTCGCTGCACAGTCACGTGCGCGAAGTGCGGGAAGCGCTCGACTAATGTCTGATACAAAAAGGGGCGGTAATATGTTATACCTCCCCCTGCCGTTATTTCGTAGTAGGAGCAGATGATGTAGAGGTTCATTTCTTCAGTCCACTTTATGCACTGCTTACGCGGACCTGCTGAAGTGGTTACCACAGATTGTGGCGAAACAGCTGCAGCAGGTGGAACAATGCTTCTGGCTATCGTGGCACCCACTATTAGCGGTTCCAACGCCGTGCTGTCCATTACCGAAGCCCAATCCAGTTACTAAGTCCGACACGCCGGTTACCCGTACCAAACCTTAAAATTATCCGTTTTGAGAATGAAGAGAGGTCCTAAGTCCGCATCAACTTAATGCAGGACCGGACCAATTGAGGAGCAACTTACTCCTTCTTTTCTGGTCCACGGACCCCTCGCAGGGCTTGCACCCAAACTTTTTTTTTAAAAAAAGTCAAGCGACGGCGGCTTTACGGTTTCTTACCAGGGCAGAGGCAAATCGTCAGACGCTGCCTCACCTCTGCCCTGGGAGCAGCGTGACCGTAGCGGCTCGCAGATGTTGAATGCTCCTTTATATAATTCGTAAAACACGACATGCCTACGAATTATATTGAGCGCAAATCCGCCTTGCTGACCAAAGCTGGCCATGGCTGAAATATTCGTTTTGAGAATGAAGAGAGGTCCTAAGTCCGCATCAACTTAATGCAGGACCGGACCAATTGAGGAGCAACTTACTCCTTCTTTTCTGGTCCACGGACCCCTCGCAGGGCTTGCACCCAAACTTTTTTTAAAAAAAGTCAAGCGACGGCGGCTTTACGGCTTTAGGCTCCTTCTCCTCATTTTTGGTAGTTCATTTTATGTCTAACTGCCAGGTGTGGTGATAGCTTCCTCAGTGAGTATTCTAAAAGACTGCAAAGTTCCTACACTTTCCTCACCTACCCCCTAACACGATGCGAAGGCCTACAGCCATTCAGACTGAAGCTATCCATCCCTCCTCCCTTCAGAATTGGGAGTGGCACTGGCTAATCTAGCGGCAGTAGAATGCGGTCTCAAATTGATGCTGTTACCACCGCAAGGCACATTGTCTTATTTTGGGGAACGAGGGAATAGTTCACTCAATAGAAGTTCCTTTTGAAGATTCTTTTTTTGTCATGGATGCGAAACGACAACCGGATTACTGAGTAATTTTCAAGAATATCTCTAACAAGGAAATTGAAAGGTCTGAATTGAAGTAAAGTCAGAAGAGCAATGTAGGATAAAACCAGATATTTAGGAAACGCAATTGATGAAGTCGACAATGTCGCTCTTCAACAATGCTCAGAAGTGATAGGGATTGTTTACCAGAGTAGGATATTGGGAAAGGATTTAAGCGGTTAATATATTGGATTTGACATACAATATCAGCTTATTTGCTAGCCCCTAACGCACCAGAACATCTATATTGGATTGTAATAGAGGCAAATAGGCTAAGGTCGTCTGCGTAAAGTAAACACGGCCAAGCGATGGAAGACAAAAGGTTGGGGGACTAGGATAACAAAGCTCTATACTTCCAGGAGAAGGGAAGAAGTAACGGGGTGCATAACCATGAAAATAAACTCTGCAGGAGCGGCTAGAAAGGTAGGAGGTAGACCGTGACATTGTGGCGGCACATCGCAAACGCATACCCGGGACACAACTTAAGAAATCGGCTAAGTTAAATCGATGGTGACGACATAGGCCGACGCGGTCATCAAGCTCACTCCGACAGTAGGTTCTTTACGTTCGGGAGGTAGACCTCGATAGCAATCACGGTCGAGGTCTGCTTCCCGAAAGGGGGGTTCGGATATTCGTACGCCGGGACCCTCATCGGCCTCATCGGATGGTTTCTTGGTACCATCGGAAATACGGAGTTCGTTCAAGCGACTAAATGTCCCACCGGATGCACGTTTAGCGCAATAAAAAACTAGGCTCACTGGATGCCTCGACGAGGGCTACCCGAAGCGCAGTACCACACCACCCTACAATCTTCGACCCCCTAAGCAGGCGTTGCTTCCTAGTCGATACGGGCGCTGAGATGTCGGTTCTCCCTCTACCCCGTCCGAACACCCTTATTCCGCAAAACCCGCTTTTAGCGACAGCGAACTCATCTCCCATCAGCACCTGTGGCTACAGACAGGTAGATGTGAGTCTGAGACACTGCCGAACGTTTTCGTGCGCGTCATTTTAGAGGACATGAGCATCCCCATATTAGGCGCAGACTCGCTGTGTCACTATGGGCTACTGGTTGACTTGCAGAACAACACTTTAATAGACCCCGCAACCTCGTTACAGATATCAGGAAAGATTTCCACCTGCCGAGATGATACTCTCTCGATGATTTTCGAGGTTGCTGACCATCGCATACGTGCACCCCACCGAAAGTTTCGCAACATCACTACGGAAAGTAGTTTTTCCAAACCGGTGATGCACAATGTGCAGCACCATATCAATACCACCGGCTCTCCAATCTGCTCAAAGGTGCGTCCTCTTTCACCCAAGAAGCTTGTTGTTATGAAGAGAGAGTTTGAAAATATGATGAAATAGGGTATCTGCAGACCATCCAACAGTTGTTGTGACTCTTCCGGGTTCACTAGGATGACTTTCGGCTTGTGCTACGCTGCGCAGACTTTCCAGAGGTTCATCCACTCTGTTCTACGAAACTTAAACTTTTGTTTCGTATACATTGATGATGTTTTGGTAGCTTCCGCTTCCGAATCTGAGCACTTAGAGCATCTTGAGTGCATTTTTAAACGTCTCCTTGAGGCCGGACTTGTCTTAAACAGTGAAAATGCAGATTTCTACAGAAGCAGGTGAAATTTCTCGGCCATTAGTTACCCCTGACAGTATCTAACCTGACCCAAACAAGGTTCAGACGATTAAGAGTTTTCCGAGCACTGGGCATTTTAAATTGTTTTCGTCGTTTGTTGCCCAAGGCCGCTCATTACCAAGCGATCCTGAACGCAAGTAGGCGTTCGTCTGGGCCCAAAACTAAAGAATCCCGCAAGGTTGTGGGGTCTGTTAAGGCCGTTCATACGTTTGAGACAGGCACACAATAGCTTCTTGAGGCAACATTGCTGGCATTGCCTCAGCCAGATGCTTCCCTAGCTGTGTTCGTCGATGCCTCAGACTCTGCGGTAGGCGCCGCTCTGCACCAACGGGTGAATTGAATCTGGCAACCGTTGAGCTTCTTTTTAAAACAGCTCAACCCAGCTCAACGCAATTACAGCGCCTACAATAATGAACTACTCGCCGGGTACCTCGTTATAAAATACTTCCGTTTCTCCCTTGATGGCGGGCGTTCACTAACACATCGTTCAATAAGTCCCGGGACTAACTGTGAAAACAACATTTTATCGGCAAAATTCTCTATTATTCATCAACATAATCTCCTTCAAGGGTTATACAATCATTCCAACGCTTCTCTAACTTTTCAATGCCATGTTTGTAGAACGATTTGAATTTTGACTCAAAATAAACCTCCGTAGCAGCGATCACCTCCTCATTTGAGCCAAATCTTTTTTCCTGGAGAATCTTTTTGAGATCCGAAAAGAGCCAGCATTCCCTGGGGGCCAGATCCGGCGAGTACGGAGGATGAGGAAGCAGTTGGAAGCCTAATTCGTTGAATTTGGTCATCGTTTTGATTGACTTGTGACACGGTGCGTTGTCTTGATGAAAGATGACATTCTTCTTCTTCATGTGTGGACGTTTTTTTCGCTATTTCGGCCTTCAAACGATCCAATAACACCATGTAGTAGTCGATATTGATGGTTTTTCCTTTTTCGAGGTAGTCAATGAAAATTATACCATTCGCATCCCAGAATACGGACGCCATCACTTTGCCGGCCGACTGTTGTGTTTTTGGAGGCTTCGGGCGGCTTTTACCGGTCGTACGCCATTCAGCTGACTGCCGACTTGACTCCGGAGTGAAATGGTGAATCCATGTTTCGTCCACTGTCACATATCGACGCAAAAAATCCTGCTTATTGCGAGTAAACAGTGCCAAACAGCTCTCCGAATCATTGATACGTTGTTGCTTTTATTCCACTGTGAGCAAACGCGGCAGCCATTTCGGAAAAACCTTCTTCATAGCCAATTTTTGGTGCAAAATAGTAAATGCACTACCAGTTGATTTGTTCACCATCTTAGTTATCTCGCGCACTTTCATTTTGCGGTCACCCATCACGATTTTCAATACTTGCTTGGTGTTTTCGGGAGTTACTCCCTCATTTGGCCGACCCGAACGTTCCGCATCATTTGTATCAGCACGGCCGCGTTTCACGTCGAAAACCACCGACAAATGGTTGTTTTCGACGGAGTAGAGTCCGGATAACGTTTTTCAAGCCATTGCTGAGCTTGAACAGTGTTTTTTCCCCTTTAGAAAACAATGTTTTATCAACACACGAAACTTGTTTTGGTCCATTTTTTCACGATTGCAAAGGTAGCGTCAGTTTAACCACTATAGCTTTCTTGGTTATGTTTCGAATTACATCAAATTTTGACACATCTTAGCTGAAGGTTGGTACTTCTGAACCTTGGTATATAAATGGCATTATTAGCGCCATTTCTACGTTAGTCCCGGGACTTATTGAACGATGTGTTATGTTCATGGAACACAAGCCCCCTACATTCAGAGCGTCCCCTCGCCAACTTAGACACTTGAGTTATATCAGCCAATTTACTTTTGATATCCAACATGTATCTGGTAAAGACATTGTTGTTTCAGACGCTTTGCATCGAATTTCGGAGCCCCCCCTCCCCCTAGGTCGATTATACGGCAATCGACAAGGCACAAAAACACGACGGAAGGCTTCAGAATCTGAGAATGAATTCCAAATAGAAGTTCAAGGAGTTGTCTATTTTCGACTCAAACACTTACTTCTCTGCGAGACCTCAAATAAGGGATCCAAGCCATTCATTCCGGTCGATTTTCGCAGGGAAGTATTCCACGCGATTCACCATCTTGCGCACCCAAGCAAGGTTAGTCACCAAAAAATATTTCTAGCCGTCCATGAAAAAGGACATAAATGCAGGTGTGTTCGGTCAAGCAAACGCTTTCACACCATCCATCTCGCCATCATCGGCCCTTTGCGAGATTCGCACGGATTCAAGTATTGGCTCACAATCATCGACAAGTTTACGCGGTGGCCTGAAGCAATACCTCTGTCTGATATTACGGCGCAATCATGTGGCGAGGTCCTCTGCCGAGAATGAATTCCACGCTTGGTGTTCCAGCCGCCATCATCACGGACCAGAGAATGCAATTCGAATCTACTCTTTTCGAGGTAACTCCTTGGCTTTGAAAGGCATAGGACTACTGCATACCATTCACTGTCCAATGGAATGCTGGAACGTTGGCACCGGAAACTGAAGTCCGGTCTAATGGCTCGCGACAGTCCGTCGTGGTGGCGGTCCTTGCCTTTCGTCCTCCGTAGGTGGTGGTTTACGGGGAGAATCTACGCCTCCCCGCCGATCCTGTTCAGGATATCAGAGCAGGGTTAAACACTCGGGAATGCTGCATCTATTTAGAGACGCGATTTCGAAGATGCGGCCGACCACACCGTCCAGACACACTACATTAGAGGTCAACACCCCCAGGGGTCTCTGGACGTGCGACCACGTCTTCATCAGGGTGGACGCCTGCAACCACAATACGAGGGCCGCTTTAAAGTTCTGGAACCAGGCGAGCACTCGTTCAAACCCGGTGACCCCCATTACGCAGACAATTTGCTTTACTGAAGCCCCCCCCCCAGCTAGGGGCGGGGTGATAGCACGGCACATCGGAGGTGCGAACCTAGACGCCAATACGATTTCGCCTCCGCCGCTGCATTCAAAGGCCGCAGAAAAAGCTAACGAACTGACGTCAGACCGGGGTGACAAATGTCAGGAATGACAGTTTTTGTTAAGAGTCTCGAGAAAAAGGACTCACGTCCGCCGACCGAAGGAAACAAAAGGGAAAGATTGAAAGATTTGTACAAACAAAAAGACCTGTAAACCCCTAAATTACTTTAAGTATAATAGAGCCTGAAAATATTGTTCATTTGAAGTTTGAAATTTGAAGTGTTTAAATAAAAGAGTCTAAAATACAATTAAGGAAGGGAAGTTAAGCAGGGAGACTTTGGAGAGGACCGAATCGAACGCTTTAGAATTAAGACTTTTAGCAACGAAGCTGGTAACGTCAAGGAGGTTTGAAGCAGTAAATCAATGTTATACCAACCCAGGTTTATGTATGGTATCTCTGAATGTATTTCATGTCTTAAACACTATATCAACTTACGCTTCTGTCCAGGTGGACACTACTGTAAACGGTGTCAAATTCTTCATACAAACTTCTCCAGCTTTCGCAGATTGATCCTTCGTTGACAAGGGAACAAGCAAAGAACAACAAAAATATGTCAAAAAAGTTCCAGATCATTGTGACCGCAGCAAAGGCAAACAATTTGAAATATCCAGTTGCAAGTGCCAATTGTAGAAGGTAATAGCATTGGTATAACCCAAAAATGTTACTAACGAATAAAGCTGTCACAACGCACAGGCGCACAGTAGGTGCAATGCAGCTTATGCGTATTACTGACAAGGATATTGCGGCGTTGAGGTCCAGGAGCTCATCAATGGCTGCGCTGAACTTGCAATCGTTGCAAAGGATCATGCCAGATGAAAAATCGAAGCGCTGCTTCCGAATTGGTCCTTGGTGTTTCAAGTTTACGAAAACTGAGGAAAGACGGTCGTTGACTGTGTCATACAATAATCGGCAAGAAATATTCCTGAAGCTCCATGTATTCACGATGGCGAAGAGTTGCCCGTAGGAGAAAATCAGGACCCAATTGGTCATACTTGCCCAAGTGTTAAAATGGATATTTGAAAGAATGACAACTAATATTGCACTCAATTGATTCACTGGAAGGATACACTTCAAGGATATTAACAAAAAAAGTAACGTGTGCTTGGGTGCGTGGCTATTCACATTCTGCAAAATCTCTGTTAGGTTCGTATGTTCATTTAAGATATCTACGGTTTGTTGCTGATTTGTCAGTCGTCCTATGAAAGTTGCCACAGAAATCATGTACAGTAAAAGACACTGGGCTTTCATAGCCGGCCCAAAAACGTCCCCTGTTTCGGCCGGAAGGTTTCGGAATGCTATATTTATTGCAAACGGCATAGCTACTAGCAGAAATCCGTTAACCAGAATGAAATACATATTTCCAGGCACCGAAATTTCAAGACGCTTCGTCCTTCGGTTGGTTTTAAAAGGATAAATCGCAAGAATCTTTGCATATGCAACCATTGCAGCTGGAAGAACTGCCGTAAGAAACTTCAGTCGTAAATTCATTTTAAAGAAAGGTTACTCGACAGTATTAGAGACTGCAACGCGAAATGAACACTGAAAGTAAAAGTCCTGTGTGGAAAAATAATCAACTAATGTCCTGGCGCTCCTTACTGCGCAGGTTTTCAACAAAGTTACTGGGCGTATGAATGGAAACCATCAGGAAATGAAAATAATTTTGCTTTTGTTGATACCAACATTATTTATAAATACGCCATATGAGGGCTGCTATTGGTAACCGTTTGATACTTCACAGTGTATTGATCCTACTGCCATTCTTCCCTTAGAAATCGATTCTAGTGGTTCCACAAAGGAGTACTTCTTGGAATACAGAAACTGACCACTTTTCCAATTTTACTTTCTTTGAGATAAGAGTATTGGAAACAAGAACAGTAGTTTATAGAACTCATTTTCCAACATTTTATGCTGTCATTTCCTTACGAGATCCCAGAAAGATTTCTCTGTCATCCAGAACTTTTCCGCACCCTCAATTTCATTCTACAGACAAAATTTAATGCAACCTTTTTCCCCGATATAATTAGACACTGCAAAAATCGCTGCATGCACTTTTAGCGTCGTACATAACCAAGCGTAAAACAAAAAGTAATGAATGACATAAAACTAGTCGTGGATGTCTGTCACAATACTGCCAGCTTAGACAAAAAAAGTTTGATGTGCACTTCAACTGCGGCGAATTCACAAGAAAGGCGAGGAAATGGTTTCACTCGCGTGACTCCTGAAACATACAAACGTCGAGGAAGCGTGGAATCATAAAAAATCGAAACTGCAACCTGGAGACAAAACAATCATCATCAACTCCAGACATCCCGGTTTTGCGCCGAGGTCCACCAATACGATATCCCTAAAAGAAGTCTGACGTCCTGATCTACGCCATCGTTCCATCTTAGGCAGGGTCTGCCTCGTCTTCTTTTCTACCGTAGATACTCCCCTTATAGAGTTTCCGGACTGGATCATCTTCATCCATACGGATTAAGTGACCCGCCCATCCCAAGTTTCTGAACTGGATTTAATCTACAAGTGGTCGTGGTAGCGCTCATAGATTCCATCGTTATGTACGCCACGGAGTTGTCCATCTTCATGTAGGGGGCCAAAAATTCGGAGGGTTCTTCTCTCGAACGCGGCCAAGAGTTTCCAATTTTTTTTGCTAAGAATCCTAGTCTCCGAGGAATACATAAGGACTGGCAAAATCATAGTCCTGTACAGTAAGAGCTTTGATCCTATAGTGAGACGTATCGAGCGAAACAGCTTTTGTAAGCTGAAATAGGCTCTGTTGGCTGTCAACAACCGTGCGCGGATGTCATCGTCATAGCTGTTATCGGTTGTGATTTTCGACTCTAGATAAGAGAAATTTTCAACGGTCTGAAAGTTGTAGTTTCTTTGGTTTTTGGCCCCGACATTTCCACCATGTACTTCATCAATGTACAGGCCAAGGTCTCGCGCCGCCTGCTCGATCTGGAGGAAGGCAGATTGTACATCTACTTCCCATTATGTCAATATTGTCAACGTAGGCCAATGATTGAGTGGACTTGAAGAGGTGCTTGCATTCACATTTGCAGCACGAATCACTTTCTCCAGGGCCAGGTTAAAGAGGACGCATGATAGGACGCTTTTATCTAGCCTCGCACATTAATCAGGGTCGGCCTAGTCAGTCTTATCAATTTCGCCGGAATACCGAATTCTCTCATGGCCGTGTACAGTATTACCCTGGCTATGCTGTCATAGCCCCCCTCAAGGGTCATCAGCAACCTTTAACGGGTTGCTTACGATACAGGGCGTGACGTCCCCGGGGTGCTCGAGTAAGTAGTTCTGACCCTCTAGCTGCAGTATACCTACATCCTAGGTAGTGGCCTAGAGAAAGCTTCTTGGTAAAGAGCGAACCGCGAATGACTAGTACACGCCAGCCCCTTCGGGACCCTGGTCGGATAGTGTGCATTGAACCGGTGTTAGTAGAACGCGTTGCCTGAACAAGTGTTGATTCGTCCGTAAATTCCGGGGTCAGCTAATTGTAGGTCAAGCCTTAGGTAACTGGGGTAGAGGTTGTGTCCCCGAGGGTACATCCGTTCCTGACTATTGCGGTCCGCTCGCTTTCACACGATGCGCTGGTGAGTTTTCCATGGAGAATACACATAAATTAATAAAAAAACAGGGAAGGAGGAAGAACTGAGTGCGTTTGAGCACAGCACAAAAATACGTTATTCACCACAGCGATCAACGAAAAAGGCAGCGAGGGGTGACATACCCGATGTGATACGGGGATACCCAAATAAGGAGGAAGCCTTATCAAGTGGCGCGACTGACCGTGTAGAAACGGCAACTCCAAATCCTTGTAGTGCCCCTGTTCCGAACAAAAGCCCAGTCAGAATTGTTAGTCCTGAGCAGATGGATTCGGACACAAACCGAGTGTAAGCGCACATGATCGTCTTAGCTAGAGCCGAGGAGAAAAGGCTTATCAGGAAATGCGCTGCAGTGAAGTGTGAAGCGTATACAGTCGGCAACGTTCCTCCAGAGGAACACCAGCAATAGCTTCAAAAACGGGCTGATGGAACTGAAGGAACCATTGGACCGCATCTCCCTTTGTAGACGAACGTGGAGAGTAGCCAAAGATGATTGGAGAGCAGAAACAGCCGCACTCCCCGTTAAGAACACTACTTGCGTCAAACGGACCGCAGTAGCGAACTGGGGAAAAAGCGAAATGAAGACGACGTGCAGGAGAAGACTTTATAGAAGTAGTTTCCGGGGTCCAAAAAATGAAGGCGAAGAATGAAAAGAGAAAAAAATGGCTACGCCGCCAGAGACCCCTCTGTCCAAAGACAAGGAGGCTGCAATCCAAAAGCTAGGAGCAAAAAAGATGAGGAAACGAAGAATGACTAGACCGTCGACTCTGCTTATTAATTCGACGGAAGACAAGACATTTCCGGAAGTCCTTAGTGAAATTCGCTACAGGACGAAACCTGAAACGGAAAACGAGGAGCGGCCGAGTCCTCGTCGAACTGGGCCCGAAGACGACTAGGAAGTACGTTCTGCGAAACGGTCAAGGGGTTATTGGGGGAGAAGACTTTTGTTTCCAGCCTAGAGCCCATGTGCTTTCTAGAAATCCGGGAACTTAATTGACTCACAGAAAAGGTCGAAGTGGAAGAGGCGATAAAGCGTCCATAGGTAACGAATGCCCGGATAGGTATCACCTCTGTAAATGCTCGAGGTCAAAAATTCGCCGTGGTGGAAGTCCCCGAACAATATGGAAGGAAACTCCTTAGCAGCGGGAGAATCAAAAGTGGATGGGTAGTATACAGGGTGCAAATATGGATAGTCCCCACCAAGTGCTACAGTTGTCTGGACTATGGACACACGTCAGCAGCTTGCAGGAGACTGAACAGGGGGACAGCATGCCGCAGATGCGGCCAAGTAGCTCATCAAGCGAAGACCTGCAATGAAAGCGAGAGTTGCGTTCTCTGCAGGGATCGTGGTGCATCTTGTGGGAGCGTCGCACACACTGCAGCCTAGGGACGGTGTCCAATCTTCATGGCGGAATTGGAAAGGGCTAAGGTGCGAATGATATGATGCGCATTTTACAAATTAACATACACCGGAGTGCAACCGCTCACTACTTGTTAGCGCAGTTCGCTGCGGAAGTGAATACTGATCTAGTGCTAATCAGCGAGCACTACCGAAACAGGGACCCGGTTTCATGGCATCACCACTGATCGGGCACTGCTGCCATCTGGGTTCTGGACGACGTTCGACTTCGTGTTCTTGCCGAAGGCCGAGGGAATGGGTTTGTCTGGATCCGGGGTTAGGGATAATGTTTTTTAGCGTTTACGTGACGATGCCGAGCTTTTGGCGCTTGCTTGATGCTCTGGAGGACACCGTTTCGAGCAAGGAGGGACGAATCCTGGTAGGCGGTGATTTTAATGCCAGGGCCCTTGAATGGGCCATGCCTCAGTCAGACTCCAGAGGGAAACGGATTCTGGAAATGGCGGCGAGAACCGGACTCGTAGTTTTGAACACCGGATTCACGCCAACAATTCGGTGCCCAGGCTGTGAAGGAAGCATTCCTGACATCACTTTTGCGTCGGAATCTCTGGCATCATCGATGGACCGATGTCCAATCATTCTCGGCAAGCGATCACCAGTACATCGCGTTCGAAGTGGTTAACGCTACTTGTCGGCGAGCACCAACGCGACACTACTGTGGAATATCACGAGGTGAACATCGGGAAGTTCGTCGAAGCTCTTGAAACAGGCAGAGCCGCGCTAGAGGAGGCCTGAGGCGTTTAGCGCTTGCTTGAAAGAGGGCATCCCTAGAAAGTGGCCAGCCCGCGCTGATCAGCAAGGGTAAAGTAGACCTGGGGCTTCCGTTTGCATACCGACCGCTGTGTATGCTTGATACGGCCGGGAAAATACTCGAAAAGCTCATTAGGAGTAGACTCGCTCAAGCGATCCCCGCTGCGGAGACTTATCCCCAAACAGTTCGGATTCAGAACAAGGGAGATCCGTAGTGGATGCTATTATACAGGTCGTAGATACAGTTCACCGAGCCGAGGCACACAGCCGCCGATCTCGATGAATAGTGCCCTTCATATAAGATGGACAGATATGCTACGAACATTAGAAAGCTCATTCCACGTGCCAAGCTATCTCATGCGGATATAGAGGGATTATCTGAAAGACCGCTCCCTGATCTATAAGACGCTTCAGGGCTAGAGGAGGATGGAAATCACGTCGAGGGTAGCACAGGGATCCATCCGAGGGTCGGACCTCTGGAACGCTTCTTATGATAGTCTGCTGAGACTCGTTACAGCCTAAGAGTCGCGCCTAGTCGGTTATGCAGACAACATTGCAGCACTTGTTGCCGAACGACTCTGGAGCGTGCTCATCTCCCTCTTGGCACACTAGTGGCAATGTACTGTTGTACTCTGGAAAACCAAGTGGTAGTATACGCGAATCCGGTGTCGGGTTGCTTCTGATGGCTACTTCAACACGCGCTGTCATGACCTGGAAGCCGATTTCTGACAGACTTCTAACTGCAAGATTCCGGTCCAAGTTAAAGAGTATCAAAATTCCACAATGCTATTCACCAACAGATACGTCCAATATAGTGGGGAGGGTGACATTGTGATCGTGATGTGCTATCTGAATGCCAAGGTGGACTGTGGCGGGACCTTGCTCGAAAATGTGATGGCGAAACACGGTGTTGGTATATTGGTCGAGTTCAGAGACTGCCATAAGTTCAGTTGGGTTTCAGTAATTAGATTGGCCACATTGGGATTAGCAACCAATTTCGATGTCCGGATAGTTGGGTGGTTAGAGCACAAGGCTGTCGTTTGGAGGGTCGCAGTTCAAATCTCGCTGTGAATGAATACCTGAGCCAAATCAGGGTAATAATCTCGGGCGAGTACAATGCTGACCACATTGCCTGCTACAAGGTACTGTAATCCTGTAGTGCTCTAACGCACCCTTAGGCCCTGAACCATTTGGATTATTGCGCCTACGGTTATTATTATTATTTACCAGGCGTTGTCTCATGGCTGTGCGTAACAAGAGAGGCGCAGACACCGGCTTCGAAAGGGATCACCATCTGCAGATCGTTCACGTTCGCTTGTGTATTGCGTTCGGCACATCCCGCAGGTTTGGAGATCTACGACCCCCAAAGTTTAACATCGACAACCTTGCTTGATCCAGTTCTCACTCAACAGTGGCAGAGCTACTTGCTGATTGGAGATATACTGAATAATCCACCTGAGAATATCGATGAACATTGGGCCGCCATCAAAACTGCTCGTTTCTCATATGGTACGCAAGACATCGGTCATGTGCCGAAAGGACGTCATAAGATGTGGCTGACTGAGGATTTGTGAGAGCGGAACGATCAACGGAAGGGGTTGAAAGCTCCATTAGCCGCTGCGAAGGATGGCTGTCATGAACCGCTCGAACTTCGATACCGACCGAAATCCAGAGAAGTTCAGTAAAGAGTGCGCCGCGACATGAATGAATTTGATATTGTGCTGGTCATTTAAGAATAATAATAATCGTTGGCGCAACAATCCATGTTGGATCAGGGCCTTGAAGTGTGTTAGAGCACTTCATTCAAGACCATAACGGTACACTACAGGATACCCTATAGGAGGTAATGTGGTCAGCATTGCGCTCGCCCGAGATTATTACCCTGATTTCACTCAGGTACTCATTCACAGCTCAGTCGACTGGTATCCGACGTCAAATCATGATACAAATCCCACTGTCACCAGTGAGATTTGAACCGCGACCTCCCGTACGACAGCCTTGTGCTCTAACGACTCAATTATCCGGACATTTAAGCTGTGCCATTTTCGGAGAATGCAATGATTTTAGAAGTGTATATCGCATCACGAAAGAGTTTTCATGTGAACATACATTTTTCGAAGGTCCTGTGGAGGATGTTAACGGTCGACTTCTCATCCACGATGACAAGCAACTGAAGAGGTTTTTAACTATATCACATCTGCCGAAGTTCTTCCCCTTTGGAAGAAATGGCTAGTCACCGTAACATACGGGTACGGACTGTTACTTCCAGCAGAAGAGAAACCATTTCAGCCATCAACGTACTCAAACGAAGTAAAGTCGCTGTTCGTGATGGTCCGCCCACAGAGCTGTTTATCGCTGCACCTGTAGTTACTGCAGATCTGCTACTTCCACTAGTATGGATATCTCCAGAGAATGGAATCTGGGGATAATTATTAAGATTCCAAAGAATGAGACCAAAATAATAGCAAGGGGGGGGGGGGGGGGGGTATTCTAAAGAAACTAATAGCTGTTGCCACAGCGATATATAATGGCGCAAAATGTCACATGCTCCACTGATGACATCTGTTTGCTCTCTCACCGGGTCATGCACCTTGGCCAAATGGCTCTAGATTTGGTAAAAGAGGCAAGTAGAGTTGAAAATGAAAGTCGACAAAACCTAGATTCTCAGGCAGACGGATCATCGCATTCCCTCTATCTACATCAATAGCGTGAGCGTCGAAAGCGTCGATCAATTTGTATGTCGAGGAAGCGTGGTTTCTGCCGACGCATTAGCACCGCTAGGTCTGCCTTGCCTGCCCTGTCTGAAATCTGGAAATACAGGTATC
The DNA here is from genome assembly GCF_905115235.1 of Hermetia illucens. Lineage (NCBI taxonomy): Eukaryota > Metazoa > Arthropoda > Insecta > Diptera > Stratiomyidae > Hermetia > Hermetia illucens. Next base: position 153,740,262 of record NC_051852.1, on the reverse strand, counting down.
TCGACACCAAGATCAAGTTAGGACTGTTCTGTGCTAGCGTCTTTTCTGTGTTGCCATATGGGAGTAGCACATGGAAAATGAACTCCACTATAACTCAAAAGCTCCAAAGTTTCGTAAGTGTCTGTTTGCATCATATCATCGGATTATGCAGAAGTGGCAGTGAATAGGTCACATATTAAGGGGAGCCGACAATTGCATTGCTGGCTACGCCATCCAATGCGTCGTCCCAAAGGTATTTGGCGCAGAGCAGGAGAGGATGAGTGCGAGCGTCTGGGGAAGTCGTGAGGAGTGCTGAAGGGCATTTCAGATAACCGGGAACAATGGCGCGTATTTGTGGTCGACGCACTATAGCCCACCAAGAGGTGAATGTCAAGTATATATATTTACTAATGGTCGAAAATCACAACCGATAACCTATCATCCAAAAGGACTCTGTCATATTTTCGAGCCTGGATAACACGGAGGAAGTCCTTTCAGATTTTAGATATTAGATATTGCCAAGTGAGTAGAAATCAAATCAAATCTGAAATTAACTTACGCTTCTGTCTAGATGAAAATTCCTATACACGGTGTCAAACTCTCGACATAAACTTTTCCAGGATTCACAGATTGATCCTTCGTTGACAAGCGAACAAGCGAAGAACAACACAAATATATCAAAAAAGTTCCAGACCGTTGTTATTGCAATTACGGCAACCATTTTAAACTCAACAGTTGTTAAGTCCAATCGCAGAAGATGCTGACATTCATACAACCCGAAAATGTTGTTAATAAATACAAAGGCAATAACGCCTAGGTGTACAGAGGGTGCGATATGGCTTATTCGTGACACTGCCAGGTAAATTGCAGAGTTGAGATCCATGAGTTCGTCAATGGCTGCGCTGAACTTACAATCGTTGCAAAGGATTATGCCGGACGAAAAGTCGAAATGCGGTTTTCGAGTCGCTCCTTGATGTTTCAATCTATTGAAAATGGTGGACAGGCGATCGTTGACAGTATCATACAATAATTGACAAGAAATAACCCTCAGGCTCCAGGCATTTACAATGACGAAAAGCTGTCCATAGCAGAAAATCACGGCGCAATTTGCCAAGTTCATCCAAACGTTAGGGTGGATGGGGCCAGAAACTAGGATAAATATTGCGCTTAGTTGATTCACTGGCAGGATACACTTCAAGGATATTAATATAAAAAGTAAGGTATGCTTGGGTGCGTGGCTATTCCCACTCTGTAAAATCTCTGTTAGGTTCGTATGTTCATTCAACATGTCTATGTTTTCGTCCTGCTTTCTAAGCCGGTCTATAAAAGTTGCCACAGAAATCACGTAAAGTAGAAGGCACTGGACCTTCAAAACTGCCCCATAAGCTGCGTTCGTTTCTGCCGGAAAAACCTGGAATACTACGTTTATTGCAAATGGCATTGTAACCAGTAGGAATCCGTTAACAAAAACAAAGTATACATTTCCAAGCACAGACATTTCAAGGCGCTTCGTCCTTCGGTTGGCTTTAAACGGAAAAATCGCGAAAACTTTTCCATATACAAATATTGCGGTGAGAAAAATTACTGTGAGATAGTCCATTCGTGAATTCATTTTAAAAAGGAGGTAGCTGACGATATTAAAGATTACAAGGCACTATGTCCACTGAAAGTGAAAGTCCTGTTTGGGAGAAAATAATCAACTGATGAAAAGGCGTTCCTTACTGCGCAAGTTTTCATCACAGTGACTGAGCATTTGAAGGGAGAACATCGGTGGGAAAATTAATTTTATCTTTGCTGATACCAAGATTATTGTTAACAAATGCGTCATATGAGGGCGGCTAAAACTATCATACCGTATCGGGTTATACCCGATGGACATAGTTCCACAGTGGACCATTACATGGATAATAGGAATTAATCAATAATTTGGCGCCCCTGCGAGGAAATTACCTAACATTTTAGTTATTCATTTCAGTGTACAGCAGGGAGGAAAGCAAACCTCAATATCGGCCCAAAAAGTTTACAAATACTTACCACCAGATAATACGTTTATATACTCTCTACAAATAGTATCACTGATGTCCCTGAATAAGCTCAGGAAGAAACATTCTCTGGTGAACCAAAGGTGTAACCTGAAGCTAAGCGATAATCAGAACCCGAAACTAAGCTGTGACTAGCATGCTGCGGTCGCCAACGGTGAAGTTCCTCTCTCTACCAGACGACCCTTCCGCTTCAAGGAGCCTTATTCGGCCAAAAGGGGGATCGACCAACTTTCTCCACTGGTAAAACCTACTGGGTGACTACCAGAATTCGAATGAGAAAATAAATATAAAACGTGCATTTCTACATTTTATATGAAAAGAAGAAAATACAAAACAAAATTTCATCCAAGATTATCATACATTTTAGAGGAAAACTAAGCGGAAAAAAACCCCTCCCCTCTTTCTCCCAGACTGACCCTGAAGGCATATCTCTCTCGTTTCAAACTGAGGCGACAATATCCCGAAGAGATCTTTTTATTTCTTATCGAAGTGAAAATAGCGTTAGGAAAGTGGATGGAAGCGGCAAATCATCATGAAAGGGGTTAGAGGTTTTATAATCAGCAGAAGCCGAGGACACTACCAGGACCTCATGTCATCTCAGTCCTTCATGGAACAACAAATGAACTTTCTGAACAACGGAGTGAACTTTGCCATACTATAAAGGAGGCAATTCATCGTGGATCTACTCTCTCGATAGTGGCACTCGGGTCTAGAGTTTTACAGTTGCCCGGCGGTCGAGCCATCAACCCCCCAACCCCCGCCACCCGGCAATCAAAAAGGAAAACAAGCTCGTATCCATGGACCACGTCGATGAAGCTTCAGTATTTGCAGGCGAACCTTCGCTGTCAAATTCGCCATCTTCTTAAGTTTTCGAGGATTGCTCTCACCTCTTGGTCGTCACCTCGTTTTGACCACCGCAATTCGGGTTATTTCATTACAAATGGCTACGTTCGCCTACTCATTACTGACATAGAAACTATCGCACACTATCCGACATGGAGAATCATTATAGGAACGCATTAGGACTCCGGTTCACGCCAAAAAGGAAAATAACGTTGTCGAGGCCTGGACCATCGACAATAAAAAACAAAAGAAAGTCAAAGACCCCAAAAAAGCCAGTTCACTCCATTAAACCAGATAAAGGGATGCGCTAAATGCAAATAGTGACATGATTTTTTTTTCTCTCATCATCATCATCAGCGGTGCAACAATCGGTTTCCAATCTAGCTCTGCCTTAGTGAGGAACTCAAGACAGCCCGGTTTTGGGCCGAGGTCCACCAATTTGATCCTAGTAAAAGCAGTCTAGCGTCGTGGTCCTACGCCAGGCACGGCTTCTTTTTCTATCTGTATATTGCCCTTATAGACTTTCCGAGCTGGATCATCCTCATCCATACGCATTAAGTGACCCGCCCACCGTAATCTATTGATTCGGATTTTGTCCACAACCAGACGGTGATACCAAAACCGCGGTATCATCGTGGTTACATAGGCTACAAAATCGTCCAGCCGCCTGTAGGAGCCGAAAATTCTTAGGAGGGTTCCTTCTCGAAAGAAACTAAGAGTTCACAATTTTTGTTGCTAAGAACCCAGGTCTCTGAGGAATACAAAAGGACAAGATCATTGTCTTGTGCAGTAAGAGTTTTTATTCTAAGGGGAAACATTTCGAGCATTTTGTGTTAGACCGAATAACAATTCGGGCCCGCAGCACCATGCCAACGAGATAGTGATCCGAGTTCATATTGCCCACTATATGTTCTTACGTTCATCAACTTAGTAGTTGCGGAGTTCAATCAACACGTGGTCAACATGGTTGAAAGTGGTCCCGTCTGGAAAAATCCATGTTTGTTTGAACCCCTTTGAAGACCACCTTAATGGCTCGCGATGATCCGCCGTGGTCGCTGTCCTTGCCTTTCGACCTCCTTGTCCTCCGAGCAGCCTCCAATCAGGACAGGGTTAAGCGACCCTGCCATGCTGCATCTGCCCAGGGACGCGGTTTCGAAGCTGCGGCTGACTTCGCCTTCCTGACACACTACAACGAAGGTCAACACCCCCAGGGATCTCGAGTTGTGGTTACAGGTCCTCATTCGGGTGGACGCTAATCGGAGGCCACTATGAAACCATGCGAGGATCCCTTTTGAGTTTTGGAGCGAGGCGAGCACTCGTTCTAACTCGACGCTCGGGGCGGACCCAAGTGGGTCTCCTTGTCAAGGCTGAAAGTTCTCGATGAGCCGGCGATCGCCTAAAAAAAAAACCCGCTAAGCATCAGATTCGCTTGGTGAGTCTATTGGTGGGATCACGTTGTCGGTTTGCTCCGCTGACCCCGTGCGGTTTCAGCTGGGAGCGGAGTCATGTTGAAGCACATCGGAGGTGCAAACCCTGAACACATCGAGAAGCGTCGGACCATCTGACAAGAGACAGGAGAAGAAAATATCAAGAACCTCTCTCCCGACTAGACCACCAGCGCGGGCAGCCACACATATAAAAAAGTCGATTGGTGTAAAAAGTGGCATGTAAGGATCTGTAAGAACGAATTGAAGTTTTGTAAAGTGTTAACCGGACGAATGGAATAAAGATATTGTCGACGGTTATTCGTTATTTAAAGAGAATTATTCTCTAGGAATCCGGTCGCTCTTCAGCGCAATTCTCGTAAAGTTGTTATATCAGGGTATCGGCTAGTTACTGGACAGCATTCGATCTGTACAGGGGGCGCACATTCCATGAAAAAATGCGCAAATAGGTTTTCATTTTCGGGTTCATCGTTGCAAAATCCATCCAGACCGAAGCTCTTTTCGTGGCTTTGTATAGCCCGACCCAACCCAACCTGCAGGACTAGCTGGCACAACTTGTCCCGTTTTTAGACGCAGAAGACTAGCCTTGATCTTTCACCGTTCGCTATTCTAAAGGCACCCGCACTCCTCCTCTACTATTCAGCACCATGCGCTCTTGGGCGACCCACATTGGGTTCCACTGCAATATATCCAGTAATGCAATTGTCGCACCTTTTAATGGTTAGAGCGCTAGGCCGTCGTACGGAAGGTCGCCGTTCAAATCCCACTAGTGGCAGTTGGACTAGTATCGTGATTTGACGGCGGAAAGTAGTCGACTCAGCTGCGACTAATATTCCCCGATACCTGAGTAAAATCGAGGTGAATGAAGTGTCCTAACATCCTCCAAGGGCCTAAAACATTATTATTATTATTCACGCCACGTCTGCCTTCCGGACTACCCTTTCCTGTGAAATTTTACCTAAATTCAATACGTAAGACTGCACCACCATATGTGACCCTTTCATTGACATAGCTCTTAGTTTCTCCAGAATGCCCCTCCAACTGTCAAAGCTTCGGAAGTACTAACCAAGACTTTTCATTTGATACCCCACATGACTATGTTATATTTGATGAAAAAAAATTGACATCCCCCTTTTTCATGTATGGGGATTCCCCTTTAAATTCGATGTAGAATTATGTAACTGAGTGCATGACTGAGCGTTCACAGTTCCCACCTTTACATCATATGTGAACCGTATAGAAACCGCCATGGGGTCACAGATTCGACTGATGGAGCGGCGATATGGGCTTGCGGTCGACAGGCCATACAATGTACTGAGAGTCACGCAACCTGTGGCTTTGTATGGGCGTGTATATGGGTACAGCTGCCATGCTCCACCAAGTTTGACACTGTCTGAATTCAAGGAAATGCTTGATAATCTTGTTCCCGACGCAAGCAGACGAAGTCCAAAGGCAATTGCTGGTGATTTCAACGCTTAGCCCTTGAGTGGGATAGCAGAGAATCAAATGCCAGGGGATGCAGTCTAGTAGAAGCTTTTAGCAGATAGACATAGTTTTGGCTAATGAAGGTGCTGTAAATACTTTTTAGAAATGGGGATTAGGTTCGGTTGTAGACCTGACCTTTGTCAGCACTGCGCTGGCGCGTGGTATGTCCCGGTGCGTCAACGAACGCTCCACCCATCGATCACGAGACAATCTTCTTTGAGACATGTGTCGAGACATAGGACAAAAACCCATTATGCGCGAAACCGAGAAAGACTTCAGGCTGGTCTGCTTTGGATGGACAGATCTTCATGGAGGTGTGGTTAGATCAACCAGATAAAGCAGGCGCCTCTACGGAAAGAGCCAAAGCATGTGACGGGTCCATGCCTAGAGGGTCCACATACCCCAGTGGAAAACCAAACTACTGGTGGAATGATATTTCCAGCGGCATGGAAGCGGCAGAAGTTGATACTTCTACCTAAACTTGGTAAACCTCCAAATGAACCATCCTCATTTAGACTCCTATATGTGTTCCCCTTCCGGTCGAATCTACGGCGGTGAGTTACGCTGACGAAATAGCGCTGGTTGTTGTCGCAAAGCATCTCGAAGATGCTGAGTCATACTCAGGCGAGGCAATCAGTTCTGTTAAAATTTGGCTAGAGAGGTCTGGTCTGACACTTGCAGAGGAAAAAACGGAAGCGGCCCTCATCACTAAGCGCCGAAAGAGAAATTACGCCTGTGTTAGAATCGGGAATCATATCATCACTTCCAAGCCGACCATCAAATACTTGGGGTGGTAATAGAGAGGAAGCTCAGTTATAAGTAACGCGTGCAGTATATTTGCGACAAATTATATATTGCAAGTGTGACCCTGGCAAGGATGATGTCGAACTTGGGAGGGCCACGGTATATTTCTAGGTTGCTTACAGCCAGAGTGGTGAGCTCAATCATCCTCTATGCTACCCCAGTTCGGAAGGAGGCGGGGGTCTAGAGAAGGACAGCCCTGTGTGTGTGCCCTGGTGCTGGTACTAGAAAATCTAGTGCCGAAAATGGTAGCACATCAAGAGAATGGAGATGCGGTCAAATCCTTGCGGGTAAAAATCTCATACACTGGTGTGTCCAGACAGGCAGACGGACAGGCAGACAGTGAACCGATTTTAATAAGGTTTTGCTTTACACAAACCACAACACAAAAGTCTGAATTTGAAGACATATTAGACAACTTTGTTCTCGACGCGAGGGTTCGATCTACAACAGCAATTGGCGGTGATTGAAGGTGGAAGTGAATTAAGTGGGCAATCAGGGAAACTAATGCAAACGGCCGAAGTTTACGACAGGGTTTTGCCAAGTTAGATATAGTAAACGCATTACATAGAAGTGTGACTAGAAGAACGTACCAGGACAGGTAACTTCACGGAAAGAATTCTTAATGCGACACAATCCAACACCAGAGCGTACGAGGCATCAATGCACATATGCCAATAGAAGGCAGAATAGGCAATAGAAGCAAGAATGAGGCACTGACAGCTTTCAAATGTCTATGAATGCAGCGGTAATTCCTGCAGTAATTAGGCATCAATGGAGGACCCCAGCCGTATGTTGTTTCCGCAGGTGTCCCACTAAGCTCCGTAATGCAACCCTTACATGGAATGTTATATCGAATTATGTCTTAATTTTTTCGGTTCCGAGAGGGGCCACCTTGGTGGGTTTCCCAGATGATAGCACTAGCTGTAGTCGAAAAGCCACTAGGTGATACTGAGTCTTACTCATACGAAACAATCAGTGTTGTTAAGGTTTAATTAGAGCGCACTGGGCACCGTACCGTGTGATTGTGGGAAGAATCCCCGACAAGTATGGCTCAGAGAAAGATGATCCCGAATGCGGGGGAACCGAGCTTCTCACACAGGAAACAAAAACCTACTACCAGGATAGTGAGCCCAATCCTCAATTGGGGAAAGGCACTTCAAATATCATGCGATGGACATCAACTGATGTTCTGGACGAAGTATACTTACCGGGAACTGTGATGCGGAGAATCCTGATTTGCCAGGAAGATTAGGAACCCCGTCGTGGCCAATTGTACTCGAGAAGATTGGGAGATTAGATATGTAGGAACGTAGGATAAAACCAGACATTTTGAAAGCTCTAGTGATGATGTCAACAAAGTGGAAATTGAAACGAAGTTTGTCGTCGAATATTACACCCAGGTCTTTGAAGCAGGTCAGTAGTGAAAGGGGTTGTCCAGTGAGAGAATAGGAAAAGGATGTTGAGTTTCGGGGGTCGTGGAAATTTTCAATTTTCCTCGATTTTCGTGAGTCCCTCGGGCCATCGTTTTTCCGCTATATCTTGCGTTTCGGAGATGGAAGAGTGAAAATTCTTGCATTTCCTGAATCTGGGCCGCCTCCCCGTTCGAACGAGGTATCGCGCGAGGAAACCCGTCGATTTTGCATTTTTGCCAATTTTTACGACCCGGGGTTCGTGGAAATTTTCAATTTTCCTCGATTTTCGTGAGTCCCTCGGGCCGTCGTTTTTCCACTATATCTTGCGTTTCCGACATGGTAGAGTGAAAATTCTTGCATTTCCTGAATCTGGGCCGCCTCCCCGTTCGAACGAGGTATCGCGCGAGGAAATCCGCCGATTTTGCATTTTTGCCAATTTTTACGACCCGGGGGTCGTGGAAATTTTCAATTTTCCTCGATTTTCGTGTCCCTCGGGCCGTCGTTTTTCCGCTATATCTTGCGTTTCCGAAATGATAGAGTGAAAATTCTTGCATTTCCTGAATCTGGGCCGCCTCCCCGTTCGAACGAGGTATCGCGCGGGGAAATCCGTCGATTTTGCATTTTTCCCAATTTTTACGACCCGGGGGTCGTGGAAATTTTCAATTTTCCTCGATTTTCGTGAGTCCCTCGGGCCGTCGTTTTTCCGCTATATCTTGCGTTTCCGACATGGTAGAGTGAAAATTCTTGCATTTCCTGAATCTGGGCCGCCTCCCCGTTCGAACGAGGTATCGCGCGAGGAAATCCGTCGATTTTGCATTTTTGCCAATTTTTACGACCCGGGGGTCGTGGAAATTTTCAATTTTCCTCGATTTTCGTGAGTCCCTCGGGCCGTCGCTTTTCCGCTATATCTTGCGTTTCCGACATGGTAGAGTGAAAATTCTTGCATTTCCTGAATCTGGGCCGGCTCCCCGTCCGAACGAGGTACCGCGCGAGGAAATCCGTCGATTTTGCATTTTTCCCAATTTTTACGACCCGGGGGTCGTGGAAATTGTCAATTTTCCTCGATTTTCGTGTCCCTCGGGCCGTCGTTTTTCCGCTATATCTTGCGTTTCCGACACGGTAGAGTGAAAATTCTTGCATTTCCTGAATCTGGGCCGCCTCCCCGTTCGAACGAGGTATCGCGCGAGGAAATCCGTCGATTTTGCATTTTTCCCAATTTTTACGACCCGGGGGTCATGGAAATTGTCAATTTTCCTCGATTTTCGTGTCCCTCGGGCCGTCGTTTTTCCGCTATATCTTGCGTTTCCGACACGGTAGAGTGAAAATTCTTGCATTTCCTGAATCTGGGCCGCCTCCCCGTTCGAACGAGGTACCGCGCGAGGAAATCCGTCGATTTTGCATTTTTCCCAATTTTTACGACCCGGGGGTCGTGGAAATTTTCAATTTTCCTCGATTTTCGTGAATCACTCGGGCCATCGTTTTTCCGCTATATCTTGCGTTTCCGACATGGTAGAGTGAAAATTCTTGCATTTCCTGAATCTGGGCCGCCTCCCCGTTCGAACGAGGTATCGCGCGAGGAAATCCGTCGATTTTGCATTTTTGCCAATTTTTACGACCCGGGGGTCGTGGATATTTTCAATTTTCCTCGATTTTCGTGTCCCTCGGGCCGTCGTTTTTCCGCTATATCTTGCGTTTCCGACATGGTAGAGTGAAAATTCTTGCATTTCCTGAATCTGGGCCGCCTCCCCGTTCGAACGAGGTACCGCGCGAGGAAATCCGTCGATTTTGCATTTTTCCCAATTTTTACGACCCGGGGGTCGTGGAAATTTTCAATTTTCCTCGATTTTCGTGAATCACTCGGGCCATCGTTTTTCCGCTATATCTTGCGTTTCCGACATGGTAGAGTGAAAATTCTTGCATTTCCTGAATCTGGGCCGCCTCCCCGTTCGAACGAGGTATCGCGCGAGGAAATCCGTCGATTTTGCATTTTAGCCAATTTTTACGACCCGGGGGTCGTGGAAATTTTCAATTTTCCTCGATTTTCGTGAGTCCCTCGGGCCGTCGTTTTTCCGCTATATCTTGCGTTTCCGACATGGTAGAGTGAAAATTCTTGCATTTCCTGAATCTGGGCCGCCTCCCCGTTCGAACGAGGTATCGCGCGGGGAAATCTGTCGATTTTGCATTTTTCCCAATTTTTACGACCCGGGGGTTCGTGGAAATTTTCAATTTTCCTCGATTTTCGTGTCCCTCGGGCCGTCGTTTTTTCGCTATATCTTGCGTTTCCGACATGGAAGAGTGAAAATTCTTGCATTTCCTGAATCTGGGCCGCCTCCCCGTTCGAACGAGGTATCGCGCGAGGAAATCCGTCGATTTTGCATTTTTCCCAATTTTTACGACCCGGGGGTCGTGGAAATTTTCAATTTTCCTCGATTTTCGTGAATCACTCGGGCCATCGTTTTTCCGCTATATCTTGCGTTTCCGACATGGAAGAGTGAAAATGCTTGCATTTCCTGAATCTGGGCCGCCTCCCCGTTCGAACGAGGTATCGCGCGAGGAAATCCGTCGATTTTGCGTTTTTCCCAATTTTTACGACCCGGGGGTCGTGGAAATTTTCAATTTTCCTCGATTTTCGTGAGTTCCTCGGGCCGTTGTTTTTCCGCTATATCTTGCGTTTCCGACATGGTAGAGTGAAAATTCTTGCATTTCCTGAATCTGGACCGCCTCCCCGTTCGAACGAGGTACCGCGCGAGGAAATCCGTCGATTTTGCATTTTTGCCAATTTTTACGATCCGGGGGTCGTGGAAATTTTCAATTTTCCTCGATTTTCGTGTCCCTCGGGTCGTTGTTTTTCCGCTATATCTTGCGTTTCCGACATGGTAGAGTGAAAATTCTTGCATTTCCTGAATCTGGGCCGCCTCCCCATTCGAACGAGGTACCGCGCGAGGAAATCCGTCGATTTTGCATTTTTCCCAATTTTTGCGACCCGGGGGTCGTGGAAATTTTCAATTTTCCTCGATTTTCGTGAGTTCCTCGGGCCGTTGTTTTTCCGCTATATCTTGCGTTTCCGACATGGTAGAGTGAAAACTCTTGCATTTCCTGAATCTGGGCCGCCTCCCCGTTCGAACGAGGTATCGCGCGAGGAAATCCGTCGATTTTGCATTTTTGCCAATTTTTACGACCCGGGGGTCGTGGAAATTTTCAATTTTTCTCGATTTTCGTGAGTCCCTCGGGCCGTCGTTTTTCCGCTATATCTTGCGTTTCCGACATGGTAGAGTGAAAACTCTTGCATTTCCTGAATCTGGGAGAGTTTAAGCGGATAGCACATCCAGTGGCATTTGTTGCTGTTGTTGCTGTGCTTGTTGACCGAACACCAACGGACTAAATTATCAAGATTGGACTGTAAGAGAGCACAGTCCAACGGATACGAAACAGAAGCAAACAATTTAAGGTCGTCTGCTTAAAGCCAATACGGGCAGGTGAGGATGGAGGCGAGGTCATTGCTAAAAAACAGGAAGAGTAGCGGGCCAAGTATAGAGATGTGGGGAACTCCAGAGGAAGGAGAGAAGGAACGAAATGAGTAACCATGAAAAGAAACTTTGCAGGAACGGTATGAGAGATAGGAGGAAAACCAGGAGATGACTGAGGGAGGGAAGTCTAGTAAAGAAAGTTTAGGGAAGAGAATGTTATGGCCAACGGTATCAAAGGCTTTGGAGAAATCGATATAAATAATATGTACCACCTGTCTTGAATTCAAGCATTTAGCAACAAAGAAGGTTTGTGCCGGTGACCGAAGTGCGCAATTAACCAGTCGTTGACGTATCTTTCGAGGATTTTGGAGCAAGAGGAGAGAAGAGAAATGGGGCGGGAGTTCACAGCAAGAGAAGAGTCTCCGCTCTTGAGGATAGGGATGATATGCGCCTCTCTCAAAAGACGGGGAAAGTAGCATTCATCTAAACTTTTGTTATAGATTATACTCAGGGGAAGGTAACTGTGTTTTCGACAGTTAAGGAGGAAGAGTTTAGGAAGCTCCCACGCGTCTATTTAACATTGGATGCATACTGAATATTCCTTTTGGTTAGCACCGAGATAGAAGATGATCCCAAACTCAAACCAACTCAAACCAACTTACGCTTCTATCCAGATGAAAATTTCTATAGGTGGTGTCAAATTCTCCATACAAAGTCTTCCAGCCTTCACAGATGGATCCCTCGCTGACGAGTGCACAAGCGTAGAACAGCACAAATATATCAGAAAAGTTCCAAACCATTGTCACCGCAGAGACGGAAAGCATGTCAAACTGTCCAGTTGTGAATGCCAATTTGAGAAGATGATAACATTGATATAGTCCAAAAACATTGTTTATGAATAAAAAGGCGACAATGCCTAGGTGCACAAAGGGTGTGATGTAGCTGATTCGTTGTACTGACAGATGGATTGCAGAGTTGAGGTCCAGGAGTTCGTCAATGGCTGCGCTGAATTTACAATCATTGCAAAGGATCATTCCAGATGAAAAGTTGAAGCGCTGCTTCCGAATTGGACTTTGATGCTTCAAGTTGTTGAAAACAGTGGCCAGACGGTCGTTGACGGTATCATATAATAATCGGCAAGAAATGTTCCTCAAACTCCATGCATTAACTATTACAAAAAGCTGGCCGTAGCAGAAAAGCAGGACACAGGCGAAATTCATCACAAAATAATGGTGACCACCAAAAATGAAAATGAAGATTGCACTCAACTGGTTCACTGGAAGGACGCACTTTAAGGTAATTATTATGAAGAGTAAGGTATGCTTGGGTGCATGGTTATTCACATCCTCTAAGATCTCTGCTATGTTAGTATGTTCATTTAAGATGTCTATATTTTCGTCCTGCTTTCTAAATCGTCCTACAAAAGTAGTCACAGAAATCGCGTACAATAAAAAGCACTGCGCTCTTACGGCCATCCCGAAAACATCCGTCGGTTGTGCCGGCAAAAGCTGGAATAATAAATGTAACGAAAATGGCATCGACACTAAAACGAATCCGTTAACAAGAAGGAAATATGCATTCCCAAAGGTAGAAACTTCAAGGCGATTCGTCCTTCGGTTATTTTTATAGGGATAAATCGCGAGAACCTTCGCATATACAACCATTGCGGTGATCAAGATTATCATGAGATACTTTAGTTGAAAATTCATTCTAAAGAGAGGTTACTTAACAATGTCAAAGACTAGAACGCGTAATGTGCACTGAAAGTGAAAGTCCTGTGTGGAAAACTAATCAACTAATGACTGCATTGCTTCACAAGCTTTCCTCATAGTAAATGGCCGTTTGAATGAAAATCATTACAATGAAATTAGTAACCCTTCCTCATCCTGCTCTGACATATCGATCCTAGTAGTTCGGCGGTGGAGTATTTTTTGGATAAAAAGGATTAACCAATATTTAGGAACATGAAAATGTTTTCTGGCTTATTATCCTCTCAAACTTTTACCATTTTAAGGAGTTTTGCTTTAATTTGTATGGTGGAAGAAAAGCATTGCACATATTCGACGTTCTTCAGTGTGGCCACGACTTTACGACGTTGACAACAATCTTTATCTTGTCCAGGGATTATCTGAACGAAGTATGCATTTAATAATATGCAATATTCCTTCGTTTTCTCCCGTTCTAACACTCCTTAGCTTTCCCACCACTTTCAATTTACTCATTCCGGTCCCATTTTAATCATTACTAATGGCGCCCAACGTAGCGAAAAGCCGCGGCCACTACAAGGCAGCTCAGTCTCCGAGACCTGCTCAAGGAAAGACAGCTAGAGACCAGTGAGGCAATCACTGCTGATAAGCGGCCGGGAATTTGAGTCCTGTTCGAGGAAAGGTGTTGAAAGATCCAGAGAGTGGGTTAAACTTTGAGGTCCTTCGCGTGAGCGACGCCTAGATTACGGCGTATTGAATTTTAGCACTCTTGTACTTAATCTTTATTGTAGGGGAGTGAAAAGCATTTTTTGCAAACCGTTTTCCAAGTTTAGCTGAATAAGATAGGAGTTAACACGACCAATTTGACGAGCCATCCCGCAAATGTGGTATGACTGCTTTTCAAAAATAAGTGACAGATTTTTTCTATGCAAATGTCGCATCACGACCTGCGAGCATGTCTCGAGATCCCTGCGGGTGTAGAACTCTGGCGTCATATGTCGGGCGGATGAAGTTGTCTGCAGTTTCGAAACCGTGTCCCTAAGCAGACGCAATATGCTGGAGTTGCTTAACCCTTCCATGATATCCAGCACAGGGTCGGCGGGGAATCGCCGATTCTCCCCGTACACCATCTCTCGGTGGGCTGTTCGAAGGCCGAGGAAGATGAAAGGCAAGGACCATCAAGGCGGCGTTTAGCGTCCGGTGCCAACGACCTCGCATCCCATTGGACTATGGATAGTATGCCACCAAAGTACTACATAGGGCCTCACACTTGATTGTGCGTATGCCAGTCAGAATTATTGCCTCAGGCTACCACGTAAACGTGTCGATGATTGTGAGGCAATACCTGTAACTGTGTGAGTCTGGCAAAGAACCAATGATGTCGAGGTGCATGGTGTGGAAGCGCTTGGTGGACCGAGGAAATACGCCTACTTCCTTTCTTACCTGCTTGTTGATCTTACACTTCTGGCACGCTATTCACTGTGTGGCGCAAGAGTTCCCTAGTCATAGACGGCCAGAAGCATTTTCTAGTGACTAACCAGTTCATTGTCCTGATGCCTCGGTGTCCAAGATCATGTACTGCGTGGAATACTTCCTTGCGAAAATCCGTCAAAATAAATGGTTTAGGTCCCTTGTCTGAGGTCTCACAGAATAAGTAGGAGTTTGAGCCGAAGATAGGAAACTCCTTGAACCTGTATTTGGACTTTGCCCTCGACAACGACATTGTCTTCCTCAGACCATCAAATACTTGGGGTGATAATTGACAAGAAGCTCAGTTATAAGCAACGCGTGCAGTATATTTGCGACAAATTATCTGCTGCAAGTGTGGCCCTGGCAAGGATGACGCCGCAAGCACATTACATAGAAGTGTGACTAGAAGAACCTACTAGGGCAGGTAACTTCACGGAAAGAATTCTTAATGTGACACAATCAATCACCATAGCCATACGACGCATCAATGCTCATACCCCAGTAGAAGACCCAATTACTGGGCAAACACTGATCTGACCAGCATTCGACCAGACGAACCTGTTAAGGAATTGTACATGGGATCTATCAGGTGCAGAAGGAGCATTCAGCCCGTAGTGGCCCATTGTATTCGAGAAGATTGGGAAGTGATCAACTGCATGATTAGATATTTATATTCATAGTAAAATGAGTAATGCGAAGAGGCTAGGAAAGCGCGGTAACAAGTTCCCAGTTTAGAACGGGGTAGTGGGTGACGAAGGTGGTTTTAGGGAGTAAAATTCCAACATGCTAGCGTGTCTAAGTCTATATCTTTTGACGATTTCCACTTAATTTATTTATTTATCTATTTAATGAGGACAATACACAGAAAATAAAAAAAGTGAAAAGTGAATGGCATATTTTACCCTTAAAACTAGAGAAGGAAATAGAGTCAAAGGACCCAAGCTGTAGTGCGTTGTAAGACCGGCATAGCCTCGGGATCGGAAAGTGGAAGTAAATCTCGAGCTCCGCGAAGGGTACTTCAGAAATGTCCGCACTGCGTGTGTTATTAAACGAGGCGAGGTGGAAAGAGTACACATATCAAGGGAGATACGGCTTTATTGTAGGGAGGGGAAATTGAGGGTGCGGAGTCGTGACGGATAATCAACCCGTGGAAGGTTCTCTTTGTAAAAGAGGGTCCGGGTGAATTTGCGTTGCACAACTTCAAGAGCGCGGCAGCCACGAATGCGGAAGGGGGACCAGACTACACAGCAATATTCAAGGATGTTTCTCACAAGGGAATTGAAAAGTGTTAAGGAGGGCTGGATTGAGGTAAAGTCGGAGGAGGAACGTAGGATAAAACCAGACATTTTGGATGGTTGATGATGTCAACGAAGTGGGAATAGAAACGAAGTTTGTCGTCGAATATTACACCCAGGTCTGTAAAGCGGGTCAGTAGTGAAAGGGGTTGTCCACTGAGAAAATAGGAAAAGGATGGGGGGAGACGGTTTAAGCGAATAGCACATCCAGCGGAATTTGTTGACATTCGGTGTTAGCTTGTTGACTGAACACCAACGGACTTAATTATCAAGGTTGGACTGTAAAAAAGCATAGTTCAGCGGTGACGAAACAGAGGCGAACAATTTAAGGTCGTCTGGGTAAAGCAAATACGGGCAGATGAGGATGAAGGCGATGTCATTGATCAAAAACAGGAAGAGTAGTGGGCCAAGTATAGAGCCTTGGGAAACACCAGAGGAAAGAGAGAAGGAACGAGATGAGCAACCGTGGAAAGAAACTTTTCAGGGACGGTTTGAGAGATAGGGGGAAAACCAGGAGATGACTGAGGGAGGGAAGTCTAGTAAAGAAAGTTTAGAGAGGAGAATGTTATGGTCAACGGTATCAAAGGCTTTGGAGAAATCGATCCAATCGAATAGTATGTACCCAACTCCGCCATGCTTTTAACATAGTATGCTAGTCTCAAGCCCAGGTTAAGGCAACATACTCTGTACTATCCTCAGTAAAACAAAAATAAAATGCTGAGATCAGGGAAAGAGATAAATAGAGTATAGTTGGAGTTATTCTACTATGCTAAATCCTACCTGATATCTCTTGGTGACAGGCCCCGCGACAGGTCGACCAAGAAAATGCATACAATGTCGTTACAAACATGATGAATGGATTGAGTCACAAGCCTCGGAGAAATGCTAGGGCGTCCACCTCAGTCGACGCGGCAGGCCGGGCTCCGGTCCTGTCGAGAAATGGGCAAGGGTTCTTGACGCATGGACGGCGTCAGGACATAAGCAAGTTAGTCCGCACACAACGAACAAAACAAATACGTGTCTGCACGCTAAATGTTGGTACCCTAACTGGAAAGATCGAGGAACTCGCAAGAGCCCTTCGGAAAAGGCGCATTGATATCTGCGCTCTGCAAGAAACCCGATGGTCTGGTGCCAAAAGCTGCAACATTGAACGCGAACGCGGTGAAAATGGCTACAAACTTCTCTATTTTGGTAACCCACACACTCAATATGGTGTTGGCATTGCCATTTCAGAGGGTTTCCGTGATGCTATGGGTCCCCATGCTCTCTCCATTTACATGTGATCAAGCACTCAACACTTTCTATACCATATTATCTGATCTTCTTCCTTGTTACGTTCCCTCCTCTCCTAAGTGCTTACGCTCTTACCTCGTCTGGTTCACCACTGAAATTCACAAAAAACTACGTCAAAAACAGACTGCGAGAAAGAAGTTCCTGTCTTCTAGAAACGTTGCTGACTTAGTTTTTTTCAAATCCCTTCGTTCCTCGGTCAAATCCTTAATACGTAAGTCCAGAAACGAATATTTGTCCAGCGTGGACTCACTAAAGCGCGGAAATCTGAACCCTTTCTGGTCCCATTCGCAACTCCCGCTGACCTGCTCAGTTATACCCTCCGTCCATTAAATTCTCTGGCTTCTCAGCTAACTCCCCCCAACGATCTTGTGATTTACTCTGCCGCTACTTTTCGTCAGTCTATGTTCCTCCTCCTTCCTCCGAATCCCTCCCGATAGTAGATGTAGCCTGCCCCGCATCGCCTACCATTCCCCTTCTTACTCCTATCCTTGTCGAATACCTCATTGGCGAACTTGATGCCAAGGTCGGACCTGGCTACGATGGTCTTCCAAACCTCTTTTTGATCAAAACTGGTAAGTCCATCTCCCTTCCCCTATCTCTTATTTTCAACAAAAGCCTTGAAGAGAATCATTTTCCCAGCTTATGGAAAGAGGCTCTCATTATCCCCATTCACAAAAGTGGCGATCGTTCGCTTGCCGAGAATTACCGTCCCATTTCCCTCCTCTCCTCCTGTTCCAAAATCCTGGAAAGATATGTCAGCGACTGGTTGTCCGCCCACTTTGGCCAACACATAGTGAAAGAACAACACGGCTTCGTTAAACGTGGGTCCACTGCCTCCAACCTGCTTGACTTTACCAACTTTGTCGCCAAATGTCTAAATTCACGGCAAGAAGTGCATACCATTTACACTGACTTCGCGAAAGCCTTCGACACTGTAAATCACAAGATACTTCTATCCAAACTCTCGTCCATAAACGTTCTCATACCACTTGTTTTATGGCTTGCCTCTTACCTTTCCAACCGACCCTGCCGCGTCTCTTTTGACGGCTGTACTTCCCGCTCCTTCTCCCCGTCTTCTGGCGTCCCACAGGGGTCTATTCTGGGTCCTTTGCTCTTCTCTTCTTTAAGAAAAGCTTCCCTCGTGTGGATTACCCCTCCCGCCTCCGCTTTCTAAACCTTCCCTTCCTACAACAGCGTAGATCCTATCTGGATCTATGCACATTCTTTAAACTTTCCTCGGGCCTGATGGACTGCTCCGCCGCTGACGAGATCACCTGCCGTCCTGCGTCTTATAATACACGTAACGCAGATATTTTCAACGTGCCCTTCGCGGAGCTCCAAGTCTATTTTCATTCCCCGTTTCCCAGGCTTTGCCGAAATTATAATGCAAAACAGCTTGGTCCTTTTAACTTCCCTACTTTAAGAAGTTTTAAACGTAGGATAAGTTTTTTGCTGTCTCCTCCTCCTGAGGATAATAATTAATTGGAATTCTTTCTGTTTGTTGTCCGTTAATTAAATAAATTAAAAATTAAATTAAAGAAGTCGAACGATTTGATGATCGGCTGATGAAGCTGACCATTATATCAGCTGATCGCACTATTCACTTCTTCACCGCGTTTGCACCACAGGTCGACCTGATGCCAAGAAAGATGCCTTCTGGCAACTTCTCAATAAAAAAACTTGTCACCTGCCTACTGACGACTATATTATCATTGCCGGCGACCTTAATGGTCATGTGGGTGAAAAGGCAGGCGGTAACAGGTGCCATGGGGGAAGGGGGTTCGGAGCGCGCAATGAAGGTGGACCTTGTACTTATGAATATATAGTTCATCAAACGATTGTCTCATCTTCCCACATTTTATAGTGGGAACAGTAAAACGCAAATCGACTATATTTCCATAAGACGCCAACATTTTACCACTGTCACTGATTGCAAAGTCGTTCCCTATGAGACCATCGCACCTCAACATCGGCCGTTGATTGCTGTCCTGCGAATTAAGCCACCGATAAAACGGCGTGAGGAACGCACTGGCCCGCCGCGCATTAAATGGTGGCGATTTGGTGAGAAGAAAGAAGAAACGGTCTCACTCATATGATTGCCAACCATTACGAATGTGGAAGAATCATGGAACCAAATGAAAGACACGATCCATAAAGCGACCTCTGCAACCCTCGGGGTCACGAAGCCGGGTAAGCGGCACATCAAACGAGATACTTGGCTTTGGAATGATGATGTTGAAATGAAGGTCCGTGAAGAGAAACGCCTCTACCACAAATTTCTCGACGATAAAACGCCTGCTAATTGGCAAATTTATAAAAATGCCAACCGGGAAGCAAAGAAAGCGGTCGCTGTCACCCGAGCGAACCATTTCAAAAATCTTTACGATAAATTGGACACTCGGGATGGCGAAAGAGATCTGTATCGACTTGCTAAAAACCACAATGAACGCACACAGGATATCGAACACTTCTGTTGTGTTAATGACAAGAACGGTACTTTGCTTACCAACCATCGAGTCGCAACGGATAGATGGCGAGAATACTTCGAGCAGATTTCAACTGAAGAATTTGCTCATCCTCCACTTCTACAATCATTGCCGACATTTGGAGCAGTTCTACCAGTCAGCGCAACTGAAGTCAAGGAGGCAATAAAACAAATGAAATCGGGGAAAGCCAGAGAACCTGACGACATGGCATCTGAGCTCTGGAAAGCGAAAAGCTGGGACCCAACACTGTGGCTCAGTGAATTCTTTAACCGGGTTATTCAGGAAGGAAGAACACCATCTGACTGGCAAGAAAGTACCACTGTTCCTATACGGAAAAAGAAAGCCCAGCAGAATGTTCAAATTACTGTCCGATCCGGTTACTTTCCCATACCATGAAGATTTTTGAACGCATTCTTGACAACCGTATTCGCGAAATCGTTGAAATAACCGTGAATCAAGCCGGATTTGTCAAGAACTGCGGAACTACTGACGCAATACACGCTGCGCAGTTACTCATGGAGAAACACCGTGAGAAGCATCGCCCTCTCTCTTTACATTGCCTTTCTGGATCTAGAGAAAGCGTTTGACCGTGTACCACACGAACTCATCTGGTATGCTTTACGATAACACTTCGTGCCAGAAGAACTCGTGCGCTGGGTTCAATTGCTCTACCACGATCCGAAAAGTAAAGTTCGAAGTATGGCGGGTGTATCAAAACCGCTTCGTGTCTCTGTTGGTGTTCATCAAGGAAGTGCTATCTCACCACTCCTCTTTGTCCTTGTTATGGACACCGTCATACGGGATATCCAACGTCCAGCGTCCTGCACACTGCTTTATGCAGATGATGTTTTCCTAGCATCTGATAGCAAAAATGATCTCGAGCAACTTGTTCAAAAATGGAATGATCGCCTCATGCAACACGGTCTCAGATTGAATTTAAACAAAACTGAATTTTTGACGACCGATCCCCATGAAACAGGCAGAATCACTGTCAGCGGCAGTGATCTGCCCAGAACTGAGCGATTTAAATACCTCGAGTCAACGCTATCAACCAATGGAGAACTGCGTTATGAAATTGCTTCACGCATTAACGCAACCTGGATGAAGTGGCGTTCCACAACTGGTGTTCTTTGTCATCGACGTATCAACGAATGTCTCAAATCTAAAATTTACCGCAATGTCGTCCGTCCAGTCGCTCTCTATGGTTCTGAGTGTTGGCCGACCATAAAAGACAATGAACGGCGTCTTGCGGTAAAGGAGACGAAGATGCTACGTTGGACTAGTGGCGTCACACGTTTAGATCACATCCGAAATGAGGATATCCGCGATCGTTATGGGGTTGCACCGATCGTGGAAAAGTTGCGAGAGAGGCGTCTTCGATGGTATGGTCACGCAATTCGTACAAACGAGAATTCACTTGCTAAGATTGGTCTGAACATCGAGGTCGATGGTAAACGACCAAAAGGCAGACCTAAACAACGGTGGCTTGATACGCTGAATGGGGATTTGAAAGCCTCGAGATTGCACCCAGATCAGGCATTCGATAGAGCCAAATGGCGAAGCCGATCACGACGAGCCGACCCCGCTTGTGAAGGGGATAAAGGCTGAAGAAAAAGAAAATATAAATAGTATGTACCTCCTGTCGTGAATTCAAGCATTTAGCAGAGTTGGTAAAGACCAGAAGGTTGGAAGCCGTAGATCTTTGTTTTAGGAAATCATGCTGCACTTTGACAATGAGGTGAGCGAAGTGGGCGGTCAACCAGTCATTGGCGTATCTTTCGAGGATTTTAGAACAAGAGGAGAGAAGAGAAATGGGCCTATAGTTCACAGCAAGAGAAGGGTCTCCGCTCTTGAGGATAGGGATGATAAGCGCCTCTTTCCAGAGACGGGGAATGTAACACGGGGTAACAGGGGGAGGGAAATGTGTTTTCTAAAGTTAAGGAGCAAGATGTTAGGAAGCTCCCATGCGTGTATTTAACATTGAATGAATACTGAATATTCCTTTTGGTTAGCACCGAAATAGAAGATGATCCCAAACTCAAACAAGCTCAAACCAACTTACGCTTCGATCCAGGTGAAAATTTCTATAGATGGTGTCAAATTCTCCATACAAAGTCTTCCAACCTTCACAGATGGATCCCTCGTTGACGAGTGCACAAGCGTAGAACAACAAAAATATATCAGAAAGGTTCCAAACCACGATCACCGCAGAGACGGAGAGCATGTCAAACTGTCCAGTTGTGAATGCCAATTGCAGAAGATGATAACATTGGTATAGTTCAAAAACATTGTTTATGAATAAAAAGGCGACAATTCCCAGGTGCACGGCGGGCGTGACGTAGCTTATTCGTTGTACTGACAGGTGGATTGCAGAGTTGAGGTCCAGGAGTTCGTCAATGGCTGCGCTGAACTTACAATCATTGCAAAGGATCATTCCAGATGAAAAGTCGAAGCGCTGCTTCCGAATCGGTCTTTGATGCTTCAAATTATTGAAAACAGTGGCCAGGCGGTCGTTGATGGTATCGTATAATAATCGGCATGAAATGTTCCTCAAACTCCATGCATTAACTATAACAAAAAGCTGGCCGTAGCAGAAAATCGGGACACAGGCGAAATTCATCCAAAAATAATGATAGCCACCACCAAGAATGAAAATGAAGATTGCACTCAACTGGTTCACTGGAAGGATACACTTCAAGGTAATTATTATGAAGAGCAAGGTATGCTTGGGTACATGGTTATTCACACCCTCTAAGATCTCTGCTATGTTAGTATGTTCATTTAAGATGTCTATATTTTCGTCCTGCTTTCTAAATCGTCCTATAAAAGTAGTCACAGAAATCGCGTACAATAAAAGGCACTGCGCTCTTAAGGCCATCTCGAAAACATCCGTCGGTTGTGCAGGCAAAAGCTGGAATATGAAGTATAATAAAAATGGCATCGACACTAACACGAATCCGTTAACAAGAAGAAAATATGCATTCCCAAAGATGGAAATTTCAAGTCGATTCGTCCTTCGATTGTTTTTATAGGGATAAATCGCGAGAATCTTCGCATATACAACCATTGCGGTGGCCACGATTACCATGAGATACTTTAGTTGAAAACTCATTCCAAAGAGAGGTTACTTGACAATGTCGAAGATTACAACGCGTAATGTGCACTGAAAGTGAAAGTCCTGTGTGGAAAACTAATCAACTAATGACTGCCTTGCTCCACAAGCATTCCTCATAATGAATGGCCGTTTGAATGAAAATCATCAGGAAATGAAATTAGTAATGCTGTCGTCATTCTGCTCTGACATATCGAGCCTATCAATTCGGCGGTGGCGTATTTTTTAGATAAAAAGGATTAACCAATATTTACCAATACCAATCGTCCCCAAGAGCAAAGAAAACCTCAACCACCTGACCAAGACGACTACATATAGAAGATTCGTCTCTCGGGGCACTGCTTTAATTTGTACGGTGGAACAAAAGCATCGCACTTCTTCAGTGTGGCCGCGACTTTGCGGCATTAACAACAATCTGGTCCCAACACTCCTTAGCTTTCCCAATTTACTACTTTATCCACTCCCATCACATTTTAATCATTACAAATAGCGGTCAACGTGGCGTTAAACTATCGCCAATCCAGGGCAACTGGGTTTCCGAAAGCCGCTCAAGGAAAGACAGCTAGAGGCCAGTGACGCAATCACTGCTGATAAGCGGCTGGGTATTTGAGTCCTGTTCAAGGAAAGGTCTCAAAAGATCGAGAGAGTGGGTTAGACTTTGATGTCCTTCGCGTGAGCGACGCCCAGATTACGACATTACGCCCTTTCCAACTCGTATTGAATTTTGGCATTTTTGTACTTACTCTTTATTGTCGGGGAGTGAAAAGCACTTTTTACAAACCGTTTATGAAGTTTACCTGAAAAGATAGGAATTAACGCGACCAATTCGACGAGCCATTTCCCAGATGTGATATGACTGCTTTTCAAAAATAAGTGACAGAATCGCACAAACCCTAATGAAGACCTGCGAGCATGTCTCGAGGTCCCTGGGGGTGTAGAACTTCGACCTCATATGTCGGAAAGGTGGTGTTGGCATCAGTTTCTAAACCGCATTCCTAAGCCGACGCAGTATGCTGGAGTCAGTTAACCTGGCTCTGATATCCAGCATAGAGTCAGCGGGGAGTCGCATCCCCGTACAATATCTCCGTGGTGCTGGCCGCGAACTCCTCACGATGAGCCATGAAGGCCGAAGAGGACGAAAGGCAAGGACTGCGACCATGAGGAATCGTCACGATCCTTTAAGGCTGTCTTTAGTGTAGGCGGAACCAATGTTCCAACATCCCATTGGAATACAGATGGAATGCAGCGGTCCTGTGACGTTTGAAACCCAGAGGCTTGCCTAACTTCGAGAAAATTCCTTGGACCTGGAAGGCTTCCGCGCATGATTGTACCATAATGTCAGTCAAGTATTGCTTCAGGCCACCGCGTAACCCCGTCGATAATTGTAAGTCAATACCTGTATCCGTGCGCGACCGGCAAAAGGACAACGATGATGAGATGGATGGTGTGAAAGTGATTGGTTGACAGAGGGACTCCGCCTACTTCCTTTTTTAAGTGCTTTTTGATCTTATACTTTTGCAATGTGATGCACTGTCTCGCCCAAGAGTTTAGGTCTTTGTTCACGGACGGACAAAATTATTTTCCAGTGACTAACTGATTCGTCGTCCTGATGTCTGGATGCGCAAGATCGTGGACTGCGTGAAATACCTCCTTGCGACCATCATCCGGAATAAATGACCTAGGCCTGAGGTCTCGCAGAGTAAGTACGAGTTTGAGCCGAAGATAGGAAACTTCTTGATCTTGTATTTGACATTTGCCCTCAAGCTCTGAAGCTCTGCGTCGTTTTTCTGCGCCTCGACGATTGCCTAATAATCAACCGCGGCAGGGATTGTAACCTTCGAGATTCGTGACAAACAGTTAGCAATAACGTTGTCTTGTCCAGACAGGTGTTGAATGTCGGAAGCAAACTGGCTGATAAAGTTACCGAAGTTGGCGAGGAGACGCTTTGTCGAGCTTTTTTTTTAAAGCACAAACGTAAAGGGCTTGTGGTCCGTGAAGTCAGTAAACAGCCTGCCCTCAAAGAAGAAACGAAAATATTTAATGAAGAGGTACGCGGTGAGTAGTTCAAGATCAGAGGTGCTGTAGTTTAGTTGAGATGGGTTGAATTGTTTCGAAAATATACTCAACGGTTGCCCGGTTTGGTTCACCTATTGGTGCAGAACGGCGTCTACCGCTGTTTTTGAGGCATCATCAAACACAACTGGGGTACATCTGGTTAAGGAAATGCCAGTAGTGTTGCATCAACAAGCTGTTGTTCCACAGTTTCAAACGCCTGAACGGGCTCAGCAGACCTCGCAACCTCCCGGGAGCCTTTCGTTTTGGACCCAGACAAGTAAACTTTCAGGATCGCTTGGAAATGAACGGCATTTGGCACGAAACGCCGATAGAAGTTTAACTTGCCCAAGAACCTTCGCAGATCCTTCACCGTGATTGGCAGGAGAAATTTTTTGATCGCTTGAACTTTGTCTGGGTCTGATTGAATTCCGTTGCTCGTGATCATCTTTCCGAGAAATTTCACCTGCTTCTGTAGGAATTTGCATTTTTCAACGTTCAGAACGAGCCCGGCCTCAAGAAGACATTGAAAAATGCACTGAAGATGGTCCAAATTTACAAATTTGGAAGAAGAGGTGACCAAAACATCATGGATGAGTCGAATAGGGTATCGGTTGGGAATTCTTTGAGCATTCAGACGACTGTAACCTCCGCAAGGCCTCCATTCGCTGTTTGGCTTAGGGGATCATATGGAGTGGAGATGGCCAACAGCTATATCGAGATCATCGGGCTCTTTCTTTGCAACAGCTAGCTTTTGGGGTGGCAGGGGACGCACCTTTGAGGAGATTGAGGAATCGGAAAGCACGAATACGATGGACCACAATGCCCTCGAAACCAATGGAAAGAGTGTCGTTTGTGCAGGTGAAAATTGCGCGACCCCCCACCTGTCTCATTTTCCGAATTAGCTGGCTGGGGGTCGCTCAGCATCAGCTCGTTCAGCGAGTGATTCACTTTCGCTTCCTTACTTACTGACAGCCGACGTATGAACTGCTCCTTTGGCCGGTCGTAAAAGCCGTCCTCTAACACTTCCGCGACTAGCCCGATGGTGTTTTCGTCGAGACTGATAAGCGTGTTATTAAGAAGCGTGGCGTCCGTTGTGACGCCTGTGAGCGCAAATTGCGTCTCAGTTGGTGGAACTACGCCACCGGATTGCGCCACCAAAAGGGGGCACCCTAATTACTACCGTTGCCACAGAGAGGTACTACGCCTTCCGCGGTTTTTCCTTCTCCCGACATGTAGTGCTAGTGAGCGAAGTCGAGGTGGAACATCGATGCGGAACTTGACGACGGTCGGAGAAAAAAGAAATCAAAGGAGCAAAATCACGCCCCCAAGCTACAAAATCATCACAGCCACACATAGAACCACCCAAGCGGCAGCACAGAAAGCGTCGGTTTCCTACAAACAATGATTGGTGGGGTCAAATCCGGGTAAGCCACAATAAATGGGTCCGAGCGCTTCAAGACGGTGGAAGGACTGGAAGTCGGGACGTCTAAAGTTGTGGTGGATATTGGGTTTTGCGGCCCCCTCCCCCAGGGGAGCGCCCCCGCCCCCCCCCCTTTTTGTGGGAGCTCGCAGCGGGGCACTGTGGCTTCATGATGTTAGAAGTTCGACAGCCGTAGCAAAAACGAACGACGTAACTACCCCGTGCAATTTCGCCACTGGCTGTTCGACAGTGTGGCTTCGACCTCCACTTTCCGAATGCCAAGGAGGTCCTGGTTTGCCATTACACAGGAAGTTCCTGCCGCATCAACTTCCTACAAATGGCATTTTGGACATTGAAATTTTACTCTCTGGCGTACGATCCTGCAATCTTGCTGGTTTAAAATGTTCGACCCATCCACGTAGCTTATGAATTGAAGCTATGTGAGTAGGAAAAATGTTCGACCCATCCACGTAGCTTATGAATTGTAGCTATGTGAGTGGGAAAGATGATTTCGACAAGCAAACTGGGCTGCAGGATCTCAACCAGTTCAGTCTCCTTGGGCGGTTCCTGGAATCTTGACACTAGACGTCGAGTGTCTCGGTAAAAATCCACGAGGGATTGCCATTTGTTTTGGGTCCGGCTTCGGATCGCCTCCTAGAGATTAATATCTGGCAGTCGATCTGGAAATTGATAAAGGAGAGCGTCCTGCAGATCCGGCCATCAAGCGTCCGGATTGGCTTGCTGGTATTCTCAGTACCCTCCTACTCCTCGCTACCGTGTAACATCATGTACAATGATCTTTTTAACCTTCGGTTCTGGAAGAGTCCACGGTGGTAGGTTACGCTGACGACTTTGTAGTGGTTGTGGTTCGCCAAATGGCGAAACCGATCACGACAAGCCGATCCCGCTTGTGAACGGGAGAAAGGCTGAAGAAAAAGAAAAAAAAAAGAAGAAGAGTGTAGTGGTTGTGGCTGCAAATTATCTCGAAGATGTTAAGTTGCACTCATGCGAATCAATCAGTGCTGTTAAGGCTTGGTCGGTTAGCACTGATTTAGCAATCCCAGAGGAAAAGACCGAGGCGGACCTGATCACCAAGTTAGCCATCAAATACTTGGGAGAGATGATAGACGCAAAGCTCAGTTTTAAGCAGCATATGGAGTATATTTGCGAAAACGCATCTGCCGCTATTATGGCTCTGGCAAGGATGATGCCGATTGTAGGAGGTTCCATCTTGCTGTATGTAGTATCAATTTGAGATTAGTGCTGCATATTTTATTTAACACACATAAAGTGAGTACGGTCTATAGAAGAACAGTCCTCAAGGTATGTTCTGCCTTCCGGACCGTCTTAGATGATGAGGTTCCAGTCATTTTAGGAATCGTGCCGATTGACATCTTTGTAGATGAGATCACGAACATATATAATATCAAGTCCATCTTTATCGGAAGTGAAAAAGGCCGAAAGGGAGAAATCTATAATTAGGCAACAACGATGGGACCACTCAATAAAAGACCGGTGGACACATAGGTTGATCTCTAAAGTCGGGGAATGGACCAGTTTCTCACCAGTCATCGCGGATACCGTCAATACATCTTAGGTTTAAATTGGATACCTCACCTGAGGACCCAGCGCACGTATTCTTCCAATGACCGAAATTCGTGGAAGAAGGGAGAAAACTCTAGGTACAATGCCATCATCGAAAAATGTTGCCGGGAGAATTTTAGTTTGCCCGGAGGATTGGGATGGGATCAACTCCATGATCGCAACGATCCAAAGTCAACTGTGAAAATCGGAAGAGGTCAGGAAGGCGGGGTTACAATTGCCGCGGATAGAAGGAAGTAGGCCTAGCGAAAGTAAGCTAACTCCACCTTGTGATGTAATACCTAAGGGTGGTTTCAAGGGATAGCGGGGTAGTCGGAGGTAGTTTTAGTGGGTAAAAATCCTACGCTATAGTGTGTTCAGGCCAGTGTCTTTTGTAGATTTCCATCTCCTTAACAAGAAAAGGCAAGCAGACGGGCAGGGAACCGACTGATTACCTGATTCACTGGCAGATCTCTTACAGCAGGGGGAGTAGGCGTCCGAGGTCATTGGCCCAAGGAAAACGCGCTTTGAACCAATGGGTAAGCACACCAGCATATTTCAGACGGAAATAAACACTGTGGACAGATTACCTCCTTCAACCAGGAAAGGAACTAGAAGGGGCAGAACATTGAGGCACTTAGGTCCTACCAGGTAAAGTACAAACTGGTATGCCTTAACAAACTGATCACGCTCGTCTCGCTCAATAAGGTCTGGATATCCTGGGTTCCAAATCGCTTTAGGTTAAAAGATAATGAGGTAACGGATGATCTAACCAGGAAAGGAGCAAGGATGCCGCTAGTTAGATCAGATCCCTCATGACTACGACGCTGAAAAACCAAGAAGAACGGCTGAGGGAACTGTACTGGGTGCACCTGCCCGTAACGGGAACAACCAAGGGTGCTCATGGGGGATACGAGTGCAAACCGTGTAAAGGTTGCTTAAACCTTACCAAGAAAAGCCTCCAGATCACAGTGGGAATCACTACAAGCTAAACTATTACCTGGAGAAGCTAGGGATAGGTACGGGTGCTGTAGATTCTGTGAGGAGAGTAATGAAACGTTCACAAATGTTCTCGTAAAGTGTCCGGCACTTGTGCAAAGTGGGTTCAGGCTCCTGGGACAATACTTGATATAGGATGCCAGGTTGAAACACTTGGAAGTAGGGAAAATGGAAGGTGAGAAGTTCTGTAAAGTATGGTTGACCAAAAAATGAAACAAAATAGATTACTTACACTTCTGTCTAAATATACGTTGCTGTAAGATGTGTTGAACTGTGCGTAGAGATATCTCCAGCTGCTCCAAAGTGACCCTTCATTCACTAATGAGGAAACATAAAATAGCACAAAAATATCAAGCAAATTCCATCCTATAGTCATGCCAAATGGGATCGCTATCCGAAAATCCTGTTTCGCAAAAGCCACCTTCAGGACGTAATAGAGTTGGAAGAGTCCTACGATGTTATTGATAAACAAAAACCCGATAATGAGGAACAACAGGTAATCAACATTTTGAATAGTTTCTTGTAACATGGCGCAAAGAAAAGAATGCAATTCCGCCAGTTTGTCAATGGTGGCACTAATTTCACAGCCGTTAAAGAGGATCAACCCTTGGGAAAAATGGGTTTTTCGAGCATCTTTGACATTCTTGCGTTCTAGGCTGGTGATGGTCCTAATAAGTCTGCTGTTAATGGTGTCAAAGGTTAACTGAAAAGCTAAGGTGCCCACACACCAAGTGTTCACAATTACAAAAAGTTGGGTATAGGAAAAGACCAATACACAATTGGAAAAATTACTCCAAAAGGACCCACCTATGTTCACCAAAATAAGAATAAACCCCGCGACTAATTGATTGGCGGGCAAGACTGCTTTAAAAAAGATGAGCTTATTCAGGAAACCAAATTTCATTCGTGGGAAGCCATCGGCATATATCATCTCTGTCAAAACTATGTTGGCATTGAAAGCTCGCAAATATCGACTTTGTGTTGCAATTCTTGATATGAAACTCGCGGCCGAAATCACATATAAAAGGATGCACTGTGTATATAGGACTACAGTGAATTCAGTGCGCAATTTGATCGGGAAATTTTGGTAAAATGACACTATGCAGAAAGGCATCATCACTAGGACAACTCCGTTAAGAATGAATGAGTACAAGTTTAGTTTCCTCGAAAGTTTAATTTGTGTTGTGTTTTTATCCAAAGTGTAAGGGAAGACACCGATTGCCCTTACGAATATAAACATTGTTGAAAGAAGGATTGTCACTTTGCGATTCAATTTAGTACGCATTTCGATGCGAAAGTTGAGCTTGCTCGGCAGAAGACCACTGAAAGAGGCCCTCTCTCTATTTGAATTATTGAGGGCCTGTATACTCAATGTCACCTAGAATTATTAATTTGAGATTAATTTAATAACCAGCAATAGACAGGTTAATTGCGAAGGTAGAATAATATTAATCGCTCATTAGGTCCTCCTCTTCTCCTATTCAAGGAGCGTCTAAATATGGATTACACTTTCATTTTGATAATTCATAAACGTCAGTACCAAATAGCATTAATTAGTAATTACCCCTGGGAAAGTGAACTTCCCATTAATTTGGAAATTTAGCCGCTTCCTCCTCCCTATACATGATTTTCTAGAATGTTCATAGTTTCCGTGCTTTGGTCATACAAAAAAAAAAACCAATATTTGAAGGCTTTACCAAAAATTTGCTGCGTTTTCTTGAGAGCTTCTTAGAAACACGGCTGTTGTGTAATATCTGTTAACTTCGCAACCTAGGCTTGATACATACCTTATCTAGATTGGCCGGAGACTGGTGTGGAAGTCCACCTAATAGTTAAAGTCCTCCTTCGGTGCCGGCTAAACTGTCCATAGCAGTCATCGTAGTATCTGCCAAATTACTATTACGACATACCCTATAATCCTGGAAATCCGACTTCTTCCTCGAGAAGTCAGGACAGATCGGAAACCGGAAGCTTCGCGCTTCAGGTACGAAAGGGAAACTATGCCTGATTTGGAAAGTACTAATTGAGGTCTTTCATTTGATACCCTACATGATTATATTCTTTGGAAAAAATTTTCAGCCGATGACGTGCCCTGTCAGTTGGGGGCTTAAGAAATCACTCAATGCCTTCCCTGGTTATAAACTGGACATTCTGGGCCTAAGCGAAATAAGATGGTGGGACTTTGGAGTGTACTCCTCTCCTTCTTGCGGCAATGTGCTTCTATACTTTGGAAAGCCAAGTGGTAGTAGACGCAAATCCGGTGTCGGGTTGCTTCTGACGGCTACTGCAAGACGCTCTCTTTTTGCCTGAGAGCCGGTTTCTGACAGACTTCCAAATTCAAGATTCCGGTCGAGGATAAGAAGCATCACAATTATACCATGCAATGGTATTTTGCAGCTTCCACCACCTCGTCATTGGAACATTGTTTGAGTACACAGCCAACTGACTGACCAATCAGATCGGCTACTCCGAAGTTGTCTCCTGGATATGCTTAACAAGAGGGGCGCTGACATCGGTCTCGAAACGGATCACCACCTGATGGTCGCTTATGTACGCTTGCCTCGGGTCCACCAATTCTCACAGAGTCGAAAAGCTGCGACTCCCCAAGTTCAGCATCGATTGTTTGTATGATTTAGTTATCGATAGATAGTGGGAGAGCTATCCTGCTGATCGAAGATACACTGAGGAACCCGCATGAGAATATCGATGAACATGGGGCTGCTATCAAAAATAATCTTTTGTTGGGTGCTTGGCAGGTCATCGGCCACGTCCCGATGAGGCACCATAAGATCTGGCTGACTGGGAAATCATGGAAGCGGATCGATGAATGGAAAGGATTGAGGATCTATTGACCGTTGCGTTTAACATTAACGCGTTTAAACTACGATAACGTAGACCTTAGGCCAGTGCTCGAAAGTTAGATCTTCGCTTCACTTGCTCTTCCTCATCTATTTCAAGAAAAAATTCGGTAGGGTGAACACAGACCATATCTGAAGTGCTCCACGCAGAAGGGGCATCCCAGAGAAACTAGTAGGTATCATTAGAGCGACATATGATGGCGCAAAATGTTACGTGCTACACGGAAGTAAAATCTCCTAGTAGGTTGAGCTCCAAAGCAGAGGACAGGGCTACAATTTGTCATCAATGTTATTTCTTTTTGCTGTCGGTGATGTTCTTCAAGCTGCTTTGTCCAGAAGACGTAGACGAATTAGAGGTTTCCTCAAACATCTGGACTACGCTGATGACATCCTTTTGCTCTTTCACCGGGAAGGTAGGGTTGGACTGAAGATATACACGAACAAAACCAAACTTCCCCGTCTGATGGGTCATCGAACACTCCCTATCGGCATTAATGAACGGAGCTTCGAAAGCGTCGATTTATATATCCTGCGACGGTGGCGCCGAACTAGCCTTAGATCTACTTTCTTCGCCTTGTCTAAAATTTGGCAATGCACTTATCTCAACCTCAAAATCAAGTTGAGACTGTTTTGTGTTAGTGTTCTTTCTGTGTTACTGTTGCTGACACCTGTCTGCATCGTACTATCGGAGTACACCGACCAGACAAACGAAGAGTTCGGTCGGAGCACATGAATAGCACTCGTACGTACTGTCAACGGAAGGCAGAAGCGGCAGTGGATAGGTGACACCTGATCAACCTAAACAAATGAACGTTTCCTATTAACCCATACTGCTGCACACATCTATGTAGATTGATTGTACGTTACGGATCCGCACAGATACAGCACAGCATAGATTAGAATTCTTCCAAAGAACATTTTTCTCCGATGCTAGAAGAAGTCCCAGCAGGAAAATTGAAAAGCCATTCTATTGGAAGGGAAGAAACATACACGAGAGGATCAGTTTTTTTAGGAATGGTTTCGTCAGAGGCCAATCTATATGAAAATGTACTTCTCAAGGATTCAAACATATTTTTTTACAAATATAATGTGATTCTATGTGTAGAATTAAATGCAAACTTCTATTTAATCAGTAATTTCTCAAAGATAGTAACGTTGTGCGAAATTCGCTCGTTCTTTAGCTGTGAAAATGGAAAAATTAACGAATGATTACAATGTTAAGGCGGCCTGGTCTGATTATGCTTTAGGTTAAAGTTACATAATTCGGCCAGTCAACCAACACACGACCTCCTCGTGGTAGCTGCTTCGAACTGTCTTCGGACGGGTCGAAAGTGGGGCTAGAAGTAGGCTCATCCAGCTGACGAGAATCTGCTTGTCTCCAGGATCTGGCGGGGGGAAGAGCCGAAGCAACAGCTCGGGAATCGTCCTCCATGCACTGGAGTAGATGCTAATAGGACCCCAAGTGAAGGTGGAACAACATACGCCGAGGGCTACGTGGCCAATGGGGAGCTTGGTCTTTAGTATGCAAGCTCTGAATACTTTGAGCACCTTCTGTTTCAAATAAGACCCTTACACCGGGTAGACATTCTTCCCGGACTACTCATGGAGCCAAAACAGGGACTCAATTATTGAAAAAACAAACAAACCAATCATAGAAGAACAGGTGGTGATGCCAGATGCATCATAGATGGATGAGCTCCATCCAGCTGGGAGACAGTAGCCGTCGAGAGCAGCATACTCGCTGCCAGCCGTAGCACCTCTATTCTGAAACCTACTGCAGGAATCTCCCGGAGCGAGGCGACAGGCAAACTTGTGGTTTCCAGCCTGGAATCCGCTGCTGTCAAGCTGGTTGCTGTAGCAAGCATCAGACATAGTACTCCTAACCCGAAACCCTCGACGTCGAAGAATCCCTCAAAAGTAAAAACCGACAAAAACGTCGGCCACGGCATACCGACTAAGAAGGGGTCTTGTCAGAACATCGAGAGCACCAGTAAAATTCTATCCAAGGAACATAAGATCCCATCCTTTCTTAAAAAGTGGAAAGAATCCTAGACGGAACTTTCTGGTGAAATCTTAGAGCTGCTGGTTCAGACACACTTTCCCGCCCGCGAAGAGCCGTGTGAATCAGAGCCTTGCAAGGAGGATTTGCGGCCACCCCATCCGTGCAATCTATCAAATTGGTAAATACCAAAGATAAGATCGGCGTGGTTATAAACAGTTTCTTCGCCTATAAAACTCCGGGCCCAGATGGCATAATGCCAGTCATGCCACAAGAAGCACAAAAGGGTTGTAGCGTGGTTTGTTGAGATTTACGGGACCTGTATCTCTTTGGGATACGTACCACACTCTAGCGATGTGTACGCGTTTATTTTTACACCAAACGCAGGCAAGCGCGACCATAAGTCCGCGGAGACCTTTCGACCAATTAGACTCACTTCTATCGGGTTGAAGACCCACGAGCCCCTCCTAGACACCCACTTTAGGATGGTTACGGAGAGATCGCTTTTCTCTAAGTACCAGCACGCCTACCTCAAAAGCAAATCCACACAAATCGCTCTCCACAATACAATTGGCATTGTTGATCGGTCACTGAAGTACAGGGTGCGGCAGCATAACTTCCTTTTTTAAAATGCGCGCCACTCAGTTAGTTGATGTCATAGCGGAGCGCTAGTGGTCTTGTTCAAGAGGGGATACTGTAAAGTTTTGTCCCGACATGGTTCAGTCGCCATCATGCGTTGGAATAGTGAGGAGTGTGCCTTTGCCGTTGAGGTTTACTTTTCAAGCGGATGTTCGGTTATTGCAACACAGCGTGCATTTCGGAATCGCTTTAATTTAGCCCCGTTGGCTCCCGTCCCAAACCGCAAATCAATTGTTACATGGGTCACTACATTCAGACAAACTGCAAGTGCGACAAAAGGAAGAACTGGAGTCCCTCGGCCCGTTAGATCACCTGAGAACATTGAAGCAGTGAGAGCGTCAATGTTGCGATCGCCACGGCGTTCTGCGCGCAAACACGCATCTGCCCTTGGACTATCCGATCGTTCTGTGAGAAGAATTCTTCGTGATGATCTTCATTTTCATCCCTATAAGATGGCGATAGTGCAGGAACTTTCAGAACGTGACTTCAATTCTCGGATGAACGCGTGTGAGCTTCTTCTTGATGTCGTTCCCGGGGGTGCTATTGTTTTTTTTAGCGATGAAGCCCATTTTCATTTGTGTGGGTCGGTTAACAAAAAAACATGCGCTACTGGGCTGACACCAACCCTCGAGAATTGCATCGAAAGCCTTTGCATTCACCCAAAGTCAAAGTGTGGTGTGCAATCTCCTCAGCTGGAATTATTGGTCCCTGGTTTTTTGAGGAAAATGAGGTTACAGTGACAGTGAATTCGGACCGGTAGAAAATTTGGATTTGGGGGACACTTGGTTCCAACAAGACGGTGCAACAGCACACACTTCAAGAGCATCGATGGCTGTTTTGAGGGAACACTTTCCAGAGCGCCTTATCTCAATTAGAGGCGATTTGGAATGGCCGGCACGCTCTCCCGATCTGTCCCCTTGTGATTTTTTTCTATGGGGTTTTTTGAAATCCCGTGTTTATGTGAACCGTCCAAGAACCCTACAAGATTTGAAGACCAACATCCAAGAAGAAATTGCCAACATAACACCTGCTATGCTAACAAGAGTCATGACAAACGCCAGAAATCGGTTTACGCAATGTATGGAGAATGGGGGACGTCACCTAACAGATTTGATCTTCAAAACAATGTAAATAAAAACTTTAGACATGTACCTAAATTATAAAAAATAAATAAATATTTTCCGATGTATACAATAGTTTTTATTGAGTTTTGAAAAAAGGAAGTTATGCTACCACACCCTGTATTTGGTGGAGAAAAAAAAATTACAAATATGTGGGGACCCTCCTTAGGTTCGACGAAAAAGGATGTAACGCGTGAGTTTTCACAGCTCCCACGTTTCCACAAAATTTGGTGTCAATCGCTATAACCGTCTTCGAGAAAAATGCGTGTGACAGACAGATAGGCAGACGGACGGACAGACAGTAAACCGATTTTAATAAAAACCTTAAAAATGTACACCCCCTGTTACATGAATGTATGTCGTGTCCTATTAGTTGGGGTTCAAGAATCCACGCGACGTCTTTTCTGGTTGTCATAAAGGGCAGTTAAAAAGGGTGGAAATTTCTGACTAGCAACCTGCAACTTTCGGAACTTTCTTGCTACCGAAAGGTCAACAACGCCCCGGATAACGGCTGCGACCTTTGGTTATCAAAAAGAGCTATGATTAGTCTCACAACAATAGTAGCGAGATCCTCAGAATGATCATTTCCTCCAACTTGGCTGGAATTCCTAAGACATAAACTGAAAATGTTGGTCCTAAGCGAAGTAAGATGTGTGGAGAGCTTACCGCAAGACGCCCGCTCTCTTGACCTGGGGGTCGGTTACTGACAGACTTTCAACTACAAGATTCCGGTCCAGGCTAAGAAGCATCACAATTGTACAAAGCTACGCACCAACGGAGACTTTCGAAATAGTGGAGAAGGATGCTTTCTCCGAACTATTACCTGTAGTTCAGAGGAGGCTTCCTACAAGTGATATTTTGATTTTGATGAATGATCTTAATACTAAGGTAGGATCTGATAACTCCTTGCTCATACATGTGAGGAGAAAACACGGTATTGGCGCGACTGTAACAATAATGGTGGGAGATTTATGGGTATCTGCAACTTCTACCGCCTTGTCATTGGGGGTACATTGTTCAAACACAGATCCTGCTGAAACGTCAGTTGAGTTCCAACTGACCCGTACGTGCAATCAGATCAACCGCTTTGCGACCAGCAGTAGATTTAGGAGTTGTCTCCTGGATGTGCGCACTAAGAGATGCGCCGGCATTGACTCGAAAGGAATCAACTTCGCGTGTTCAAATCTGCCGGTCCTGACGGTATCTCACCCATAGTCCTAAAAAGCTGCGCCTCTTCTCTGACTAGACTTCTGCGCAAACTTTTTCATCTATCTTATGCTCAGGGCATCTTTCCATCGGCTTGGAAAATTGCTCGTACTCAGCCCATACCTGAAAAAGGAGAGACTTGTGATCCCTCTAACTACCGATCAGTAGCATTAACTTCAATTCTGTCAAAAGTTTTTGGAAAACTTATCAACTCTAAATTAATGACCAATCTTGGCAAATAATACGGATTTCGTTCTATGTGCTCGACCAGTCAGTTGATGACATTTCTCATGGAAAAATGGGATCATTGTCTTCATAATCACGACGAGGCCCTTGGTACTTCGAAGGCTTTATAGCATTAAAGGGCATCTCCTGAGCTTTGGCATCATCATAAAAAAGGAAAAAATGTTCTATTGCGTGTTGCATCTGACCCTTCTCGCAGCCTTTGGGGCGCTGCGACCGTCCAAGTTCACTATCGACCGCTAGTGCGATCTAGCTGCCGCTCGACAAGGGAAGAGCTACTTTGCTGATCGCACTGCAGATATACTGAGTAACGCGCCTGAGAATATCGATGAGGATTCGGTTGCCATCAAAGATGCTCTTTTCTCGGGTGCTACACAGGTCATCAGCCACGACGCAAAAGAATAGTGACGGCTGCGATTGATCGTGATCCGAATTCCGCTACAGAGCGAAACGCCCCAGAACTCCAACGTATTGGGCACCGTGACAAGAGTGAATTAACTATTGCGCCTGTCAGTCGGAAGATGCCGCAATGATTTCAGAAGTATATACCGCATAACGAAAGATCCGATGATCCTGTGAAGGACGTTAACGGTCAGCTTCTCATCCTTTGCTTGTTGTGTTGTATTTTGGCTAAAATAATCCTGCAATGCGTCAAAGAACATCTTGCAAGCTTGATCGACCGAAAGCAGACTTGTATCCGCTGCGGATCCTCCTGCATTGATCATATCAACAACCTACGGATCATGCTGGAACAGTGCGTTTCACTTCCCTGCTCTCCATCGATTTCGAGGAAGCTTTTGACAGTTTGGACCGAAGTGTATCTGGAGTGCTCTATCCAAGAGTGCCATCCCGGAAAAACTAACAGCGAATTTTAGCGCGACATAAGATGACAGAACATGTCACGTGCTCTCGAGGTAAAATCTCGGAGGATATTGAAGTCGAAACCGGAGTCCGCCAGGGTTGCACCTTGTTATCGATATTATGTGACGGTCCTCATGCTGTTTTTTTCGGAGGTCTAGGAGGAGTTGAAGGGACTATGACATCTATCCATAAGTACCTCGAGTGCGCTGATGACGTCTGTTTGCTTTTCCACCGGTCATGGATCTTGACCAAATGGTTCTGGATTTAGAATGAAAGGCAAGTAGAGTTGGAACGAAGATAAACTCCAACAAAACGAAGGTTCTGAATCTGACGCGCGATTGGTGAGAGATCTTGGGCTGCGTGTCAATGAATACAAGACGAAATATATGGTGGCAACAAAGAGAATAATAAAGACCGTCTGACCATAGGGTCAAAGCTCTTATTGTACAAGACAATGATCTTGCCAGTCCTTATGTATTCCACGGAGACAAAAGCTCTTAGCAAACAAAATTGCGAACCCCATTCGAAAAAACCTCCTCCGAAGAATTTTTGGCCCCCTATATGAGGTTGGACGATTCCGTAGCCTACATAACGACAAAATCTATGAGCGATAAATAAATAGGTTGCGGTGGGCATCAGTTTGTGACAGTAGATTTTCCTCAAGGTTGCATATTTTAATGGTATGTAACAGAGCGCTTGGCTTTCGCGTGCCAAAGACGGCAAAGTTGGTTCACTGTGCAGACGACCTGGCAATGGTAGTATCTGCGAAATACCCCGAGGACATGTAACCATTTGTAGCATGTAGGGAAGTATCCGATGAGACAGTGTGTGCCATCCCCAAAATGATACCATTAGATCTTCTACCGTATAAGGCACTAGAGAAGGAGGGCAAATCCGATGGATGTGATTGTGGACTTCTGGAAAGCTACTAGGAAGTAGAAGATGCAGCAAGAGGATAATTTCGAAAAAGGCCGCTGGATTCATACACTGATCCCATGTGTTAACAGATGGATCGATCGAAAACACGGAAAATTCGAATTACCATGTAAGGTGGGTCTTTATGGGACACAGTGGTTGCAGAGGATATTTGCGTCGTTTTGGATTGCGCGAATCCCCAGACTGTCCGTCAAGTATGGTGGTTACGCGAGGATAAGGATGGAGAAGTGAGGCTGGTATAAGGGGGGAGAGAATACCACACAACCTGCAACCTGACGCAGCAGCGTATTTTTAAAATTCCATTTCAATAAAAAAGAAGAGTAGAGATTTCGATTTACCAGTCGGATGGGTTCGGATCCAAAGGAAGATAGGATGAGATTCTCTTTGAGCCCAAAGTTCTCTCGAAGGGTTAGAACTGTAAAGTCGTTTGGGTTGACTTTCCCTTAACAGAATAATAATAATAGGACTAATCAATTATTTCGTTTGCAAGATAGAACCTGTACATCCAGCTGTTCCTAATGATAGCAACAGCATGAAAACAATATAAATAATTCAATTTTTATTTCTTTATAGTGGGTTAATAAGAAATTTGGGACGATAATACTCGAAAGGAAAAGTTTTGACAAATAATTTAGTCAGATAAACAATACAGAGACTAGGAATTTTAAGTAAGGAGGATCTGAAAACTGTTATGCTGTGGGAACGGAACAGGATTAGAGCAAGTGGATATACCACATGTAAGCGACATCGTAGCAGATGAAAAGGATGGCGTAGAATCTTTGTAGGACACAGAAGCGCTAGACACTACAGGTCCACAGAATACACTAAATTCTCATAGATTAAATAATTTTTATTTGTTATTTGAATAATTATCCCTTACTTTTTATGAAATTCCAGTCTATGCAAACTACCTGTTGCCAACTACAATCCTTTTGTCATGGTAAACATACTGTCAAAAATAAAATAATTGACTTACACTTCTATCCAAATCCACGTTGGTGTACAATGAATCAAATTGGCCATACAGACTCCTACGATCAACAACTGATCCTTCGTTCAATAGTGCAGCTGCATAGAATAACAGAAAGATGTCCATAAGGTTCCAAATCACAACAATTCCGGTAGACAGCGTCACTGCAAAGTATTCTTCTTCAACTAGGATTTCCAGCATAGCGTACAGTTGAAACAAATTAACGATGTTGGTCACAAATAAGAAAATTAGAACCCCCAAAAGTTGATACTGAAAAATTTGTTGAGTTTCACCCACGAGTTCATAAATCTCAGAATGGACTGATGCCACCCTGTCTATGGCGGCACTGATTTCGCAGTTGTCGGAATACCTGGTACCAACATTGGGGTATGCCATTAGTCTTTGAAAGTATGTCGCCCGTTTGCTTCTTAGACCGACCATGATCCCGTTGAGCTTAACATTGACGGCATCGTAAAATAAACGGAATGACAGGTTTCCCATACTAAAACTATTAACCACAACGAAGAGTGTTCCAAAAGTAAAAACGACAACGCAATGGCTCAAAATAAGCCAAGTATCCCGATAATATCCGCTTGATAAAATCGAGTAAACAGACATTGCCTGGTTGACTGGGAGGAGGGTTTTCAACAAGAGAAACCTGAAAATAATTGTATGTCGGGCAGGAAGCAATCCCTTGTTATATAACCTCCTTGACAGTGATTGAGTTCGATTGATAAGTTTCAATATTTTCTCCCGATCCATCAGTCTCGCAATGTAAGTAGCGACGAAAATTAAATAAAGGTTGCAGCTCTCAACCCACGTCGTCCTGTCGAATAAAATATTTCCCGTCTTAGGAAAATTACTCACGATAGCGTACAAAAAAGGTGGAAATAGGACAAGAATAGTGGTGTTTAGGACAACACAGTATGCGGTTGCCACTTTGGAAGGTTCAAACTGATTTGTACGCCTGTTGTAAATAAAAGGACAAATCCCTAAAATCGTTGAATATACATAAGTTATCGTTTCCGAAAGAAATATCGAACGTTCCGAGTTTGTAACCATTTTGGCTAGCAATATATATATATGTAGGTTGATTTGGGCGCACTAGTCACTTTCCGGGCTTAAAAGGAACTGTCAAAAATGTCTATGCTTCAGTGCTACAATGAGATGATGACAAAGGTTATTGCCTGTGGCCAATTAACTAATGGGCGAACAATATTCCATTCCATGCATTTTATTGGATGCTTATTATTATTAGTGCTTCACACTTCCTTGAAACGTGGTATGCATCACCGCGCTTCAATACTCATACACTAAAGGCAATTATATCCTGAAAATGGAAGGAAAGTCTAATTCAACTATGTGGCAGACATTCTCTTAGTTCTATAAGGTAGAAATCCACGTTTTCTGCATTGGGAACGTTTATGTGCCTGTGTTTGTGGTTGAGGGAAAGCATAGCCTCTGAACACTACTGGCACTGATTCCAGTCCTGTCATGGGGAGATTAAAACATCTTTTGCTAAAGCATCCGATTTTCCTTTATACCACATTGAGCAAGTACCGAGATTAATTCCGCTGCAGATTGTGATGCACCTGGCCTTCCAACCGCTCGTCAATTACCCAGGTTGCCATCCTTAGGATCGCATATGCTTCAGCTTGAAAGCGGGAGGTAGACTCCGGCTCCAGAACCCTGTCCTGTTTTTGAACCATCGGCTGTAGAAGACTCCGTATATCCCGCCTCACATTCTTCCGGGACTTTCCAGTTCTTTCCACCTTTCAAGACAACTTCACATCCTCTACCCGAGAATCAATACCACCAGTTTTTATTTGGCTTATCTTACCCCTACATTACCACATGAGATCTGATTCCACAAGTCAAGACAAATGTCCGTCTGCACAGCCTATAGGCCTTGAAAACTCGTTTCAACTTTACCTTTACTTTTTTGTTCCAAAGAAGCTTCTTGCCTAGAATAACTCTCAGATATTTCACTTCTTCAGGGACTTGAAGGGTTGTTCGGACCCCTCACCTTTGAATCCAGTTTTTTCCTTTTTGTAAATATTACCAGCGTGGTTTAGTTTGCATCTACTGAGGCACCGACTGTCAATCAAACCAACGGCAGGTTGTATACTTTTACATACCGTTCCGAGATCATCACCATCAACGGCGCAAATACGAGAGATCTGTGGAAGAATCTAGGATAATAAGGCTCCAGGATTGGATAGGATTCTGACGAAAACCCTGAACTTCATCATCATCATCAAAGGCGCAACAACCGGTATCCGGTCTAGGCCTGCCTTAATAAGGAACTCCAGACATCCCGGTTTTATGCCGAGGTCTACAAATTCGATATCCCAAA
The DNA here is from genome assembly GCF_905115235.1 of Hermetia illucens. Lineage (NCBI taxonomy): Eukaryota > Metazoa > Arthropoda > Insecta > Diptera > Stratiomyidae > Hermetia > Hermetia illucens. Next base: position 153,698,179 of record NC_051852.1, on the reverse strand, counting down.
AAGCTGTCTAGCGTCCTGACTTACGCCATCGCTCCATCTTAGGCAAACTCTGCCTCGTCTTCTTTTTCTACCATAGATATTGCCCTTATAGACTTTCTGGGCTGGATCATCTTCATCCATACGGATTAAGTTGCCCGCCCACCGTAACCTATTGAGCCGGATTTTATCCACAACTAGACGGAATCGTCCATCCTCATGTAGGGGGCCAAAAATTCTTCGGAGGATTCTTCTCTTGAAAGCGACCTAGAGTTCGCAGTTTCCTTTGTTAAGAACCCAAGTCTCCGGAGAATACATGAGGACTGGCAAGATCATAGTCTTGTACAGTCAGAGCTTTGGCCCAATGGTGAGAGATTTCAAGCGAAACAGTTTTTGTAAGGTAAAATAAGCTCTGTTGCCTGCCGATAACCGTGCGCGGATTTCATTGTCATAGCTGTTACCAATTTAGTCAGTCTTATCAATTTCGTCGGGATACCAAATTCACTCATTACCGTGTAAAGTTTTACCCTGACTATGCTATCATAGGCAGCTTTAAAGTTGATTAAAAGACTATCCGACCTAGCAAGATTGCGGAGAATATCTTATAGGTGGTACTCAGCAACGTGATACCTTTATAATTGCTACACCGCGTGATGTCTTCCTTTTATATATGGGGCAGATAATGCCTCTTTGCCAGTCGTTAGGCATTGATTCACTGTCCCACCCCTTGAGTATCAGTTGATGAACCACTTAGTGTAATTGGTCGCCTCCATATTTAACCAATTCGGCTGTAATTCCATTGGATCCTGGCGACTTATGGTTTCTATGCTTGGTGAAGGCAGCATTTGTCCGTCGTCTTGAGTTGACGGGACCTCCAACTCGCCGATATTTTGGTTGTTGAGCAGTCCATCAAAATACTCAACCCATCGCTGCAGTATACCCGTTCTGTCGGAAATCATATATCCTTCTTTGTCTCGGCAGGATGCGCATCGAGCTGTACAAGGCTTCATCCTGCTGCCTTGTTGGTAAAACTTGCGCCCCTGGTGCGGCTGCTCCCTGCAGGACATTGCTGGACTGATTCAGATTAGCATTGGTAATGCTAGCAGACGGGTGAGAAATAAAGTGCAGAGGGTTTACAGGAATTATGCCACCACCAGTTAAACAGCCGTAGTTGAAATTCTGGACACACTAAAGTGGAAACTTTCTGTCATATGCAGTCGGTTACGATAGTATTGCGAAAGTCACTCCAGAAGTGGCCAGAATGCAACTTTCGCGAGGAACAAGCGGAGTTTTGTCAGATCTCTAGGTGACGGAAGCGAAAGTGTATTGGGGTGGACTTTGGGGATTACACCGCCCGACTGCCAATGCGCCTGGTATGTTACCGAAGAGGAATATCGACGAGCCATAAACAGCTCGAAGAACTGGAGGGGCCCAGGTCTGGATCGGCTGCAGAACTCTGGTGCAAAAAATTCACCTGCATACATGGTCGATTGACACAGAGCATAAATCAGGTCATGAGTCGCTTGGAGGAATTTCCACCCTTCCTCACTGCGGGGATAACGTACCTTAGCCCTAAGAAGGGCACGGTGCAGGATCCCGCAGACACAAGGCCGATTACTTGCTTACCAACCCTCTACAATTTCATAACGTCCATTATTAGTGGAAGGTTCAATGCGTACTTCGAGGCCAACAACATGCTGTCCGAGGAGCAGACGGGCTGCCGATTTGGGTGAAGGGGTCGGAAAGGGCAACTCTTATCGACTCAGTAGTTGTAGGATAAACAACTAGAGGCCAAAGAAACCTCTTTAGTTGCAATATCGATTTGCCAAGGCTTTCGACCAAAACTAATAAAGTTTTTGGTGACAGTCATGGAACGGTGGCATACTGAATGATGCTAGAGGGAATGGTTTTGCAATAAAATGTGGCCTACTTGCTAAGTGCGAACTGATGCACTTAATGTACTTAGATGACATCAAGCTGTATGTTGGTACTGATGACCATCTTAGAAGTCTGTTGGGAATAGCAGAGGTGTACAGCCGTGATATTCGGATGGAATCTAGATTAGACAAGTGTCGAATCCAAGGTATCCGGAAAGGTCATCAGAAGCCGCATTCCGGACATAGCATTGGTGACCTCCACATCGAAGCTATGACGGAGGCAGACTTTTACAAGTACCTAGGAATTCTGCAAGTAAAGGATGTTCGAGTTGGTGATCTGAAGGATACTTTGCTGTCCGAATTCCTGCGACGTATAAAGATGGTACTGAATAAGATTAAGGAATTGAATGTATTCCCTATCCCTTCGCTGGCTTATGCATTCGGAATATTGCCGTGGACGAAGACCGATCTGCAAAACCTACAGCGCTATGTCTAAATTCCGAATGCATCATTCAAACTCTGCCGTGGAGCGGATGAACCTGCCTCGTGACATCGGAAGTAGGGGCGTGGTTGAAGTGACGGTGCAACATCATCGCCAAGTCGACTCGCGCTTATTTTTACAGCATAGAGCAGGTGAGTCCCTTGCATACGGCTGACTATAAGGCGGACTGTGGACTGACTCCACTCAACTTGAAGGATCGATTTTTCAATCCTCTGAGTGGGGTGAAGTTGGGTCAAGAGCGGATCGATGAATGGAGGTCGAAGGCAATAAGCACGTGAATTGTCTTTAGCAGTCATTACCGATTTGCATTTGTCGAACAGATGACTGTGAGCTGGGAAGTTCTTTGCTGAGATAGAGGGATTCATGTGTGGATGGCGTGGTCGCCACCCAGGCTTATAAAAAGCTCATAGAGCTCAACACCCGGTGGAGAACGAACCGTGCATAATGTGAGGTTCGGCGTTGCAGACGTTGGACCAACTCATTTCTGGCTGCACTGTAATGGCACCGGTGCAATACACCACCAGACATAATGCTTTATGTAAAGTGATCCATCAAAGCCTTGCATACAAGCATGGGCTGATCACGGGAACATGTCCGGTTTACCGATATGAGCCGCAAGCAGTATTTGGTAATTCTGCTTACAGCAGACATTGGGACCGGCAAGTTCTAACTGATCGGCACATTCCACACAACAAGCCTGACGTGCTGTTAGCTGGCAAGACGGATCGCTCCGCGCATATTATTAATGTTGCTATCCCCCATAATAGTAACACTGAACGGAAATACGTGGAGAAGAAGGTGAACTATGAGCCACTGGCTTGGGATATCAAAGAAATTTGGCGTTTCGAGCGGGTGATTATAATTCCCATAATATTATCAGCTACAGGCATTGTACCTAAATCCCTCACGGCTTCACTTGATATCTTGGGACTCTTACACAGTCTGGTTCTAACCAGGCCGAAGTACACCGTTCTGCATACGTGCTCGATGTTGCGGGTAGTTCTCGATGGATTCTCCCATTGACCTACCAACGCCCATTTAGTTTTCAAGTAGGTAGGATCGTCCGAGCCTATAAGCTTGGTACTTCGTAAAACCCGGCATCTGCCAAGATTGTAACAACTCGGAAAATATAATAATCGTTGGCGCAACAATCAATATTGGATCAGGGCCTTAAGCCTTGGGCTGCCAAAAAATGCTCTTTTCTCGGGTGCTGCACAGGTCGTCGGCCATGTCTCGAAAAGGCGCCATAAGATCTGGCTGACTGTGGAGTCATAAAAGCGGATCAGAAAATGAAAGGAGCTCAAGACTCTACTGATCGCTGCCAGCGATGGCGGGCATGACGCGCTCGAACTCCCATACCCAGCGAAATCCCGAAAAGTTCAGCGTAGTGTATGCCGTCACAAAAGAAAATGTGCGCTGATGAGGGAAGCGGAAGATGTTGTAGATCGCAATGATTTCACAATTGTATACCGTATCACGGAAGAGCTGACATGTGGTCACAAATCTTTTGTTGATCCTGTGAAGGACATTAATCGTCGACTTCTCATCCACGATGATGAACAACTGAAGAGGAGGAAAGAACACTTCCCCAGAGTCCTTAACTGTATGGTGAGGTTCCTTCTCTTTTGGATGAGATAACTGGTCACCGCGACATGCGGATCCTTGCTGTTCCTATAAGCAGAAGAGAAACATTTTGACCTTCAGTAAACTTAAACGGAGTAAAGCCACTGGACTTGACGGTTTCCCCGCAGAGTTATTCATCGTTGCACCTGTAGTTACTGCATCCACTTGTACAGAAATCTGGGAATCAGAGAGATTCCAAAAATGGCCCTCCTTTTGAGTGTGACAATTGGAGGGGTATCTGCGTGCTCCCTGCCGTCGCAAAGATTATCATAATAATAATCGTTGGCGCAACAGTAGATATTGGGTCAGGGCCTTGAAGTGTGTTAGAGCACTTCATTCAAGACCGTAACGGTACACTACAGTACACTGTAGGAGGCAATGTGGTCAGCATTATGCTCGTCCGAGATTATTACCCTGATTTGACTCAAGTACTCTTTCACAGCTGAGTCGAGTGGTATCTGACATCCAGTCACGATAGCAAATCCCCCTGCCACCAGTGGGGTTTGAACCGCGACCTTCTGCTTCGATAGCCCAGCGCTCTAACCACTTGTGCCATCATGGCAAAAATGCGTTGAATTCAGCCAGCTGAGAATGGATAAAGTGCTCATTGGCTAAAACGGGTGTCCCTAGTTATTTGACTAAGCTCCTCGAACGTTACCTCGCGAAAAGGGCACTTTAGTGCGATACGGGAGAGGAACCTAAGCAGTATATTGTCGCAGTTACGTCCTTGGTGTTTAACGTAGGTACCTGTCGTGAGACTTAATCCTACGGTCCTCTTAAGACACGGATTGATTTTGTGACCACAATCAGAGCCCCGCTGAGACAAGCAACAACGGTACCAGTCTATACCAAGTGCATGGCTTAGCATTCATACTGGTGGATGCAAGAATTACCTAAATCTCTACCGAACTATGGAATACGGCACCCGTGTTGATACGCAACACCACGTCGAGGCCCGAAGGTCTCTTCTCGCTTGAGCACAACCACAACCACCATGAAACTCTCACTAGGGGGGCCAACCGCAAATAACCGAGCTGTCCTCACATACAACAGGAGTTCACCCGAAGTATGTGAGTCCAGGGGCTTTCCCGGTTCCCATGGTACCAGTATACCCCTGGTAAGGTTTCGTGACCAATTTCCCACTTCAGATGAGTCCCCGTGCAGACTCGGGTCTGATCGCCTTGATTAGGTCTTTGGAATATTCGCCTACTGAATCACGGCCGGCAAACCAAAGTGATGACAGCGTCTCCCGGTGCCACCACAATGGAGGTTCTCCTCGGCCACTTGGTTTTGGTTTGGCCGATAGGGTTGCCGCCCCATCTTCCTCACCGCCACCTCTGGGCAGCAATATATTGTCACAGGAGGAATACCACAGGGCCAGTGGAACGTGATGTATAACGGGGTCCTTATCTTTGAAGTTGAAAACTATGTTAGCAAAACCATCCGCGTCATAAAAATGTGGCTGGAGTTGATTTAGCTTACCCTTGCGAAGCAGAAGATGGAGGGGATCTTGATTACCAATCGTAGCAAAAGAAATGCGATTACTATTCGTGTTGGTGGTCACATGATTACTTGATAGCCGGTTATCAAATAGCTGGGGATGATGATTGACCCAAAGATCAATTTCAAGTAACCCTTGGACTATGCCTGTGAAAAAGCAACAAATTCCAGTGTATCGTTAGCGAGAATGATGTCTAACACTAGGGCCCAAGATGCAGTGGCCGAAGTGGTTCACTCTACACTATTATTATACGCGACACCTGCTTGGGAGGAAGCACTAGCGGCACTAGAAGTGTGCAACGCCTTCTGTACAAACTGAGAGGTGCTCAGAGGTGGCGGCGAAGAAGATGGGGCGGCAACCCTATCGGCCAAACCAAAACCAAGTGGCCGAGGAGAACCTCCATAGTGGTGGCACCGGGAGACGCTGTAATCACTTTGGTTTGCGGGCGTGATTCAGTAGGCGAATGCTCCAAAGGCCTAATCAGACCCGAGTCTGCACGGGGACTCATCTGAAATGGGAAATTGGTCACGAAACCTTACCAGGAGTATACTGGTACCATGGGAACCGGGAAAGCCCCTGGACTCACATACTTCGGGTGAACTCCTGTTGTATGTGAGGACAGCTCGGTTATTTGCGGTTGGCCCCCCTAGTGAGAGTTTCACGGTGGTTGTGGTTGTGCTCAAGCGGGAAGAGACCTTCGGGCCTAGACGTGGTGTTGCGTATCAACACTTGTGCCGTACTCCATAGTTCGGTAGAGATTTAGGTAATTCTTGCATCCACCAGTATGAATGCTAAGCCATGCACTTGGTATAGACTGGTACCGTTGTTGCTTGTCTCAGCGGGGCTCTGATTGTAGTCACAAAATCAATCCGTGTCTTAAAAGGACCGCAGGATTAAGTCTCACGACAGGTGCCTACGTAAAACACTATGGGCTTCACTGTACAAACTGAGACGAGGCAGTATGTGTTACTGCGGAAATAGTCCCAATGGAGATTCTGGCAAGTGAAGTTTCCTGTACTAAAAAAGGAGAATACATTTTCCTGAAAAGGATACAGAATATCGAAGAAGGGTCGCTAGGACCACACTCTGATTCCCCGTATTAAGGAATGGATTTAGCGCCGACACGACGAGATTAACTGCCACCTTACTCAATTCCTATTAGGGCATGGTGGATACGGGAAGTATATGTACGGATAAACCAACTCAGGTTGGATGATTCTCCGTTTGCCCTAATATGGTTACGCCCCTGAAGAGCATATCTTGTTCCACTGTCCACAATTTTGTTCAGAGAAGAGGATCCTGAAAGACCCTCTTAAATCAGTATAAGCCCTCAGAACATCTTTGGTCAAATGTTGAAGTCGCAGGCATACTAGTGCCCCGTTAAAGCGCAGATTTTCCGCGAAGTAATGCTTTAGGACGTTCTCGTGGAAAAAGAAGAAAGAGAAAGTGAGAGTGTGTACGTATCCCACACACTGCTGCAGTCTGGTGCGGCGATGTCATTGTAAGGTTTCCAGACAGACAGACAGTGAACCGGTTTTGATAAGGTTTTAATTTATAAATAACCCTTAATTAGAGTATCCCAAGTCGTCGAGTAACATGGAGGAATATGGCATGACAAGCTAAGCCTCTCCCCCAACCCACCACCCAAGTCACGAAGTGAACAAGTCTATTTTACTCCACATTATTCGAAAAAAGCAACACGTTGTCATCTGGCAGCGACCCGAAAGCGGAACTAACTCACAAAACCACGTTTGTCAGCATATGGTCTACTCAACAAACATATCACTCGAACTCAGCCCCCACCGTCAGGAGCGACTTAAAGCTGTACAGAGTTCCCTACTCAAGGGGAAGTAAGGAAGGTCTGATCTGATGAATAATTCAAAATTTTCATGACTTATGGCTAGATGGCTCAGGCTAGGCAAATCAAAGGAATTAAATATCAAACCAAAAGGGAATTCCTATTCTTTGTTTTTATAGTGACATGCATATAGCTCCGCCCTCTCAGCCGTAGTAAACTTGATCTTTTAATCACTCCCAAACTGAAGGTAGTGAGTAATTGGGCAAGCTAGTCGAAATTTAGCTTGCGAGAGACGACGGTCTAGCTAAGGCTCGAGGGCGGTCCAAAAGCGAAGATAGCCGTGACGACCGTAAGGCTCAATATTAGACCTGCTATATAAGATCAGTATCTACATATATATCCTTATATAACTTACACTTCTATCCAAATCCAGGTTATTATACCGGGAATCGAACTGACGATATAAGTTCCTCCAGCTATCGCAAACTGATCCCTCGTTTACTAAAGATGCTGCATAAAATAATAAGAAGATATCCAGAAGATTCCATAGGACCGTAACTCGGATAGCGATGGTCATAATAGTCAGATCTCTTTCCAGCAAATTTCCAAGGGTAAAGTAAAGTTGAAATAGACCCGAAACATTGTTCACAAACAAAAACACCAGAACCCATAAAATTTGGTACCGCATAATATCATAAGTTTGACGCACGAGCATGTGAATTTCTGAATGGAGTAGCGCTAGCTCATCTATCGCAGCACTAATCCCGCAATTGTAGGCCGGTCCCGGGACAAAATTGGAATACGTCTTCAATCTCTGAAAGTATGTCGCTCTTCGGTATCTTAGATTGCTCATGGTTTCATCAAATTTGTTATTGATTATGTCATAATAAACTCGAAGTGAAAGGTTTCCTAAACTCCAGGAATTCACAACGGCGAATAGCATGCCATATGCATATATCATAGTGAAGTGACCCAGAAGGACCCAATTAGTTGAATGAATATTTTCCGACGTCACTACGTAGACTGAAGTTAGCTGATCTCGTTGATGACCTTCAGCAGTTTCCTTTGAGTTAGGGTCCTCCCGAAAAAGGTCACCAGAAATATCATGTAGAGCGTTCCGGCCTCCGCCCATATTGATGCCATGAACACCATGTTGTTGCCAGTTGGTAGTTCCTCAAGCGCTGCGAACGTTGATATTGGGAACAACACCAGGATTACACTGTTGAGAATGATGGAGTATGTTGTAGCCAAGGTGGATTTTTCAAAGCGACCCGTGGTTTTATTGAACACGAACGGAAAAATCCCTAAAATCCTTGAATACGCTGATGTTACAGCTTGACAGAGTAGGAATGAATTGTTTAGCTTTATCACCATTTCTACTTGGATTTCACTTAGCGTTCATTTACCAAACACTTACCACGTATAACTAAACAAAAAATCCTAGAAATGCTGCCTTAGATGTGCTGGAAGTTAATTTACTAATGGGCCAGAAATGTAAATAGGAGGTGTGGGCTAATACTTTCCTAAAAGATTAGTTAACATTAATACAGAGGCCTAAAGCGACTGGTTGCTCGTAGCGAGAACGGAAGCAACTAAAAAAATTAATTAACTTCATCATCTACTTTAAATAAATATTGAAGGGGCACTTTATAACAATAAAAACGTAATCAGATATAGTCTTCAGATGGCATTTCATTTCTTTATGGTGTGGAAAGCAATTTCCGCCTGCGTGTGTGAACAGATTGGAGGATGATCAAGTAACTAACTAAACTTGGTTATATCCAGCTACGAAAACCAAACAATTCCTCATATTGGGTTAGTTAGTCATGACCCCGTGCTCGCCCTGTCCAGGAACAACCTGTAGAGAGTGTGCATTTGCTAATATGCAGCATGTCATCATGTACTATTCTCCAATTCAGCTCTCATTATTTCCTAATTCTTATCCCGCCGCAAACTTTTAAAAATTTTATTGCTAAAATAGCCAATTTAATTTTCATTATCATAATTTTTTTTTTTTTATAAAAACCTTGTACCCTTCTCCAAAACCACCCCTAAAATCCATTTCCATTCAAATATTTCAAATTTTAACTAGCTTTTCTTCATATTGTGAAAAGCTTTCACATAGATGTCCACATGCTGCATTTTACTAGGAGCATATTCTAAATTTTGTTTCTGGCCGGGGTGGAGTAAAATTTAAAGGAAATTTTTGCATTCACTACCGCGAATTGAACGTGCATTTCAAGGTCAGGAGTGTGAAAACAAAATTTAGCGGTGTCTAGACTAATTTACATCCCGACGAAGGGGTCGAAATTAAAACAAGCGTTCACGTGTCAAATAAATACCCAAATTAATTGAAATTCGGCCAGTCATTCTTGTCATCGGAAGAGCATTGTTTCAAGTTCCGGCCACAGCCTCACAGAAGGAGCGGGGTACTATAGTATGCAAAAAATCGGTGCATCCATCCTTCCATTTTTCTGCTGACGCGTTGTCGAGGATCAGCCTTAATTTACCGTCGTTCGAACAAGTGCTGTGAAAACCTAAGGCAGATTCAAACGCTCACTCAACTCTAACATTGTCGAAGAGTAACGATCCAGGGTTAAATTCGGGAGTGCGCGCTAATCTATATCAAAATTGACGTAATTTATCGTCGGTTAAGGACTTATGTGTTCCAAGCAACCCCCGAGGATAGAGGCAAACAAGAGCGTTCCAAGCCACCCCCGAGTTAGCGTAGGAACAAACAAAAGCGTCTCCACGGAACACTTGGTTGGAGCTTCAGTATTTCCTGGCGGACCTTCACGGCTAATTTCATCAACTTTTTGTTTTTCAGGTTTTGGGATAGCTCTCCTCTCTTGGTCATTTCCGGCCACTCAGGATGGTCTTTTGACCCTTGATCAATCTCATTATGTTTACTACTACACCAAGGGTGCACAAGTATTAAAAAGTTGTCGTTGAATTCATCCACAATTATGAGGCGCGAATTTTGGAGGAAATTGATGCCCTTTTACGGAGTAATCTGTGGAAGGCATGCTCTCTATCTCTATGTAAAGCTTCCATTGAGAGTCTATGGCGGAGCCAGCCAAAAAGAAAAGTACGGCAACTCTCTCCTTGGAGAAAATTGGGAATCTAGCAACAGACGGGGTATACTGGATGGGATAGATATCCTGATTATACAACTGATGAATTGCATCAGCCCAAGAACACTGCCCAAAGGGTCGACAATGGGAAAAGCAACTCAAACAGTTGAGGTCCGCCTCAAAAGGTCCCATCCCAATTGAGAAAGGAAACTCAAAAGCATGTGAGAGAAGCCTTTGAAGATGAAGAAGGATCCCTAACGCCAGTGACTAGTGCTGGTGCAAAAGGAGCGAACAGGAACCGAGTCCAAGCTGGCTGGAAATTTACGAAGCACTCAGAGACCAACTGAAACTGGAAAACCTGCAGAAAACGGATGTGAAGTACCTAAGGGAGCATACAGCACAACTCTAACTATGTCTCTTGCTTCAGCTACCAAAGCATTGTCTGCGAGTAAAGTTCGCGTAGGATGGATAATCATCATCATCATCAACGGCGCAACAACCGGAATCCGGTCTAGGCCTGTCTTAATCCCGACAGATATCCCGGCTCAGCGCCGAGGTCCACCAATTCGATATCCCTAAAAGCTGTCTGGCGTCCTGACCTACGCCATCGCTCCATCTTAGGCAGGGTCTGCCTCGCCTTCTTTTTCTACCATAGATATTGCCCTTATAGACTTTCCGGGTGGGATCATCCTCATCCATACGGATTAAGTGACCCGCCCACCGTAACCTATTGAGCCGGATTTTATCCACAACTGGACGATCATGGTATCGCTCATAGATTTCGTCATTATGTAGGCTACGGAATCGTCCATCCTCATGTAGGGGGCCAAAAATTCTTTGGAGGATTCTTCTCTCGAACGCGGCCAAGAGTTCGTAATTTTTCTTGCTAAGAACACAAGTTTCTGAGGAATACATCAGGACTGGCAAGATCATAGTCTTGTACAGTAAGAGCTTTGACAACGCAGATATAACCCTATGGTGAGACGCTTCGAGCGGAACAGTTTTTGTAAGCTGAAATAGGCTCTGTTGGCTGACAACAACCGTGCGCGGATTTCATCATCGTAGCTGTTATCGGTTGTGATTTTCGACCCTAGATAGGAGAAATTGTCAACGGTCTCAAAGTTGTATTCTCCTATCCTTATCCTTCCTCCTTGACCAGTGCGGTTTGATGTTGTTGGTTGATTCGTGTTCGGTGCTGACGTTGCCACCATATATTTTGGCTTGCTTTCATTGTTGTGCAGGCCAAGATCTCGCATCCAAAGCCGCCTGCTCGATCTGGATGAAGGCAGTTTGTACGTCTCGGGTGGTTCTTCCCATGATGTAGATATCGTCAGCATAGGCCAGCAGTTGGGTGGACTTAAAAAGGATCGTACCTCTTACATTTACCTCAGCATCACGGATCACTTTCTCGAGGGCCAGGTTAAAGAGGACGCATGATAGGGCATCCCCTTGTCTTAGACCGTTGTTGGTTTCGAATGGTCTTGAGAGTGATCCTGCTGTTTTTATCTGTCCTCGGACATTGGTCAGGGTCAGCCTAGTCAGTCTTATCAATTTCGTCAGGAGCCAATGGAATTATAGCCGAATTGGTTAAATATGGTGAGGATCAATTACACCAAGCGGTTCATCAACTTATGCTCAATGTGTGGGATACCGAATCAATGCCCGACGACTGGCAGCGAAGCATTGTCTGTCCCATGCATAAAAAGGGAGATATCCCACAGTGCAGCAATTATAGATGTATTACGTTGCTGAGTACCTTCTTTAAGATATTCTCCACTACCTTTCTAGCCTGGGTAGCCCCATATGCCCAGAACATTATTGGCCCATACCAGAGAGGCTTCGCTCCAAGCAAATCAGCAACAAATCAGATTTTTTCTCTGCGGCAAGCGTTGGAAAACTGCTAGAATATGGACATCAGTTTCACCATCTTTTCATCGACAATAAAGGCGTCTGTGACAGCACAGCCAGGGTAAAACTGTGGGCGGGCAGGGAATGCAGGGAATTCGGTATCTCAACGAAGTTGATAAAATTGACTAGGGTTACTCTGACCAATGTGTAGAGCCAGATAAAAGCTGCAGGATCACTCTTGAGACCATTCAACATCAACAACGATCTAAGACTAAGGGGATGCCCTATCATGCATCTTCTTTAACTTGGCCCTGGAGAAAGTGATTCGCGATGCAGATGTGAATACGAGAGGCAACATCCTCTTTAAGTCCAACCAACTACTGGCCTACGCTGACGATATTGAAATTATGGGAGGAACAACCAGAGATGTACAGTCTATCTTATCCAGATCGAGCAGGCGACGCGAGATTTGGGGCTGCACATTAATGAAGGCAAGACGAAGTACGTGGTGGCAACGTTAGTGCCAAAAACCAAGGATGATCCTGTCGGAATGTCTATAAGGACAATATCAATGGTAGAAAAAGAAGATGTGGCAAACCCAGCCTAAGATGGAGCGATGGCGTAGATCAAGACGCCAGACAGCTTTTGGAGATATTGAATTCGTGGACCTTGGCGCAAAACCGGGGGTTCTGGAGTTCCTTACTAAGGCAGGCCTTGACCGAATACCGGTTGTTGCACTTTCAAAATATCACGGATGGAAATAGGTGAACTCGGTGAATTTACCGGCTGATAGCTTTGAGGATTTGAAGCACTTTTAGTACCACATAACCACATCAGATGTGGCAGTACTGGTAGTGGCATCATCCTAGTAGACATTCTGGCGGAATAAATGAGTGTGCTGTACCATTCAAGACATATGGGGGAGCACTCAAGTCAGAGTGGAATTATCTCTGACAACGCAGATATAACAAGTCTACGAAACGTTTCTGAATGCACAAGCTCATTCCTAACATTAGGGTTTGCTTTGAGTGGAATCATGGAGAGACCAACTACAACATTACACAGTGGTTTCTACAGTATATGCATCGCTTTGGGTTGGATGCGATGGTATACCAGAGGATCCAGGGTTTGCGACGTCTCCCTACTCAAATTTGCAATGGAGAAGAATCTTTGCCAAGCGCTGGATAGGAGAGTGACCCCGGAAAAAATAGTTGCGGAGATGCTGAGCTGGAAAAAGAACTGGTTTACTGTTTCTTCCGGAATTGTAAGGATTCAACAGGATTCATTAAATGAAGAAAGAAGAAAGGAAGCCGTAGGGAAAAGAGGTGCGGATACCTGAAGGCAAACCTGCCCCCGCGAAGTAATACCTAAATGGCGTTTACGCGCGACTGGGCCTGGAGGGGTCGGGGTTAGATTTTAGTGGGTGCGAATCCCATAAGCGACGGATCTAGCTCCGACTTCCCGAATACTCCTTTCATATCCAGGAAGGTAATTCAGATATATTGCTTGCAGTGTAGTGACTTCGTCGAGAACGAATTTTGTGGTTTTCCCTTTGAGGTAAGTGTGCTGAGGCTTGGAGAATGGTGTCCTCTCCATGACCCTCCTTAAATGGATGTCTACGATGCATTCCAAGATTTTCAGCACGAAAGAGAAGAAGCTGATTGGCTGAAAATCCTCTCAATGACCATATCCGACAGACTTTCCTAAACAATGGTCCACCCTCCCTCAGCAGTTTACGCTAGCGGAATTACCATGCACCAGCGTCACACATAAATAATGACTTTTGGCCACGTCGCTGAAGGGTTTTAACATACAGCGCGCACCTCATGGACCGGCTGCTGCAGTTTCGCTGTTTTCAGGCGTTTCTTGCCTTCCGAGCTTTCGCTCAGCACTGGCTCCTTTTGCTATGTTGCTCAACCTTATCTTGAGATCAATTGCGCTTGACGGTTATAGACGTTTATTGGCGTATTCCTCTAAAATCGGCTGGTGTTTAACGAGATTATTTTCAACACACTTATCGGTAAAACCGCCCTCCTTATTCTTTTCAATGTTGCTCACAATATGTAGGGCTTTCTGGTACTAACTCATGGTCAGGACTCCAGCGGACCTCTGCTTCTTCGATACTTTCCGGTGGTTGGCATTCATCGGCCTTTGCTTTTTGGGTAGGAGTTATGTGACTGGTACTCGCTACAACCAGTTACAACCAAATCTTCACCAAGTGGATGAGCCTACTCTCGGTTCTGAGGGTAATCAAACCAGATCACGACCTGCGGGAAGCAGAGAGAGGCCGAGCTGTCTATCAGTCAATTACAGAGTTTGAAAGTGGTGCACGTCCCAAGGAAGATTAGCCCCCCCCCCGTAAGGGGAATGTTCTTTTTAAAGAAAGAGAGATCAAGTGAATTTGTGGGCAATTACAGTTGCGGAGGGGAGACCAAACCACAGAGTAATATTCAAGGATGTTTGTAATGAGGTAGTTTAACATTTTGAAGGAAGGTTAGATAGCTTGATTGATGATATCAAGGAAGTGGGAAACGCAGCTTGTCATCTCCAAAATCACACAGAAACATGATTTCCGGCAGATTTCCATTTTTTCCCTGGAGCGTGTTTCAATGACGTTCTTTCCATTATTTACATCTTTTTCAACATTTGCTGAAATGGGAGCGAGATTGTGGATTGGTCTTTTCATTAGCCGTTTTTACGACTGTAACCCGAACTAGTTGAAAAGAACAATAAGTTGGTTTAGGAGATGGTATAGACGGTATAAGAGCGAATACAGCAGAGGATCTGGCCTATGAAGAGTGACAAAAATGCGATGGTAGGGGTAGAACCCACTACATTATATAATGTGTATAGAAAGTACCATGGGACATAGTGGGTGACGAGAGGCGGTTTAACCGAAGATTCGATGCTTTCCACGTCCGAAAAAAAGGTAGAACAATAGACAAGCAGAAAGTAAGCCGATTAAAAAACAAGTCGGGAAACCGAAAGCTAGTCGCTTCAGGTATCAAAGGTTTTGTGTATTTCTTTTATAAAGAGATTTGAGTGTGCATTTGTCCCATTAGCATGTAGCACGTAAAATATGCATATATTATGTGAAAATATCCACTTTCAAGTGATATTGACATTCATAGTCTTGAATTTGCAGAGAAGCGACAGTTTTGACCTAGTATAACTTTGTTAAAAATAGTGTCACCAAATTTGGCAGGATCAGGCTCTATGCTGTAGCCTACATTGCTGCTAAATTGTGTAATTCTAGGGTGAACTTAAGGGGGGTTTCCTGCCAATTACAAAAAATTATAGTAATGTACTATTATTAACTTTATTTGAACAGGTATCGGTATGGAGGGTATTTCGGAGCCTAGGCACCATATAGTGGTAGCCCCCTGATTTTTTTCAAATTTTTCGGTTAGGTAGTTTCTGAGAATGGGTTGATTAAAAAAATGATCAATTTCAACCCACCGCACTCCCCACCTTTTCAACAAATGTCAAAACTAAGACCGGCTTCGAAAAGTACTAACCGAGACCTTTCATTTGATACCCCACATGACTATATTTAATGAAAAAAAAATGTACACCCCCCTTTTGCATGTATGAGGACCCCCCCCCCCCTTAAATTCAACGTAAAAGGATGTAACTCACTGTATGCGTGAGCGTGCACAGTTCCCACCTTTCTACCAAATTTGATGCCAATCGCTACAGCCGTCTTCGAGAAAAATGCGTGTGACGGACAGACAGACAGACGAGAGACGATTCAGAGGCCGATCATCTCCGCAGATCACGTGCCCTCCACTCTTGTTGAAAATAATTCAGGGGTTATTTCCCCAAGAAGAGGGGGGTATTGGCACTTTCCAGCGTGCCCTGAATGTGACGCCGATTCCACCAGTCACCAGGGGCAAACTGCTGGAGATCTGCAGTCGAATAGGCGACAGCAAAGCCCCGGGTCTGGACGGCATACCGAATAAGGCCCTCAAACTTGCCGTCAAATGTAGGCCGGATATGTTCGCGGAGCTGTTCGAAACGTGCATGTCCGAGGGTACCTTTCCAACACCGTGAAAGCGGCAGAAGCTGGTGCTGCTGCCTAAGGCTGACAAACCACCAGGTGAACCGTCCTCCTTTAGACCCATATGTCTTCTAGACACTATGGGGAAAATGTTGGAGCGGGTTATTTACTCCCACTGCTCCCAGTTGTCGAGAGCCAAGGGGGCCTTTCAGATAAGCAGTATGGGTTCTGTAAAGCCAGATCAACCATTAATGCCATCGAAATGGTTACTGGCTTGGCCGAAAATGCAATTCACGGAAGGGGTTGTACCAACAAATATTGTGTGGTGGTCACCCTGGATGTGAGGAGTGCATTCAACTCGGCCAATTGGAACCTTATACGAAAGTCTCTGGCGACGATTTGTGTTCCTACCTACCTCGCCGCTATTATAGATAGCTATTTGCGTGAGCGAACACTCTGTTATAATGCCGATGATGGACCCAAGGAGTACGTTGTTTCCGCGGGTGTCCCACAGGGCTCTGTACTGGGCCCACTACTGTGGAACATCATGTATAATGATGTGCTTAACCTTCCGGTTCCGGAGGAGGCCACGATGGTGGGTCACGCCGATGACATAGCATCTCGAGGATGCTGAGTTGTACTCAAGCGAAGCAATCAGTGTTGTTAAGGCTTGGCTAAAGAGTCCTGGACTGGCACTCGCGGATGAAAAGACGGAAGCGGTCCTCATCACTAAGCGCCGCAAAAGAAATTACGCCTACATTAGAATCGGGAATTGTATCATCACTTCCAAGCCGGCCATCAAATACTTGGGGGTGATGATAGACGGAAAACTCAATTTTAAGCAGCACATAAAGCATACTTGCAAAAAAGCATCCACCACGAGTATGGCTCTCGCAAGGATGATGCTGAACGTAGGAGGACCGCGGCACACTTGCAGGCTGCTCATAGCCAGGGTGGTGAATTCTATCATGCTATATGCAGTCCCAGTTTGGGGAAACGCGCTGCAGGTTTTAGGCAATGCATATAAACTGAGTACGGTTTACAGAAGAACAGCCTTAAGGGTGTGTTCTGCCTTCAGGACCGTTTCAAACGATGCAGCGTTCGTCATCTCGGGAATGATGCCAATTGACATCCTGGCAACCGAAATGATGAACATTACAACACCAGGTCGATCTCTCCCTTATCGCAGGTGAAAAAAGTCGAAAGAGAGAGATCCATAAGCAGATGGCAACAGCGTTGCGACTAGTCAGAAAAGGATCGTTGGACTTACAGGTCCCTTCCATTAGGGAGTGGCTGGAGAGAAAGCATGGGGAAATTAATTATAATCTCACCCAGTTTCTCACCGGCCATGGAGATACCGTCAATACCTGTACAGGTTTAAATTGGACACCTCGCCTAATTGTCGCGACGGGGTCCCAGAGTACCCAGCGCACGTATTCTTCCAATGTCCTATGTTCGTGGAAGAAAGAAGGAACCTAGAGGAAACTCTAGGTGAAGCGCTATCACCGGAACATTTTGTCCCGAGAATGGTAGCTTGCCAGGAAGACTGGGATGCAATCAATTCCATGATAGCAGTAATCCAGGAGAAACTGCGAAAAGCAAAAGAAGTGAGGAAGGCGCGGTTACGAACCCCGCGGGAAGACGGAAGGAGACCTAGCTAAAGTAAGCTAACTCCGCCCCGTGATGTAATACCTAAAGGTGGTTCCACGGAGTAGGGGGGAAAAATCCCACACTCTGGCGTGCCCAGACCAGAGTCTTTTGAAGATTTCCACTCCCTTAAAAAACAAAGAAGACAGTAAACCGATTTTAATAAGGTTTTGTGTTTACACAAAACCTTGAAAAGGGTGTGCTCAGCCGCTTTCATATTTTAACAAGGTTTTTTTTAAGAAATACAGATCTAAGTTTCCAAGATATTGAGGTGTTTATGGTTCCGTGTCCAAGTTTATGTAGGAACTGCACACTGAATATGCCACCAATATTCGAGCTCTAGTGAATTGTATGCCTTCGTCAGCTTTCCACTTTCAATAAATGAACATTTCAAAACGACACCAAACATTATAATTAGAATTAATTAACACCAACGCTTGTACTTACGCTTCTATCCAAGTCATTATTTGAAAACGTCATATGAAATTGATTCCATAAGATATTCATAGCTTTGGTGAAGGATCCTCTGTTGACCAATGTTCCTCCGTAAAACAATAGAAAAATGTCCATTAAGTTCCACCATACCATAACCGTGAAACTAATTCTCATGCTATTGATCAAGTTCTCACTCAAGTTATTTATCATGAAGTATATTTGATACAAACTAAAGATATTCGTGATGAAAACATACGCGACAAGAGACAATAACTGAAATTGGAGTATTTCTATGACTCGCACCGCCTCATAACAAACCATTGAATGGGTTTTCGTAAGCTGTCGAAACCTCGCACTCATTTCACTACATTTCCAGAAACTTTCATTGGGAAAGCCGGTTCGGTGTGCGCCTTCTTTCACTAAAAATTCGAAAATACTTTCCAATTGTTGGTTGACACCGTCGAAGAAATCGGCAAAGAGTAAAGTCCCTAAACTGAAAGTATTCAACAGGAAGTTAAGGTTTCCATAGGTGAAGCTGATCATCACATGTCCAAGAGTGGTCCAAGGGCTCCCTAAATCGATTTGTGATAGACCGACGACGGCGACAATAACCTGGTTCACTGGCAAAAGCGTTTTCACGATAATACACTTGAAAAGGAAATTCTTCTCCAATTTCGGTCCTTTTCCATTATAAATAACTTTTCCAAGGTTGATTGCATCATTGAAAGCCTTTAAGGCGCGGTCACGGTTCAAGAATCGTCCAATACACGTCAGTAGTATGATCATGTAAAGCAAAGCAGTGTTCGCGGAAAGGATAAGTTTGAATAATCCATTGGTCAGTCCCGGAAAATCTTTTAGAGACCGGTATGTAGCGTAAGGCATAAACGTGATAATAGACACATTGATCAGTACCATGTACACTATTCCGAGAGGGGAATGCTCAAAACTTAACTTCCGGAAACTAAATCCATTAGGGATCAAAGCTATTATCCTTGCGTAAACAAACAAATAAAATAAAGCAACCTTCACAGTTAGGTTCATCTTGCTTGATCGGTGTAGTTCTCAGAAAAGATACACCAATAATAGTAGGTGAAGGTTCGAAAAATACTATTGAGTGAATATCAAGATACTTCTAATTGACATAATCAGCTAATGGTGATTGGCTATTCATAACAGAATTGGCTGCAGCTTTGGATGTAATTTTCTAATGCTACTCCTGAAGCTATACCAATTTGAGATTGATGAAAGCGCGACATGGAAATGTGCTTTTCCAATGGAGTGAGTTGGATGTGGATAGATGGTAGAGTTCAACGGCTGACGTCACTTCGAAGGGTTTTAATTTTGTCAAGTGAATTTTCATAATAGTGTTGTCCTTGAGTGTGTACACAAAGCATACACAGTGTCAGCTCTGTTCAAATGAACTACCCTTACTCCTTCCTCTGAACTGGGTAAAAAGCGGAAAGAGGACGACGTACCTGAAGGAGACTTTATCGAAGTAGTCTCCAGGGCCCAAAAAAAGAAAGCGAAAAAGGAAAAAAAGAAACAACGGACTCCGTCGCCAGAGACACGTCTGTCCAAAAACAAAGAGGCTGCCAACCAAAAGCCAGGAGCTGAAAAAACGAGGAAGCGAAGAAGGACTGGACCGTCGGCTCTGCTCATTAAGCCGACGGAAGGCAAGATATTTGCGAAAGTCCCTAGTGAAATCCGCTACAGGATGAATCCCGAAGAGAACGGAGCAGAGGTTTCTTCGATACGGAAAACGAGGAGTGGTGGAGTTCTCGTCGAACTGGGCCCAAAGATGACCAACAAGAGCACGTTCTGCGAAGCGGTCAAGGGGCTATTCGGGGATAAGGCTCTTGTTTCCAGCCTAGAACCCATGTGCTCTCTAGAAATACGGGATCTTGACTGCCTCACAGAAAAGGCCGAAGTAGAGGAGGCGCTAAAGCGTGAATGTTCAGAGGTGACCAATGCCCGGGTAGGCATTACCTCTGTAAATGCTCGAGGCCAGAAGCTCGCCGTGGTGGAAGTCCCCGAAGAATATGCGAGGAAACTCCTTAACAGCGGGAGAATCAAAATCGGATGGGTAGTATGCAGGGTACGAATGCGGATAGTCCCCACCAAGTGCTACAGGTGTCTGGACTATGGACACACATCAGCAGCTTGCAAGGGTCCGGACATGAGGACAGCATGCCGGAGATGCGGCCAAGCGGGTCATCAAGCGAAGACTTGCAAGGAAAGCGAGAGTTGTGTTCTCTGCAGGGATCGTGGCGCGTCTGGCGAAAGCGTCGCACACACTGCGGGCTCGGGACGGTGTCCGATCTTTAAGGCGGAATTGGAGAGGGCTAGGTTGGGAACGCCATGATCCGCATTTTGCAAATTAACATGCACCGGAGTGCAACCGCTCACCAGTTGCTAGCACAGTTCGCTGCGGTAGTAAATGCTGATCTAGTGCTGATTAGCGAGCAACACCGAAACAAGGACCCGTCCTCATGGTATCTCGACTTATCGGGCACCGCTGCCATCTGGGTTCGGGACAACGTTTGACTTCGTGTTCTTGCCGAAGGCCGGGGGGACGGGTTTGTCTGGATCCGGTGTTTAGGGATAACGTTTTTTAGCGTTTACCTGACGCCGAATGAGTCGATTCCGGACTTTCAGCACCGGCTTGATGCTCTGGAGGACGCCGTTTCGAGCACGGAGGGACGAATCCTGGTTGGCGATGATTTTAATGCCAGGGCTCTTGAATGGGGCATGCCTCAATCAGACTCCAGAGGGAAACGGATTCTGGAAATGGCGGCGAGAACCGGGCTCGTAATTTTAAACACCGGATCCACGCAAAAGTTTCGGCGCCCAGGTTGTGAAGGAAGCATTCCTGACATCACTTTTGTGTCGGAATCTCTGGTATCATCGGTGGACGGATGGCGAGTCCTAGAAGACTTCTCGGCAAGTGATCATCAGTACATTGCGTTCGAAGTGTTTGACGCTACTTGCCGGCGAGCACCAACACGACGTTCCCCTGCGTGTGGAATGTCGCGAGGGTGAACATCGGAAGGTTCGTTGAAGCTCTTGGAGCAGGTAAGGCCGCGCTGGGGAGCACTCCGGGGGGTGGTGGTGTCGCAGCTGACACCGTCGTAAATTCAGTGATGAATCTGATAACGACGGCGTGTGAGGCTTCCATGCCCCAGAGAGGCCCCAGGCGCGACAAGCCTTCTATGTACTGGTGGAAATTGCCGACCTACGGAAAGAGTGTCATAAGGTTCGTCGTTTGGCATAACGTTTGTATGCCAACGAGGAAGCATGTGCCATAAAGGCACAATATAGATCAGCGAAAAGGAGACTCCGCAGCGCTATAAATAAAAGCAAAGCTCGCGGCTGGAAAAATCTTGTTAATGAGGTGAATGATGACCCGTGGGGACTTGGCTATAAACTTGTCACTCAGAAAATCGGGGCTCTGCGGAAGCCCTGCATATTGAGCACCGATCAGATGGACCGCATTGTGCGGACATTGTTCCCCAGACACCCTGTACGGGTTGATGTAAATAGCGCGGAAAGCGTCGTGGATTGCCCCCTTTTCACAATCGGAGAACTCGAAGAAGCGGTTCTCACTATGAAAAACAGGAAGGCGCCAGATCCTGATGGCATTCCGGCGGAAGTTTGCAAACTGCTGTTCGGCCAACGGCCAGAATTGCTGCTCGAAGCGTTCAACGCGTGTTTGAAGGAGGGCATTTTTCCTTGTCGCTGGGAAGTGACCAGACTCGCGTTGATCAGTATAGGTAAAGGAGACCCGGAGCTCCCGTCTGCATACCGACCGCTGTGTATGCTTGACACGGCCGGAAAAGTGCTCGAGAAGCTCATCAGGGGTAGACTCGCTGAAGCGATCCGTGCTGCCGGAGACTTATCCGCAAGGCAGTTCGGGTTTAGAACAGGGAAATCTACAGTGGATGCTGTTATGGAGGTCGTAGATGCGTTTAATCGAGCCGGGGCACACAGCCGCCGATCTCGACGGATAGTGCTCCTCATAACGCTTGATGTCAGAAATGCCTTCAATTCCGTAAGATGGACAGATATGCTAGGCACACTAGAGAACTCCTTTCACGCGCCAAGCTATCTCTTGCGGATATTGAGGGATTATCTGAAAGACCGCTACCTGTTCTATGAGACGCTAGAGGGCCAGAGGAGGATGGAAATCACGTCGGGAGTAGCGCAGGGATTCATCCTAGGGCCGGACCTCTGGAACGCTTCCTATGATAGTCTGCTGAGACTCGATATGCCCGAAGAGTCGCGCCTGGTCGGTTATGCAGACGACGTTGCGGCACTTGTTGCCGGATGCACTGTTGAACAGGCGCAAAGCAGACTTGGCATATTGATGCGACGGGTAAGCGGATGGATGAATGCTCACGGTTTCTGCGCTGGAAAAAACCGAAGTAGTCATCCTGACCAGAAGGAGAATCCCGACCTTCCGTCCCATATCGATCGGCGAGTTGACTATAGAGTCAAAACCAGCGATTAAATTCCTTGGTTTAATGCTCGACTCGAAGAGCTTCTTCGAGCAAATCAAAGCAGCCGCGAACAGGGCTGCACCAGGAGTCGCGGCCTTGAGTCGGCTAATGGCGAATGTCGGGGGTCCTATATCAACTAGGAGACGTCTCCTCATGGGAGCAACGCAGTCCGTCCTTCTCTATGGTGCGGAGGTATGGGCTGATGCCCTTGACAAGCAGGTGCATCGTAAACGCCTCGCTCAAGTGTAGAGGCGGGGAGCTTTGCGAGTGGCGTCTGCTTATCGCACCGTCTCCGAACCGGCTGTGATGGTGATTGCGAGAGTGATCCCCGTTGCCCTCCTTGCCAAGGAGCGCAAAGTTATCTATCGCCGTAAGGGCGAAAACTTAAGAGAAGTGGTTGCCCGTGAAGAACGTCAACGCACCCTTAGCGAGTGGCAACTTTCTTGGCAAAATGAGCCAAGGGGCAAGTGAACTGCGCGGCTCATCGACAAATTAGACCCATGGTTGAACAGAAAGCACGGTGAGATTGATTACTTCCTTACCCAACTTCCAAGTGGGCATGGAGGTTTTCAGTCTTACCTGCACACGGTTGGGAAAGCGCGATCTCCTGATTGTGTGTTCTGCAATGGAGTGGCGGATGATGCTGAACACACCTTTTTCTCTTGCGAGAGGTGGGACGGCCTCCGCCAGCACGGTCTCCGCCAGCAGCTTTATGCAGACACAGGGGAGCTCTCTCCAGACAACATTGTGCGAGAGATGCTGAAGAGCGCTGGCAGCTGGATTCGTATTGCGCATTATGTTCGGGTTCTCCTTATTACAAAGAAGATTGAACTCGACCGACAGAGGGATCGGACGGTAAGGGGTTCCCTGAACTAACAGCAACTCCCTTCCTCCCTTCCCCTCCCGTTGGTGAAAGGAATTCCTTGACTTGAAGGCTCCCAAAGCCGGGAGAGCGGGAGGGCTAGCCGGAAGTAATGTGTCAAACGGTTTCAGGCTAGTTCTCCGATAACAGGGAGGTATTTAGTTGGTAGTCCGCCAGCGTACTGTTGCGGAAGTCCAACACTCTGTGTGTAAACGCATTCACCTACCCTACTCCCAAAAAAAAAACTCGTTCCTCTTTGACGCTACAGTCCGATTTCCTCCCGTACCCTCCAAATTTGGAAACCAGACAGCATGTTATTTAGGTTATCCACTGAGTTCTTCCATCTATTTTGGGGTTTCTTTTTGCTGATCGATTACCTTCTACTTTCTATATCTTGAAGAAACCACGCTTCCTAGATATATAAATTGATCGACGCATCCGATGTTCTGCCCATTAACGCCGACAAGGAGAGGGCGATGACCCTTTAGACCGAGAACCTTGATTTTGTTAGTATTTACCTTCAGTCCAACTCCACTTGCCTCTCCTTCCATATCCAGAGATATTTGGCCAAAGTCCATGACTCAGTAATGGAGCAAACAGATGCCATCAGCATAGTCGAGGTATTTGAGGAAAGATATCATTGCCCATTGAACTTCTCCACGTCCTCCGTAAAAGGCAGCATGAAGAACGTCACCGATAACAAGAACAAGAAGAAATGATATCGCTGACAGGATACAAGCTTGACGGACCCCGGTTTCGACCTTAAAATCCACCGATACTTTACTTTGGTGGAGCACGTAACATTTGGCGCCATTATATGTCCCTCTAATATTAGCTAGTAGTCTTTGCGGAATGCCCCTCCTGCGTAGAGCACTGCAGATACACCCTTTGTTCATGCTATTGAAAACTTGCTTGAAATCGATAAAGAGCAGGTGTAGCGAAGATTTCATCAGGTGTGATACGATTAAGAACCATTGTGAAATCTTCTTTCCACCTCTTCAGTTACTAATCATAGTTCATAAGAAGACGACCGTTAACGTTCTTCACAGGACCATCGAAAGATTTACGACCACATGCAAGCTTGTTCGTGATACGGTATACATTTCTGAAATCATTGCGATCTGCGGCATCTTCCGCTTCTCGCTTGCCACGATGGACAGATCTTATGACGCCCTTTCGGGACGTGGCCGGCGACCTGTGTAGTACCAGAGAAAAACGCATTTTTAATGGCATTCCAATGGTCATCGATATCCGCAGGCAGTTTACTCAATATATTTGCCGTCCAATCAATAAGATAGCTCTCCCACTGTCGAGCGACAGTTGGATCATGCAAGCCGTCGATGTTGTATATAGAGAGTCGCCTCTCCCAAACCTCGTGAGAAGTAGGAGGACGCAACGCGTAAGCAATCATCAGATGATAATACCTTACGAGGCCAATGTGAACGCTTCTCTTGTTACGCACATCCAGGAGACAACTCCAAAATTTACTGCTGATCGCAAAGTGATTGATCTCATCGCTCGTACAGTGAAACCCAACTGGCGTTATGGCAGGCATTATGCTGGAACAATGTACCACCAATGACGATGCGATGATAGCTGCAGAATTCCACCAATCTCTCACCATTATCGTTATGGTCTTCAAGACCGTGTTTTCTCATCGCATGTCCCAGGTGTTGTCAGTTGCACCTTGGCATTCAGATTACTCATCACGATCACAATGTCACCTTTATGAAGTTCCCCTGAACTACGTTTAATTGCTCGCAGAAAGCATTCTTCTCCACTATATCGGAAGTCTCCGTTGCTGAGTAGCATTTTACAATTGTCATCATCAACGGCACAACTCCAGATATCCCGGTTTTGCGCCGAGGTCCACCAATTCGATATCCCAAAAAGCTGTCTGGTGTCCTGCCTACGCCATCGCTCCAGGCAGGATCTGCCTCGTCTTTTTTTCTACCATAGATATAAGCCTAAGTGACCCGCCCACCGCAACTCTCTGTCAGTTAAGATTAATTGGCTACGCTCCTCAAAGTACTGAAACGAATTCGAGAACATATTTTCTCAACGTCCTCAGTTACATTCAAGTGATCATTGATATTACATATGGTCATCCAAGATACACCAGTATACTCCAGGAGTAAATACTAACATTGAATAATTGTCAATGACAAGGGCCATGATCCAAGTGCCGAGTGTAACACAGTCACTCTGACCGATAGTCAAGTACCCGTTGAGACTTTGTACCCGGTTTCGCATTCTCTAGGCTGAGGCGCAGTACAGAGCCACGTTAAAGAGTTTTGGCGACACCCTGAAAGTCTTCTCAGAACGACCTGTCATTCCTACTTTTCCTCTACTTCTCTTAAATAGCTCTCCCACTGAAATTTTACAATACAATCCGAATTTCAAATCAAAGATCAAAGGCCTCTTGCTTTTTGCTTCCATACTGGCCTTAGGTGGGAGCTCAATGTTAGACATGTGCTACTGGGCTTTTAAGTCGGCAACTATATCACCCGGGTCAATACTATGCTCAATATTTTATATAAAAACTGAGCTTATTTAATTTAATGGCAATACACAGAGAGTAAATTCCTAGTTACATATTATCCTCAGAAGGACGTGCAAATGGCTTAACTAACGCTTAAACCTAAGATAAGATACAGAAACAAAGGACCCAATCTGAAAGCGTTGTAGGACCGGCATAGCCTCGGGATGGGGGAATGAAAGTAGATGTCGAGTTCCGCCAGGGGGACTTTACTGGCCGCACTACGTGTACTACATAATATCGGAGTTGGCAAAGCAATTTATCATTCATTTGGGGGGTACACATTTCAGGGAAGATGCGGCGTTGTTGTAGGGAAGGGAGATTGAAGATGTGGAGTCATCACGGATAGTTTACAAGAGGAAACCTTTTTTTGAAAAAAGAGGTCCGTGTGAATTTAAGTTGTACAGCTTCAAGGACGCGGTAGTCATCTTTCCGGAAGGGGGACCAGACTAGACAGCTTCAATATTGCTGATTGCGGATTTTTCTGACAAAGGAGGTTGAAGGTGTTAAGGAGGATTGGATTGAGGTAAAGTCGAAGAAGAAACGTAGGATAAAACCAAACATTTTGGAAGCTCGATTGACTATGTCAACGTAGTGAGAATTGAAACGAAGTTTGTCGAATATTACACCCATTGCGGTCAAAGGGTAGTATAGGTCCCAGGGCGAAACGTGGATTGGTACCCACGATGGAGCATAAAACCTGGGAAACGCATGCTGAACCAACACCAACAGCTCTACTAACAAACCTTATCTCCACCTCCACGTGGTGACCGTTGGGAGCTCTTTCTTACCGAAAAGATGCAGACGGAGAAGGATGAAGGCGAGTCTCCCGCGCCTGAAAACGAGACAAATTGTACCAACTAGTCCTCCAGGTTGGGGGTTGGGTGGATCTGAAAACCCTACACGAAAAACAACTTGTTACCAAACCCCGACAGGAGCCTCGGACGGGACGGATCACACAACGACGAACCGGGCAACGACAACGGAATAACGACTTGCACATTCATTCATTCATGAAACGTGCGCTACCTGTACAGAGAAGAAGCTGCTGAGCAGGCTAGCTGATACCCTGTCCCAATATAGGGCTGATGTAAGAGCGTTACAGGAGATGCGCTGGATGGGGACCGGTTTCCTGGAGAAAAGTCGCTACAGCATATATTATAGCGGCCATCCAGTAAACCATGTGCTCGGAGTAGGTTACTTAGTCAACCAAAAAATGAAACCTGCTGTTATCGGCTTTGAAAATATAAGTAAACGGCTATGCACTCTGCGCTTACGAGGCAAATTTAGAAAAGTCTCATTAATGTTCACGCCCCTACAGAGGAGACTGCAGAGTCGGAGAAGGATACCTTATACGAGGCGGTAGAATGAACCCTCGAAACCTGTCCCAGATATGATATCAAAATTATACTTGGGGATTTTAAAAGCCAAGTAGGGAAAAAGCCCGTATTCAGGCAATAAGTTGACTCCCATAGCTTGCACCAAAATACAAATGATAACGGCCTGGTCATTCAATTAGCAGTGTCACACGAAATGGTTGTTGGAAATACCTGGTTTGCGCGGAAAGCGGCCCACAAACATACGTGGCCTCTCCAGACGAGACCACTTTCAACCAAATTGACCATGTGTTGATCGAACGTCATCACCTCTCAGGCTTGATGAATATCAGAACATACAGGGGGCCAATATAGACTCACATCACTATCTCGTTGGCATGGTGTTCCGAGCTCGAATTACAACACCACCCAGAATCCCCTCTGACAATCAGGTGAGAGTTAACACTGAAGCCATCCACAACACAGCCTTCAGCAACACCTATAAGAGGGGAAATGGATGCCACAACAACCGCAGTCAACAGAGATCCTGGAGATGAAGCATCAACAAATGAATCCCCTGAAGAACGTTATCACAAATACGGCTACAAACATACTTGCCACCGGCCACAAAAAGAGTCGGAACGGCTGATTCGACGATGAATGTAAGCTAGCAACGGAACGGAAGGGTGCTGCATACCGAGTAATGTTGCACTCTCGAAGGAAACGAGCACGCGCGAATATTTATCACGAACTACGTCGACCCGAGAAGCGACTTCACAGACGGAAAAAGGTCTGTGAACTCGAAAAGTACAGTGAGCAACCGCACCAAGCTCGGAAGATTTACCAATAAGTCAGCAGGATGAAGCCTTATACACCTCGATGCTCATCCGGCCGAGACAAAGAGGGAAATCTGATTTCCGACAGAATGGGCATATTGGAGCGATGGGTTCAGTACTTTGATGAACTACTGAACAACCAGAGCATCGGTGAGTTGGATGTCCCACCAACTGTAGACGACGGTCAAATACTGCCACAACCAAGTAGAGAAGAAACAGTCCGTGCAATTCTTCGGCTTAAAAATCATAAGTCGCCAGAAGCCGATGGAATTACAGTCAAACTAGTTAAATATGGAAGCTACCAATTACACCAAGTGGTTCATAAACTTGTGCTCAAGATGTGGGCCAGCGTCTCATACATAAAAAGGGAGATATCACACAGTGCAGCATTTATAGAGGTATCACGTTGCTGAGTACCATGTATCTTTATATTCTCCGCTAT
Source organism: Hermetia illucens (assembly GCF_905115235.1). Classification (NCBI taxonomy): domain Eukaryota; kingdom Metazoa; phylum Arthropoda; class Insecta; order Diptera; family Stratiomyidae; genus Hermetia; species Hermetia illucens. The sequence continues at coordinate 153,669,407 of NC_051852.1, read as the reverse complement.
CTTGCTAGCCCGAATATCCCCATGTGGTCAGAACATCGTTGGCCTATATCAAAGAGGCTTCACTCCAGGCAAATCAACAGCAATCAGCATGCGGCAAGCGATGGAAAAATTGTTGGAAAATGGACATCAGCTGCACCATCTTTTCATTGACTTTAAAGCCGCCTATGATAGCATAGCCAGGGTAAAATTATGCACGGCCACGAGAGAATTCGGTATCCCGACGAAATTGATAAGACTGATTTAGCTGACCCTGACAATTGAGCGAGGCCATATAAAAACAGCAGGATCACTCTCAAGACCATTCGACATCAACAACGGTCTACGACAAGGGGATGCCCTATCACGCGTCGTCTTTAACCTGGACCTCGAGAACGTGATCCGTGATGCTGAGGTAAATGCAAGAGGCACGATCCTCTTTAAGTCCACCCAAGTACTGGCCTATGCTGACGATATCAACATCATGAGAAGAACGACCCGAGACGTACAAACTGCCTTCATCCAGATCGAGCAGGCGGCGATTGGCGCGCGGTCTTGGGCTGCACATCAATGAAGTCAAGACAAAGTATACGGTGGCAACTTCAGCACCAAAAACCAACCAACCAACAACATCAAACCAAGGATAGGGGATACAATTTTGAGACCGTTGATAATTTCTCCTATCTAGGGTCGAAAATCACAACCGATAACAGCTATGAGGATGAAATCCGCGCATCTCTGTTGGCATCCAACAGAGTCTATTTCAGCTTACAAAAACTGTTCCGCTCGAAACGTCTCACCATTGCGTCAAGGCTCTTACTGTACAAGACAATGATCTTGTCAGTCCTCATGTATTCCTCCGAGACTTGGGTTCTTAGTATGAAAAATTGTGAACCCTTGGCCGCGTTCGAGAAAAGAATCCTCTGAAGAATTTTTGGCCCCCTACATGAGGATGGACGAAGGAAGTCTATGAGCGATACCATGACGGTCAGGTCGTGGATAAAATCCGGCTCAATAGGTTACGGTAGGCGGGTCACTTAATTCGTATAGATAAGGATGATCCAGCCCGGAAAGTCTATAAGGGCAATATCTATAGTAGAAAAAGAAGACGACGCAGACCCTGCTTGAGATGGAGCGATAGCGTAGGTCAGGACGCCACACAGCTTTTAGGGAAATCGAATTGGTGGACCTCCGCGCAAAACTGGGATGTCTGGTGTTCCTTATTAAGACAGGCCTAGACCGGATACCGGTTTTTCCACCATTGATGATGATGAGGTGTGCATACAGTTTGGAAGACCCTACGCTGTATAGTCACACTTAATATGATACACCCATATTAATTTTCTTACTTCACGGTTTCGCCTTGACCAAATCAATTCAGTGTCGGTTATCAGAATTTCGCTTTTGTCCACCTGGTTTCAAGGATACTGACAAGTAGGTTATCTAATATTATATGAAATATGATTAAAAACGGATAAATGCAGTACTCACTGTTCTGTCCAAATTAGTGTTTGAATACGGAACGTTAAATTGTTTCGACAAAGTTTTCTTTGCCCTTACAACTGATCCTTCATTCACCAGTGAGGCACCAAAAAATAAGATGAAGATGTCCACAAGATTCCACAATACCATCAAACTGAATTTAGAAATTTTATTTGCATCCCAGTCTGACATTTCATTTTGCAGCACGAAGTACATTTCATACAAATTAAAAACATTATTTATAAACACGTAGGCACCAACCGTCAATAATTGAAATTGCAGGATCTCCACTATCTCACGGGCTTGCAAGGAAATCCTCGAGTGATATTTCATCAGTTGTTGTATCTTCACACTCATTTCACTACACCTCGAATAGTTCTGGTTCAATTGAGGGATCTGATTCTCCGTGGACCTGTAATTGCTTTGATCGAAACTCCCAAAAATAACTTCAAGCCGATCGTCAATTGTGTCAAACAAATCTCGGAAAGTTAGAAATCCCAAACTGAAGAAGTTCAATAGGAAGCAAAGGTTCCCTTGGGCGAAAGCTAACGTTACAATGCCGACTACTATCCAAATGGTATCTGCCTTAAAAGGCTGCGATGCAGTTGCAGAGATGATAACGATATGATTAATTGGAATAATTGTTTTGATGAGAACAAATTTCAGGAGAAATCCTTGCTCACTTAGTGGCTTTCCTTCACCGTATACAGCCTTGGCAAGGTTTACCGCTCCAGTCGTTGCTTTGTAGGAACGTTGTATGTTTAGAAATCGCCCGATAAAGGTCACGAAAATGATTATATAGATTAAGACCACATCAGTGTATATGAGAATTCCAAAGAGTCCTTGATGTCGTTCCAATAAATACCGCAAAGTTTTAGCCCAGGAGACAGGTAAAAGGATAAGTAGGGCGCCGTTAAATAATGTAAGATATATGATTCCCGTACGAGAATATTCAAATTTGCTTTCCTTTAGGTTCAACTTGTGAGGCATTAGACCCACCAGCTTTGCGTATATATAAAGAAGAAAGAAAACTTTTTTGGTAAACCGATCCATCCTCTAGGTAATACTAGAGAGAATGTTTCAATAACAATGCATAGTTTTTGGTCTATGGCTGTAAGAATAAACAGGCCCAGAGCAACCTTTAATTGCGTTAATTAGTTAATGGGTAGAAAATGACTATCCAAGGTTATGCGCCTTCTTATTTACGAGAGTATGCATAAACAAATCGTTGATAAACGATACAAATAAGGACAATTGTTCCCTCTCATTAACAGTAGGAGAAGGAATTCAAGTGTGATATACTATCACATGATTCAGCAAAAAAAGCCCTTGGGGTAATGAACGTCTTTAGCTCAGATCATATTAAAACGCTTTTGGAATCTTTTTATGGTACCATTTGTTGATGCAGCCGACGTTACCCTTTTGCCTCAAAACCTGAAAATAGCATTTGGAACCAACACTTGTTCATATCAGGAACATGAGTTTCGCTAACCTGGTATGGAGCTCGGACGAATCTTCGCTCTCAAAATGGTTGGTTGGGTAATCGCGCCACGATTCCTACCGAACTCTAGCAGATTTAGAGAAAAAGCAACTAAATATACCAGCCCATGCACATTCACCGCAACACCATCAAAAAGCTAGATTCGCTTGGGATCGCGGCGGCACGTTGCCTACCAGTTTTCAACCCTACTAACAAGTGCAATTTTCTAGTCGATACGAACGCGGAGACCTCGGTCTTCCCTATTACCACCCAACAATTTGCTTCTGCAAAACCTAAAACTGGCAACAGCAAACTCCGCGCGCATAAGTATTTACGGCTACAAGCAAGTAACCGTGAATCGTGCCTTGCGTAAGTTACTATTGGCTCCTTTTTTTTTGAGGAGGTTTCCACCTCTTCAAAAGACACTGGTCTGGACACACCAGCGTGTGGGATTTTTACCCACTAAAACCACCTTCGACTCCCTCCCTGCCCCGCGGAACCACCATAAGGTATTACATCACGGGGCGGAGTCAGCTCACTCTAGCTTTGTCATCTTTCTTCCACGTGTACGTGACCGCACTTTTCTCCTTTCCTCTGCCTTTCGCAATTTATCTTGAATAGATGCGATCATGGAGTTGACCGCATCCCAATTCTCTTGATGTGCTAGCATTTTCGGCACCAGATTTTCTGGTACCAGCACCTCTCCTAGAGTCTCCTCTAGATTCCTCCTTTCTTCCACAAATCTCGGGCAGTGGAAGAATACATGCTCTGGGTCCTCCGGGACTCCATCACAATTTGGACAGTCGGGTGATGTCTCCAATTTAAACCTGTGAAGGCATTGGAGATATCCTCCATGTCCCGTGAGAAACTAGGTGGTTTTATAATTAATCTCACCGTGTCGTCTCTCCAACCACTCCTTGATGGCAGGAATGAGCCTGTGAGTCCACCGACCCTTTCCCGAGCGTTCCCACCGCTCTTGCCATCTATTTATGGATCCCTCCCTCTCAGTGTTCTTCGTCTGCAATAAGGGACAGGTTAACTTCGCATTGTATATATTCGCCATCTCATCTGCCAAGATGTCAATCGGCATCATTCCAGAGATGACGAATGCTGCATCATCTGAGACAGTCCTGAAGGCAGAGCATACCCTCAAGGCTGTCCTCCTGTACACTGCAGTCAGTTTGTTAGTGTTAACTGACATCTGCAATGCCTCCCTCCAAACTGGGGTCGCATAGAGCATGATTGAAGTCACCACCCTGGCTATAAGCAACCTAGAGGTATGCCGTGGCCCTCCCACGTTCGGCATCATCCTCGCTAGGGCCATACTAGCAGTGGACGATCTATCGCAAACATACTGCACGTGTTGCTTATAACTGAGCTTCCTGTCTATCACCACCCCCAAGTATTTGATGGTCGGCTTGGAAGTGATGATATGATTCCCGATTCTTATACAGGCATAGTTTCTCTTCCGGCGCTTAGTGATGAGGACGGCATTTGTTTTTTCCTCCACCAGTGTCAGACCTGAGCTCTTTAGCCAAATTTTAGCGCTTGAGTATAACTCAGCATCTTCGAGATGCTTTGCGACAACAACCAGTGCAATGTCGTCAGTGTAACCCCCCACTGTGGCTTCCTCCGGAAGGGGAAGATTAAGTACATCGTCGTACATGATGTTCCACAGTAGTGGGCCCAATACGGAGCCCTGTGGGACACCCGCGGAAACGACGTACTCCTGCGATCCGTCATCAGTGTCGTACCAGAGCCTCCTTTCAGTTAAATAACTATCGACAATTGCGGCGAAATAGGCGGGGATACCAACCTTCGCTAGGGATTTCCGAATTAGATTCCAATTGGCCGAATTGAATGCATTTTTCGCGTCCAGGGTTACTACCACGCAATATTTGCTGGTACTACCCTTTCCGTGGATTGCATCTTCGGCCAAGCCAGTAACCAATTTGATGGCATCAATGGTTGATCTGGCTTTACGGAACCCATACTGCCGATCTGAAAGGCCGCCTTGGCTCTCAACTACCGGGAGTAATCTATTATAGATTACCCGCTCTAACATTTTCCCCACCGTGTCCAAAAGTCATATGGGTCGGTATGAGGATGGTTCACCTGGGGGTTTACACCAACTTCTGCTGCTTCCATACCGCTGGAAATATTTCCTCGGATTAGGCCTGGATTTCACGGCAAGCTTAAGGGCCTTATTCGGTACTCCGTCCAGACCCGGTGCTTTATTGTCTCCTATTCTGCCGCAGATCTCCAGCAGTTCGTCTCTGGTGACTGGAGGAATTGCCGTCACATTGAGAGATGGTTGGAATACGTCGGTGCTCTCCTCTTGCTGGGGGAATAACCCCTGGACGATTTTCAGCAAGAGGGTGGGGCACGTGATCTGCGGAGAGGAATGGCCTCTGAATCGCCCCATCAAGATTCTATAAGCACTCCCCCACAGGTTTATGTCCGCTTCTGAGCAGAGCTCCTTAAAGCATTTCCTCTTGCTTCGCTGGATGGCGAGCTTGAGGGTTTTGCGGGCTGCTTTATAGGCGCACTCTTTTTGCCCCTGATCGATTCTACGCTCTTCTGGCTCGGTGGCAGGCTGATCGAAGGCCGGTCAGTTCATCATTCCACCAGTAGTTTGGTCTTCTACTGGGGAATGAGCATCTCTTAGGCATGGACGCGTCACATGCTTTGGCGACGCATTAAGCTAGAGGCGCCTGCCCTATCAGGTTGATCTAACCACACCTCTATGAAGGTCTGCTCATCCAAAGATTTTGCAGACCAACCTGAAATCTTTTCCGGTTTCGGGCATGATAGCTCTTTGCCCTGTGGCTCGACACATGTCTCAAAGAAGGTTGCCTGGTGATCGCTGTGGGTGTAACGTTCGCTGACGCACCAGGACATAGCACGTGCCAGCACAGGGCTGACAAAGGTCTGGTCTACAATCGAGCCTGACCCCCCTTTCTGAAAGGTATTTACAGCACCTTCGTTAGCCAAAACCATGTCCATCTGCGCAAAAGCTTCTAATAAACTGCGCCCCCTAGCATTTGATTCTCTGCTACCCCACTCTAGGGCCCAAGCATTAAAATCACCAGCAGTTACCTTTGGACTTCGTCCCCTTGCATCGAGAACAAGATTATCAAGCATTTGCTCGAATTCAGACAGTGTCAAACTTGGTGGGGCGTAGCAGCTGCATACATATACACGACTTATTTTCGCCCACACAAAGCCACTGGCTGCCTGAATTGCCGTACATTGTATGGCCTGTCGACCACAAGCCCATATCGCCGCTCCACCAGGCGAATCTGTGACCCATACGTCACCATGACGGTTTCTATACGGTTCACTTATCATGGCAACTTCCATCTTAGATTCGAAAGTGGTCCGCTCAAGTAAATCCTGAGCGACCCTGCAATGATTCAGGTTATTGGAATAAACCTCATTTTCTCATTGCAGTGAGCGCCTTCCTAAATTCCGGACATTTGCCACTTCCGGCAATGTGCCGGTTATCCTGTCCCTCTTTTGCTTCGCACAATAAGCATTTGGGGTCCCTATTGCACTCTCTGGCAATATGGCCTTTCTCCCCACACCTTCTGCATCGATCGGACCGATCAATGCTGCTGGTGCATGCCTTCGCGAAGTGCCCAAACATGAGGCATTTAAAGCACCTCTTTAGTGAAGTTTGCTCCCTTAAACGGCAGACAACCCATCCAATCCGAACCTTCCGGCAGCTAACAACATCTGCGCTGCCTCCACTGGCACTCGTATGGTGGCTGTTTGAGTACCACCATAGGCTTTCCGTAGACCGACAGCAGAGTCCTCGGTAAGTTCTTTCAACTTGAATTGCTCCTTCAGAGCATTACAAATTTCTCCTTTCGATGTAACTTCATCGAGATCCTTACATTGTATATAGATCTCATGTTTTTGGCCACGCCCTGCGGCATTCTCCCCAAGTGAGTTTTTCACTTGAATGCGAAAGTCATCAGTTTTGCCACCGCTGGATCTTTTCACCTCGAACATGAGATCCCCTTTCTGGGTTCTTCGAATTCTGTTCAGATTTCCGCTCAGATCTTTTAAGTCGGGATCAGCTTTGACCTTTTTGAGTATCTCCGCGTAGGACAGATTGCCCTTACTGGAGATAACAATTGCATCTGGGCGAGTACGGACTTTTGCTTTTCGCTTCGCTTTTTTGTTGGTAACTTTCGTCCATCCATCGTTTTCGTTCTTCTTGGGCTTCGCAACGCTGGTCGACTTTCCTTCATTCGCTGTACGCTTTTCTCCTTCTGAGCTGTTGGTGCTGGTTTTTAGAATGTCCTGTCCACCTTTTTTACTCTTAGGCGCCTGCTGATTATTTATTGGATCCCCCTCTTTTTCACGTACTCGCTTATTTCGCTGAGATTCGATGGTAGTACGATTAGGCGTCACTTGGGTCGCTTGTGATACTGTTGGCACAACGGGGTTCAGCGTGTTCTTATTATTCTTTTCCTCCATCTGTGATCTATTATAGAGGACTCTAATAGCTCTCACCATATTCTTTATGACTTGGTACACGTTGTGCTTGTTCTTGATAAACTCGGACAGCTCAACTATTTTTGCCCCAAGCTGGGTGAAGGGTAATTCCTCCGGATCGGGACTCTGCTCCCTGTAAGTCCCGGCAGGGTTACTCCTTTTACATGGTCCTTCACTTTTGGCCTGTACTTTATCCTTCCTCGTCTTTGGCATTGGTGGAGATCTCAAAGTTGATGAAATTCTTTTGAAAGGATCTGTTCCTTGTTCCTGGAGCACCTCCTGTTGTCGAGCAACTTGAACATGTGCGGTGGTGTTGTCACTGTTTTTGTTGTCCAAAAAGCTGCTTTTAGTTCATCTTTGTTTGGTCTTGTTATTGGTGTTCTCGGTAAAGTCGTACTTCGCTTGAATACCTCCTTCTCCAGATCCAAATCACTTGTAGCACCACCGAGGCACTGCGGTCGAGGGATATCGACGACCGGGAGCCCGCTTGCTCACTCCCACTCCGCACCAGAGATGAGCAAACACTAGCCCATGCACAGTCAGAAAAGAAAAGTGCATGAACACTTATTAACACATCAATAGGTATGCCCCAATCCGCCAGCTGGGGTCGCGCCTGATGGCAGATCTGGCCACTCCTCACAGGAGGTCTGTCTGTCTGTCTGCCTGTCACAGGCACTTTTCTCAGAAACGGCCATACCAATTGACACGAAATTTGGTGAGAAGGTGGGACCTGTCGACCCCCAGACATGCAGTGAGTGATATCCTCCTATGATGAGATTTATGGGGGGGGGAACATGTAAAAGGAGGGTGTACAAATTTTTTTCACCAAATATAGTCATGTGGGGTATCAAATGAGAGGTCTTGATTAGCACTTTTTGAAGCCGGTGTTAGTTTTGCGATTTGTTAAAAAGGCCGGGAGTGGGAGGGGTGCAAAGTGATGATTTCTTTAACGGAGCCATTCTCAGAAACTACCCAACCCAAAAATCTGAAAATGAAATCATGCAGCTGCCTCTATACGGTACCCAGGCCTCAAAATACTCTCCATATCGATATTTTTTCAAATTAAGTTAATAATAGCATATTACCGTATTTTTGGGAAAATTGAGTAAAACCCCCCTTAAGTTTATCTCAGAGTTGCAAAATTTGGCAGTAGTATAAAATATAATATGAAGCATATTATCTCCAAGTTTGATCAAAATCATAATATTAGTAACAAATTTACAGTAGCTCAAAGTTGCCTTACCGTGTAAATTTACAACCCGAAGTACCAAATCTGGTACGCTAAATGCATATTCTCAACGGGCTACGTACAAATGGGATAGTTCTACAGTCAAATATACTCACACAAGAAGCAAACAAAACCTTTCATACCTGAAGCGGCAAGCTTCCGGTTTCCCGACTTGTTACATGCTTGCTCAGCTTACACTTCTGGCACGCGATACACTGTCTGGCCCAAGAGTTTACGTCCTTTTTCATAGACGGCCAGAAGTATTTTCCAGTGACTAATCGGCTCGTCATCCTGGTGGCTGGGTGCGCAAAATCGTGTACTGCGTCAAATATTTCTTTGCGAAAATCGGTCGGAATAAATGGCCTAGGTCCTTTGCCTGAGGTCGCGAAGAGTAAGTAGGAGTTTGAGCCAAAGATAGGAAATTCCATGAATTTGTATTTGGAGTTCGCCATTAGGTTCTGAAGCTTTACGTCTTTCTATGCCTCGGCAATTACCGTATAATCGACCGCGGCCGAGACAATATTATTATGCAGGTCCACCAACAGCTCATAGTGACACATGAAGTCTGCGCCTAAAATACCAGCCAAAACGGACACCACGAAAACGTTCGGCGGAATCCGAGACTCACGTTCAACTTTCTGAGGACAATCCACACGTAGACTTTGTGAATCCACAAGTGCGGATGGGACAGGTGTTCGCGGCAGCCAGTCTCAAGTTTTGGGGCCAGTGCCGACCAGCAGGCAATTTCATGGTTGTGTGTCTCATGTTCACTCCTCCGGTGTAAATAGGATGCTGTCGTTCCTTATTGAAACCGTATTCCGAAAGAGGGTATGTGATCAGTCGATGAATTATGCAATTATAGGCTGCCATTTTTTGGGAAAATGTATGGTGCGAAGTTGCTGGTATCGTTCTCTACGTGCTGCAGGCTTACGGTATATCTCGAACTTAAGCTTCTCGCTAAAGTTGACGATATTCAGATCTGGGAAGGGTCATCCTCTTCTACCTCTCTAATGTAAACTCGATTTGATGATGAATCCTGTTTATAGAGGAGATGACTATGTCCTACCTGCCTCAATGTTAACCACGGTCGTTCTGGACAAAGATAAGTATGATCAAACTGCTTTTCGGAAACTGGAAAGCGGAAACTTCTGGCAATTGCGGAGCAACCCGCTTCCCGAATCTGTCAGAAGGGCCGACCGAGCATTGAAGGAAGGCAGTGCGGTATTTCCGAATATTGGGCGACTCCGAATGCCGAAAATCCGCAAGGAGGAGGACGAGATGCGAGAAATGGGCGGATTTAATTATAAAAGGAGCGTTCAACACCTGCAAGCCGCTTCAGTCACGCTGCTCCCGGGGCAGAGGTGAGGCAGCGTCTGAGGATTTGCTTCTGCCCTGGTGAGAAACCGTAGCCGTCTTCGGCCTTCTTCATTTTTGAACTGTGGGTGTTAATCCAAAAAGAGGAGTCCGTGGATCATAAATAGTGGGAGCAAGTTTCTCTCCATTTGGTCCGGTCCGACATTAAATGGATGCGGACTTAGGACTCCTCAATCCCTAAGAAGAAATTGAATAGTAAGTTTTCAGTGGCTAACTCCAATGAACTAATAGAGAAGCTGCAACGCATTGAGAGGAGGGTTGACGACGAGGTGATGGTGTCGTTCGACGTGAAGGCATTGTTTCCCAACACGCCAGTGGAAGAGTCAATTTTCGAACTGATGAAATGGCTGAGCCAGTTTAGATCTGCCCGGAATGGAGAAGAAAAGTTCGAATCTATGCAAACCTCGCCAGGCTCTGCACGAACGAAAACTACTTTACGTTTCGAGATAGATTCCAAAAAACTACTCCGAGAGTAGTGATGGGGAATCCCCTCTTGTCGTTACTCCCTGAAAGGTGGGGGAATAACGCCTAAAGTATGGTTTAGGTATATAGACGACGTATTTGCGATTGTTAGAAGAGACGATATCGACATGGTCATCTCCTCTATAAACAAGATTCATCATAAAATCGGGTTTACATTAGAGATAGAAAAGGAATGGGCACTACCCTTCCTCGATCTGAATATCGTCAACTCTAGCGGGACGCTTAAATTCGAGATATACCGTAAGCCTACAGCACGCAGGGAGCGATACCAGTAACTTCGCACATACATTTTCCCAAAATCTGGCAGCCTATAATTGCACGATTCACCGACTGATCACATACCCTCTTTCGGAATACGGCTGGGTATAATCCTCAGACTAGTGAGAAACTGATCGCAAGGCAAATCAAAAAACAAAATAGGCCTACACCGCACTATTCTCACGCTTGGAGAAAAAAGTTTCAACTGGAAGTCGTAGGTTCGAGTCGATCGTCCACTTTACGGAATTTACCGGGAATCGTCAAGGATCCTTTGACAGCTTGTACTGATGAAGGGAGTAAGTTGCTCCCGAAAAATATGTTTGCATTGAAAATTAAAACTTGTAGTGTATCACACTTAATGCTGTGCATGTAGCAAGCCTACAGGAATAAGACAGCACAACGCAAACACTCATGACCAGAAATTCGAACTCGAGATCGGGGGGCTGATGCTCATCCAACTCAGCCATCATATCGACGCGATTAATTGCAATCTACATAAAGCTATCACCGTCAAAGAACCGACTTTTTGACCACTTGTTCCTTGAGGAGGAGGATACCAGCTAGTCTGAGATTACGCTACTACGAACTAGAATAAAAAATATATAAAATGCGATACTTACTGTTCTGTCCAAATTAATATTTGAATACGGTACGAAAAATTGCTTCCACAAACTTCTCCTTGCCCTTCCAACTGATCCTTCATTCACCAGGGAAGTGCCAAAAAACAATATGAAGATGTCCACAAAATTCCACCATACAATTACACACATTTTCAGAATCTTGTCTGTATTCCAATGTGCTTTTAGATTTTGCAGGACGAAGTACATTTCATACAAATTAAAGACATTATTAATGAACACAAATGAACCGACAGCCAATAACTGAAATTGCAGGATCTTATTTACCAGACGAACTTGATAGCAAACCTTCGAATAGTGTTTCATCAGTTCCTGTATTTTCGCACTCATTTCACTGCACTTCAAGTAGTTCTGATTCGAGGGATGGGCCTGATTCTCCCTGGAAGAATGATTGCTTTCTTCGAAACTTGCGAAAACAGCTTCAAGCCGATCGTCGATGGTGTCAAAAACACCCCGGAAAATTAGAGATCCTAAACTGAATGAGTTCAACAGGAAGCAAAGATTTCCATGCGCGAACGCTATCGTTACAACTCCGACTACGACCCAGAAGTTATCCGGCTCTAACTTATGTGATGAAGTTGCAGAGATAGTGACAATTTGATTGATTGGTAAAAGTGTTTTTAAAAGAACAAACTTAAAGAAAATTTTTTGGATCCATGGCGGCCTTTCCTCACCGTACACAATCTTGACGAGATTTATTGTTCCAATCACAGCTTTGTAGGAACGTTGCGTATTTATGAATCGTCCGATACAGGTCACCAAAACTATGATATAGATTAAGGCAATGTCAATCCATATAACAATTCCAAATAGTCCTTGACGTGATTTCACAAGGTGCCGCAAGCCTTTACCCCAGGAAATTGGTACAAGAATAAGTATAGCGGCATTGAATAATGTAAGATATATGGCTCCAGCCCGAGAATATTCGAGCCTCTTTGTTTTTAGATTAAGCCTGTGAGGCATTAGCCCCACTACCTTAGCGTAAATGAAAAGAAGAAAGAAAACTGCTTTCGCGGCCCGGTTCATCGTCGAAACAATACCAGATACAATGTTGTAATAAGAATAAATAACTGTTAGTCTTTGGTTGTAAGGATAAGCAGACCTAAATCTACCTTTAATTCGATCAATTAGTTAATGGATCGAAAATGACTTAAGCACTATGATTGTCCTCTTCATTATAGCTGGCACTTTCCAAATGTATACACAAATCATTAATGAAGGACTTAAGGACAATTAATACTTTTCATTAAGGCAAGGGTAGGGATTAAAATGCAATTTATTTATGTGTGATTCACCTTAAAACGTTCTTCTAGACACGAACAATTTGAGGACTTGCTTTTACACTCCTTGCAGATGTATCTTCAACTAAAGGACCCCAATAAAGCTTATATCAGATATCCAGTGTTCAAACTTTCCTAACGTTGGACTGAAAAAAAATCTTTAGTATCTCTTGAATGTCCAGTTTTAAGGATAAAGCTTCAACTGTAACTCCCCAAAAATAGGTGCTAGGTTCGCCGGAACGGAGGAGTCCACTGCACTGTGTACACTCATCATACAGCTGATGGAACCAGAGGTATAACGTTTATCATCAACGGCGTAACAACCGGTATACGGTCTATGCCCGCCTTAGTGGGGAACCCCAGACATCCCAGTTTTGCCCCAAGGTCCAGCAATTCGCTCTCCATGAAAGGAGTCCTCTTCCCTCCCAACTAAGGCAGGGTCTGGACATCTTCTTTTTCTACCATGAATATTGTCCTTCTAGACTTTCCGGGCTGGATACGGATTAAGTCACCTAATGCGAATCACTGAGCACAACTGGGAGTACCATTGACTGAGACTGAGAAACTGTCAAAACGTTCGACCATGATTACCAAGGTTTGAACCGCAGAAGCCCTCAGGAAATATTTGAGGGCATGGCGCGGCGGCTTCATTTGCACCTAGTGTAGGGTATCCGCTTGCTTCAGTTAAATTATCATCACACCTAATAGCATGCAAGTGGTAAGCCTATAGCAGTGAGACAGTTCAAAAAGGGAGATAAAGAGCCATAACAAGCCGTGATTCGAAACCGGAGCAACAAACTTGAAGGGCTGAGGTAACCAGGATGGTCATTCGGGTTGGCTAAAATCAACCATTAGAGCAGAGCCCCAAAAACCTAACAAAAAAGAAGCACGTCCATCTGGACCGAAGTATAACTCCAATAAAGTGTTCCTACCTCTATCCCAACCCGACTCCGAAATGTGTAGGAATCTTTTTGGAAACATCAAAAGAAACTTTTACAAAAGTATATTGGGATCACATCCCAATTGGAAAATCTGCACAAAAATAGACCTATATTAGGAAGTACTGTCAACAACGCACCGGATGCGAACTGACCTCAATTTAACGCCCTCTGATTATCGAAAATGGTTTAAAACTGGTTTCAAGAATGAATACAAATCGAATGTTCACTATATCCAACGTCTGCGTAAATTCCACAATAAAAGCTGGATATTTTGAGCCTAAGTGTAGAAGCTGGAACTCGGGAGAGTACGCTTCTTCCCCTTACTTCACAGTCCTTTTGTACTCTGGAAGGCCTAGTGATAGTAGATGAAAATCCGGTGTCGAGCTGCTGTAGACAGCCAATACAAGACGCATTCTCTTGCCCTGTGAGTGTGTGAAGTTCAGGAGAGACTTCATGAAGGGAGGGGAGTCTGAATGTCAAGATGAGCTCTGATAACCCATAGTCGGGCCTATAAAGTATAGGCTTGATGACCGCAACGACAACGATGGAAAATGTTAAGACCTCTGCGGCTCATCATGTTACTGGCAGGATACTTTTCGAACACAGGGCCCGTTAAAAGTTCAGTTGGATCTCAAAGGACTGACAGCGAACGTCTCTCCAGATTAACCATATCGTGATCAAAAGTAGGCAGCATCAGGTCTCTAAAGAGATCATCGACTGATGGTTACTTACATTTGCTTGCGTGTCGACACTACGTTTGCATTGGGGAACACAAGATCAACCCGGCGCGATCTGGTTTTCGTCTAACAATGGGAAAATCTTCTTACTGCCCAAACGATACAAGTTCTAAACAACCCACCAAAGAATATTAAATACCAGTAGGACTCCATCAAAAGTGCCTTTATCTCTGGTCCAAGAGAACTTATCAATCATCTCCCAAAAGAACATCACATGACCTGGCTATGTGCGGAAATGTAGAAGTGAGTCGATGAACATAAGGAGCTGAGGGCTGTTTTGATGACTACCAGTGGAGCCAAGTTGGACCCACTGGAGCTTCGTTAGTCTACTAAAGTATGAGAGTACATAAAAGGAATTCCGTGATTGCGTTGATGAGGGAAGCAGAAGCTGGTGAAAATAGCAATGATTTCGCCGCCGTATACCGCAACATGACAGAGCTTGCAAGTTGTTGTAAGCGAATGGTAGCAAGGATGACGTGCTCGAAAACTCCGATACCCTGTGAAATTCCGGGACAAAAGGTAATTTGTTGTCACAGATAACAACTATTTCAAAACTGTATACTACATCACGAAAGAACTTACATGTGGCGACACATCTTACGATAGTTCTGTAAGGGATGTTGGAAGTAGACTTGTCATCGACGGTTAGGGGCAGCCAAAGAAGTCGAAGGACACCACGACACAATTTCATATCCCGTAGCATTGGGTGAAGTTCCACATCCTGTTGACGATATGACAAACCACAGTAACATGCGGATACGAACGAAAGGCCACCTCCGATGTGTCGCGACATCACACCGCCCCCAGCTAAAACCGCGCGGGATCAGCGAGCAAACCGTCCGCATGATCCTGGCAATGGGGATCACTGGGCGAATCTGACGTTCAACCTCAACAAGGATACCCACTTGGGTCCGCCTCAAGCGTCGAACTTGAACGGGTGCTATCCTCGTTCCAGAACTTTAAAGGGGCCCTCGTATGGTGGTTGCAGCAGCTTCCAGGGAACGTCCACCCTGATGAGAACCTGGTCACACGTCCCGAGATCCCTGGGGGTGTTGACCTCCAATGTTTCGTGTCGGGACGGTGTACTCAGCTGCATCTTTGAAATCGCATCCCTCAACTGACAAAGCATTCCCGAGTCGTTTAACCTTGTTCTGATCTCCAGAACAGGATCGGCGGAGAAGCGTAGATTCTACCCGTAAACCATCATCCGCTGGGCTAGCCACGAACTCCTCTCGCTGGGCTGTACGGAGGCCGAAGAGGATGGAAGGCAAGGACTGCGACCACGAAGGATCGTCAAGAGCCATTAGAGGGGCCTTCAGCGTCCGGTGCCAACATTCGAGCATACCATTGGACTGTGGCTGGTATGCAATAGTCCTATACCGTTTAAAACCAAGGAACTTTCCTAACTCCGCGAAAAGAGTAGATTCGAATTGCATTTCCGTGCCCGTGATGATGACGGCCTTTCCTCTGCACAGGATTACGCCGTAATATCAGACAGAGGTATTGCTTCAGGTCACCGCGTAAACCTGTCGATGATTGTCAGGCAATACTGGGATCCGCGCGCATCTCGCAAAGGGCCGATGACGCCGAGCTGGATGGTGTGAAAGCACTTTGTTGACCGACACACCTACTTCTTTTCGAACGTGCTTGTTGATCTTGCACTTCTGACACGCAATGCACTGTCTGGCCCAAAAATTTACGTCCTTGTTCATGGACGGCCAGAAATATTTTTCAGTGACTAACCGGTTCGTCGTCCTGATACCTGGGTGCGTAAGATCGTGAATCGCGTGGCATACTTCCCTGCGAAAATCAGCCGGAATGAATGGCCTGGGTGCTGTATCTCCTTTGATTGTCTTCTTATGGGGGTTCTGTCTTCATAGAATTTCAGACATCTTTCGACTCATTTAACTAATCCTGGGTAAGTGTAGCACTGCAAAATAAAGTGTTCCGAAATGCTTCAAAGCCTTGCTTTAAATTGGGTCTTGCATTATCATTACGGTTTGAAAACAAGAATTGGGTTCTAACTCCGCTACTAAGGAAGAGGGTTTGAGGCTGCATACTTTGTACTATCCTCAGTGAAACAAATATTAAGTGCTGAAATCGGAGGAAGAGATATATATAGTTGGAATTACTACTACTGCTAGATCCAACCTGCTGCGACAGGTCGACCTCGAAAATGCATTCAATATCGTTAAAAGCAAAAATGATCATGCTGAGAAGAAATTCAAAGAATCGGAGAAATTCTAGGACGTTCAACCTTCCTCATCTGAGATGAGTTCGGTCACAAAACCTCGCCAGAGATTATCTGGTACCATGGGAACCTGGACAACCCTGTAAGTTCATATGTCTCAGGAAAATATCTGAGACATGTGATTTTATTTCGGTTATTTGCAATTGGCTCCCTAGCGGTAGTTTCACGGGGGTTATGGCTATGTCCACATTGCAATCGGAGTTATTCAAATCACAAGTGAGGAGTTGGGCTGTACTCCTTAGTTAGGTACGGTTTACATCCACTAGTCTTAACCTATATTCTCTATAGACTGGTACCATTGGGCTTGTCACAATGAGACGCTAGTTGTTTTCACAAAATCAATCCATGTCTTGAGATGGTCGTTGGGTTAGGTCTACATGGCAGATACTCATGTAAAACCGTCGAGATGGAAATGTCAGCACCACGAAATCGAGGAAGTAATAAAACTAACCTTGTTCTTTTTCTTCAGCCTTTGTCCCGTTCACAAGCAGGGTCGGCTCGTCGTGATTGGCTTCGCCATTTGCTCTATCGAATACCTGATCTGGATGCAATCTCGAGGCTTTCAAATCCCCATCTAGCGTATCAAGCCACCGTTGTTTAGGTCCGCCTTTTGGTCGTTTACCATCAACTTCGATATTCAGACCAATCTTGGCGAGTGAATTCTCGTTGGTACGAATTGCGTCACCATACCATCGAAGACGCCTCTCTCACAACTTTTCCACGATCGGTGCAACCCCATAACGATCGCGGATATCCTCATTTCGGATGTGATCTAAACGTGTGACGCCACTAGTCCAACGTAGCATCTTCGTCTCCATTACCGCAAGACGCCGGTCATTGTCTTTTATAGTCGGCCAACACTCAGAACCATAGAGAGCGACTGGAAGTAATAAAAGTAATGAAATCGGAAAAATCAACCGGGCCTGATGACATTGCATTTGAGCTCCAAAAAGCGAAGATCTGGGACTCAACACTGTGGCTCGGTGAGTTTCTCAACCGAATTATTGAGGGGAGTAGTAGTGTTCCAATGTGAAACAAGAAGGAGAATCCAGCAGAATGTTCAAATTACCGTCCGATTCGGTTGTTCTCCCATACCATGAAGATTTTTGAACGTATTCTTGGCAACCTAATTCGCGATATCGTTCAAATAACCGTGAATTAACCCGGCTTTGTCAAGAACTCTGGAATTGCTAACGCAATACTCGCTGAGCTGATGGAGAAACACCGTTAGAATCACCGCCCTCTTTACATTGCATTTCTGGATCTAGAGAAAGCATTTGACCGTGTGTCACACAAATTCATCTGGTGTCTTCAGCAGAAACCCCAAGTGTCAGAGGAAGTAGTGCGCTGGCTTAAATTGCCCTACTGCATTCCGAGCAATAAAGTTCGAAGTGTAGCAAGTGTACCGAAGCCGCTCCATGTCTCTGTGGGTATTCACCAATGAAGCGCCCTCTTGCCAATCCTATTTATTATGGTTATGGACACTATCATACGCTGCTCTCATAACAAAGCTGCTGTTTTTTCATGGAACACAGTCTCAGACTGAATCTGAATAAAACAGGGTTTTTGACGACGGACCTCAATGAAACAGACATTACTACCGTCAGTGGCAGTGACCCACCAAGTACCAAGCAATTTAAATATCTTGGATCAACGCTATCAGCCAGTGGTGGCCTAAGTTATGGAATAGCTGCACACATCAGTGCAACTTGGATAATTGAGGCATTAACGAATGACTTAGATCCAAAATTGATCGCAGTGTGTTTCGTTTTGTCGCCCTCTATGATTCTGCATTCATCTTTCATTGAAGGACTAAAAAACACAATGAACGACGCCTCGCGGTGATAGAGACGCAGATGTTGCGTTAGACCCATAGCATAGCATGCCTTCATCACATCCACAATGAGGACAACCGCCATCAATATGGGGTTGCACCGATCGTGGTAATGGATATGGCTGATGAAAATTTACTTGCCAAGATTGGTCTGAATATCGAAGTTGACTTGATACGCAATATAGTGATTTGAGGTCATCTTGGCTCCTTCCAGATAAGACACCGAGCGAATGATGATGAAAAAGAAGATTAAGGTTGTATTCTGTAAATTTGAGTCCTTGTGCAGCAAAATCGACAGGTAGAATCCTCCAGAGCTACATGACACAAATCAAAAGAAAAGGACCCTGCATTAAATACTTGTGCTATGGGCTGCAATCCTGAGGGTATATTCGAGTAATTATAAAGCATACCTGCTAAACTCCTTAAGTTCCAGTGAGAGCCACTTTCCGTCTCTTATTTTTTATATAGTCAGAGGACCAGTTAAAGCGTGATATTAAATCTTGATATAAAGTAAAACTATAGACAATAATCTACTTACAGTTCTGTCCAGATCGGCATTGGAGCTAGGCAAATTAAACTCCAGGCATAGACACCTTTTCGCTCTAGCAATTGATCCTTGGTTAACTATTGAGCCTCCATAAAAGATCATAATGATATCCACAAAATTCCACACCGTCAACATAACAAATCCTGTAGCCACGCTTATTGGAACATCATGACTTGTATTCACCACCGTGACGTAAATATGGTACAAACTGAAAATATTATTGACGAAAACTAAAGTGAGGAGGGTTAACAAATAGAGCTGCATGATATCGTTTATATCCCTGGCAAGAGAAGCAATCGTCGAATGATACTTGGCAATTTGTCTGATCCTCGTGCTCATTTCATTGCATCTTTGGAAATTGCCTCTTCGTCCTTGATAGTCTGGTCCGTTGATAAGGCTCTCGAAAATTGCCTCAAGACGATCGCCATTTCTATTGAACAAATCTTGGAATGCCAAGGTTCCCAGACTTGTCGAGTTTAAAATGATAAACGCATTTCCATAAGCAAAGCTCATCAAGCCTTGACCAATAAAGGACCAAACATTGTTAATTGTCGATTGATATATGATAACAGCATGAGCCATGACCAACTGATTCATCGGCAAGACGGTCTTCAGGAGAAGATACTTGAAAAGACAGCTATTCTCCCAGCCAGGACTTTCTCCGTTGTATAAGTTTCGCGCGAGGTTCAATGTTTTCAAGCAGGTATTAAAAACTCGTTTGCGGATCACATATCCATTGAAGTACGTCGCCAGAACAATAGCGTACAACAAAATAGCGTTCAAATGCAGGACCACTTCAAGCAGGGTCGAAGTTTTCACCGGTAAATGCTGAAGAGCCTGAGTGGCTGTGAATGGCATTACCAGGATAATGGCGGAGTTTATGATGAGAACATACGCAAGGCCGGGGCTAGAATGTTCAAACCGCTTTTTAGTAAAATCGAATTTATACGGAATTAGGGCCGCACATTTTGTAAAAATATACAAAGAAATTAGAACTATCGCCACGAAACGGTCCATCGCTTTCAACTATCAAAGACTAAAAGCCGAATATCCTTGCATGGATACCTGGAAGGATACTCAATAAAAGTCGAACACCAACAAAAGTAATTACTAATCGGAAACAATTTCCCCTAAATATTATTAATTAACTGAAAGTAGGATAATCAATAAAAGACATGTGGGCCAGCATTTTCTCGTCCCAGTCGTCTTATTACATCATGCATGCGGACCTACACAACGTCATAATGGCCCTCTGGTTGCTCCTGTTTCGACTGGAGCTCAATGCTAAATAAAATTCATAGTTCGGCATGAAAGCGCCCAGGATATTCATGAATATGTCCTACTAGCCATGCCATAGATTCTATGAGGCCCCGACCACCCCTTGAGGGTGCAACCATAGTGTTGAATCCAACGAACCTTTGACCTCTTCAATGATAAATTGACCATTCATCGGAAAAACTATGTACGATTTATAGGTCTTATATTGGTTAGACACTTAAGCACACATCCCAGAGTTGAGTTCAGTAAATATTATTATTATCGGTATAGAGGGTATATCGGAGCCTAAATACCGTATTGGGGCATCATTGTGATTTTTTTTTAGATTTTTCTGGTAGGTAGTTTCTGAGAATGGCCCCTTAATTTAAGTGAACCTTTTATGACTCTCTCATCCCTCCCTTTCGCAATAGGCTTCAAAAGTAAGCCCTGATTTGAACCTATTGTAATCCAGACCTTTCCTTTGATATCCCACATGACTAAAAAATTTTACATCCCTCTTTTGCATATATGGAGACACCTGGTGGGGCAGTCAGGGCCCTAAACTTCCAACATGCTGACCTATTGTATGCCAATGGAAGCGATCGACCCCGCACCTGCATGGTAGTCTCCAAAGATTTCCAGGTTAACCTGGTTAACGACCTATGTGATGGCGACACCACATCGGCTAAGCTAACCATAAAAAGTCAACAGGGAGATAAAGAGATACTATTGTGCTCTGCATATTTCCCCTACGACGCAGAAGACGTTCCCAGTGGAACATTCATCAGAGCTATCCAATATGCCAAAAGTAGAGGCATGGGGGTAATAGCAGGATGTGATGTTAACGCTCACCACATATGCTGGGAAGTTCGAACATCAATGCAAGAGGATCGAGACTACTGGAGTATCTAGTAGGAACCGATTTGCAGATCCTAAATGTGGGTAATGAACCCACTTTCTTCAACGTGGTCAGGCGAGAGGTCATCGGCATCACGGTGGCATCTCCTGACATCGCGGCTCTGATCGGAGAGTGGAGAGTATCAAACGATATCACACTCTCGGATCACAGACGCATTGATTTCGTTATGGGCATGGATCCACCTCCACCCACTCCATTTCGGAATCCGAGCAAGACAGATTGGGTAATGTATCAAACAGAATTGAGCGCCCGAGTCACGATCCCTGGGAAGCGCATCAAATCCATTGCTGGAATTGAGAAGACAACCCAGATGATCACAACTAGCCTGAGAGAACCTTTCGAAGAAAGCTGTCCACTCAAGATGCCAAAGAAGGGTAAAACATCATGGTGGTACTCGGATTTGGCAAAACAGAGGAGAACGACAAGGATGCTCCTTAATCGTGCTTTGAAGGGTGAATCAAGCACTAGCTGAAATCGCTATAAGGAGGCACAGAAGGCTCTAAAGAAGAGCATAAGATCGGCTAAACGATAATCTTGGAGACGCTTTTGCGAAGAGACTAACTCTCTTGAGGCAACCTCAAAGCTGAAGCGGATTCTGGTCAAAGAACGTAGCCAGAAACTGAGTTACTTACGTTTACAGAATGGGAAGTACACAGAAAGCGATGAACAAACGGCAAATCATTTGCTTGAGGTACACTTCCCAGGCAGCATCCAAAATCTAATCTCGGGGCCAACAGGTGCATACAGCCCTCAACCGAGTGAAATGGGCATTTAACTCGTTCCATAGATATAAGTCTGCAGGTCCGGATGGCATCATCCCTGCGCTAGTAATAGAAGGAATGGATGCCCTCGGTCTACACATTCGGAATATATATCGCGCATGCCTAGCACACGCTTATATTCCAATTAAATGGCAGGATGTGAAGGTGTTGTTCATTCCCAAACCAGGAAAACCCACCTACACAGATGCAAAAAGCTTTCGACCGATCAGCCTAACGTCCTTTCTGCTAAAAGGACTAGGAAGACTAGTAGATCGGTTCATAAGGGATGCACACATTCCTAAGTGGCCACTTCACCACAGGCAACACGCCTACCAGAAAGGCAAATCCACGGAGACAGAATTCCAAGAACTTACGGCTGACCTGAAAAGGCGATGTTCGAAAAAGAATACGCCTTGGGCGCATTCATGGACATCGAAGGTGCCTTCAATTATGCCTCATTTGCAGCAATTTGTGATGCGGCAAGACAGCATGGAATCGAACCGCTGCTAATCAGTTGGATCCTTCACATGCTAGAGTATAGAAAAATCCACATATCGGTCGGCCAGAAGTCTATTGAAGCAGGATGTCTCAGGGGCTGCCCACAGGGAGGGAGGGGTTCTCTCTCCACTGTTATGGCTCTTGGTGATGGATACCCTGCTGTGGCTCCTGGAGGACAAAAAAGTCTTCGCGTAAGCATTTGCGGACGACCTGGCCGTAATAATTACCTGGAAGTTTGCGGACACAGTATGTTACCGCTTGAATGCAACTCTGCATGTAATCCACAGCTGGTGCCTCCGCAATGGACTCACGGTGAACGCTAGGAAGATTGGACTAGTTATGTTCACTAGGAACGTCAGGTGGGGATATGCTACCCACCTTAGCAGGGGCGGAAATCCAGCTGGCACAAACAGTCAAGTACTTAGGAGTACATTTCGACTCCAAGTTAACGTGGAAGCATCATATCCAGGAACAATATCAGAAATCCTGCAGATTGCTCTGGTGCTGCAGGAATGCGATAGGTAAGACCTGGGGACTTTTACCTAAACGGATATACTGGATGTATACATCCATAATAAAACCCATTTTGATGTATGCATGCATCGTCTGGTGGCCAAGACTGAACAGATTCAAAGACTTGGTTGCCTAAGTATTACTGGAGCAAAGAATACTACGCCGACTGCGGCACTTAAAGCTATCCTAAATTGACCCCCCATTCACTTGGAGGTGAAACGGAAAGCAGCTAACGACGCATATGGGCTCGATACCATTGGGGGAATGGGCGGAATGGAATGGAAAGGCGGCCAATCAAACGGGCCTGCGTCCATCTGGAAATTCCTTGGAAAACATCCGGTAGCCCTGATGCCGACCGATCATATGGTTTCCAGATTCGTCTTTGAAAAGACATACACTGTCGTAATCACCGAAAGAGAAGAATGGTCGACAAGTGGCCATGAGTCTTTTCAGATTACAGACCTAATAATCTTCACCGACGGGTCAGTCATGGAGGATGGATCGGGTGCAGGGGTGTTCTCGGAGAATCCGATTATAGAACTGGCCCGACCCCTCGGAAAAATGACAACCATATTCCAGGCGGAGATATATGCCATTTCCTTGGCAGCAGAAGAATGTCTGCGACAAAAATGGAGGGGTCGCACCATTCGAATCTGTTCCGACAGTCGGGCGGCATTATCAGCGCTAAATGGCAACAACATATCAAGCCAGTTGGTGTGGAGTTGTCATCAGGTGCTGCTGAAACTTGGCCGACTGAACGAAACATTCGTGATGTGGGTGTCGGGGCACTCTAACATCGCCGGTAATGAGGAGGCTGACAGACTGGCTCGCCGAGGGTCTGGATCCACAATGGTGGGGCCAGAACCAGCTCTTGGAATCCGACCATCTACTGTCAAGTTTACTATGAAGGGTGAAATTGCAAAGATTCACGCAGCCGAGTGGAGAAATTTGGACTCTTGCCGGCAAGCGAAAATCCTTGTGAAGGAGCCTAGGGCCACTAGAGCGGCATTTTTGTTGTCCCTTAAGAAGTAGGACATGAAAACCCTAGTAGGGCTTTGGACGGGACACTGCCCCTTAAACTACCATATGGAAAAGATTGCGGCAGTAGTTTCGGTTGTGTGCAGCCAATGTGAGGAGGAGGAGGAGACGATCCTGCGCTTTTTATGCAGCTGCCCGGCATCCTCAGATCTCAGACGAAGACAAGGCAAGGTTTTCCTCAATGAAGAATCTGCACACTCTCTGCCTCTTGACAATGTTCTCAGATTCGCTAAAGCCTTCGAACACCGTAGGCGGGCAGCCATTGAATAGGCAACTTACGGGGATAGTACAATGGGCCTAATAATGGCCTGAGTGCTCGGAGCTGCGGCTCCCCCCAGTTAACTAAACTAAACTAACTAAACTAGGCCTGCCTTAATTAGGAACTCCAGACATCCCGGTTTTGCTCCGAGGTCCACCAATTCGATATCCCTAAAAGCTGTCTGGCGTCCTGACCTACGCCATCGCTCCATCTTAGGCAGGGTCTGCCTCGTCTTCTTTTTCTACCATAGATATTGCCCTTATAAACTTTCCATACGATTAAGTGACCCGCCTACCGTAACCTATTGAGCCGGATTTTATCCACAACCGGACGATCATGGTATCACTCATAGATTTCGTCATTGCGTAGGCTACGGAATCGTCCATCCTCATGTAGGGGGCCAACAATTCTTCGGAGGATTCTTCTCTCGAACGCGGCCAAGAGTTCGCAATTTTTCTTGATAAGAACCCAAGTTTCCGAGGAATACATGCGGACTGGCAAGATCATAGTCTTGTACAGTAAGAGCTTTGACCCTATGGTGAGACGTTTCGAGCGGAACGGTTTTTATAAGCTGAAATAGGCTCTGTTGGCTGACAACAACCGTGCGCGGATTTCATCATCATAGCTGTAATCGGTTGCGATTTTCGACCCTAGATAGGAGAAATTGTCAACGGTCTCAAAGTTGTATTCTCCTACCCTTATTCTTCCTGCTTGACCAGCGCGGTTTGATGTTGTTGGTTGATTCGTCTTCGGTGCTGACGTTGCCACCATATATTTTGTCTTGCCTTCATTGATGCGCAGCCCAAGATCTCGCGCCAACTGCCGCCTGCTCGATCTGGATGAAGGCAGTTTGTACGTCTCGGGTGGTTCTTCCCATGATGTCGATATCGTCAGCATAGGTCAGTAGTTGGGTGGACTTAAAGATGATCGCACCTCTTGCATTTACCTCAGCATCACGGATCACTTTCTCGAGCGCCAGGTTAAAGAGGACGCATGATAGGGCATCTCCTTGTCGTAGGGCGTTGTTGTTTTCGAATGGTCTTGAGAGTGATCCTGCTGCTTTTATCTGACCTCGCACATTGGTGGTTGAACCACTTGGTGTAAATTGTTGCCTCCATATCTAACCAATTCGGCTATAAATCCATCAGCTCCTGGCGACTTATGACTTTCAAGCCGATGAATTGCCCGGATCGTTTTTTCTATACTTGGTGGTGGCAGTCCGTCGTCTTCAGTTGGCGGGACCTCCAACTCGCCGATGTTCTGGTTGTTCAGTAGTTCATCAAAGTACTCAACCCATTGCTCCAATATGCCTATTCTATCGAAAACCAAAGGATGAAAGATCCTGCTGACTTGTTGGTAAAACTTGCGCGCCTGGTGCGGTTACTCTCTGTACTTTTCAAGTTCTGCCAGGCTTCCTTTTTCTGAGATTGGCATTTGAACTCTGGAAAGCGAAGATCTGGAACTCAACACTGTCGCTCGGTGAATTTCTCAACCGGATTATTGAGGAGGGTACTACAACATCTGACTGGCAGAACACACCACTGTTCCTGTGTGAAAAAAGAAAGAGAGACCAACAGAATGTTCAAATTACTGTCCGATTCGGTTGCTCTCCCATAACATGAAGATTTTTGAACGCATTCTTGGCAATCTAATTCGCGATATCGTTCAAATAACCTGAATTAAGCCGGGTTTGTCAAGAACTCTGGAATTGCTAACGCAATACTCGCTGAGCTGATGGAGAAACACCGTTAGAATCACCGCCCTCTTTACATTGTATTTCTGGATCTAGAGAAACCGTTTGACCGTGTGCCACACAAATTCATCTGGTGTGTTCTGCAGAAACACCAAGTGTCAGAGGAAGTAATGCGCTGGCTTAAATTGCCCTACTGCACTCCGAGGACTAAAGTTCGAAGTTTAGTAAGTGTACCGAAGCCGCCCCATGTCTCTGTGGGTATTCACCAATGAAGCGCCCTCTTGCTGATCCTATTTATTATGGTTGTGGGCACTATCATACGCTGCTCTATGTAGACGATGTTTTCTCATAACAAAGTTGTTGTTTTTTCATGGAACACAGTCTCAGACGGAATCTGAATAAAACAGAGTTTTTGAGGACGGACCTCAATGAAACAGACATTACCACCGTCAGTGGGAGTGACCCACCAAGTACCAAGCAATTTAAATATCTTGGATCAACGCTATCAGCCAGTGGTAGCCTAAGTTATGGAATGGCTGCACACATCAGTGAAACTTGGATAATTGAGGCATTAACGAACGACTTAGATCCAAAATTGATCGCAGTGTGTTTCGTTTTGTCGCCCTCTATGATTCTGCATTGATCTTTCATTGAAGGACTATAAAACACAATGAACGACACCTCGCGGTGAGAGTTCGCTCCGAGACATCGAACCGAACAGACGTCGTAGCTGAGGCAAAATCAATTGAGAAGTCAATAGTGAGTGGTGTTAGTGCGAAAGTGTGAAGGAGACAAGAGAAGCATATAGTGCAAGAAGAAGCAGATACTCAAGGGAGTATCGTTCTATTTAGTTACACAGTGCAGCTCAATATTATTGGGGGCAGAATGTCCGCCAAGAGGACAAAGTTGATTCTTCCGGGCAAAATTTCGTCGGAAGAGGAGGGAACCACGGGCCCTACAACGATGATGAAGGAGAACTCGAGCCTCCTCATGTGAATTGCGGAGGTGGAACAGGAAAAGGCCGACATGGCCCAGCAATTGGAGTACCAGTTGGCGCTCATTAAACAGCTGCAGCAGCAGATGGCTGAAATACAAGCAGCCAACATGGCCTGGAAGCAGCCGGCCCATCAACAACAGGATCAACAGCAGCAGCTAATCATACAGCAGCGGCAACAAGAGCAGGAGCAAACGAAGCAGCAGCGACAACAGCAGCAGCAACAGCAACGACAGCGGCAGAGCGAAGAAGATGATGGCATGTGCCCAGAAGTCATCATCGAGGAGGAGGAAGGAGACCGCTTCAACTTCGTAGTGCGGAAGAAAAAGGCAGCCAATAGGAGTAAGGTTAGTGCCACTATTGTAAGTGCCCCACCAACCACCCCACAATCCTCTCCCTCCGATAACTGGGTACAAACTAAATGTATCGCAATTCCTACAATGATTCAAAGCAAAAGGGTTGAAAGCAACCCTAAAGAACACGAGGGCTGACAGGACCCTCATCTTTGCCGAGACAGTCGAAGATCATGCCGCAATTTTTGCTCTCATAAGAGAGAAAGGGCTTCACGCCACCACCAGCACCCCACCGACCCTAAGAACCAAGTCGCTGATCATTCGCTGTCTCCACAGGGAAACAGATCCAGCGCACAAATTGCGGGAGCTCAACAAGGATTACCCGCAATTGAAATTGAAAACGGTGGCCAACTTAGTCACGCGAGCAGACAAGCTTCTACACAGCCAGAACCCGGCGCTCCCGATGAGGTCACAATCGGGATTATTCATAGCCACTTTCGAGCCCTCCCAAGAGCTCAGTGAAGTACTGAAAATTAAATATATACTTCACCAAAAGATTTCGCTTGAGAAAGTCAAGCCAATTCAAGAAGTGCAGTGCTACAACTGCCAGAATTTCGGCCACATCGCCCCTAACTGTTCGATTGTGCTCAGGTGCGTGAAGTGCGCAAAAAAACATGTCCGCGGGGAATGCCCCACACCATCGGCGGAGGCGCCGCATTGCTGCAATTGCGGCCAGACCGGACATCCTGCCAACTACCGCGGATGCCCAGCATACAAAGATATGGTTGCCAGAAGGGAAGCTGGCAGGGCGAAAAAGAATGCGGAAACGGCGAGGACCAAGCAAACGGTGACACAGATGTCACAAAGATTGTCCCGGCCACGCGTATTGTACGCCCAAGCAGCTAGAAATACTCTTCCTAGAGCTGCACCTCAAGCTCCACAAGGCAACAAACTGGCCTTCAGGAACTTGGTCGAAAGCCTCGTTTCCGCCCAGACGAATGAACAGCGGCAGATTACCGCAATCCAACTACTAATGAATTTATGGAGTTAAATATAGTCACATTTTACTCCGCGTCCCTGGTCTCACACGCCCAACGTGCCACTGCCCAAGCGTTGCTTGACACTCTGAAATCAGACATATTTTGCGTTTCGGAGACTCACCTAAACCACAGACATAATGTCAATTTCACCGGATATACCACTATTCGGCATAAAAGCAACACGGGCGCTGCCCTTCTAGTCAAAAAAGACTACCATTTTGAGGAAGTCGTCATCGAGGGTTTACTAGTCTGTTTCGCTGCAGCGGCAATAGTTAAAACTATCGATAATAAACGGATTTTGGTAGTTTCCGTTTATTTCAAATACAATTCCCCAAGTGGGCAACTGGGCCATGACTTAAAGGTCTTAGGCGATCTCCAGTTAAAATCAAAATATCTTATCTTCGGTGGCGACTTTAACTCACGGCAGAAATCCTGGGGCGATAAGGCAAAAAATTTAAATGGGAAAACCCTTTATAACTGGATCCACGACCCTTTCACGCCAGCCAACCTTGAGGTGGTCTCGCCGGATTCGCCGACAAGATTCGCTAGTCAATCCATCATTGACTTTTTCCTGCTGTCTGATGAAACCAAGCAAAGTTTTCAGATAATTTCCTGTAAAACCTTGCCAGGCATGTCCGACCATTTTGCAGTTGAATTCAAAATGGCCTCAACTTCACAACTGCAGAAGCGAGTTAAGGTAACCATCAGATCATTCGCCCACACTGATTAGGACAAATTCAAGTCAGATTTAGCACCAATGCTGAACTTGAAGAAACTCGCTATAGATCGTAATCTGTCGGACAAAGAAATCGACGAAGCAATCATTGCCACGGACGCCATCAATACTGCTACACGCAGAAATACCAGGCTGATCAAAGTCGATGAGTTTGTATACAACAAACTCCCGCATGACATCATGCTACACATGAAGGTCACACAGATTTGGCGCAGGAACCTGAAGCGCAACTTCCATAAATATGGAAATAAAGTTAATGCTGAATACAAAGCATTGCTCTCCCGGATTAATTGCCTGAGTACAATTATATTAATTAAACTTAAACCTCGCGGGGATAGAGACGAAGATGTTGCGTTGGACCAATAGCATAGCATGCCTTCATCACATCCAAAATGAGGACAACCGCCATCAATATGGGGTTGCACCGATCGTGGTAATGGATATTGCTGATGGAAATTTACTTGCAAAGATTGTTGTAAACATCGAAGTTGACTTGATACGCAATATGGTGATTTGAGGTCATCTCGGCTCCTTCCAGATAAGGCACCGAGCGAATGATGATGAAAAAGAAGATTAAGGTTGTATTCTGTAAATTTGAGTCCTTGTGCATCAAAATCGACAGGTAGAATCCTCCAGAGCTACATGACACAAATCAAAAGAAAAGGACCCTGCATTAAATACTTGTGCTATGGGCTGCAATCCTGAGGGTATATTCGAGTAATTATAAAGCATACCTGCTAAACTCCTTAAGTTCCAGTGAGAGCCACTTTCCGTCTCTTATTTTTTATATAGTCAGAGGACCATTTAAAGTGTGATATTAAATCTTGATATAAAGTAAAACTATAGACAATAATCTACTTACAGTTCTGTCCAGATCGGCATTGGAGCTAGGCAAATTAAACTCCAGGCATAGACACCTTTTCGCTCTAGCAATTGATCCTTGGTTAACTATTGAGCCTCCATAAAAGATCATAATGATATCCACAAAATTCCACACCGTCAACATAACAAATCCTGTAGCCACGCTTATTGGAACATCATGACTTGTATTCACCACCGTGAAGTAAATATGATACAAATTGAAAATATTATTGACGAAAACTAAAGTGAAGAGGGTTAACAAATGGAACTGCATGATATCGTTTATATCCCTGGCTAGAGAAGCAATCGTTGAATGGTACTTGGCAATTTGTCTGATCCTCGTGCTCATTTCATTGCATCTTTGGAAATTGCCTCTTCGTCCTTGATAGTCTGGTCCGTTGATAAGGCTCTCGAAAATCGCCTCAAGACGGTCGCCATTTCTGTCGAACAAATCTTGGAATGCCAAGGTTCCCAGACTTGTCGAGTTTAAAATGATAAACGCATTTCCATTAACAAAGCTCATTAAGCCTTGACCAATATAGGACCAAACATTGTTGATTGTCGATTGATAAATCATAAGACCATAAGCCACAACCAACTGATTCATCGGCAAAACGGTCTTGAGGAGAAGATACTTGAAAAGATAGCTATTCTCCCAGCCAGGACTTTCTCCGTTATATAAGTTTCGCGCGAGGTTCAATGTTTTCAAACAGGTATCAAGAATTCGTTTGCGGATCACATATCCATTGAAGTACGTCGCCAGAACAATAGCGTACAACAAAATAGCGTTCAAATGCAGGACCACTTCAAGCAGGGTCGAAGTTTTCACGGGTAAATGCTGAAGAACCTGAGTAGCCGCGTATGGCATTATCAGGATAATGGCGGAGTTTATGATGAGAACATACGCAAGGCCGGGGCTCGAATGTTTAAACCGGTTTTTAGTAAAATCGAATTTATACGGAATTAAGGCCGCACATTTTGTAAAAATATACAAACAAATTAGAATTATCGTCACGAAACGGTCCATCGCTTTCAACTATCAAAGACTAAAAGCCGAATATCCTTGCATGGATCCCAAGAAGGATACTCAATAAAAGTCGAACACCAACAAAGGTAATTACTAATCGGAAACAATTTCCCCTAAATACTATTAATTAACTGAAAGTAGGATAATCAATAAAGAACATGTGGGCCAGCATTTTCTCGTCCCAGTCGACTTATTACATCATGCATGCGGACCTACACAACGTCATAATGGCCCTCTGGTTGCTCCTGTTTCGACTGGAGCTCAATGCTAAATAAAGTTCATAGTTCGGCATGAGAGCGCCCAGCATATTCATGAAAATGTCCTACTAGCCATGCCATAGTTTCTATGAGGCCCCGACCACCCCTTGAGGGTGCAACCATAGTGTTGAATCCAACGAACCTTTGACCTCTTCAATGATAAATTGACCATTCATCGGAAAAACTATGTATGATTTATAGGTCTTATATTGGTTAGACACTTAAGCACACATCCCAGAGTTGAGTTCAGTAAATATTATTATTATCGGTATAGAGGGTATATCGGAGCCTAGATGTCGTATTGGGGCATCATTGTGATTTTTTTTCAGAGATTTCTGGTAGGTAGCTTCTGAGAATGGCCCCTTAATTTCAGTGTCCCCTTTACGACCCCCTCACCCCCTCCCTGTCGCAATTGGCTTCAAAAGTAAGCCCTGATTTGAACCTATTGTAATCCAGACCTTTCCTTTGATATCCCACATGACTATATTTGATGAAAAAAATTGTACGCCTCCCTGTGGAGCGGCAGGATTCGCGGCATTCGAAATTTATTTCGAATGTTGCGAATACCAGCGGACAGATGACGTCACCGGCGCTCTCCACTCAGTCCAGACCTCGCTACAAGAGTGAAGAGCAGAGTAGGTGACGAGAAATGTCAGATGTCAATGAGAAAAACGTGAATTCGAAAAGAGACAAGACGTGATTTGATTAATAAAAATAACGAGCACCAGTTGTGTCGTTGGATATAGTGAAAGGATTCTATAAAAAGTTCTTATGAAATTCACCTTTTGTTGAAGCATTGCAGTTCCATTGTTGAAATGAAGTGTTGTAACAGTGAACATTGTTGTTATTAACTTCTAAACCTCTTTTGCATATATGAAGACCCCTTTAAGTTCTAAATAGAAAGATAAAATTGACTGCATGTGTGGACCTTCACAGTTCCCAATTTCCCATAAAATTTGATGTCAATTGGTATAACCTTTTCCGAGGAAAGTGAGTATGACAGACAGTCGAACAGATGGATAGATAGACAGTGTCGATGTGCGTTCCCGTGAAGCTGGAAACCGGGGCTGGTCCGTGAAAAGGTTTGAGGAGGATGCATTCATAGAGATGCTATTGGGAGGCTAAAATCCCGGTGGTGTGCCTACAGAAAAGGTAGATCGGACGCATAACGAGAGCATGCGATGCTGCTATGCCGAGGCGACTAGTTCTCGCAAAAAGGCGCTCAAACTATTGGTGGAATGAAGAAATTGCCGTGTTACGGGATGCATATTTTCGAGCTGGAAGGATCTGCCACCGATCTAGAAGAAGACCGGACTTCGACGAGAAACGGCTAGTATATGTGAACCTTCGTGGTAGGTTTAAGTAGGCTATACAGACCAGCAAGCTTGAATGCTTCAAGGAACTTTGCGCAGAGGCAGACCAAAGCCCCTGGGGAACAATGTACAGGATAGTTATGAAGAAGATGAGAGGGCGAACACCACAACTGACCTGCCTGCATCTTCTGCTCGATATCGTGATGGCGCTCTTTCCCCCGGATAAAGGGGAGTGCAAAGAGCACAAGCAAGCATTGGACGTCTATATCATACCTGCGGTAACTGAGGAGAGCTTGCGCAAATTTGACGGAGAATTGGTGATAATAAAGCACCCGGTCTGGATGCTTTTCCGAATAAAGCTCTTAAACTCGCTGTTTAGACCAGACCCGACTGGTTTATCAGCGTTTTTAAAACATGCATGGTTGAAGGAGTTTTCCCCGACCGGGTGAAGAGGCAAAAACTAGTTTTGCTCCCGAAGCCGACGACACGGATGAGGGATTTAAGCAGTACACGGTCACCGCAAGAGTACCATAGGGCTCAGTGGTGGGTCCTCTCCTGTGGAACATCATGTACAATGGGGTCCTTGTCCGTCACGTGCCAAAGGAGACCACGATAATCGGTTTCGTAGATAATCTAGCTGTGGTTGTCGTTGCGAAACAACCTCAAGACCTTGAAATATATGCTAACGAAACCTTCAGCGCCATAAAAGCTTGGCTGGAGATGATTCAGCTTGACCTTGCGGAACAAAAGACGGAGGCAGTCTTGATTACCAATCGTAGGAAGAGGAATACGGTTAATATCCGTGTTGGTGGTCACGTCATCATTCCGAAACCGGTTATCAAATACCTAGGGGTGATGATTGATGCTATAATCAATTTCAAGGGACACCTGGACTATGCCTGTGAGAAAGTGACAAATACCAGCATATCATTAGCGCGGATGATGCCTAACATTGGAGGCCCAAGATACAGTCGCAGATTACTTGTGGCCGGAGTGGTTCGCTTCACACTATTATGCGCGGCACCAGTTTGGGAGGAAGCACTAGCGTGTGAGAGTAATCGTAGGAGGGTAAATTTGACTTACCGCTTAGTGGCGCTAAGGGTGTGCAGCGCCTTCAAAACAATGTCAGGCGACGCAGCCGTAGTTGGTGTTTTTTACAAAGCGGCGGAAACAGAGAACTGTTGAAATTTGCATCGGAACGTATGTTGTTAGCTCTCAGCCATCGTCGAAATACCTAAGAGTAACATTCAACTTCAAGCTGAGCTTTAAACTCCACTTAAAGCTTACTAGGCAGAAAGCGGTGAGTATCAGCTCCACACTGGCAAGGATGCTTCCGAATATTGGCGTTTCTAAACATTACTTTTGCCACGAGTCGTCAGTTTTGCCCTTTTATACGCAGCATCAGAGTGGGCGCCGACGATAAAATTCGGAGGAAATCGCAGATAACTTCAAGCTGCGTATCGGCTAAACGCTGTTTGAACATGTTGCGCCTACTGAACAACAAACTATAAGACGACTTACGGTCTGACTCAGTTCTTAACCGGACACGGTGGATACAGGAAACACCTCTGTAAGTTCGGTCTCGATGAATCGCCAGATTGTCCTGCGTTGTCCTGCGAATATCGGGGAGACTCAGTAGCGCAACACACTGCTAGGGCGATTCAAAAAGGAAATTATGGATGATATGGCAACCCACCGTGACATTCGGCAGCGTTTCTTCCAGCCCCGCTCCCTTGCCCCATAGATAGAAATAAAATAAAAGTTTAAATTAAACATTACGTAGTTCGCCTCATTGGTAAATAAATTATATTTGCTTCAAACTTGGAACCTGCGATTCGATTTCAATTCCGCCATTTTTGTCGATGATAGGCCTGATCTCGGTGGAGTCAGGAGGCTCTCAAATCACCATCTAACGTATCAAGCCGTCGCCAATTTCGTTCGCTCTTGGTGTTTCCCGGTCGCTCGTCCCAGACAAGGCTCAGGAGCGCCTGCTTAGTATCGTTCCGCCCACTCAAATCAATCTTAGCAAATGAGTTCTCACCAGTCTGAATTAGATAAAGTATAGTTAAAATTGGTGCAAACGTTGAAGGTATACAACACCGAATTGCAGCGCAATGCATTTCAGGTCCAAAGTCCATTGTCGCCATAATGCCACTCGAAAAAGTCTGGTGTAAAAACCCTAAAGGAGCGTCCACCAAATTTTAATCTTTTTCTGTCGAAAACTTAATATATCTTTATATCCTCTCGTCACGAGAAAAAAACCATCGGATTCCAGCTGGACTGAAAACTTCATTCTAAACTAGTTCTTTGATAAGCTTCCACCTTAGACTTCATCCAAAATATAGCAAGGTCATGCACCAGGTTTCGATCAATTTTCGTTAAAAGTTCAACTCCAATGCAAGACAAGAACCCAAACCCAGTCTTATATATGATAGTTATAAGTTATTGTAACAGGCTGTGTTCAAGAAAAGACATTCATAGCTGCAGACTGAAACTTTTGCAATTTTCAACTGCTCCAGAGCAAGAAAATCTAATACAGTTAATGGGCGTGACGGGTTCAATTTTTGTATATTTTTTTTATATTATAAGCCGCATTTTGAGCTTCTTCCTTCTTGCTTACTTCGTGCGTTTCGCTTCAAAATGTCTGCTTTAGATGGGCGTATTACACATTCTCACTTTGTTAACACGTTGTACAAATAGAAGGGAACGCTTTGAAAACTGCTTTTACCGGTTATGATTCAGCTTGCGCACTGAAAAGTCACTACTGTCAACACCGTAGTAAATTTTTAAACGCGTTTGTGTCAAAACAACGTTTCTTGTGTTGCGTGGAGGATTAAAAAAAGACACCATTGACCTTTCGCTTTGAAATTTTAATATGTCATTATACACATTCAAAGCAATGGAATGAACCTCGGAAAAGGAGATAGGTGCTACATATTTTGATTTACATCAGTTTTTTCGACGCTAAAAACCGAAAAATTTTAAAAATCGCTGCCATTTTGTTATTTTTTGACGAAATTTTTTGCAAAATCTCACTAAAATATCTACCTTTTTCTTCCATTTGAAAAAAGTAAAATAATCAAAATTTGTACACGTCACGCCCCTTAAAGGAAGCGGTCTAAGAACATCATACTTCGCCATAGTAAAAACTAACCTAATTTAGTAAAATAAGCTTCTTCATAAATCATGGCAGGTGGTCAAAGGGTAGTATAGGTCCCAGGGCGAAACGCGGATTGGTACCCACGATGGAGCATAAAACTTGGGAAATGCCTGTTGAACCAACACCAACAGCTCTACTACCAAACCCTATCTCCACCTCCTCGTGGTGACCGCTAGGAGCTCTTTCTTAACGAAAAGCTGCAGACGGAGAAGGATGAAGGTGAGTCTTCCGCGCCTAAAAATGGGACAAATTGTACCAACTGGTCCTCCAGGTTGGGGGTTGGGTAGGGCTGACAACCCTACACGGAAAACAACTTGTTACGAAGCCACAACGGGAGCCTCGGACAGGACGGATTTTAAAACGACGGACCCGGCAAAGAACACGGAATAACGATTTACGCATTTTCTCATGGAACGTGCGCTCCCTGTACAAAGATGAAGCTGACGAGCAGCTAGCCGATACCCTGGCCCAATATAGGGCTGATATAACAGCGTTGCAAGAGATGCGATGGACAGGGACCGGTTTCCTGGAGAACTACATCATATATTATAGCGGTCATCCAGTAAACCATGTACTCGGAGTAGGTCAGCCAAAACTGAAACCTGCTGTTATCAGCTTTGAAAACATAAGCGAACGGCTATGCACTCTGCGCTTGCAAGGCAAATTTAGAAATATAAGCCTCATTAACGTTCACGCCCCTACAGAGGAGACTGCAGAGTCAGAGAAGGATACCTTCTACGAGGCAGTAGAACGAACCCTCGAAGCCTGTCCCAGATATGATATCAAAATCATACTTGGGGATTTTAACAGCCAAGTAGGGAAGGAGCCCGTATTCAGGCGATACGTTGGCCCCCATAGCTTACACGAAAAAACAAATGATAACGGACTGTGGACTATTCAATTAGCAGGGTCACACGAAATGGTTGTTGGAGTCCACAAACATACGTGGGCCTCTCCAGACGGGGCCACTTTGAACCAAATTGACCACGTGTTGATCGAACGCCGGCACCTCTCAGCCTTGATGAATGTCAGAACATATAGGGGGACCAATATAGACTCGGATCACTATCTCGTTGGCATGGTGCTCCGAGCTCGAATAACAATACCACCTAGAAGCCCCTCTGACAATCAGCTGAGAGTGAACACTGAAGCCATCCACAACACAACCCTCCGCGACACCTATAAGAGGGAAATGGATGCCGCAATAACCGCAGTCAACAGAGGATACCGAGTAATGTTGCATTCTCAAAAAACGCGGGCACGCGCTGAGACTTATCACGAACTCCGGCGAGCGGAGAAGCGACTTCACAGACGGAAAAAGGAAGTCTGGCAGAACCAACAAGTCTGTGAACTAGAAAAGTACAGGGAGCAACCGCACCAGGCGCGCAAGTTTTAACAACAAATCAGCAGGATGAAGCCTTATACACCTCGATGCTCATCCTGCCGAGACAAAGAGGGAAATCTGATTTCCGGCAGAATGGGCATATTGGAGCGATGGGTTGAGTACTTTGATGAGCTACTGAACAACCAGAACATCGGCGAGTTGGAGGTCCCGCCAACTGAAGACGACGGACAAATACTGCCACCACCAAGTTTAGGAGAAACAGTCCGTGCAATTCATCGGCTAAAAAATCACAAGTCGCCAGGAGCCGATGAAATTACAGTCGAATTGGTTAAATATGGAGGGGACCAGTTACACCAAGTGGTTCATCAACTTGTGCTCAAGGTATGGGACAACGAATTAATGCCTGACGATTGGCAACGAGGCATTATCCGTCTCATACATAAAAAGGGAGATATCACACAGTGCAGCAATTATAGAGGTATCACGTTGCTGAGTACCATCTATAAGGTAGTCTCCACTATCTTGCTAGGCCGGATAGCCCCATGTGCCCAGAAATCATTGGCCCATACCAAAGAGG
Organism: Hermetia illucens; assembly: GCF_905115235.1. Classification (NCBI taxonomy): domain Eukaryota; kingdom Metazoa; phylum Arthropoda; class Insecta; order Diptera; family Stratiomyidae; genus Hermetia; species Hermetia illucens. Next base: position 153,631,851 of record NC_051852.1, on the reverse strand, counting down.
CTTCACTCCAGGCAAATCAGCGACAGATCAGATTTTCTCTCTGCGGCAGGCGATGGAAAAACTGTTGGAATATGGACAACAGTTGCACCATCTGTTCATCGACTTTAAAGCCGCCTATGATCGCATAGCCAGGGTAAAACTGTACATGGCCATGAGAGAATTCGGTATCCCGACGAAATTAATAAGACTGACTAGGCTGACCCAGACCAATGTGCGAGGTCAGATAAAAGCAACAGGATCACTCTCAAGACCATTCGACATCAACAACGGTCTACGACAAGGGGATGCGCTATCATGCGTTCTCTTTAACCTGGCCCTCGAGAAAGTGATCCGTGACGCTGAGGTAAATGCGAGAGGTACGATCCTCTTCAAGTCCACCCAATTACTGGCCTATGCTGACGATATCGACATCATGGGAAGAACAACCCGAGACCTACAAACTGCCTTCATCCGCAAACTGTTCCACTCGAAACGTCTCACCATAGGGTCAAAGCTCTTACTGTACAAGACTATGATCTTGCCAGTCCTCATGTATTCCTTGGAGACTTGGGTTCTTAGCAAGAAGAATTGCGAACTCTTGGCCGCGTTCGAGAAGAATTTTTGGCCCCCTACATGAGGATGGACGATTCCGTAGCCTACACAATGACGAAATCTATGAACGATACCATGACCGTCCGGTTGTGGATAAAATCCGGCTCAATAGGTTACGGTGGGCGGGTCACTTAATCCGTATGGATGAGGATGATCCCACCCGAAAAGTCTATAAGGGCAATATCTATGGTAGCAAAAGAAGACGAGGCAGACCCTGCCTAAGATGGAGCGATGGCGTAGGTCAGGAGCTTTTAGGGATATCGAATTGGTGGACCTCGGCGCAAAACCGGAATGTCTGGAGTTCCTTATTAAGGCAGGCCTATGGAAAAGATTGGGGTAGTGGTTTCGGCTGTGTGCAGCCAATGTGAGGAGGAGGAGGAAACTGCCCTGCACTTTTTATGCAGCTGCCCGGCATCCTCAGATCTCAGACGAAGACACCTTGGCAAGGTTTTCTTCAATGAAGAATCTGCACACTCTCTGCCTCTTGAGAATGTTCTCAAATTCGCTAAAGCCTGCGAACACCGTAGGCAGGAAGCCATTGAATAGGCAACATACGGGGATAGTACAATGGGCCTAATAATGGCCTGAGTGCTCGGAGCTGCGGCTCCCCCCATTTAACTAAACTAACTAACTAAAGGCAGGCCTAGACCGGAAGGCAACTTATATGGACAAGAAACATAAACTTTCTACAGTTTTAAGTATATGTAGGTAAAGTTCATTCATCCCTGAATGACATTCGCTTGATTTCATAAACGGCTTTTATCCGTCCACATTCTTCATATTCGAAAAGTCGCAGAAGGTCAATGAGATATCAACAGAAAAATGCATAAAACTGAAAATACAAAAACATTTCCTCATCACATCAAGTTCACAACAATGCCCTGTTTGGTCCTCGTTAGCGATGTTTCCAAAAACTTTTGCATTTCCTCATAACTGCCACGAGCTCCACCCGCCCCTCGTTATTAGCGTCATCATTGTCGCTGCCTTGCTAGCACTTTTTTGGGGATTACCGAGCTCCACGCGTATATTTTGCATTGCCTAACAGTCTTCAAGTATCTTATCTTCAGTGGATGGAGGAAAAAAGCATTTCCATAGGCATCTTAGGAACTTGCTTACTTTCCATGCAGAACTTGTATCGGAAGCGACGCTCGTGAAGGCCTTGAACCTCAAATTCGGCGGAAAGTTGGGATGGAAAAAACGACAATGATGTGAAATGTGAATGAAGAAATGATAAATGTGCTCTACCGAATCTATAAATCTTGCGCTCAGCTAACGAGGTAAGATACTGGCGTTTTTTCGCAACGTACTTGTTATGTGTGAGGTTAATTTTCAGATGTTGACTCTGAGCCTCATCGGAACTGATGTGCGTCATTGTTATTTAGCCAGAAGGGATTATGTTATCGACACTAAGTACGATAATTTCTGCTAAAATTGAGTACTCTGAAGAGGACAGTGATAGATAAACTCCGTATCTATTAAACAATGTTAATCGAAAAGAAAATGATCAGTTTCTAGTTGTCGATTTTTTCCACACCTAACCTTCAGAGAATAAAAACCCTTCCGTTGTTTTTTCCTAAGGCGGGATTAACATAAGTAAATTTTTTGAACATATGCATTTCGGGCAGTAGTTATGCCCATGGAGAATAATCATAATAACACAAAAGATCGATGAAATATCAGGGAAGGAGGAAGAGCTGACTGCGTTTGGGCGCAACACACAAAAACCTTGCTCACCGCATCGACCAGCGAAAGATGCAGCGAGGGCTGAAATATCCGATCTGAAACCGGGACGCCCAAATAAAAAGGAGGCCTACCAAGTGATGCGACTGATGATGCGGGGACGGCAACTCCAATACCCTGTAATGCCTCTGTTCAACAAAAAAGCCCAGTCAGAACCGCTAGTCCTGAGCCGGTGAAGCAGTGGAAGTGCAGTCGGCCGTCCTAGCTAGAGCCGAAGAAGAAAGGCTCATTAGGAAATGCGTGACAATGATAAAGCGTATGCGGTCGGCAACATTCCACTAGAAGAACGTCAGCAAAGGCGTCAAAAACGGGCTAATGGAACTGGAGGAACTAGGCTGGACTGGACTGCATCTCCTTCTACAGGCGAACGTGGATAGCGATGGAAAATGCCCGGAAAGCAGAAACAGCCACTCTTTCCGGTGAGAACACTGCCAACGCCAATCGAATCACAGATATCACATTGCAAAGCAAAATGGGGAAAAAGCGGGAATAGGAAGACGTACCTGGAAGAGACTTTATTTCCAGGGCTCAAAATCGAAAGCAATCAAGTATAAAAGGAAAGAGACAAGACATTTACGGAAGTCCTTAGTGAAATCCGCTACAAAATAAAACCCGAAGACAGTGGAGTCTTGGAGGCCCGAAGACGACTAGCAAGAGTACATTCTGCGAAGCGGCCAAGGGGTTACAAGGGGAGAAGGCTCTCGTTTCTAGTCTACAGCCTATGTGCTCTCTCTGCAAATTCGACATCTTGACTTCCTCACAGAAAAGGTCAAAGTAGAGGACGCCATAAAGTATGAATGTCCAGAGGTAACTAATGCTCGGATATGTATTACTTCTGTGAATGTTGAAGGCCAAAAACGCGTTGTGGTGGAAGTCCCCGAACATAATGCGAAGAATCTCCTTAGCAGCGGGAAAATCAAATTATATAATAATAATAATAATCGTTGGCACAACAATCCATATTGGATCAGGGCCTTGAAGTGTGTTAGAGCACTTCATTCAAGACCGTAACGGTACACTAGGAGGCAATGTGGTCAGCATTGGATGGGTAAAATGCAAGGTACAAGTGTGGATAATCCAAATCAAGTGCTACAGGTGTCTGGACTATGAACAAACGTCAGTAAGTAGCAAGGGACCTGATAAGAGGACAGCATGCCGCAAATGCGATCAGGCTTCGTCTGTAAGGGTTCGGGGCGGTATCCAATCTCTAAGGCGGACCTAGAAAGGGCTAGAGCGCTCACCAGTTGCTAACACAGCTCGCTGTGCGGGTAAAGACAGATCTAGTGCTAATCAGCGAGCAATACCCGAATAGGAATCCGGCTTCATGACAGCTCAACTTATCGAGTACCGCTGCCATCTGGGTTTAGGACGACATTCGATTTCGTGTTTTTCCCCAAAACCGACGGAATGGATTTGTCTGGATTCCTGACGCCGAATAACACAAAGTCAAACTTTCGGCGCCGGCTTGATACTCTGGAGGATGCCGTTTCGGGCACGGAAGGATGAAGCCTAGTAGGCGATGATTTTAATGCTAGGGCGCTTCGGGTGGCGGGGGGGGATGATAGCGTTGAGGCTGACATTGCCGTAAACTTAGTAATGAGCGTGTGAGGCTTCCAACTTCCGGGGCCCCAGCCGTAACAAGCCTATGTATGGACGCACGGCAAAAATTGCCGATCTACAGAAGGAGCCCACAAGGAGGCATGCGTCATAAAGGCAGAGTATAGATCAGCAAAAAGAAGACTCCGCAGTGCGAGAAATAAAAGCAAAGCTCGCAGCTGGCAAAACTTAGTCAACGAGATAAATGAAGACCCCCTATAAACTTGCCACCCAAAAAATCGGGGCTCTGCGGAAACCAGATAGACCGCAATGTATGGATATTATTCCTCAGACATCCAATCTCGACGGATAGTTCTCCTCATAACGCTTGGTGGCAAAAATGCCTCCAATTTAGTAAGATATATTGAAGCATTATCTGAAACACCGCTCCCTGCTCCATGAGACGCTAGAGGGCCAGAGGAGGATGGAGATTTCACTGGGAGTAGCATACGGATCAGCCAAGGGCCGGTCCTCTGGAACGCTTCTTACGATAGTCTGCTAGGACTCGACATACCAGAATAGTCGTGCTTCGTCGGTTATGCAGACGACGTTGCTGCACTTGTTACTGGACGCGCTGTTGAACAGCGGCAAAGCAGACTTGGCATATTGATGCGACGGATAAACGGATGGAAGACTGCTCATGGTTTCAGCCTTTCGCTGGCAAAACCCGAGGTAGTCATCTTGACTAGAAACAGAATCGCGACCCAGCGTCCCATATCGATTGGCGAGTTAACTATAACCAAAAGCAGCTGTTAAATACGAACTGTTTAATGCTCGACTCTAAGATGATCTTCTTCGAGCAAATCAAAGCAGCAACGCGTAGGGCTGTAGCTGGAGTCTCAGCCTATGGGCTATGGGCTAACATTGGAGGCCCTATATTCACTAGGAGGCGTCTTCTTATGGGAGCAACGCAATCCGTTCTGCTCTATGGGGCGGAGGTATAGGCTGAATTTTTATTCAAATGTGTGGAAAAACGCGTCCATGGATATGCCAAGAAAAATATGTAGTGACCTCAGCTTATCAACAGGAGCGGTATTTCATTTGCCTTTTCCGGGGTCAATTTGACTATACTCGTATAATTGCAAAATTAATTTTTCATAATTTCCCAGAACTGACCGGGCCAACCATTCGTTGACCCTCATAAACTTGCCCATATTGCACATTATTTAGTGCTGGCAGGCTATTAATCATGGTTGAGGGAATGACCTGGTGCCTACTCCAACCCAACAGTGTGCGTTGCTGTTGACGCTGAGTTGGCCTGAACTTTTGACTTCAAGGCCATGTACCGGAGACGAAAATCAGCTAGACCGAGACCAGTTGATCGATTGATAGCGGAACAGGTGGACTGGGGAGTTAATGATGTGAACATTTGCACTTTGGATGGGGAGATTAGTGGCAAGTGCTTCTGGAAAAATGCACGCGGAAGGTGACGATTTAGAGGGAGGTCTCTGGACAGGGTGCCATTTGTCGTAGAAAAGTCCCCAGAAACGAAAACTGGTGACTTAAATAAGAAAAAGTATTTGGTGCCCTCTGACTTGACTGTGGGGCAATTCTATTTTCTTTTAATTCGTAAATGTATTCACTTTCGTCCAGAGGATGCTCTCTTTTTCTTCGTTGGTGGTGGTGGCCGGTGGTAGGTTAGTCGGTGAATCCGTCGAGAACTCCCCGCAACATCGAGCACGTATGCAGAAAAGGTGTACTTCTGCATGGTTTGAACTAGACTGTGTGAGAGTCCTGGGACATCAAGGGAAGTCGCGCGGGATTTAGGTACAATACCTGTGGCTGACAATATTATGGGAACTACAACCACCCGCCCGAGGCGCCAAATTTTTTTGATTTCTCGAGCCAGTGGTTCATAGTTCACTTTCTTCTCCACGTATTTCCGTTCGATGTTGCTGTTATCGGGAATAGTAACATCAATTATATACGCGGAGCGACCCGTCTTGTCAACTAACAGTACGTCAGGTTTGTTATGTGCAGTATGGCGATCAGTCAGAACTTGTCGGTGCCAATATATGCTGTAAGCAGAACTATCAAGTACTGCTTGCGGACAACCTTACATACACCATTATGAAGGGTGATGTATTGCACCGGTGCCATAACAGTACAGCCAGAAATGAGATGGTCCAACGTCTCTAACGCCGAACCACACATTCTGCACTGGTCGTTCCCCACCCGTTTCTTCATGATGAGCTTTTCATAATTTATATATGAACTCCGTCTCAGCAAAGAGCCCCTCAGCACATAACCTTCTGTTCGACAAATGCAAATCGACAAATGGTTGCCAAAGACAATTTGCGTGTTTACCGTGCATTGCCTTCGACTTTCATTCATCGACCCGCTCTTGGTCCAACTCCACCCTAGTCAGAGGATTAAAAGACGAATCCTTCAAATTAAGTGGAATCAACCCACAGTCTGCCTTACAAACAGCCGCATGCAAGAGACTCGCCTGCTCTTTGCTGAAAAAATAAGCACGCAACGATTCGACTTGGCGATGCTTTTGTGCCGCCACGTCAACCACGCCCCTACCTCCTATGTCACGAGGCAGGTTCATCCGCTCCACGGTAGAGTTTGGTTAATGCATTCGGAATTTGGACATAGTAATCCGTATCCGCCGTTGGACGTTTTCTAGATCGGTCTTCATCCACGGCAACATTCCGAATGCATAAGCCGCGACTATTTTATTTTTCCGCGAAAGATGCGCTTACACGTCACAGGAATTCAGACAGCAGAGTGTCCTTCAGATCACCAACTCAAGCATAGGTGTCTTGCATAACTTCTAGGTACTCAAGAAGTCTGCCTCGATCATAGCTTCGATGTGGAAGTTACCAACACTATATCTGGCATGTGGTTCGTGATGACCTTTGCGAATGAGATTCGATACTTGCCTAATCCAAATTCCATCCGAATATCATGACTGACCATGTCTACTATTCGCAGCAGATATCTAAGGTGGTCGTCAGTACCAGCATACAACTTGATGTCATATAAGTACATCAAGTGTGTCATTTCGTGCTTTCGTAATATTTTATTGCAAAACCATGCCCTCTAGCATCATTCAGAAGCCATGAAAGGGGTTCAGTGCTATGCAGAACTCAGGGGACTGAACGAGTCCCCCTGGAAAATGCCCTTCCATATACGGATAGGCTCTGAGGTATTGACACCCTCAGAAGAGCACAGTGACTTGTCCTAAAAACTTTATTAGGTTATCAATGCGATACTGACGTAGGACGTCGATTTGCCAGGTATGCGGACGCTGCTGAAAGCCTTGGCATAGTATATGTAGCAACTAAAGAGGTTTCTTTGACCTCTAGTTGCTTGTCCTACAACTACTGAGTCAATAATGAGTTGCTCTTTGCAACCCCTTGGCCCGACTCGGCAGCCCTTCTGCTCTTCGGACAGAATGTTGTTGGTCTCGAGGCGCGCATTGACCCTTGCACTAATAATGGACGTTATGAATTTATAGAGGATTGGTAAGCAAGTGATCGGTCTTGTGTTTGCGGAGTCCAGCACTGTCTCCTTCCTAAGGATAAGGTAGATAATCCCCGCAGTGAGGAAGGGTGGAAATTCTTCCGGCCGACTTATGACCTGATTTATGCTGCTTGCCAACCGACTATGTATACTGATGAACTTTTTGTACCAGAAGTTCTGCACCCGATCCAGACCTCCAGTTCTTCGAGCTGTTTATGGCTCTTGAATCAGAAATATATAAGGACAGTCCTGCAGCTTTGCCACCAGTGGATAGAAAGGAGGTTTGGTATGCTGCAGTTTGATTTAACTAACTCATATGTTTGTAGCCCTAAGTGCAGTCTATTATGAAAACCGCCGCTAACTGAAAAGTCTGTTGCATTCAGTGTGGATCCCAAAGGGGTTAACAGCTTGTTCTCACTTTACGTTGAACGTTTCATTTTCTTGCGTCCGATTTATCAGGATGTCACCACACTTGGTGGTGTAGCAGCGCCTTCCGTTGTCGTCGGCTAGTAGTCCTCCCAAGTTCACGGAGTCCGGGCTGCATGGATCTGTTTTTATATACCGGCGTTAGACCAGTTGCGTCCACATTATCAGCTTCCTTTTCATCCGTTTTTCCGTCCTGACAGGCAAGCCTGTAATCTCTTCTCCTTTGCGGCTAAAGTTTCCTTCTGCCGATCTTTCCTCTCCCGTATTTTAGAATAGTTAGGTAACAGTGTCACTGACAGACCGGCGGTAGTCAGATTTCTAGTTCCTCTCATTAAGGGGGTTTCTGTAATATCTTTTTTGACTGACGGCGCCGTAGATACCGAGTGTAGGTTTTCCATTGAAGTAGAGGGTCTGTCTTCCACAAAATCCGTGCCCCAGCCACGACCTGATTTCTCAAAGTCGCGGGTGGATTTGAAATCTGTCACTTCTTACTACTTGGAGAGCTACAATCCTTCGTTTCCATCTGTGTTTTTGGACACTGTTAGTGTAGCAATAAACTACCACAAGCCGCCCAACCACAACGAGGTGGTATCCGAGGGGGATTTTCAGATTTAGCTCGCGCGTTGTTTATTTCGTTAGGTTCTGTTTGTGTTTTTTTAGGATCCGGTGCGGAATCGGAAAGGACACCTGAATTTTGTGCAATTGTCCAATTTCACCATCTTTTTAGGTTTTTGGAATAGCTCTTTCCTATTGGTCGTCTCCGGCCACTCAGGATGGTTGTCTGACCATCGGCAATCCAATTTATATCATTGCAAACATGATCTTGTTTTTTAAGGCGGAGAATCCATTATGAGGTTTTTGGCACCATTTTGGTAATATAATACCTTTCACATGTACAAATACTCAGTAGCTTTGTACGGCAAATTTTCAAAATTAATGTTAAACGACTGTCTGATATCGCAAGAGTGTTCACACGATCGATGTTTTCGTCGATTTTCGAAGTTGAACGCCTCCCTGAACGGTGTTCTCCCCATATTACGAATCTTCTTGTTCAGGGTTCGGGTTCAGTATCAAAGTGAATTTATTTCAGCTCTAGAGGTTGATTTGAATTAGGTTAACTCTTTACTCACTTGGCATAGACTAACATTGTCGTTTTATGATGTGTGGTCACAGGGCCCTAGAGAGACAATTCGGGTCTAAGGTAAAAATTATGCGAACAAAAAGGTCGGGATTGAAAATTATACGGGTGTGGGGTAAAAATTATGCCAGACCTTATTTTATCCCTTTGTCTCACGGAAATTTCTATTTCGGGCGCTCGATAAAAATTGTGGCCCCAGAGAAAGGGGGGTATTTCTCAGCGCCCATCTCGTCAAGCCTGTTCTGTTTAATTTTTCTGGGAGTCGGGCTAGAATGCAACGTTTTCAATCTCGAATCGAATTAATGAAAACAATTTTTTTTAATTTTTTACAGTTTCTTTTTATATAATACGAATTTTTGTCTGTTTTAAATTTTTTACATTTAAAATTATATCTTTTAATCGTTTGCTTTCACTGGTATGTAATATCCTCTCACGCGGATCTTGATCCGTTCTCACGAATTAGGTGCGAAACCCTCATCGAAACAACATCAACCGGGCCTAGGCTAAAGATATGACGGCAGTCGGAAATTGAATTACCCAAGAATGATGAAGATCCGGAGGTCACGATTCCTTCTTATGCGGCGTTAGCACAATATGAGAATGCTAGGTTTGTTTATTTCCGATGGTAGAAATTAAAATCGCAAAATCATAGTGGGTTGAGCCACGGAATGGTACAGGAAAACCACAAATACTAAGGACCGTGTCATGTTCGAGACTTCCACTTTCCGAAGGACAAACTAGGACTCAATTGTGTTTCTGATCTGGTAATTGTTGAACATTCTCTTATAGTGACGAATAGGCAACTTTCCATCAGATTGGAAAAAGGCTACGCGATACACATTCGCTTAGGAGGTGCTGAAATGTCAGGTTGATCCGTGAAAGCATTTGGGGGGAATACGTCCGCATAGGTGCTATTAGGAGGCATTAATCTCGAAGACGTAGCTACAGAAAAGTCAGCAAAGATAATTAGATGCATAACGGAGATATGGATGAAATCGTGACGACATGGCGAGTACTTACCTACAAGCAATCAAACGATAAAATCGATTTGCGGGCTCCATGGTTTCGAACAGTAAGGCTAGTCAGATTCTGGTCAGAAACAGAAAGAATACAGGAATTTGTAATGAACTTAAGAAAAATGGGAGGACCAGACGATCATCTTAAGTGAGAATGACCTAGAGGGAAGAGCTATCCCAGAAACCTAAGAAGTTGGCGAAATTGACCGTGAAGGTCCGCCCATAAAGACTGAAACTCCATCAAAATACTCGGTCGACACGCTCTTGCACGCCTCTGTGCAAGCCAGGCTCGAGAATGTGAGGGGGCCCTTTGAGCGCTTTGATGCATCACGTGTCATTATTATAAAATTAAAGTGTCTATACCGATGCGTGGGTCCGCACTGAATTTCAAAATAGAGTACAAACAAAGAAATTCGCCACGGCCTAACAATGAAAACCAGAACGTCAGCTAAAACTGGAAAATAAAAAAAACGGCTCGACCGCGCGCTTGGAGCTGTTAGTCTCCGCACCCGAGTGCCGCGATCGAGAAAGAAGATTCACGAAGGATCACATTCCCGATCATTGTTTCTTCTGCCCTAGATATTTATTGAGGCACGGCCCCTGAGGTTCCCTCCAATCTTTGACACCCTCAGGTCATTATTAGAGGATGTTCCTATTAAGGTTTTGAGGGAGTCAAGGAGGAAGAGAGAGGGAGAAAGTCGTCAAATAAAAATAAAAAGTTTTTACAAATCATGTTATATTCATCCACTCAAAAAAAAAATTAAAAAATATATAAAATGTAAAATGAAAATGTATAGTAAAAATATATAAAAGAAAAAAAAATTAAATTAAAGCAAAGTAAAAAAATGTAAGAAAAAAAAGAAAAGAAATGAGATCAAAACAAAAAAATAACACTTAAACGTTGATTCACTCCGAGCTCGGCGTGGCGTGTGTTTATGGTTATCCTGTTTCTGTCTGGATAAAAATATTTAGGCCACTAAAGTACGAATTGCATAATTAAATTATCTACTAACTCATTTTCCTCGACCGAATTCTCCCTTCAAAATCACTTTAAGAGTTCGTGGTTTCTTCTAGGGCTGGTTTTGGATGCGTCGCAGCAGCAATGAACCACGCCAACAGGTTGCCACAAAACAAAACGATATTTTCCTTGAATCAACTCCGATGAACGGGCTGGTGGATGGCCCGGAATAAGCTGAGTAAATCGCCGTACGACAGCACTTAGTCGCTGTCTGTCGCCCAAATGAAAGTGGATTTCGTCTGTCCAATACCCAAAAAGGAGCAAAACGTTCGTCACGCTCGATTGCCTCAATTGCAAGGGGACGATGATTAAGCACTGGCGACGCTAACGATCAGCTCCAACCCTTTCAACATTGCAGTTAGACTCCGTATTGTGCTTTGGTTTGCGACTTACACAACTCAGCTTTAATAAAAAACCTTCTGACGAGTCCTTCGACTACACTCGTACCTCATACAGTGGTATCGTTAATTCGTTACAGTCCTTTTTTCGAGAAATCTGGCGATCTGAAATTGTTTTCGTTTGGCACACCGAATCGCAAAAAACTCATTCGCTCCAATTCCACAAATTGATTTCAAATTTCCTTCTCTCGTCCACGCGCCTTGCACTACAAAAACTCTCCCCACTCGCTATTCCGCGGAACGGGCACAGATAAAAAACGCTTCAGCCCTCTTCTCGTTATATCGAAATTCTTCGATCCTTCCCCATCATTTTGCTTTCACCGCTCTTCCTGGTGCCAATCCAACCCTTTCTCCACGTCTCCCCGGTCGGTGCACAGCTGCTCACCCACGAACCGGTCCCTATGCCGCCCTACGCTCGCCTTAAACTCTGTTGAATTCCGGGAGTTCATGTTGCAGCAACATGCGCGTGCGCCTACGGATGAGGCAAATCATTCCCCTCTGTCAAGGTTAATTCGCCCGAATGCATTCAATAATGTGCAATCTGCGACGAGTTACACATTATGAAATGCATTATTTGAGCAAATTAATTCAGAATGAGATAAGGCTCCCGTCGCGAAGCCGCGATCACTACAAGGCAGCTGGGTTTCCGAGACTCGCTCGAAGAAAGACAACAGAAGACCAGTGAGACAATCACTACTGGTAAGCGGCTGAATATCGCCGTGCTTTCCGAAGGAAGGCAGCCAAAGATCCAAAAGTGAGTTAGGCCTTGAGGTCCTTCGCGTGAGCAACGCCCAGGTTACGAGCCTCCATGTCTTCCAACTCGTATTAAATTGTTCCGACTCTACCTATGACCTTCGCTTTCACGAAATTCTGATCCAGTTTGGCATTGTACCGCTTTGCTGCGCTGCTTAAGTTGAGGATCCGCGTATACACGATATCTTCGACCTGAAATTCACGAACTCAAGATCGCAAGTTGTGACCCCTTTCTTGTGTCTCTCTTGCTTGGAGGATGCGCCTCTGAACCTCTGCTCTCAGAATAGCAAGTTTATCCTGAGAACAGACCTCCAAGGTCGCATCATGCAAGCCGGTCAGTTGTCGCAAAAGGGCGTAGATACTCCCATGGGTGACTATGCTCTGTCTAAAAACGACGTGATAGGGGGAAATCCCTATCGAGACGTGTTTCGCTGAACGAAGGGCGCAGTTGATGGATGACAACTTGTTATTCCAATCTCTTTGATTAGGACCGATATAAGCGTGTATAGCAGCCCACAGTGCGCGATTTACTCTCTTCGAGGCGTTTGCCTGCGGGGAGTATGAACCAGTGTAAATGTGTTGAATGCCACACTGGTTCAAAAGATCGTTGAAAAGCACGGATTTGAACTGTACCCTATTATCAGATGTGATCGGCTCAGGGATTCCAAACACATGAAAGATTCTCTTCTCCAAGTATTCAGTCAGCACATTCGCGGTAAACCGTTTAATCGGCTCCACAAATGAAAACTTCGAGAGAAAATCGCGAACGACTATTACTCCTATATTTCAGGCGCGAGACCTGGGGTATGGGTCGATCAATTCGATATACAAGCCTTGAAACACCCAATCGGAAATGAGCGTTTTTCCCATTAGAGGCTGGGGCGTTTGGTTAGGAGCTTTTGACGTCTTACACGTTTCACAAATCCGGATATAGTCCTTGACCTGGGAAACCATTTTAGGCCAATAAAACTACAACCGCAGTCTACCCAAGGTTTTATCAGATGATTATGGGCACGGGTGATCACCTCAGTCGTCAGCTCCTCCGGAATCGAAGGGTTCCAAGCCTGTTGTTCCTGCAGCTCATTTCCTGAAGCATGAAGCATGAAGCGCTTACATACCACAGCAGACCTGTTCGCATTTTCTCTATCAGTCACGGAACTACAGTCGTCTTTCTCCCACAGAGAAAGATATCTTGCGACATCTGAGAGGAAGAGAGATTTTTGGCCTCCATTATTAGGAATCTTCTTGGGGTCGTTTCGCAGTGCGGTATGGAATTCATCTTCGGGTTACTGCATCTAACATATTTTAGTTCCGAAGGATGACTTAGACAAAGGCTAATACTGTTGTTGTTGGCAAAGGCTAACGTTTGCATTTGATTTTTGGAGATTGATGAATATCTTTTATTCAATTTTCCTTTCTTAGGGAAAGTGGAGTGGGCTTCGCTTAAATATAACGTTCCGAATCTCAAATTGAATTAATAAAAACAAATTTTTTTGATTTTTTACAGTTTCTTTTTATATAATACGAATTTTTGTCTGTTTTAAATTTTTTTACATTTAAAATTATATCTTTTAATAGTTTGCTTTCACTAGTATGTAATATCCTTATCGATGATCCTGCTTCATTGCAAATATGTGCCTGTTCTCTCCTCTCTTAAAACCTATCATTTTACATTAGAAAAACTCCATTCGTTTTTATTTCTTTGACTTTTAAAAAATGTAACGAAAGTTGTCTAAATTTTACTAAACCATTGAATTGATTGCTTTGACTTTCGATGCTCTCGATGGTTTCGAGTTAAAGAAATGTAAAAACGAAGTAAATTTTAAAGATACTTCTATTCATGCTGTAAAATGGTCTTAGTCTCGAGAAATATGGAATATCCAAGCGAGTGGATTTGCAGCACCATATTAGCTACATGGAAGCATAAATATCAAATAATTTTGAATGTTATTCTAAAAAGGATTCAATCAACCGAAGGGAAAGACATGGAAGCCGAATGTCTTCTTTTTTCTTTTTCATGCAAAGGTTTGTGGGTCTGAAGGGATCCTGGACAGTTATTAAAAAAAAATCAAAGCAATCAATTGGAAAATTGGAAAACAAAACTGTAGGGATTTATCCCTAATTGAATTTTCCCCATTATCTTTCCATTTCATTAAATTAGAATCATATTCATTTTATATTTTACATCGCAAATTCAATTATTCAACAAAACAAACAAATTTTTCATTATCAATTTAAATAATAAATTTATCGATTCACTCCTGGTCGAAGTGGTTTTCGTTTGTCGTCAGTATATCAATAATATTCCCAGTTCATCGTATTTACTTAAGCTCACAGCAAAAATTAAAATTTCACCTAATTCTCCACCGTAGTGTTAATTTCCTTCGTAATTATATTTCACATTTAGGACATGTTTCAATATATTCTCTGGAGAAACCTATTTCAATAATATCCAATAGTAGAATTACATAGGAAAGCATTCCGAAAAAATTAAACCAAAAAAGATAGTACACAGCGAATGCAACAAATAGAAAAAGAGAATGTAATTTCTTTGTAAAATGCCAACGTTTACTTTTCTTCTGTTTAGCTTAAAAAAAAATCAGTGACAAATTTTCATAAAAACCAGTGGAAAATTATAATAGATAATTATTATACAAAAGTTAGAGCAGCAGCAAAATAAATTTTCGAAAAAAAATCGATACAAAGTTTTGTGTAAATAGAAATCTGTAAAAAGCGTTCTGTCCACTTTTTTCCGATAAAATAGTTTTCCATTTAAAACAGTTTACTTATAAAAATCACATGTAACAAATCGATCCAATTAAATAAGATATATAAAAGGGTGAAACGAAAAACTCGTGAGAAAGAAATGTTTAAAAAAAACGAAAGAGTTAGCTGTAGTTGTCTAGAGATAGGCGTGAAAATGAAATTGACAATTTATAGATTTTTATACTAACATATGGATTTTTTGTATCTTTCTTTGATGTATGGATGAATTTTATGTCGTTATGAATTTGTTTTACTCTCAATATGTTTCCGTTAATATTAATTTACTTCTCATTTCAATACGAAAGTTTATAAGATTAGTTTTATGTTACTTTGAAGATCATATGGTTTTCATTCGTTTCTTTACACTAATAGTAAAATATAATTATTATTGTAGATCCATGGTTCCTTCGCTTCATTATTTTTTCTTTCTATTTGTAAAAAAATTATATGTTTTTTGCGATATTTTTTTTTTCTTCAATTGTTTTTATAAAATAGATCCTTTGTTATTGTTGTAGATTTTATTCTCAAGTTCTTCAGTTCAATATAAATTGCATTTTCACGTTTCGCTACTACATTTAGTCATATGTTCTCTTCTTTTGTTTTTAACCCCTTCGAGTATCGAAAGCGTTACCGTCCCGGGCTTATTTCGTTCTTTATTGTTTTTCTCTCGTTTGAGTTGACTTTTCGTTTCTATATTTCCATACTATCCTTATAGCAATTATTATAATTATATTTAATTATTACATTCAATATTATTTTATTTATATATAGAGTTTTTTATATTTTTTGTGTGTATGCATAGTTTTCTTTATTGTTTCCTCATTATTTTACTTTTAGTTTTCAATTATGCTTTATTTACTTATTTTGAAATTTTCATGTTTTTTTATATGATTATGTGAATAAATTTTCTATAAAAGCGTACAACAACAGTAACTCTTCTTCTGTCGTTTTTCCGATGTCATATTCATTTCCCGTACGATAGTTGCAAATACTTCGTTAACGTTAATACGGTCTTTGGCTGATGCCTCTATAAATGGACAATCCCAAAGTTGTGCTAGGCCGTTTCCTAAAATTAAAGAAAAACAAATAGATTAGCAACAGTGATTTTTGTTATTTAATAATAAAGTCATTGAAAAAGAGAGAAAGGCCCTTAGATAAATGAAATAATCTAAACGCGTAAAGAACATTGCGGTTTTCATTTATTTAAATGGAAAAATATACAGAAAAGATATCTGAAGAGAGTCCGAGGCTCCTCATACGCAGCTTTCACGTTGCCCCTTCCCATTTAGACTTCAATGGACGCCAAAGCAATTGTTGAAGACGACTCCCAGAAACCCAGAACACAGCCTTTGACTCGCAATAATTCTGAATCCCGGAATGTGTGAACGCCAAACGCAATGTCAGAGTTTCGCTAAGAATTATCTCATAATGACATAGGCATCCTAGCACCCCAGGGGACGAAACGAGTAAGCAGGCAATAGCGGAAAGTTACAAAGAAGTAGCACATAACCAGTTGGTAATTGGCTTCAAATCCACTGATGAATACACATGTGCTATTCGCACCACGCTAGTCTGGTTAGTCAAGGTTACATAATCAGCAAGTCTGACATGACTTCCACACGGTAGCCGCTGTTTGCCTGCTGGTCATGTGTTATAGCTAAGCGAATAGGACACCAGGCCAAGGTGGAACAGCATACGTCGCGGGCAGCGTGGCCAATGGAGAACATGGTCTCCGGTATACGGAATTTGAATACCACGGGCACCTTCGGCTCCAAGTAAGACCCTTACCGTAGTGGCCGGGCTAGCCAGGATGAACTCTTTCCTCGGATTACTCGTGGAAGCAAGACACAAACAACAAATCATCATCATCAACTACGCAACAACCGATATTCAGTTTAGGCCTGCCTTAGTAAGGAACTCCAGACATCCCGGTTTTGAGCCGAGTACTACCAATTCGATATCCCTACAAGTTGTCTGTCATCTTGACTTACGCCATCGTTCCATCTGAGGCAGAGTCTGCTACTTCTTCTCACTCAATAAAGGCAAACAAACAAGTCGGGAAACCGAAAGCTAGACGCTTCAGATATGAAAGGTTTTGTGTATTTCTTTTATAAAGAGAGTTGAGATTGAGATTTGATTTGTCCCTTTAGTATGTCGCACGTAATATATGCATATATTATGTGAGAATATCTATCTATTCAAAGTCTTGAATTCGAACAGAAGCGAGATCTTTAACCTTTGAGAACTTTGAACTTTGCTAGTAATAGTATGATTTCCACCAAAACTTGGTAGGACTATGCTCTGTTATAGCTTACATTGCTGCGAAATTTCGTGGTTCTAGGACGAACTTAAGGGGAGTTTTGCAGTAAATTACTTAAAATTATCGTAATATACTATTATTAAGTTTATTTGAACAGACATCGATATGGAGATATGGTGGATATTTCAGAGCCTATCTAGTGGCAGCCTCCTGATTTTTTTTTCAGATTTTTCGGTTGGGTAGTTCCTGAGAATGGGTCTGTGAAAGAAGTGATGACTTTCGACCCCCACACTCCCCTTCTTTCCGACAAATGTCATAACTAAGACCGACGGTACTAACCGAGACCTTTCATTTGATACCCCGCATGACTAGAAGAAAAATTTACACCCCTCTTTTTTCATGTATGGGGGTCCACCCTCCCAAATTCAACGTAGAATGATGTAATTCACTGTATGCGTGAGTGTTCACAGTCCCCACGTTGCCACCAAATTTGGTGTCAATAACTATAACCGTTTTCAAGAAAAATACGTGTGACCGACAGACAGACAAATGGCGTCAGCTACGAAAGCGAGTAAAGTTCGCGTAGAATATGTCGTGCGCAGGTTACACCAGCAAATTTCCCTAAAAAAGTGCTCTAAGTGCCTCGAATTCGGACACATGGCGAAGGATTGCACTAGCACCATCGATAGATCAAAACTGTGTCAAAGATGTGGACGAGAAAATCATTTGGCGATTGACTATACCAAGGACCCTTACTGTCTTCTATGCAGGGAAACTAAAGATCGCAATTATAACCATATAACAGGTAGTGTCAGATTGCCTTAACTAGCTTACATAAGGGAGAGTCATCCAGCTGAATTTAAATCACTGTCAAGCTGCTCAAGACCTACTATCACAAAAAGTATTTGAAAAGGAAATTGATGTTGCTATTGTCTGTGAGCAATACCAAGGCGTTTAGGAAACGGATGCAAGAAGAAAGGCTGCGGAAACCGAGCTTTGCAACAAGCAATGGAGTAGCGCGAACACGACTTTGTGAGGGGATCGAAGACCTCTACATTTACAGCTGCTATACCGCACCAAGGATGATAACATCAGAATATTGCGAAATGCTAGTCAGGCTAGCGAGAGAGACGTCAAAGAGCGCAACCTCAATATAATTGCCGGTGACTTCAATGCCTGAGCAGAGGAGTGGGGGAAGTCGCGAAACAAACGGAAGGGGAAGAATTCTACCCGAGGTGTTCTCCTACCTAAACATCACCCTGGCTAATGTTGGAAGCGTAAACACGTTTAGGCGCGGAGGACTGAAGAGACGAGAACCAAATTGGTTATCAGGATCACAAGACGTATACACTCTCCAAGCGGAGTCCCAACTACTGGTGGAACCCTGAAATAGCGAAATGCCAGACGGAATGCTTGAAGGCCAGAAAGCGAAGTCAACGCCGAAGTAAAACGCCTGAATATGAACAACACTACCTCGAGTGTAAAAAAGCGCGTAAAAAGTTGCATTGGGCCATCGCGAAGAGTAAAAATGATTGCTTGAAGCGACTCTGTAATAAGGCAGACTCTGACCTTCGGAGATGCGTGTACAAGTCGGTTATGTTGGCAGTAAAAGATCAAAGTTCTCCTTCTATTAAGTGTGCCAGACTGCTGTGAGAGATCGTTTCGACGATGCTTCCTCAACATCCGGAAACTACATTTCCTACAATCTCACTAAGTGCCGAAAATATCCCTCCAGTAACTGCAGACGAAGTTCTGGACGCAGTAAAACGAGTCTGGGATAACGCAAATAGGCAGTTTGGCTTCCAGAAGGCTCGGTCACCGGTTAATACCATCAAAGTGGTTTTTGAACTAGCCAGGAAAGCCTTTGAAGGAAAATACTGCGCACTGGTGACTTTTGACATCAAAAACGTATTCAGGAAGAAGAGGTGGTGATGCTAAGTGCATCAGCGAAGGACGAGTTGCTGGCTTCCAATTAGGAGACAGTCGTCGTTGAGGTCAGTACAGCCAGCCTCAGCGGTTTCCAACTTGAAAACCACTATCATCGAAGTGGACGTAGCGACGACCAATAACAGTACTCCCACCCCGAAATTATCGACGTCGTGGAATCCCTCAAAGCTGATTATAACCCCGGTGACCTAAAGCCACCGAAGGTCCGCTGGAATCCTGCTCAAAAGTCAGTACCAGGAAGCGATGTATCGCTCTGAGCAGGTTTGCAAAAAATAAGAAGGCCGGCACTGTCAACAAGCGGGATGAAAAGGACCTCGCTAGCAGTCAAGCGATAGTAAAGGAATACAACAGCAAACGCCTCGGAAACCAGCAGAAAGCGAAACCCACCACTTTTCAGTGCAACCGATTTCTTCTCTCAAGATCAAGACAAATAATAAAGCAAAAACAGAGTTTGCAAGGACTCGGACACGAAGCAATTTCAGCAAACAGTGAAGCGGCAGCGGCCAACCGACGAGGTACACACCGTGAAACCCCTGTGCGACGTAGTCAAGGGTCACTTACAAAGATGCGCCAAAGGAGTCGACCAGTGTGGAGACGTGGCTTTTAGAACGTGAATGGCAAAAAGTGACAGAAGGACGTATCCCCTGCGTCAATTCCTCTCAGGTGGTCCGTGAGTTCCACGGGATGGCATGCGAGGGCCAATTCTACAGGGACTTTCTCGGTTCATGCGACGTTAAGATCAGCCACACCTGGCAGGGCCAGGCTTCAAATTTGTCGCATACGACAAAATTACCAGGAGACCGATTGCTCGCAACTGGTTACCGCAGACAAACATGGATAAGCAGAAGCGCGTCCCTGCATTTTTAAACTCCAAGATCTTCATGGGCGATTGGCCCTTTTTCAAAGCGATGGAACCCAGCCAAATTTTTCTATTCCGAATAAATGGAGAATGACAGGACGCACCCTGCAGAATACAGCAAAAAGACATTGCCACTGTGCGGGAATGAAGATCTGTTCAATCTCAGAAAGTGGTCCTGGCTGGACTACTGCCAGACCATTGGAAGCACTAGCGAGTTTGCAAGACTCAGTAAGATTCTGGCCCAGAACCATGGGAGCCCATTTTTTTCTAAAAAGTCGGGAGGCTACTGGACAGAATTAGGCCTCTACAGCGCGTCCTCATGCAGCACAGTCTCAGATTGAAATTAAACAAAATTGAATTTTTGACAACTGATCCCCATGAAACAGACACAATCATTGTCAGCGGCAATGTCCTGCCCAGAACTGAGTGATTTAAATACCTCGGATCAACGATATCGGCTAATGGAGAACTGCGTTTTGAAATTGCTTCACGCATTAACGCAACCTGGATTAAGTGGTGTTCCACAACTGGTGTTCTTTGTGATCGACGTATCAATGAACGTCTCAAATCTACAATTTACCGCAATGTCGTACGTCCTGTCGCTCTCTATGGTTCTAAGTGTTGGCCGACTATAAAAAACAATGAACGGTGTCTTGCGGTAAGAGAGACGAAGATGTTGCGTTGAACTAGTGGCGTGACACGTTTTGATCACATCTGAAATGAGGATATCCGCGATCGTTATGGAGTTGCACCGATCGTCGAAAAATTACTAGAGAGGCGTCTTCGATGGTATGGTAATTCGCGCTAACGAGAATTCACTTGCCAGGATTGGTCTGAACATCGAAGTCGATGGAAAACGACCAAAAGGCAAGGCGAAACAACAGTGGCTTGATACGCTAGACGGGGATTTAAAAGCCTCGAGATTGCATCCGGATCAGGCATTTGATAGAGCCAAATGGCGAAACCGATCACGACGAGCCGACCCCGCTTGTGAACGGGACAAAGACTGAAGAAAAAGAAGAAGACTCCTTTGTGGAGTCTCAGGTCCCAATTGAACTGGAAAAATGTGACTCCGTTTCGATGCAGTAAAAAAATGCATCCCTCATTGCATCGCCTAGCGAAGGAGGCGTCACGAGCTGGAACACCCGACAAGACACCGGGATGCGTAGAAAGTCCCGCAATGTCGGCACTGGTGTGCAAATAGCAACTCCAGTATTCTTACTCCGGAAATAGCCCAGAGAAAATCATTAAAACTGAGCAGGTGCATTCGGACACAAGCCGAGTGGGAGCACATCCAATTGCCCTCGCTAGAGCCAAAGAGGAAAGGTTTATCAAGAACAACACGGCAACTTTGAAGCGCATGTGGTTTGCAACCTTCCCCCGGAAAAACAATAGAAGAATGTAAAAATTGGGTTGATGGAACTAGAAGAACTCCTGGACTGCATTTCCTCGGTGAGAATACCATAAGTGTCACATGGACTGCAAGTATCCCGTTGCAAAGCGAACTGGAGAAAAAGCGGAAAGAGGAAGACACGTCTTAAAAAACGTTAGGGAACCTTCTTCCTATCGGATACGCACCAAAGTAAAAGGCAGGGAAACACAGGGTGGCTAGACCGGTGAACTGGTGGAGCAGAAGTGAGTTAATAGAGGAATCCTCGTCAAACTAGATCTGAAGACAACAAAGAAGGGTACGTTCTGTGAGGTGATCAAGGAG
Organism: Hermetia illucens; assembly: GCF_905115235.1. NCBI lineage: Eukaryota > Metazoa > Arthropoda > Insecta > Diptera > Stratiomyidae > Hermetia > Hermetia illucens. The sequence continues at coordinate 153,610,158 of NC_051852.1, read as the reverse complement.
CTACTGGACGAAAAGGCTCTGATTTCTAGCCTAGAGTCTATGTGTTTTACAGGCCATCAAGCGTGAATACCCAGGAGTAACCAATGCTCGGGTAGATATCACTTTCGCTAATTCTCGAACCCACAATCTCACTGTAGGGGAATACGCGAGGAAACTTCTTAAGCGAGAAAATCTGAATTTGTTGGGTGATATAAAGGATACGAATTCACGCAGCCTAAGTATTACAGGTGTTTTATAGGTATGATAGGAACACGTCTATAATCTGCTTAGTAGATCACAAAGAGACGACTTGCAATGCAAAAGATAAATTACACTCTCTCATTCTCAGTCTCTCTTCTTGGTGTGTCTGGTGAGAACTGCGAGCTCGGGATGGTTTCTAGTCTTTAGGGTGGAACTTGACAAGATCCGCATCATACAAACCAGCTTCATCTCAACTTATTAAGTACCGCTGCCATCTGTGTCCAAGACGGCATAAGGATTCGGAGGGCAGATTCTAGTTGAGAGTGCCAGTTCTATGAAATGCTAGAAGGCTACAGGAGGATATAAATCACGTCGGGGGTACCAAACGGATTCATCTTACAGCCGGACCTCTGGAGCGCCTCCTAAGTTTAGGATGAACGCAAGAGGGTTGGCAGTAAATTTTCAAAAAATAATGATATACTATTATTAACTTTGTTTGAACAGGTACCGTTATGGAGGGTATTTTGAGGCCTAAGTACTATGTGCACGGACTACCATGATTTTTCTCAGATATTTTGATTAGGTAGTTTCTGAGAACGGGTCCTTGAAATAATTAACCCCTTTCGGACCACTGCACTCCTTCCCTTTGCAACCAATCTAAAACTAATGTCTGATTCGAAAGGTACTAATCAAGATCTTTCATTTGATACCCCACATGGCTATATTCGGTCAAAAGAAATTTCGCATCCTTTTTTTAGGTTTTTATTTTATCTCTTCCCTGCCTTCCCTTTACTTAACACTTCTTGATTTCGTTTCCCAAACTATAAACAGATGAAAGGCTAAACTCCAAAATACAAAATTGAATAAAATAACATCAGAAAGATAAGAAGATAAATCACTGTGACTTTTGACTCTGAGCCTCACTTAAAAAGCTTAGGTTGCTATGGAATCAATTGCAAAGGACAAAGGAATTCCAAATCAATTCTTCGTATATTACATCTCCAACCTTAAGATTGATGTATCTTTTTGATTAATTTCCTTGGAAATAGCTGTCTCAAGATAATTTCACTATTATATTCTAATATTTTTCCCTGGAAATAAAGGATGAATTACAGGAATGTCTTGGTAAAGCCATAGATCTCCGCAATATCGAAAATAGGCAACTAATTACCACAAATAAAGATTGGTCGTTAACAAATGGTTTCCTTGGAACATTTGGATTATGCAACTCATTGAACGCTAATTAACATCATTTCGTGAAAATTGAGGATTTCATAATTACTGAATGCATTTTTCCACTTTGAAGTCCCATGTCCTGAAAAATTCATATCCTCCAGCACTTAATGCATCAAATTTATCAGGATACTCTGCAAAAGTCAGATATTTCAACACGAAATTGGTACACTCTAAAAGCCATGTCTGCGGCAGGTGAGGACAAAGAACTATAATTGAATTCAATTAAAATCCGCTCATGAAGGATTACCATGAAAGGCTCCACGGCATTTTCCGAAAATCATTTCATGTTAGCCTTTATTATAACTCACTTTGCAACAAGGACATTAATAATAGCAGGAGCCGTAGCGAGTCCTTATTGAACTGATAAATCGATTTATCTGTAATTTAATCGCCTAAATTAATTATGTGGAAGGAAGAGGATGTGCTCAGGCTGCAAGTCATATTGAACCAGGATACAAGGCCGTTCATTGTGTCCCAGGGCTTAGGTGGACACGGATGGCATGATGAATGGTCCTTGGTCACAGGCTGATTTATGGCAGATATTGTATGCATTTCCTTATCACGATCTTGCTATTGTTTTCAATATTCTGATATAGGAGATGCAGATTTCACCTGGTGAGTTAGGCATTTATTACATCTGGTGATGGCTACAAATTTCATTACTTTGTCGCATTTGGGGACTCTTATTTATGATTTTTCATTTACCGTGAAATGATAAGTAAATACAGGAAATCAAGGAGCCAAAACATGGTCTCTTCTTCAGTTTCTCTTTTTTGGAGACCCTACCGGGTCTGAAGACTAACACACCCGGCAATTTCGTTAACGAAAGATGTAGGAAGACTTGCTTGATGGAACAATTGAAAATTGACTTCAACTGCACATTGATGGACGACAGATGATACAAATAATTGTAGATGATCAAACTTAATGCCGGCTATTCAAAAGTAGGAAGCGATACCGAAAAGTTTACTGAGGATCGTTCGAAAGACAAGAATAAATAAAAGGACGAACTGTAGAGAGGAAGGAGACAACGCTTAATGAGTTTCTTGCCTGGACGAAACTGCAAGTCGTCTTTTGGAAAAAGTTTTGTGCTTAGCCCAATAATACGGACCCAGCATCCAAAAAACTGAGGCAAAGTTTTCCTATAATTGGTGCAATCCTTAAATATATAAGAGAGCGATTCACATCCGGAAACCACTCTCGATCACGCTGATTCCAGGAGGTAGGTGTGCCTTTATGTGATGAATTGTCTTTGGCATGACCGGGAGAACTAGAAAAGTCTTATAGGCAATCTCTGGATGGTGAAGCCTGCAAAGTATCAGGTGCCTAATGATGGTCCGTAAGGTACGGAATGAAATATGAAATATAGTATTATGATACAATAAGATTCTGGGTCGCTCGGTCTATTTGACTGCTTCAGAAAAAAAAACAGTTCGCATTTGGAAGTGAAGGACACCAGGAACTAAACTGGAATATTGTAGCGACCTCCATTGGTCAGCATAGTAAATTGAAAAACCACAACTGACAGCACTGCGTTAACCAAGAGCTTGACAATATCAGTAGTAAATTGGATATACCTTCCCGAAGGTCAACAATTAAGAGCGAAGCAAACTAATGCAGTTTTCGTCCTAATCAAAGAGGAGGGGATATTGAAGCAGTTTTACATGCAATGGCTTCATAGCTCGGAGCACTATGCCAACGAGATAGTGGTTCGAGTCTATATTGGCCCCCCTATATGTTCTGCAATCTGCAGTTTTTCATTAAGAAAGAACTCTCAGCGATCACCATGTGGAGGTGGAGATAGGGTTTGATAGTAGAGCTACTGGTATTAGTTCAGCAGGCGTTTCCCAGGTTTTATGCTCCATCGTGGGTACAAATCAACGCTTCGCCCTGGGACCTATACTACCGTTTTCCCGCCGTATACTATGCGTACTTCTTCTTATCAGGCAGACTCCCTTTTTCAGCGTGTCCTTCCTATTATTTTGAGAAGCCCTTTTCTTTGGGGTTCCATAGTGTTTTTCCGCGTTAATACTGTCCCCCTGAGTCATATTTTCAATCGAAATTATGGTTGGAAATTATGGATGGCCACGAATAAAAAGTGGGATGATTTTTTTGAGGCAACCCTCATGAACCCTCTCAACCTCATTAAACATCTAGCTAGATTTCTCCCTTTACATTATTACATTACATTATTCCTTCAAGTGACTTCAAAAGTTGTCTGCATCCTCCATCCGAACCGCCCCCAGCCCAGATCAGAAAGCCGGTAGCAACTTGACGCAAGCACACATAGAGACTACTCGGTAGTTTAAAGGTATCTGACACCAGGATCAAGGCACCATAGGACTTTTAAAGACTTAAAAAGAAGATCAGAAGCAAGGACATGTATTTTGCTCACTAGGTGGTGTGATGGCGTAGTTTGTTTGAGTAATTTACAAGTATGGAGTCTGTAATGATAGCAACCTTCTCCTCACCCATCCTAAAACCCAAGCCATCAGGCTTGAAACACGGTAAAAAGTTCAGTCGCCAAAATCAAACTGACACCCAAGGAAAAACGTTAGACTTGCGTCCCATCCGGACCAACCATCGCGCAGGTAGACCCCCAACACATGAACGCAGCATCCGACGCCAGGACCAGAAAACCCCTTGATTTGAGACCCCCATCGACTTGCCACCTGGGTTCTGCCACATGTAATGGGCCTTACCTCAGAGATTGATGGCCTTACGGGGAGAGAGACCCCAAGAACAAACGAGTTGAAAAATTAATCAACCTGTATGCTTTTACGGTTTCAAGCGGTCTCTGACCGAACACGTCCTCGTTACCTCTCTACTTAAAAAAGTGATGGATTTGACATGCTTAAGGATATAATTATTAATTTTAATGAGCAGGGGTGCTACCCTGCTTCGTTTGAAGGATATAGGTTGGGATTGGGTTTTGTTGATTGATAGTCCAATCTTCGGGATTCATCAACAAACGCAGTCGATAACCAATCGTCTCAAGTGGCCAAAATCATGAAATAGTCCGCATACTGGAAGATTTCACTATTATCATGTATAGATGTTGTATAGATATTAAACAACATTGGACTTAAAACGTATCCCTGGGGAATGCCATTTCGAACTTGAATGCTGTCCAGCCCTAGTTGTAAGTGTCAATTGGACATTATCCTTGACCCATAAAACAATTTCAGCAGAAAGCAGAAATGTGACAATTTGTTGCTGAGGATAGCCAGATTAACCTTCTCCTCGGCACTCTTCACACCCAGCACCACAGCCAACACCTGCTGACCTTTACCTTTTCCTATCGAAATGTGTAAAAGGATATCATTGAGGCAAGCAGACGTAGATTTGCCTGCCGAATAATAACAGTTAGCAGGGAAGACTTTCACCAATTAAATTATTGATACAAACGTTGATGATAGAATTAAGCAGTTTGCCAAAAACATTAATGAGAGCAATTGGGCGGTAACTGGTGAAAAGTTCAGGGTTCTTAATTTTTTTTGGGATGGGTACCACTCGAATAATAGACCAGTCCTCAGGAAGGCTTAGCTTGCACCAGATGAGGTTAAGCCTCTCTAGCAGAGAATGTTTCCGGCATCAACCAGCGTACATGCTAATAAATGATATTATCTGTACCAGGGGCGATGGCACGCTTGTGCCTAAGCAAAGCAGAAGTCAACTCTTCTAGAGAAATTAGCTGAGAAACAGTGGGATATATTAGGATATCCGGAAGAGAAGGGGGAGGAGGGCTGTACTGCCCAGCCAGAAAATCAAGATATTCAAGATTTTTTTTAGCACTTGCCGCTAAGGTAACCACGAAATTCCTTCATGGATTTTTGGAAGGACTTGACATCTTTTGTCACAAATAAGTCAGTCCAAATTTCACGCCAACGCTTCGCGTCTTCCACAGACGTTTGGCCCTCTCAAATAGGAGAAAATTTGTGGTGGTGGATCTAGCCCTGAATCGCCTATACGCGATTTGGTTCCTTTGAAAGTACAGTTCAAGCTCCGGGGCCAACCACGTTTAACTGTCTCTGTAGGGTTTTATATTATAATAGCTCCAACTGCGGTCGCAATATCATCTTTTTAAAGTCACAAAAGCAGTTTTCGAAAGCTTCACGTTCTCACTTTATTCCGGTCGCGTTATTTGACCAAAATTTGATACGCGATTGCTGATTCAGCTCTTACTAACTACATTCCTTTACGGACTAAGGGTATTTCATTTCTCATAAAATCTACTCCAACAGCATGTGCAAATACTTGGATAGAATTCGAAACTTCCCTTGTAGGGTAGAACTCTATTGAAAAATCAATCTATCGGCGAGAACCATCTGCCCCGGTGAACTTCAGGGTCCATGAATGTAAAAATTGCACCATCCGTTTGAGGGTTTTAGGTCCCTTGAAGGTAGAAGACGACTAGTGATCCGCAAGTCACAAAATTAAACGAACAATCTCCGAATTGATGGAGTGGAAGAGTTCAAGCTAAATGCAATCTGTATTTGAACAAACGGGGTCCTTATAAATTTATATTTGCAATCGGCAGTTCGGGTCATCTTCAGATCGGTTGGTGAGAACGGAAGTTTTTGGCTACCTCGTTATGCTCTTCTCCATTGATACTCCTTCCTTTTCATAATATCATAGCTCACAAAATAAGTAATTAGGCAGTGTAAGATTCGAGAACTCAGAACCCCTTTCTTATCTATCATAATAAAAATGAGAACCTGTTCGAATCCAGATAAGCACGAAGAAAGCCTACACAATCGAATCAAGATCCGCGAAAAGAAATGCGTTGGGGACTCCTAATATTTGTCAACTTTATGAACTCTTGTAATTGTAATTGTAATAATCCACGGCTAGGGTGAAATACTTGAGAAGTCGTGGGATTAATGGCTTGGCAAATTGAATATTTGAGACGTAGTGAGATCAGTGGCTTGGCAAATTGTACATATTTGGGCGCTTTTTTCTGATAAATTCGTTTCATGTTCAAATGTTTTCGGTAGTATAAAGATTTGCTTCAAATATTCAATTCTCAAAACGGTCTGTCTGGGGATTTTAGGTGGTGTAGTGAGCTGGTCCGAAGCTAATAAAGGGTTTTTCAAGTCAAATAGACCTCGAAATGCCAAGGTAAGCGCCCAAGAATGCCATGCCTCAATATCATCATAAGCTGCGTGGATGCTCGATCCCTCCATGAACAGTTCCCAGCTGTAACTTAAGAGATATTTATTCGGCGGTTTTAGCAAGTAAATTGGGTAGGTAGGTTCAAGTTCCACTTGATTGTGAAATCTACCATCGAATTTTCTCATTTCTTCAATGTAAATCATATCTACTGTACCCTACACCATCCAATAAGCTCCCCCACTGGCATCTATACCGACGCAGTTGCGCTCAGTTTCTAGTGTAAAGCACACCGCAGGCACTCCTCTCAAGACTGTCGATATGACAACTGCAATCGAGTTTACTGGCCCTATCAGCAGTAAAGATGTTACTTATATAGGCGGATTGTCCGCTACTTTTAGTATTTTTGCTATCAATGCAGGCATAAAAACTGTAATTTTACTTCTCCTGAGATATTCTTTCCAGTTCGACTACCACCTCACCAAATTGTATGACTCTGCAACGATTGAATGTCAGCTTCATAGGTTGGTATTCCTTTGCCCACAGAAAATAGGATTTTCAAGGTCACAGAAAATAGGACCCAAAAATTTTTGTTTTGTCATATTTACATGGAAAGAAAAATTATGACAATGTTCTGGGATTTCGCAAGAACAAAATTTGTTGTAGGTGCATTAAATGAATTTTTCGAAGTGGCTAATATCAGGATTCGCACCGCGAGCAAATGCATTTTTGACAGCGGGTTTGCACAATTTTCAGAAATTTATTTCCTTGATGCAAGGACCCCTTACTCGAGCTTTTCAGCAAACACCGATAAATTTAGTTGGTTGTAAATTCTATATATACAGCCGCCCCTGGAATGAAAAATAATCACCTATGTTACACGACATCAGCAACATAGATGTACACGGGTCCTGGAAAGAACTTAAAGGCACCATCAAGGAAGTCGCAGAGAAGGTTATGGGATACAAATTCCAGCGAATGCAAATTGACTGGTTTGACGATGAATGCAGAATATCAGTCGTCGTAAAGAACGAAACCTACAGACAATATATCTAACGTGTAACCGGAGCTAAAAAAGAAAATCATGACGAGTTATAGCGAATTTTGGCGAATTAGACGGGAGAAAAAGAAATATTTTGACGAGCAGTTGCTGAACATTAATGAAAACCTAGCTAATAGCTGGTATATATAGGTTACAATTAAGAACGGTTATCAACCCAGGACTAGCGTTTGCAACTCCATAGATAGGCCTAGTGCCCCATACAAGTAGCCCAAATCAATGGCGATCTTGGCCCCACTACACATCCTTCAATAGCAAAAGAAGTGGATCTCGCCGCGCATTCGCCGAGATGAAACAAAGCGCCGGGGACGGCCGAGATTCCAATCTACCAAATGCGTACACCAACTACTGCTGCGAATTTGGGAGGACAAGGAGATCCTAGACGACTTGCGCAGGAGCATCAGTTCTCCCACCCACAGAAAGGGGTAGATAGATTGCGTTGTGAAAACTACAGAGGCATTTCAATAGTCTGTTCGTCCTATAAAATAGTGACGAAAATTCTGGAGAATAGAATAAGACCATACGCCGAACGACTCATTGGCGATTAACAAAGTGGTTTCAGGTCAGATCGCTTCATAACTGACCAGCTTTTTAACATTAAACTAATCCTGCAAAAGTTCTGGGAATATAACTTCGAAGTGTACCAAGTCTTTCTTGACTTCAAGCAGGCATACGACAGTATAGATCGTGGAGTACTGTACGACATAATGCTGCAATTTGGTATATCAGCTAAACTGGTACGACTGACGAAAATGACTATGACTAACTCCATCTCTCAAGTCCAGAACAGGTTGACTGATCCTTTGAAAGCACATACTGGTTTGAAGCAGGGCGGCGGACTGGCCCCAATGCTCTTCAACCTAGCACTCGAATACGCTATCCAAGCAATGGATACCAATACCAGCGGGACGCTACTCATTAAGTCGACACAATTGGTAGTGTACGCTGATATAACATCAACATCATATCTCGAAAACTAACCGACGCAGACCCTTTACACTGCTACGGAAGGAGTTGGACTTCGCATCAATGAGGACAAAACGAAAATAATGATGCAATCAAGAAGTAGGACGCCAGCACATTCGAGCGTCAATGTAGGAGACCTCAACATCAAATTCGTAGACAGCTTTATATACTTGAGGAGCAGCCTGTCAAAGGACACCAATGAGATTGACCAGGTCAAGCGAAGGATACAGCTAGCAAATAAAACTTTCTTTTCAGTCTTTCCTATAATGAACGACCAGTGCAATGATATAGATGCGGAACCTGGACCCTAACCCAAACTTACGAAAAGTTGTTAAACACATTTGAAAGGAAAGTCCTACGGCGAATTTTCGGAGCAGTTCGCGACGATGGTGGAGCGTATCCGATACAACCATGAGTTCTATAGACTCTACGATCAGCTAAAAGTCTCCAAATTCGTTAAACTACAAAGTCATCAGTGGGAAAGGCGTGTTCAACGAATGAGCGACGATCGCATGCCTAAAAAGGTTATGAATGAACGACGAGTCGACAGAGCGAGACTACTAGGAAGACCGAGAGCACACTATATTCAGACGCCGAGCATCTACTAGCCTTCCAAGATGTGAGGACGTGATAGAGGGAGTGAGATATTTGGAGGACAACGATCTAGGGGGCCAGGGCTCAACGTCGATCTATAGTGCCACGGTGATGATGATGATCAAGTTCTATAGCAATCAGGGAAGTGAGCGAGGGCAACAAACAAACGATGGAAGTTATTTCTCGTTCCGAGACCAAGACAGCGCTTTTCCATGACATGTTTGACCAATAAACTGTTTGAAACCTCTTAGTATTCAAATCCTTTCTTCATCTTACCTCCTGAATTACTTTATATGAGTGCAACCTTATAGTCATGTATAGGGATATAGGCATTTGGCCCATAGATTGCCTTTTTTCATAAGGAAGGGCTGCTGCTATGTAAGCTCAAATTTGTAGCTCGTAAGAAGGGAAAGGACACAGTGTGGCGGTATATGTGTCAATGGGTTAAGCAAAACACAAAGTCAACTGTTCACTGTAACCAGGTTTTCTCTCTTGACAGTGTCTTTACCGATATCGTCGTCAAAGTATTTCACATATGAGATGTGATAGAAAAATGCAGGAAGATCAAATTTGAATTACCCTCCTTTAAAGTGGTCTCCTTGGCTAGCGATGTATTTATATATAATTGAAAGAAAAAGGGTTTTTCAAAGGGCAACCAGTTACTCCTTCGTGGTCCTTTCCACCTTGGATGGCATAAAATCGTTGACAAACACGCTTATCTTTGGCAAAAGTGGAATGGAGTTAAATCCGATGAGTAAGCCAGATGTGGACAAGCAAAAAGATCTTTTTGGGCATGAGTTTCCGAATTAGTTATTATGAAGGGAGAATTCATTGGCAGAGCTTTTATGGCCTCTTTTCGCTTTGTAGCCCCAAAAAGAAAACCAATGAGTTTGATCTTGACATTTGGCGAGAAAACGCGTGAACTTGATCTTGATGTTCGGTTTTGACTAAGGCGCCCACTAACAGGACCTACTTTCTATATCTAGTTGGTCTAGTCATGGTCGGTAAAGACCATGAAAACCGGATCAGTTTCAAACCGATCTTTCCAAACGTGATACATGTCGTCCGGCAATAGTTTAGAAATAAATTTGACAATCAAGGGAGGTTCCACCAATTATTTGTAAGCTGTAGGTAAAATTGGTTTTCACGAATCCATACATGAGACGATAATTTCCTTCGTAAGCTCCCGGTCCAGTAGTATCAATGTCAAATATGCACCTGACATAGACTGGTGCTTCCATCTTAAAGTGAAAGGGCGTTGACGGAGTCTCTCGTTACCTCGTTTGAATCTTTTTGGTGATAGGATTCAATTCATGGGTATTGTAGAAAACAGTACTCCTTCCAATTCTTTCTCTCTAACGTTAAATTACGTTAAATTTTATGGAAAAGGCTATTTAAAATGATGGAAGTAACTCTCTGCCAAACGCTATCCTAGGCAAATTCCTGAGTGGAATTAACCTCATAGACATAAAAAAGTATGTGATACGTCAAATTCTTTACTTAGTTTTGAGTTCCCAAACAGCTTCCATTCTTCTTTTTGGTACCACAACCAATAACCCTTTTTACCCCCATAATATCCCTATAAAAATCACATTGAATATATCTAACCCTTACACGAAATTTTCTCTAACAAGTTTATCTTCAACTCATTTAAACTTCCTCCCTGGTGATGATCATTCAATCTGACCAAACAAACTCCCAAATGTGTGCTATTCATCTGCAAAAGTTCACACTCGAAGCCGTTACAGAGCTCATTTCACAAAGGGACACTATCCAATCGAGAAGGGATTGGAATCCTAATCAACTAAATCATCCCTTTTGTTCTTGCTTTCGTTTTTTGTCCCTTGTTGTCTATAACGCTACACGACACAAACAAACTTGCTCTGGTTTTCGGTTTTGTAAAGGAGTAATCCTCAATTTCAATCATCAAAATGTAGTCATCGTTTGTGGTGAAAACAAGGGCAAGGAGGAGCTCAGGAGGAGTCTAAAACTAAATAGAACTAATAGTTCCTGGTGAACGACACAGATTGTGCAAGGGGTGAATCCAAAACTGGCATTCAAACATGTTTTACATTGAAGTCAGGAAGAATTCAGAGGACTTCCTACACTTTCAGTAAATGCATCTTTTTGTGAGGCTGCTCTTTTGGGATTCAAATCAAAAGCATTAAGGTTCTGCCAATTCTAAGAATATCTCGTTTTGCATTTTTAAGAGGGACACGAATCCTTTTCAAAGAATATGTTTAAATAATTCCATACGATTCCATAATGAATGCGCATATCCCTCTTAAGATAAAAATATCCCAAACAAAAATAAAATATCCTGATTACTTATGCGGAAACCCATAACGGACCATTCTCCTAAAACCATATTCCAGGATATATTTAGAAAAGTCTCTTAAAAAAGCAAGCCAGGACAGGCCACTGAGATTAAATAAAATTTCGAGGACTAAAATCGGGTCACACTCACCACAAAAATAGGTTCAAGGACATGTCACAAGTTTACTACCACTTGACCTCAACTCCATCGTGCCCTATCGTCTCCTTTATGTTCTGATTTAACCCTAATTTTATGAACTACTTAGGGTGTGACCTATCTTGATTTTGTCAAAGAGGACACTCTCTCAATCACGCACTTCGGTAGTGGGGCAAGTTGATGACAGACCTAAGGCGGCTTGAGTCCTGTTTCAAGGATATGATTAATTATGAGAATAAAAAGCTAATCAGTGGACGAGTGTGATTAGATTGTGGGAAGGGATATTAGCATGGATTAAGTTGTGAAATTAAATTGTTATCACTGATGTGAAATTGTGGGGCTATGTGAAGTTATTAACGCCAGCTTGGCTACAATTTGTTCAGCGGACTGTGACTTTCAAGGAAATTATGACCGTCAGCCTAGAGCAAATAGTCGTTAAATTTTGGAAAAAAGCTTTTGAAGGAAAATTCAAAGTTAGTCAAAGGGTAATTCACTTTATATGTACATTTGAAAGTGATCGCATTATTCAATCCTATTATGAAAATTGTCCTGAGTAGGTTTTGGAATCTCAGCTTTCCCCAATCAGCAGCGTGTCCTTTATTTTCTTTTCAACCAATATCAAAGTACCAAGTACGGTGCGATGGTTGAGGAGGTATAGCGTCAGCCTATCAATCTCGTGAACAGGAAACACTAAGCTTATATATCTCGATACGACACCAAAAGACACTACCAGTTTAGTGGGTTTATTAGAGGAAACTAAAGATAAATTTTCAGGTATTATATTTGCCGACAAGGCCGTAGAGAGAAAGTATGGGCCCGGGGTGATAATTATGAGAAAAAACGGGCCCGGGGCCAAAATTGTGAGGGGTTCCTTATCCTCCCTTTTCCCATTGAAATTTTTATTTCAGGCCTCCAAGAAAACTTCGCGCCGGGGGAATCCCCCTTCCCGTCAGGCATGCTTACCGAATTTGACTTCCAGTCAGAACAAAAATACTGGACATTTTGAATGCAAGCTTAAAGTTAGGGTGAGCTAGTGGAATAGAGCAGTTCGGCTTTCGAAATTAGAGAACGCGGCCGCTCGACCTAGTAGAAACGAAGACTTTGGTAGCCAAGTGCCGACATCGGACTGTAAGGAAGGAGTGGAAAAATGAACCGTGATTGAGACTAAGTCCAAGAAGTACGTTTCCACAGACGACACTCTGCTATGCTGCCCTCGTGACCTTTTGAGAAAAAGTTGTGGATAGCCCAGCAGTAATTTGCCTGAGTGTTTCTGGATATTAGAAAGGACATGATAGGACTGAATTGGGGAGAATCTAGGAACTACTTTGGCAGAAGCAGTAAAAAAATTATTGGGAAGGATTAATCCGTTGCTAGATCAGAAGAAGAATTTTTGTAGGGTCAAAGATTGCTAACGCAACGCTGTAATGAATGGATCCTGATTCTAGTTGCCAAGTTAGTAGGTTAGGTTAGTAAGGAACTAACCAGTTTGCTTACCAGTTTTACTGTTCGCACCCTAGTGATAAACTTCATTATATTCCCAAATAGTGCCTAATAAGAATTCTTCTTTGGGCACTAGATTCGTATAGGGAAGAACTGACTAGAAACTTGCAAGTCACTGACATAAATTGATAGGAAAGTATCCTTTGTTAAGAGCACTTTTGTTCTGCAAGCATACTAGAGAAATCTTGGTCGATACTGAACAAAACTATAATATTAGGGTCAACGAATACTCCTAAACAAAAGAAGGGCGGAAACTCTAATACAAGCATCAGAACAAGTCCGAGAGGAGAGGAGGAAAAGCGGATGATTATCCCCGAACTTTTTCCCAAGCCTTGGAATAGGATAGTCAATTTTCGCTCGGATTTCCCGGGCACAGATTCTGACGACCCTGGTATTATGTCCTCTACTATTCCAAACCATCAAAGTCCATCTCCATGTAATAAGGGCGTGGTTTCTAGAATATTTTTTTTTAAATTTGTCACTAGTGTATGATGTCACTAGAAGTATGAGATGGAGATTTCTTTTCTTCATGGATAAGTATTCTTCATCCCACTACGATAAAAGCAGGGCAACCAATGTGCAGGAGAAATGTTCGAGCTATCTCCCTTCATGTTATGACGTCATTGAATCGCATGACGAGAGCGCATGAAATTCTGTGAAATTCTGGATAAGCAGCATATTTTTAGGTCTATTTGTATTAACAATTAGGTCATGAAAACAAGGTAAAGATCTCCCTTAGCGTTTTCATTAACTCAAAAATTTTACTTCGTTTTTATGCTTAACCAGTTTGTCGGCAATTTTTACTTCAACCGGCCAGTAGAGTCGTAGGAGAAACTTATGGGAGCTACGCTTCAATTTCAAAATCAACCCAATTTTATTAGATTCCATTCCCAGCCCCTAATAAAAGTTGCTAGCATGGGGGAATCATTCCCTTCTCCCTTTTTCTAGACGGATCAGCACGGGCGCTTACCGACAACTCAATAGTATCTTGAGGGTCCTTGGCTATTGTTTAGATTTTTTTGTCCCCTGGGAAATTTCCACTAAGAATTTTTATGTAAAGATCAGGTCAAAAACAATTTCCTCGGAACCAGATTGCAGAAATATGGGGCATGCCTCATTTAAAAGTTCATTTCTCGTAATGTCTTTTCACAAAAATTCAACTTCTTTACTTCAAACTTCATCTACTAGACCCCAAAGCCTACCTGACAAAGCAAATCAAGCCATTTCGCTAAGCACTTGGATGTCACGGACAGGCTCATAGAAGGGAAGTTCAGGCCTCAACTCAATTTGAGGAGTCAGTCTGGTTTTGTTAAAGTCTCCCTATTCCGATCTCCGACAAACCTCTAGTTTGAGAAGAATCCAACCCTCTCCTTTTCGACAGGACTACATCCGATTTTTAGTTCCCACTTTTCGAGAAGCCGGAAGCACGATTTTTTCCCGAGAATTCAACTGAACGTTGACTGTGAGACTTATTTCAACATTGGCCACATCTGGAAGGTGTTCTTCTATCACCTGCTACACTTTTTTTTGTCTGGAGGACAATTCAGGGCTTTCAGTTTCTTGCCTCAAAAATATAAAGAGACTAGAGGCGTACTATTATCATTTTGATGTCCAAAGTACTTCCTTTTAGAAGTAGGCTTGACAAAAGGGGCACTCAAAAGGGGAATATTTCCTGGGAATGGAGTTTTCTCAGGGGCAGCAAAATAACGTGCCCTGTTGACCACTAAAACCCTTATGGATCGTAGTGGCGCTAAACTAGATCACTCTCCCTTATTATTCCCGCGTTGTTTTCATTTGGACAATTCTGCAAAAGAAGGCCGTTTAAGAGAAACTTATCACGATTCTATAATCCGAAGGATCATTTCTTAAATGAAGGTAAATCTTTATATGGCAAACGGAATTCGTAAAATTGAGGGTGGTTTTCGATCTTTGAGAATGTGCTTCAACTCCCTCTAGGTTTTCCCCGAGATGTTTGCACTTATCATCCGCTGTTATGTGCCATGCGTTTCTAGGGTGATAATTTTGGCATAGTAGATTCTAATGCATGATATATCGTAGCCCTAAATGTGACCTACTCACTGCCTCTTCCGTTTTCTCATGAACACATCTACTGACAAATAGCCCATATGCCAACGTAATTCTTTGCCCACAATTGTACCGGGCCAGAGTATTCCAATGACACGGTGATGACAAATGCTAACGACAAAGGCCTAGAGCTCCCAAGTAGCAATGGCGGCCATATTCCACGTCCTACTCCCATATAGCATGCAACACCGAGAGTGGCCTCAAGTTGATGTTGGCATTCAGGTATCTCATGTCTAGATTTTAGATAAAACATCGAAAACGGATCTATTAGTATAGTAACATCGAGTTTGGTGCTACTATCAGCAGAAACAACTGTTCCGAGGTAGACGAATTGATCGATGTCCCCGATATTATCCCCACTAATATAGATAGAAAGAATGCGACGACCAATCAGATTGAGAGCATTGCTTTTGTTGGTATTTATCTTCAGTTCGACTTTCGTTGGCTCCTTCCCCAAATCCAGAGCCATTTGGCCAAGGTTCATTCATCAGCGAAACTCATGAGTTTGAGGAAAGATTTCATGGTCCATTGAAATTTTCCACCTTCTCCGCCAAGGCAATATCAAACCGATAATCGATGATGACTAGGAATAGTATCGGTAGAATGCCTTCTCGAATTTGATGAAGAGTAAAGTGAAATAGGGATGAAAAGCAGGTGGAGTGAGGATGTAAACTTCGCACAATGCTCCCCAATAATTCAAAGGGTGCACTCTTTCGTTTTCTACTCACCATCTTTCGACTCTAAAGATGTGCAAAAAATTGGATATAGCAACTACAAAGAAACAGCAGGAGCTGCAAGGAAAAGTTTCATGAGGAAACCGTCAAATCCAGCGTTTAAACGGAGCTTTTGCTTCCAACGCAATAATAAATTCTCTCTTGTCACGGGACACGAAGTGCTGCACTTCCCGAGTTACGTCGCGGTACCGAAACTTAAGGGTACCCCACCACGCAGCGGCAATATGACGCTTTAGTTGCTTACGTTCGTCCATCTGCTTTCAAGCTTCTGCAATCAGCCAGATCTCATAACCATGCCCGGAAACCTGACTTTTGACAGAGAAAAGAACACTTTTAATGGCGGCCCAATGCGCTTCAGTATTCTTCAGCGAGAGTTCTTTAAGTCAAGGAGGCATTTATATAACATAGGAAGTCTTGGTTATATTAAACAAACGGGGAAACTATAATTGGAACTCCGAGTGACTAATCTTCGTATAGGATACAGCCGCATGTTTCTTAGATGTCTTAGTTATTTTAGCCAAAAATTGGAACATCTTCTACTACTTCCTGAGTTTCTGCGCTCTTACACTTACTGGTTCACCCTGGAACTGAAGTCAACAAAAAACTTCGTAAAAACAATCTACTGCTAGGAAGAAGTTCCTGTCTTCTGGAACCTTTGCTGAATTCGTTTTTTCCAAAACTCTGCGTTCCTCAGCCAGAAACTTAATACTTAGATCTAGAAAGGATTATCTGGCCAGTCTTGAAGACCCACTGGAGCGCGGAGTCGTGCAGTCACGCCAAGCTATCTAGCAACTATCTTGTGATTTACCACTACTTTTCTTGAGTCTATGTCCTCGTGCTTCTTCTCTGCCAGAAGGAAATGCAGCTTGCCCCAAATCTCCTACCATTCCCTTCCCTACCCCTGTCCATGTCGAGTAACTCATTGGCAGGCTTGACGCCAATGTCGGCCCACGTCACGATGGTTTTCCTAATATCATTCTGCTTAAAACTGGTCAGTCCATTTCCCTTCCCCTTTGCATTATTTTGAAGAAGAGCCTCGAAATAAACCATTTTTCTAGCCTGTGGAAAGAGGCTTTGAACATACTCATTCACAAAAGTGGCTACCGCATTCTTGCTGAGAATTACCATCCCATTTTTGTCACCTCAAAGTGAAAAATCAACACGGCTTTGGTAACCTTAGGTTCACTGCCTCCAACTTGCTCGACTTCACCAACTTCGGATACTTTACCTAAAACTTTTCTTGCTTTCTCTTCCTTCTGAGGGCAACAAGAAAAGGGAGTTTTACTCTGCTTATTGTCCGTTAATAAATAATTACATTAATTAAATAAATGTATTATACTTAATAAAACGGTTGTTAAACTGGAAGAAAGAAGCGTATATAATATGAGTAATGAATGACTGAACGACAATTTGTGTCTACACAATGTTCACCCCACATGAGACTTCATAAGGAGAAGTGGGGGGCGGGGGGGCTAAAGGACAGCATGCAGCCATGGAATGACAGTAGCGAGTGACTGATATTTATTGTTCCTGGGAGTCGTTTGTTATAGGTATTGAAGATAATTCAAAGAGCCATGAGAACTTCATGCGTTGCTCATTGCTTGCAAAGTGGTGGTACTAAGGGTGAAGACTTCAAAATATTATTTAAATTAAAATATGCTTCTTCTCTTTAGTGTTCCAGTTAATTTTGAGGAAATCTGACTGAATTCTTAGTAAATAAAATATTTCTCTAGTATCTGAAAATCATTACTAACCTTCGGCTGTTGAAACTTCTCTTTGGCATTCTAAATCGAGTTTATTTGCGACTAGGAGGATTGGTGCGGGTTGACTACCTTTTACACGACTAATTACACTTTTCATATTTGCTATATCCTAAAATCGAAAAGAAATTAGATAAATTAGATTCTATGTCCTTCAGTAATCTTCGATAGAATTGACTTACTTGAAATGTTTGATGATTTGTTAATGAATACATTACAATAAAGCCATGACCATTTTTTATATACAAATCTCGCATCGATGCAAATTGTTCTGTACCGGCTGTATCTAAAATTTCTAGGACGCATGGTGAATTATCAACCTGAAATTAGAAGGTGAATTTGTTGCATTAATTAGGTGCAAAATGAAAATACGATAAGTTGTTAGGATTTTGAATATAAGTTACTTTTGATAAAGTTGTTTACACATCTTTTATATCTTATCTTGAAACTTTTCGGAAAAAATCCAAATAAAATGATATCTGAGTTTAATCGATTTGAAAGTAAATGTGGATTGTATAATAATCGTGTTGTGGAGCTAAATTCTGTTACATTCAAAAAGTTCAGAAACCAAAATTTGACGTGTTCTGCAAAATTGCAATCTCGGTGTGCACCTGATGGGACAGCAAATTTGACAATAAGGTCACAAAGTGCACCAAGCTACAAGTTTAGGTTTTTAACACCAACCACCTAATACGGAAAACTAAAAGAACCCGCCCACGACGAGATCGTCGGAACGACTAAGCAAGGTAAGAAGCATCCCATTTGTTAAATAAAGGTTGCAATTTGAGGTTCCTTATCGACACCGAAGCCGCAGTCTAAGCCCCCGTCACTTCTAAAACATCAACCTACGGGGAAAACTCGGATTTAGTTGACTTCGCATTCAGAGCACCACACCGTCTTGTTCCAGAGAAGTTTGCCGAAGTAAAAACAACCCTTTAGACAATAATTAATTGGACCAGTTTTCTACACATGATTTAAACAAATGGCACCATAGCTCAGACTACCGATACTGCCACAGTCGCGGGTAAGGGTAATGTTCTAAGGGGCTACACCATGTTCTCCATAATTGACTTGCCTAGAGGGTATTATCAGACCCCAGTTTCCACCAAAAAGCGAGGTCATCATACCATTTGGTTTATATGAGTTCGTTGGAATGACCTTCGGGATAAGAAGTGCAGCTCAGACATTGCATCGATGTATCGATGATGCGCCGCGAGATCTAGATTTTTGCTCAGCATATGTAAATACATGAAATCCTTATTACTCGTAAGCCACCAAAGAAGAGCCGTTTTAAAATGTCTTCACAAATTTGGACTGAGCATCAACATCGCCAAATATAACTTGGACCAAACACAATTTTAAGTCAAATACCCCGGCTGTAATATTGATTTATTAGGAATTCGAACTCTACCTGTGCTCGACAGTTGCATTTGCAATTAACCCAAGTGCCATGTTTCAGAACTCAAAAAGTTCCTAGGAGTTCCATGGAGTAGTTGAAATGCAAGCTCAATTTTTCTCAAGGCTACCATCGTATGGAAGAAACAAAACTCTTTTCAAACACGTAGTGATAGTTGTCACCCTCTCAATCACCAGTGATGCATCAAACCAAGCCACCGAAATAGTGTTCCAGAAATTCCACGAACCAAAAGAATTCGCTGCAGTAGAAACATGGCAATCTCGTTAGCTCAGTTCCCCACAGGAGAATGTGGGTCCCACCAGATAGGACGGCTTTCAACCAGGCTGATCACGTCCTTAGTGAGAAACCACCTACATAAATTCCGCATCCGTGAGGGTCGTTCATGCCACGAGGCAATTGAAATGGCGACTACAATTTTGGCAGAGCAAGATACCGATGCCGGATAGCAAATAGTAGAAGTATCAGGCTCAATCCAACCCCAACGAAGAAATGGCCTCAAAATATTTCCGAGCGTTAAAAGACTTGTACCGAGACCAGGAAGCCGGTGACAATGACGTCAAGAGAAGAGAAAATCATCGAACAGGAATCTCAGAGTAAAGGGAAGGAATGATTTGATGAAGAATGCCAGCAAACCATCGATGAGAAAAATGCTACATGCAGGCACTATCAGGAGCCAAACGAGATTGATGAGTAGAACTAAGACATGGAGCAGCGAAAAAATCGACGGGCCCGACATTTCGAGGACCCACTCATTGTTTCACAACTTAACCTCGAAGATGTCAAGGATGCAATTAAGACGCTCAGAAACATACCTGAGCATCATACAAGGAGTAGAAAAACGAGCTCCTAAGCACAGTTTGGTATGACGAAACTGTCGAAGATTGGCGTTAAAGTGCCACTTGTTCTCTTTATAAAAGAGTGTCAAAAATAGTCAAAAGAACCTTGAAATCTAGAATATTGTTAGCAGATACCAAGGAGAATTTCAAAAGGAAAACTCAACGATTGATCAGATTAATTTGCTATTAATTTCCGTTAGCTGCAAACAGCATACGGTGGTGTCGATATTTCGATATTGAATAAAATATTGTCTGAATTTGAACTCCTTGGACTTGTCAGAATGACAACGGCTCAGTCCAGCGTTAAAATGAAGCTACAAAGCCAGCCACCAAGATGTGTCAGCACAGATTTCGGATTGAAAAACGCGATCGGCTAGGCCCAACATTATTCACCATCACTTTAGAGTGCATAATGCGAACGAAGCTAGTGAATCTAAATGACATAAGCCGATCCTAGTATGATTAAAGGAGATGGCGAAGAAAGCCCTGGTGAAATTTGATGAAGTAGCGGAGGAAGCTGGCCTAAAAAACGAAAAACGAAGAGAAGATGAAAATCATGAGAGAAACCACATGAAAGATAACAATCAGACAAAACTCGACACGAAGCAATAAGCGACTTCGAACAAGTCGACAGTTTTATGTTCTTAGGCACAACTCTCCCAAAGGATAACAGCGAAATAAACGAAATCAACACCTGCTGCTTGTCAGCAAAACATTTTACCTCGTACTGCCAATTTTAAAAAAAGAAAATAATAATAATAACTCCGCCGTAGCCGGTCCCAAGCCAGGTTGTGAAAGGAGAAGGGATGGATAGCTTCAGTCTGAATGGCTGTACGCCACCACAGCGTCTCAAGGGGTAGGCGAGAAAAGCGCAGGAACTTTGCAATCCTAAAGATTATTCACTGAGGAAGCGATCCCCACACCTGGCAGTTAGGTATAAAATGCAAATCCATCTAGTGAGAAGAAGGAGAAATTTAAGGTCGGATACGGATAACCGGCGGGAGTCGTCTGACTTGGTGACTGGGTCGAGCTCTCGTAGTGGACAGCATGGCCTCGAAATCGCTAGTCGTGGGGCGGTTCGGCATCTAGACGTCACGACGACCAGGAACACTGCAACGACCACTTCAGCAGGTTCGCGTAGGCAGCAGATGAAGTAGACTGAAGAAATGAACCTCTTCATTATCTGCTCCTACTACGAAATAACGGCGGGGCGGGTACAACATCTTACCGCCCCTTGTTACACCAGAGATTCGTAGAGCATTTCCCGAAATTCACGCACGTAACTGTGCAGCGAGTCGCAGACCAGAACCGCTTTATAACTCGCAGCGACACAATACCGGCCATCATCAGGGAGCGTGTTGGACTTGAGGTCATCACGGAAACTGGTGACCGAGAGTCGATGGGGGCAGAGATGGCGGCATCAACAACACCACGCCGCACTGCAGGCAACAGTTTCAGTACTCGCCGAAGCACTCTTCTCCACCGTCCAGCTGAAGATTGCGCTGAGGTTCGGGACAAATTCCAAACAGCGTGTGACCAGGTATTCCCAGGCTCAATGCATCTCTAGCAACCCTGGGAATTCTATCTCAAATCAATGATGAGATTGCATCTCGGCTGTGTGCTGATATGTCGCTGCTGTAACTACAATCAGTTGTGTATTGTGGTGCAGTTGCGGCTATCAGATTGTACGGTCAGAAGATTTGCTTTCGTGTTATTGGTTTGAGTGACCAAAGAGACCCACCATGGACGGTATGGCGAAAGTCATTCCAGACGTGCCCAGAATGCAACATACGCGGGGAACCAGGGGAGATTTTTCAGATCTCCTTCTGAGCATGCTGAGTGGATCACCACCGAAGGCACCCGCCATGCCAATACGCCTGGTATGAATTTTGCGGATGTTGCCGAAGAGGAAGTTTGACGAGCAATAAACAGCTCGAATAACTGGAGGGGCCAAGGTCTGGATCGGGTGCTGAATTTCTGGCATAAGAAATTTACCAGCGTACACAGTCGGTTGGCACACAGCATAAACCAGTTCATGAGTTGGCCGGAGGAATTTCCACTATTCTTCACTGCGGGGATCCTAACCTACTCCCCAGACACAAGACCGGTTACTTACTTACCAACCTTCTAAAAATTCATTACGTCCATTATTAGGAGAAGGGTCAATGCGCACCTCGAGACCAACAACATCCTGTCCGAGGAGCAGAAGGGCTGCTGAGTTGGGTCAAGGGGTTGCAAACAGCAACTCATTATCGACTCGGTAATTGTAGGACAAGCAACCAGAGGCCAAAGAAACCTCTTTAGTTGCTATATCGATTATGCCAAGGCTTTCGATAGCGTTCCGCATACCTGGCTAATCGATGTCCTACATTTGTAACGCATTGATTCGAAACTAATAAAATTTTTAGGGACAGTCATGGAAGTGTGGCATACCACCTTATCAGTGCGTACATCTGAGGGTGTTAACACCTCAGAGCCCATCCATATACGGAGGGACATCTTCCAGGGGGATTCGTCGAGTCCCCTTTGGTTTTGTATGGCACTGAACCCCCTTCCATGGCTACTGAATCATGCTAGAGGGCATGGTGACGACCATCTTAGAAGTCTGTTGCGAATAGTTGAAATGTTCAGCCGTGATATTCGGATGTAGTTTGGATTAGACAAGTGTCGAATCCAAGCTATCCGCAAAGCTCATCACGAGCCGCATGCCGGACATAGCATTGGTGACCTCCACATCGAAGCTATGACCGAGGCAGACTTCTACAAGTACCTAGGAATTCTACAAGGGATGGGTACTCGAGTTGGTGATCTGAAGGATGCTCTGCTGTCCGAATTCCTGCGACGTGTAAAACTGGTGCTGAAATCGCATCTCTCGGGGAAGAATAAGATAAGCGCATTGAATGTATTCGTTATCCTTTCACTGACTTCTGCATATTGCCGTGGGCGGAGTCTCTACTTTCTAGCTCTTCAAAGATTTGTGGCAATATCCCCCTCTTTAAAAGGTATGGCGCCTCAAATCTGCGTTGAATCCGGTAGGGTTTAATTAAAGGCCCTAACCCTGAAGGGGGGGATCTTCCTCTCCCTGCTGCATACACTTCTTACCTCCTCTACCTCCGAGAGTAGGGTTGACAAATCAAAATTTACCATGATGATATCCCCCCCTCTTGGAAGCGTCATAATTTTTTAAGGAGATGATCGCCACGAATTTCCATCGGTGTTGAAACCTCCTCTCCCCTCTCTATAAGCTTCCCCACCCCCTCCGTGTTGAAAATTCTACTTTTACCGTTTCTTATTTTCACTTGGTAACTCCTTTAACAAACAACATTTGCGTTTCAAGAAGATATTGCATCTCTCCCCTTATATCTGAGAGATTTCCACTTCTCTTTCCTTGAACTGTCCATTTGATTACCCTCAGTAAGCTACAGACACAAAACAGATAAACTTGATGACGCTTATTTCAGATACTACTGGCACAATAAACATTCAAAATTTCACAACAGCAATGAGACTAATTTCATGAAGACGCTACGAAAGAACAATAAGATACATTATAAATCTTGAATTCAGATTACTAGTCCAAATCATATTCAAATTAAACGCCTCCTTAGCGAAAATTTACGAGAAACATATATCATTCAGCCACCATGAAACCATTACACATTTCAGCCACTGGAAAGCATGGCCTAGCGCTTTCCTGAGGCTTCGTGTATGATAATTAAATCCAAGATAATGTATCTATTTGCAAAATCACTTCGTGCTCGATAAAGATGCTAGAAGCCTGTGCACCGTAATAAAATATTCAGTGCAGCAGCAGCGGGCAGCGACTACCAACCAATTCGTTCATTCATTCTTTAGTGTCGGAAATAATTAAATTTTAAATGAATGCCTGAAACCTGCAAGAAATATCCATCAGCCAAGAGAGTTTTTCTTTTCAGATTTTCTTCCAAACGAACATTACCCCCCGAGAAATTAATGGGAGCACAAAAATGAGGTTTAATTTTTACTTTGGTGGAGGAACAGACGAAAGGCGCAGAGAATGTATAGTTTTTTTTCGCTACCAACAAACATGCAATTAAATGGTTATCTGAGTACTACTCCGACACAGTAGTGGAACAGCTTCACGGTTGATACTGCCTACAAGGAAAAACGCTGCTTCAGTGAAAGAATGCGCGAGTAATTCGGTTGGGAATTTTACGAGATTTAAGTGGCCTCCATGAAAAGTTTTTGCCAAGTTAATTGCAGAAGATAAAAGATGGCTTATTAAGACTATTTAACTGAAACTGTAGTAAGCGCACTAGCGTTTAAATGAATACTAATATAAGCGCTCGACTGGATATCGCGGATGAATGGAGGCAGTATTGAATAGAAATCTCTTTTTGTTTGATAGCTTTTCTTTGCGCTTTTCGAGGGTAATCAAAGAAGAAATCGAGATTCATTAATATACTCCAACATCTTCATGAATTTGCGATTCTATAGTGTGTAATTTTACAACCATTATCAAATAATAAACCCTCACCTCCATGAAACTGGTCCCAAATTCTCGGCCCCATTGAATTCACTATTATTAGTACTACATTGTCTGCAAACTGAAATAATCAAGCGCCATCTCAAATTTCGTACAGCTTCCTAGAGGGTTTCATCGGTCCATCAAGCTTTACGTGCTTCCACGTCATAAAGTTTTCATCACAAAATCGATCAAAGACGAAAAGCAACACTTTCCCCAAAATAACTCAATACTCATCTAATGTCATCTCCTCATTCTAGATATTCTTATCTGGGTTGCGTTCCCACATCCCTTGTAAGGCTTCCCAGAAATGTTTTACTTTTGGCTTTGTTTCCTAAACACAAGGCCTCCTTCAATTGGTACGAAGCGGGGCCATCCTACGCGGGAGAAAGCATGGCCAGAAGGCCCACTACGTCTTCGAAATATCCATGAATTTGAGGCACATATGATATCGATTAAATCGAATCAGTGATGATGAAATGAATGAAAGCAGCAATGACAACAATAAGTGATATAATAGGAAGCATCCATTAACGCCATGTTTCCCTCCGAGATATGAATGTCTTGCAGATATGGCGGTGGAAGATACCGAAGATAGGGTTAATAGAGCGAAGGCGAAAAGAAACTAAGACACAAAATTGATGGAGATTTGTGTGCAGGATTGTTTGAAAGAAGCCTCCCCATCTTCAATTTTTTTCCTTTATGATAAGGACCATAATGGATTCTTTGGGAATAATTACCTCATTGTAGTCTCTGGTTATTAGAGCGAATAAGAAGCCAAGGGTAAAAGCACTTTCTTGAATGGAAGGAAAGTTTCCGAGTTATCACTGATGAAAACACGATGGAGTAATCTTAAAGAGGAGTGAAAGTCATGAGATAATGAAACCCTTTAGCTGAAAGTATCATTTTCTTAGAGTCAAAGGGAAATGTGCCAGAACAAAGGAGAGAGAGATTAATTAAAATTTTTCGATGAACTGAGGAAATTATTTGTAAGAACGCAACAAGCTTTATTGGCTCCTGTTTTTTGAGAACTTTGCCTTGAGCTCCTGAACTGAAGTGAGTTGAGTAAATATTTATATTTGAAACTCATCAAACTTTGGTCATTATGTAGCGTTTTTCCAGGGTCATATACTCTACGAAGAACTATCTGCATCATTGCCAGTAAAGGAAGGAAAGGGTTGAAAAAACGGCTCGAAATTTTAAGGGGACTTTAATTTTTAATATGGAAACCGAACTCTTACGTTGAGTCCGCTCAGAGCCTACGAGATACCCACATATTGGAGATTTATTGGGCTAAGGATCAAAGTGTCAAAATCAAAAATTAACTCAGACCCGTCTAAACAGGACTGTCAATACCTGCCCAGTTATTAGGTTGTTGCACATGAAATGGCCGATTTGGTACTAAAATTTGAAACAACTGTAAAACTTACAAAAATTTATTTAATTAATCAAAATAGGGGCTGGTCGATTCAAAACACTTCTCCCAGCAAGATTCAAGAGCATGTATGCCAGTTTCGTAGAAGTCCAACTTTCGGGTGTTGATAAATTCGTCGAAGGCAATTTTGATGGCCTCTTCATTCCTAAATTGTTTTTCCGCCAAAAATGATCCAACTGCTTAAAAAAATGATAGTCGGTTGGCGAAAGGCCCGGTGAATATGGTGGATGAGGCAGAATCTCTCCAATTCGTTCAACTTTTGAACCGTTGTTCTGGATACATGAGGTCGTGCATTGTCGTGAAGGAGTATCACACCATCTCTGTTGACTAATCTCGGCCGTTGAACACTCAATTTTTGGTGCATTTCCTCGAGTTGGGCACAGTATTTTTATACATTTGTCGTTTCTCCAGGTGCCAAAAACAAAATAGTGGATAACTCCAGCTGTAGACAAGCAAGCAGTCACCATTATCTTCTTCGGATAGAGACTTGGTTTCGGCATATGCTTCGGTGGCTCATCAGCATCTAGCCATTGTGCTGATCGGCGACGATTGCCATATAATATCCACTTTTCATCACATACCATTATTGTGCAAAAAAGGGATCGCTTCTGTTGCGGAAGAGTAAAGAACTGCAAATTTCCATTCGAAGCTTTGTTTTGCTCCGTAAGGACATGCGGAACCCGTTTGTCGAGCTTTTTCACCTTCCCAAGTTGTTGCAAGTGCGGGGAAACTGTCGAATAGTGTACGACCAGTTTCTCCGTAATATCTCTCACAGACTGACGTGTGTCGGATTCGATTAGGAAACGCAGCTCGTCGTTGTTAATCGATGGTCCTGGATGTCCACGTGGCTCATTTTTAAGGTTTACGTCGTCCGATCGGAATTTTTCGAAACACCGTCGTGTGGTTCGTTCGCTTACCACATCAGCTCCAAATGCGCTGTTAATGTTCATGGTCGCCTCCGTTGCTTTACGACCGAGTTTGAACTCATACAGAAAAAGTATAGGTTCTTGGCTCTTTTCCATCGTTTTTTCCTTTCTATTCATTGTTCACGATGTTCAAAACTGAAATGACTCCTTGATTAAATCTAGGAGTATTTATACTTCATTATCCGACACCAATAGCGCCAACTGTTGGTGGTTTGATACAGCAAAATCACAACTAACTTCACTTGATTGCCAAATCAGTCATTTCATGTCCAATAACTTAATAGTTCAGTGGGGGTAGCCGCACCTCCAAGTATTTGTTATCCCATTGTACTATCCCCGGAGATTGCTTATTCAACGGCCTCTTGCCTTGCAGGCTTTTCGGAATCTCACAACATTCTCCAGAAGCAAAGAGTGCGAAGATTCTTCGTTAAAGAAAAGCTTACTGAGGTATCTTCATCTGAGATTTGAGGAAACCGGGCAGCTACATATGAAATTCAGGGTCGTCTCCCCGTCCTAGCATTGGTTACGTATCACCGAGACCACCATCCCAATTGTTTCAATGTTGTAGCTTAGGGAACAATATCTCGTTAAAAGCTCTACCAGGATTTTCATGTCCGACTTTCTAAGGAACAACAAAAATGACACTCTAGTGTTATTGGGTTCTTTTACAAAGATTTTCGCCCTAGACCGCAACTGGTCAAATTACTTGATTCGGTTGTGTGAATTATTGCAATTTCACCATTCAGAATAAACTTCACACTGAATAGATTCTTTGAATCGATTCCAATTTGTGGTTCTCCTCTACGAGGTTAGACGATTAAGTAATGAGACTGATTTTATTGCCGCGCTTGTGATATACCTGCAATCTTCAAGTTCCCTTCCCCTTCCCCGGCATCCTTCCCCTCTCCATTGATATATTCACCATCGCTCAGTTAGTTCGCCTGCTATATCATGTTGAGTAGACGTGTGTTGGTGGTGCTCGTCACGAAAATGGAGAAACGAAATCCAGAGCAACGCGTCGCAATACAATTTTGCCCCAGATTGGGCGAAACAGCTTCGGAAACGTACACTAAAATTGTAAAAGTGCATGGTGATAGTGTTCTTAGTTGTCCCCATTCGTTTCGATGGCATAAAGCGTTTAAGGAGGGGCGTGACAGCGTGGAAGACTAGGCGCGGAGTAGGAGAGGTGCGGACTGACGCGGATGCGCAGCTTGTGCGCGGCCTAATCTGTGAAGATCGGCATTTAGCAGTTCGAATGTTGGCCTCGGAACTGGGTATGAACCGTGAAACAGACAGACAATTTTAACAGGCGATTTCGGGATGAAAAAGATGGTTCCAAAGAACCTGTCTGAGGAGCAAAAGCAGTATCGAATGACCGTCGCAGAAGACTGTTTGGAACAAGTGGAAAATGATCCCACGCTGCTTGATCGAGTTATTACGGGCGATGAGAGCTGGTTTTTCCAATACGACCTGGAAACCAAACGCCAAATCTCACAATGGTTGTCTCCGTACGCCCCCCGCTGGAAAAAAGCTCACATGAGCAAGTCGAAAGTGAAAACGATGATTATTACCTTTTTTGATAGCCTTTTTTGATAGCCGTTCCACCGGGGCAAACCGTAAATCAAGTCTACTATCGCCAAATACTCGAAAAATTGCGAAAACGAGTCAACAGGGTTCGCCTAGACATCGCTCGTAACTAGATCCTTCATCACGACAACGCGCCGTGCCACACTAGTATTTAACCTCTAAAGGGATCGTCGTCTTGCAACAATTGCCTTATTCGCCCGATATGTCACCCTGTGACTTTTTTGTCCCCTAAAACAAAATCGGTGGTCAAAGGAAACATTTTGAAGCAATTACGGATATCCAAGCGGTCGTGACGAGGGTACTCGCGAACATCCAAGTCAAAGCGTTCCAGAAATGTTACGCAGAAAGGAAAACGCGCTGGATTCGCTGTATAGCTGCCCAAGGGGACACTTGTGGTGTCGCCATCAGATTAGTCGTTAAGTAAGTTCGCCTGGAGGCCTTTTGAAAGCACCACACCCAAGCGGGGTCTCTACCACTTTCATTGGCATATAACAGGTAAGTATGTCGAAAACAACCCACGGTTCTTGCATGAGGTATATCAATGTCTTACAGTTATCGATCCGAAGTCATAAATGCGGTGGCTGCTTTACAATGCTGAAAATTCATTTGAAAATATGACACCTCATCTACACTTTAAATGAAGATACCCTGGGCTGCACGTAACCTATAATGGCTTTAGGAGCGGACCAAAGTTCCCAGCTCGCACTCTCCTACTTTGTTGCCTAGCATCCAGGTGGGGGTATTAAGGTTATTCTTGACACCAAATCGTTCCAGAACCTCAGCATAACTGCACTCCTCTTCTGGAAGAAGAAGAAAGATGGCAGCTCAGAGACATTCTTAAGGGTTAGTCGCACACCTTGCGACACATCGTTGTGGAAGGAGCAATACTACCTGAGTCACTATCCATGCCGTAACATTTTCCGGTATACACCTATGAACTCAAAGCGAAGTATGATCCTTGCGAGGATACAATCCTCACAGGGGAGTCTCCTCCTAAGCTGTTCGCACTACTTGATATTGTAACCAGATGGATTGGTGTCGTTATATAAGACGCATTCATTGGCTTCGATTGCTTTGGCTACTTAGACTTTAGTGATTTAGCCCCTTTGCTGCCTTTTTGGCCAAACAACTGAGAACCTCAGTGGACCGCTGCCGCTTCAGTTTGTACTTAGCTGTAGATATCTTGGACGCTTCATTCCCCTAGCCTTGATACAACCACCCAGGGGTTGTGGTTCCCCCTGGAGGCGACTTGCCCGAAGGCAGTTTGCTCGGAAGTAATTTGACCGGAGGCGGTTTTCCCAAAGATGGTTTCTCTGGAGGCATTGTTTTACCAGAAGACTGTTTGCTCGGAGGCTATTTTCGCCTGAGGACCAGAGTTTAGCCTTAGTAATTGGCGCAACTGGAGCCCTGAATCAGAAATACTGACAGAAAGGACCTACTACGGCTCGTCCATGAAAGATAAGCTTCCGCCTGAATGAAGAATTTGAGTCTAGGCTCAGGAAGCCAAGGTTGGTTATCATCATGATCGAAATTTAGTTTTGGTTTAAGATAAGGAAGGGTAAGTCGACCTTGACAGAACCCCTATTTGGGCACATAAGTGTAGTTGAAAGCTATATCGTAACTCCTGTGACCAATCAGCTTTCAGTAAGGTAGTCACATCCCGGCTTGACGATGTGATTACCACTTAGCTTTAGCTATCATCTCTGGTTCCCTAAAGGATCTTCCTCACATGCTCGGAGATGCGCAGCGTAGAAAAATAAGAAGCAGAAAAAACAGAAGAATGAGGAAATGAAGAAATAGAAGAACAGAAAATCAGAAAAACAGATAAGCAGATAAGCAGGCAACAAACAACAGAAAATAGAAAAACAAGAAAACAGAAAAATATAGTAAAATAGAGGAAAACAGAAAAAATAGAGAAACCCAGAGAAAGACAACGAAGCAGAGAAGGAACAATGAAAAACGGAGAACAAAGAGAAAAACTGAGAAAAACAGAGAAAAACAAAGAAAAAACAGAGAAGTACAGAAGAACAAAGGAACAAAAGAGCAGAACGGAAAGGGAAAACAAAGGACAGAGGAATGTACGAAAAAAGTAAGCAGATAGGTAGGTAGGTAGTTAGATAGTGAGCAAAAAAGCAAAGTGGAGCCGGCTTAGATCCTTCATTTAAGATGGATAACAACTTCCCTGCAACTACAATCCTCCCAAAGAACTGTTTACCTAATGTCCATAGCCTCGCTGTAGTTACATCTGGGCAATCACAAAGGGAGTCCCAGAAAACTTCCCACTTTTCTCCTCAACTTCGACAATGGGAATTGTAAGGTATGCAGAGTCTGACGGCACGGTCGCCTACAGATCAGTGCCTCGTAATCCTGTAGGCACCTTCTATGATCGGGTCTTGCTGTAGGAGGGGCAGTCCAGCTGGCGAGCATTCGTTGTCTAAAGTCAATGTGTATCAACAGTACGAGTAGGGAGTCGTCAGCGGGATGCAGACTGCACCCAGCGAGAGACTGTCAAAGGTGGGGCTCCGCTAACTAGTCTGTTTGTGCGCCCACTTGCTTCTATGTTCCTATGACCGGCAATCCGAAGGAAAGTAACTTTTTACGTGTTACCCAGACTGTCCAGGGTGTCTATGCACTGCACCACCAGTATGAAAGTTGTCGCAACTGAGTACAAAGCCTGAGTAGCCATTTGTTTGTCGGGCAGAATGGCCATGCTACGTTTGGGCTCGAAGTGTGCCAAGGATAGGTTTAAATGATCACCAATGCTTTATATCGCTGGTCGAAGAGAGGCAAAGTCAACAGCCAAACTCCACTTGAAATTCAGTTTATAAGGGGCGTAATCCGTGGGAAATGCCCATTCTTCCCGAGATTCCTTATCTAGAGTTTTACTAAGAATATAAAGTTATGCATCCCAACATCCGGGCTCACGAAGTCTGACAGCATTGCACGATATCAGATATTTAATATGAAGGTTACTGGGGAGAAGGTGTAGCAGTACATTAAGCGCATCCATCGGACAGGGCTACAGAGCCCCACCAATGCCTGCATCAGTGGCCGCATTGTTTTCTGCTTGTTGAGTTACGGTCACGCAGAATAAAACTGTATAACTAAGAACAGAGAAATTTTAAACCAGAAGAACATGCCCATAGCCTGAAATAGGGGGGTTGGTCAGAAGATCGTCGATTTCCGTTAACCAAGTGCGCAAAGCTAGAACTGACCCAGAAAAGCGCGGACTAGTGGACATGAAATCTCGCGCGCGTCGAAGTGTAACTCCACAAAAGTGTGAGCCGATACACGCTTGAATGTTACTATGCTAACCAATTCATGATGCTTTTGTCTGTCAACGTCATTGACATAAAGGCAAGTAAGGATACATCCAGGAAACTCAGGAGGAGAACCCATTCGGCATATAGTCGCCAAGACCTACATTTCCAGAGATTTCGGGAGAAGGGAACACAAAAAACGGCGAGGCTTACATACCCAACTTCGCCGACAATAGCTTGAAGCAGAATTTTTCAAAAGAAAATTGGGCGTTACCAGAATTGCACCATGAGTAGAATGACAGCGTTGATATGAATAAATCAAAGAAGAGCAACTTCCGCGAAATCAAATCAGTTCTGCGACCTGTATCAGGGAGATCATGTAGAGCATGTCTACACAGAATAAACCTATGACCGACCGAGACGAATAACGAATTTCGTCAAGAGGAGCCAACTCCGCTGCTGAACCGGACAAAGGTTAAAGAGGAAGAAAATCCAGAGCGTGTGCCTTAGACTAATTGAGGTTTTGTGTAAAACAAAACCCTTTTAAAATCGGTTTACTGCCTCCTTGTCTGCAAATTTAGAAATATAAGCTTCATAAACGTACTGATCGAACGCCGCTACCTCTCAGCCTTGATGAATGTCAGAACATATAGGGGGGTCAATATAGACTCGGAACACTATCTCGTTGGCATAGTGCTCCGAGCTCGAGTTACGACACCACCTACAATCCCCTCTGACAATCAGGTGAGAGTGAATATTGAAATCATTCACAACACAGCCCTCCGCAACAACTATAAGGACAAAATGGACGCCGCAATAACCGCAGTCAACAGAGATCCTGGAGATGAAGCATCAACAAATGATCTTCACAACCACCTGAAGAACGTTATCATTGATACGGCCACAAAGATACTTAGCCCCAGCCGCAAGAAAAGTTTCCATTGCATTCACAACAACCATTCTAGGCGCATCATACGGTCAACTGCTCCGCAGCAATACATAAATACATAAATGTTTTGCAATTGTCTGAAACGATTCGTTAGGCAAAAATGCATTTCCTAGCACATTAACATGGGCACGTAAATGGTGAAAATCTTCTCAGCCTAGAAACAGGGATACATTTTTCCCTTGTAAAGAATATTAGAAAGGCGATGAATTTAGCTGCTATTTATTTGCTGATATTTGCATTAGACACAGATTACTGGCTGGATGATAGCAGGCATATATACTTAGGATTACTCATGATATACTTTTATTTCCTCGGAAAAAAATTGCAGTGGGAGTAAAAGTAAATTGAACCCAACCTAACGATAATAGATGAAACACAAATCTGAGTCAATTTCCCAATTTACCCTCAGAGGAAAACGAAACTGCCAGACGTCATTCACACTCTCATCTATCGTCCAGACAAACTGGTCAAAACCACTTAATTTGTTCAGTCATTCACATTGCCAATATT
Organism: Hermetia illucens; assembly: GCF_905115235.1. Lineage (NCBI taxonomy): Eukaryota > Metazoa > Arthropoda > Insecta > Diptera > Stratiomyidae > Hermetia > Hermetia illucens. The sequence goes on along the minus strand of NC_051852.1, from coordinate 153,577,034 downwards.
AGCGTGACGTGTAGATAGACATTGTTTGTCCTAGACATTCACTTTATCTAAGTCCTAGGTAAATATCTATAAATTTTCCAAACTGTTTACTTACATGTTTCCTATAAATCAACACACGTGAAACATTCCAAATATTTGGCTAATTCCACATCTCAATCTAGTCACTGGAATACCCAATCCCACTTTTGGATCTCGTCTAATAGTGGCACGGGTGTGAGTCCTTAAACAGTCCTTCTGGAATGTGTGCAAAGTGTCTTCCTGATATCAGGACATATACTCCACCAAGTATGGATGCAGCCGTGTTGACTCACCTCTACAAATAACCTCATCATCGTCTGTGCTATTTTGCTAATCTGGATTTTTTGTTTATTGTACGTATCCTTGCAGTTTTGAAGGTGCACTTATATCCTTGTACAAGCCCCATGAGTCCCTAGTGCTGGTGGTTTAGTGAAAGACTATATTCTCGAAATGCTCGAGGAGATAGAAGGATAGACGAAAGTGAATTAAATGAGTCGATGAAAAGCAAAAGATCCTTAATTATTCCAGGAAGTTCCAGACAGGGTCATCATTGTGGCAGACTGTGAAAAATGAAGGAGATAAGTTCGAGAGCACTTTGAGAGATTTTGAATTTTCAATCTGACGCAGACAATTAGAAGTTATCAAGTGATATCTACGTTCCCTGCAGGGTTCCTTCCATAATATTGGAATCGTCCAATTCTTAGCTGGTTTTTTACTGACAATGTCCTCTATCGACGCTCTCAGAGCTGAAGTCTCTGATAAGTTCATCTCCTTTTTGCCTGGTACATTTAATCTAGTCGTCCTATTACTAACTGGATCGCCAGAAGAAAGTCATAATTCCATAAAAAGATAAATACTTCTTTTTATACCCAAGTTCATCCCAGGTGAAATAGTTGTACCAGCAACTACTCTCGAAACTTTTCAGGTTGCAAGGACATCCTTATCGTTAGAGTTCCCTTTTGTATTCAGGTATTGAGCAAGGATGCATCGATGGAGTGAGCCGATAACCCTCTTGTAGGTCTCTTTGGTCTAGACCGAAGATGAATAAATTGGATGCAACGAGAACTCCGTTGTTGTTATCAACATTTTTAGTGAAGCTGCTACTGACAACGTCTCGTTGCTTTAGCAACACATCCTTAATCAGCTTCGATAACCGTTTGAAAGTCACAGAGTGGAAGTTAGTGGATGACTTTTTCTTTGGTCGAAGAATGATTTCATCTTTACAATGCAAATTCGTAGTCAGCTAGTGTAGCGAAATACAAACAGCTGAAGGTGTAGTGGTATTTCAATACAGCTCTGACTTGCAGGAGTCTTCCTGATTTGAGCGCAGGACATGCTTCAGGACTTGATGTGGATGCAATCAAGTATGAAAAGCACAGAGTGCAACTTGTGTACTTGTCTTATAAGAAAGCCAGACATGATTATATTATGCAAATTTGAAAGAGTGTACGCTGGTAAGGACTGCATTCTGTTCTTATGAGTCAAATTTAGATTTTTGTGAAATTTTTATAAGTCTTTAAGGACCTTTCTGATTGAAATTATGGAGTTTCACATGAATGAATAAGATAAATGAATCATGCGTTGGAAGCAAGAAGACATTATGCAGGACCTTTGGGATAGGAACGAGGTTGCTAATAGGCCCGTGACCCATATGGTTAATGCATTGGTGTGTCGGTAGAGCTTAGATGGTATTCTTGTGAGGGTTTCCCCGTCGCATGTAGCAAGCCATAAACAGCTGTGCAATACCCCATGGGCAATGCACTGCATCACATACACGGCACTAACACCAGAGTTTATGCACACAATTTTTCTCCGGCAATTACCATAGTCGGTCAAATATGCGCAATAATTTTTCTCCACCTTAAAATTTAGAGCACTGCGCTGCAAGTTGAATCTTCTACAATCTTCTTGGTTGCAAGTCCAACGTTTAAAGAAAGTTGGAAAGTTTTGGATGTCACAAGAGGCTAAAAGGGGTTATTTTATGAATACTTGCTGATCCTTGAACATACCCTTTTCTTTCCTCCATTTATTGACATAGTTCTCTTCAGAGAAATTCGGTTCAGAGCATTCTTAGGTCAGCAAGGGTACTTTTCACCAGAGAACAATTCTGACCATTGAATAGATGTCTCACCTGCATTCATTTTGACAGGTTCGTGTAAACTGAAGGATAATCTTGACATTGGCTACTTCGGCACGTCCAGTGATTCGAAACAAGTATCATATTTTTTCCCGTGCCGCCGGCCACCGCCATATATAAACAAACATGACCGCTATTACACTTCCTTTCCTACTTCTCTCTTTCACCTAATTTTGCTCCACAGGGGCACCGCTAGTATTGCTTGGTAGGGCAGATATGGTCCTTAACTGTTATGCCTTCTCGCTCGAGTTTCTTTCAACAACTAGTCTTGCGTTGTCTTAATTGAGGAGTCTATCACAAATCTCTCTTCTTTAGCATTCCTCAATAAACTCTCTCAGGCAGATCACAGTCCTGCTATTCTCTTGGAACGTTGTTCCATAGAACCGTGCATATTTCGGGTTTTCGGGTGAATTGTCAGCCAGGATGAAAATCGGGAATACATCAAGGGTAAACAAGAGCAAATAGCTCCTGTATAATCCGCAATGTCTCGCAAGAAATCTTCGCCTGATTATGGGAAGCCCGCTTCCGCATCCACCAACCCATTCGTGACTTTTCCTAATATTGATGACACCTTCGATAAGACGTTCTGTTGGCTGCCCTTCGACATTCTCCAGGTGGTTCGGGTAGATTGTACCCCGGGGCTTTATGAAAGTATTATATTTTCTCCGTGAGACGTCTTTCAGGTCAGTTGAACGATATGTTTTCATGGCTGATGCCACCCCCCGACCCGCGCGATAGACAGTCAGATGAAATGTACTGCTCACGTAATGAGCAGCCTGTGGCTACGACTTGGTCAACGTGTGTGAACCACTCTCCATGCCAATGATATTTTTATATATCTCCCCTTGCGGGACTACAGAGTTCAGATTCGTATCGATCATAATACCGTGATACTTTCTAAAGCAGCCCAGGGTGATTGTTTAGTTGCCAGCGCGTATCCTGCTGTTGTTTTTCTTCCTTCGCTTAAAGATCAAGGTCGAATCCCCCTTTTCTCTTGGCAGATTTAGCCCGATTCCTTCCAGTCATGCAATCATGCTAACGGATTGATTCGCACAACCTCAGAATGTTTCGTAATTACAACCTAAGTAGGGTCATCGGCGAATCCCAGTTTAGTGACTCCATTCTTGTTTGCTTGGCCTCCAATACTACTCTCGTTCAGCTATAGGTATTTCGAAAATTTGAAATGGCCGGCTGAGAACGCAATCTAAATTCGGCGCCCTCCCTTTCATAACCGCTGTTATTATCAAGGTTTCGGTGGTGTTTGAAATGGGGTATTATCTGCTTCAAGGGAAGGAAAAAGCCCGATAGGAACTTTTCTTAGAAGCCTGAGACAGGTTAGCCTTGTCCTTTTAACTTCGTCAACTAAAGCAATCTCTCCTAATTCGCTTTACAATCTCGGAGTTTCTTATTCTGCTGTTTCAGCTCGCCATGATCGGCTCTCCCTCTGGCCAGCTAATGAAGCCTTCTTACTGGGAGATATGCAACCCTTTATTCAGCGATTCACCTAACTCACTAGTAATTTGGTTGCCTGTTAAAGAACGCGCGCTATATCGGCTTCTAATCTCTCTCACTCTGGCGACATAGAAACTTTCCCGATATAACCCAGCTAACAACGACAAGAAACAGGCCGTAGAAGTACTGCTAGGTAATGGCTAAGGGTACGGTAGGTAGGTAGATATCAATGGACGTTCTAAGGAGCCCAATTAGCGCGATGGTGCACCGTTTTAATGCCACCGACTCCTAAGACCATAACTGCTGTGATCAGAGCAATGAGGTAGGTTCAACTCGGCTCAGTTCTTCAAAGCCAGCCCGTAGAATTTACGAGGGAACGAAGTTCTCCCACTCTACATCTAGACATCTCTCTGAGGTTCTTAAAGAATGGTTTACCTTGTGTCAGTAGCCTGGCTCTAGGTAAAGCTGCACAATGGGAAAGGAATTGCCTGAGCGAAGTAGGAATCCCTACTCATTGCCAAGTTGTTGTAGCAGCTACCAGACTTAGACCCTTTTCCCGAACAATAGGCATGCTTCCAACTATGACTACTCCGTGGGGGCTCAAACAATGCATGTTCTCTCACATTCATCGACTTGCTGTCTTATTCTACTTCGTAAGCTCGAATGATGTCATTATTCCGCTGAGAGAAGCGTAGCAACTGCAACTGAACCTTATATGGAGCATGGCTCGCTAACCCCACCACGTGCCATCGCTGCCAGTTCTCGGCAATGTGGATCAAATCCTCAACGTCGGCCATTCTGGGATAGTGGGTTCCATTCCATGACATAACCTGCAATCGAGTTGGCGCTCGTTCTTAATTTGTGACCTATTCACTGCCACGTCTGCTTGTTATTGTCATTATCAACACGGCCTAGGTGTCTTGCCGATATTTTGACACAGTTCTTCTTTAGTTCTTGCCTTAAATTAGAATACCCAAATCACATGGAGCAGATATGACTTGATCGAAGCTTACACATCTGAGTAACTCTGGTCACTTTCCATGTGCTGTTCCCATATAACTGCACAGAGGGAACACTGGCGCGGAACAGCCTCAACTTGCTGTTAGTGTTGACATAGTTGCATTTCCAAACTTCTGACAAAATAGCGAAAAAATATTTAAGGCTGTGGATGCATCAAGCAAAAACAAGTTTGGAGCTGCTGTTGGCGTAAAAAACGACTCTTAGATATACAAATGCAAATAATTAGGGTGCGATGACCAATGACACTGGCATCCATAAGTTTTCTGGCGTTTATTCTCAGCCCAATTCGCCTTGTCCTTTTTCAGATCTAGAACCATTCGACTAAGCTCCATGACTCGCTGATTGAACAAGCAAATGGGATGAACATAGTGGACGTGTTTGAGGAAAGATGACATTGAACTCTTTCACGTCAACATAAGGAACGTCATCGATAACAATTAGGGATAGTGTCGGTGACAGAATGCAACCTTATCGGACTCGCCTTTGGACTTGAAATTCCCCTGAAATTTTATCTCGATGCACCTTGCAATGTCGCTCTGGTGATAGCTGTTGCTCGAATACCGTCCTATGTAGAGCATTACAAAAGAACACTGTCCAAAGCTTTCTCGATACCGGTAAAGAGCAGATAGAGCAATGATCTAAACTCCTTACACTACTCCACAATGATCCGGAGGGTGTTAATTTGATTAATGCAAAAGGATCCAGAGCGGAAACTAGTTTCTTCGTCGTCATCGAGGCTCTACAGGACCTCAGGTTCAGTTTGGACCTCAGCGCTTAGGATGTCTTTCTTCTAAACATCTCGATCCATCGCTCGCATCCTCCAATTTTGAAATCCGAGCAATGATGCGCTATCTTCGTCAACAGAATGTGCCCAGCGCTCTCGGGGTTTTCCTACCGGTCTTCATCCTTCTGCTCTCCCTTCAGATACTCCTTTAAGAACTCGAGTGTCGTCTATACGTTGAACGTGGCCAACCCATTGCAATTTCCGAAGTTTGATTAATTTCGAGACTTCATGGTTGTCGAATATTTGGTGCAACTCACGCTTTTATCTGACTCTATAGGTCATCCCCTCATTTAGGTCCTATTATTCTCCTCAGGACCCTCCTCTCGAAGGTATTGACCAGCTTTTTGGTAATTTGTGCTAGGGTTCATGTTTCATATATGTATCAATAACAGTTTTGCTTTCCTGTATATGCAACTGGCTTTTGAAGTCGGCAGGACCGAGTGGGATATCAGCAGAGGCGGAGCAGTCTATTAGGCCGGTAGAAAGCTTGAAGAGGGTACAAAGATCGAGGAAGATTCTACGTTGTTGGAGGCAAGAGAGACGAATGATACGGAGGCGGCCGGAATAATCAACACGGGGGAGGTTCATCTTGGAGAAGAATTTGCGCTGTATCTTCTCTAGGGCAAGACAATCACAATTACAGAAGGAGGACCAAATCATGGAACAATACTCAAGGATACTTCTCACGAGGGAGTTAAAAAGTATTACGGAGGGTTGGACCGAGGTGAAATCTGTACAGAAACGCATTATGAATCCTAACATTTTGGAAGCACGGTTGGTGATATCGAAGTAGTGGCTGCCAAAACGGAGTTTATCATCGAAAGTTACGCCCAAGTCGAGGATAGAGTTCAGATAGGGCAGAGAGCAACCACCAACTGAGAAGGAGAAAGGGGTGTGGGGAAGTTTTAAGCGAGTAACACATCGAGTGGCATTTGCTGACATTAAGAGCCAACTTAATAACTATGCACCAATGGACCAAAGTATCCAGATTTGCCTGCAGGCAAGCGCAATCCATTGGGGACGAAACAGAGGAAAACAGTTTGAGGCCATCGGCGTATTACAGGCAAGGGGAGGTCGTTATAAAGAATAAAACTAAAATAGGTCCTAGAATGCATCCTTGTGGCACACCAGAGGAGGGAGAAAAAGAACTAGAAGTGCAACCATCAAAGGAAACACAACAGAATCGGAAGGAGAGGTAGAAGGTAAGCCATGTAATAAGTGATGGAGGAAAGTTGAGAGAGGCGTGTTTGGACAATAGTATCTCGTGGTTAACAGAATGGAAGGCCTTAGAAAAGTCCGTGTAAATGACATGGACTTCCTGCCGAGAGGTGAGGTATTTAGCTACAAAGTTGGTGAAGTCCAGAAGATTGGTAGCAGTGGATCGACGTTTTATGATGCCGTGCTGCTCCTTAGCTATAAGGTGGCTGAAGTGGGTGGTCAACCAGTCATTGACGTACCTCTCGAGGATTTTAAAACAGGATGAGAGGAGCAAAATAGGGTGGTAATTCTCAACAAGAGTACGATCACCGCCTTTGTGCATGGGAAAAATAAGGGCTTCTTTCTACAGACTAGGAAAATGACACCCTTCGAGGCTCTTATTGAGAATAATGCAGAGACGAAGGGGAATAAACTTAGAGGTGAGGTTAGATATTCTCTTCCGAACCGAACGACAACCTTGGACCCTTGGGAAATTTTGAGAGAAGACACCACGCGGTTATTAAACACAGATTCCGGTAATTGCCCTTCAAAAGGCTCATGGTAATTAACCGGTAAGTAGGATAATAATTTAAGGTTCTTTTAAAACGTAATTTAGCCAATTAGTGTTTAAGTATAAATAGAACCGTATAATCGCAATTGTTTTCAGTAGCTTTGTATTGATCAAGGGGGTAAGTTGCCCCCGAAATATTGGGTTTGAGGAAAAAAGAAATGTCGTATTTGTGATCAAAATACTTTGAATTATCCGATTTAAGTCAAATATACGCCACTTTGTTGCCATTTAAAAGGCAGTTTCATTACGCTCCCCCCCCCCCCCCCCCCGGTTCTTATTTTCAAAAAACTCAGACAGCCAGTTTTCGCAACCCTGTTTTGAGGCCAACTTAGGAGCACCAAGAGCGCTTTGTATGGACCGGAAGAGATGGTAATCACTTGGTGCCAGGTCCGAACTATACGGTAGGTGCAATAGGATATCCCATCCAAAATGTGTGATGCTGAGTGTTGTCCTGGTGGAACACAACACCATTCCTATTGACCAATTCTGGCCGCTTCTGGTCAATCGCCTGCTTCAAACGGTCGAGTTGCTCACAGTAAAATGACCGAATTGAGGGTCTGGCCATAGTTGAGCAGTACATAGTGGATGATTCCCTTCCAGTCGCACCAAACACACAACAAAACCTTCCTGGCCCTCAGTCCGGGCTTAGTGATTGTTTTGGTCGGCTCGCCGCGCTTCGACCACGATTTTTTTTCACTTGAGGTTGTCGTACGTGATCCACTTTTCATCACCAGTCACCATCCGCTTCGAAAATGGATCGAATTTGTTCCGTTTCAGCAGTGCATCGCAGGCGTTGATTCGGTCCAAGAGATTTTTTTGTGTCAACTCGTGTGGCAGCCAAACATCCAGCTTTTTTTGGAATCCGATCTTCTGCAAATGATTCCAAACGGTTCTATGGTCTATACCCAGTTCCTAGCCCATCGAGCGAATGCTCACATGCCGGTCTACTTGGATAATTTCGACGATTTTATCGGTTTCTACGATGAGTTTCTACGACCAGTATGGGGTGTATCTTCGACATCCACTACACCAGAACGAAATCGATCTAACCACCGCTGTGCTGTGCGAATCGTCACAGTATCGGCCCATAAACTTCACAAATTTTTTCGACCGCCTTGGTTGCATTTTTACCTCTCAGGTAGTAAAAACGTAAAATATGACGAATTTCTTGCTTTGTGGACTCCATCTTTGCCGCGGTATAACTTGAGACTGTAACGTACGATCACAACACTGCCAAAGAGACACTTGTAGCGCAGATTTTCGTCTTCAAATCGCCTTATAGTACTACCCGATGCGATAAGTACAACACAAGATATGTTTAAGTGTCGCCATCTATTGATAAAATACGATATTTCTTTTTCCCCAACCCAATATATATACACTGTAAAATGAAAATTGTAGTTTGGAGTAAGCTACTGGTCTTTCATTTTTAGAATTTAGAGGTTTTAATCCGGAAGAGGTTAGGAAGGCCATCGGGGTCGGGTCCGACATTGGGATCGAGGTTTTCAATGAGGTATTCCATCAAAAAGGGAGTAAGGAGGGGAATGGCAGGAGATTCGGGAGAAGCTGTACTTAGAAGGGGGAAAGAGGAAGAAGAGGAAAAGGAGTTAAGCACCGAGGAGAAATAACTGGAAAGTAAATCACAGAATAGTTGAGGACAGGTAGCAATGGAACCAGAGAATTTGATGAAAGCGGGAAGGGACTGAAAGGCTTTGCGGGCGTTACCAAGTTACCATGCGCTAAATCGATTTCAACACTCTCCAGATAATCCTTCCTAGACTTAACTATCAGTGACTTAACTGGAGATCGCCGAACAATAAAATGGTCAAAGCCTGCACGGCTTCCGGTGGATAAAAACTTTTTCCTCGCAGCTTGCTTAAGACGAAGCTTTTTATGGATTTCAGTGGTGAACCATAATGGGTAGTAGTTCAGGGATTTTGGGGGAGAAAGGACTGTAACTAGGAAGGAGGTCAGACAGAATGGAATAAAAGGAGAGGTGGGTTTGGTCGCAAGTTAATAATGAGAGAATGGGAGCCCAGTTTTGAATGTATTCTCAAACCCTAGCTCAATTAAAAGAAATATTTCCCTGGATCCCATCTAAGAACTAACCACTCACTAGAGCGCTTAACCTTGAAGACCATGCTTTACCTCTTCCAATTAGAGCCTAGTGGATGCAAAAACTTAGATTTTAGGTGAGCATAGTTCTCAAAATTAAAGCCATTACTGCAACATATTTGAGCATGATACCCCCACAATCAAACCACACTGGAACGTTAAATCGACACGAAGATTTCACTCCCACAATTTCACAAGAAAGTCTCTATTCGAAACCTAAATCCATCTTTACCCCGTATTACATAGTGATTCCTACCTGACCACCATAACCACACATCAACCATTATCTCGTTCAACTATTTGACTCTGAAAACCCCATATCCACCCATCTTGTTGCGCCTTTCACCTTACATACCATTTTCTAAATTGCAGCCTTATAATTCCCTTTTATCAAGACTATTCATGCATTCACTTCGCATAAATTGCATAACCACAAACCGAACACATATCCAAGAGATTCAATTCTAAGCGAAGAATACTGCAATTTACTCGGATGCATCAAAAGCGCCAGACACGCATATACACAAGAGCAGACACGACATAATCATAATGGGGAACTTCCTTGAAAGATAGATAGATACATGAGGAATCCGGGTACATATATGTGGATAGTTGCCTAACTATTGCTTGCCATCTAAAAAGATGTCTAGTGTTTAGCTGGGAGAATACGGGATCGAGTTGTTAGTTGTATCTTGTTGCTAATCCCCAGTCGACATGCATGAACCTTAAGAATTTCTCTGGGAAATCCTTACAGTTTCCCCCCCAAGTTTACGAACTTATCACCAACCACCGAGGGCTCGATGGGAATAGTCCGCAAAGGGTGTAACACATAGTTGTCTGCCGACTACATTTCCAACATTCAATCACATCGACAACTAGGAAAACTTATCCTTCAAGTATTCGACCAACATTCCAAATTGGACTACGACTTCCGAGGGGACTGGACCCTTTTGAATCGTTGTCAAGTCAACTGTGATAGCGTTTTTTGCACGATTCTCCTTGTTCTTACTCCGGGTCCAGATTGTCTTCCGGGGGCCAAATGAGGACACTGTGGAATCCAATTTCTGACACTACTGCCTTTTTGGCTTATGGAAACTTAGTTTTGAACTTGGTACTGTATCGAGTGGAGCCAAGTTCTGAGTCTGATTGGTTAGAGAGATGAACTTTTCTTTCAACTTAAAATGAAGCAACACAAAATAGGCAAACATGACCTCGGTTGCAAACAATCCAGTGAAAATGAGCGCTACAAAGAGTTGGCAGATACCACATGCCCACGGTAGCACAATGCATCTTTTCGATCCATATATGGATACTTCGGTCCCATGAACATGCAGCAAGGACTGAGACTATCGTGCATGGAAAACTATTTCGCAAGAAGCAATATCCCCTGCAGCACTCGTCATCATCATCTAGCACCTTTCGAGCCACAATTGAGAATATTCTAAAGTGTTTTCTCACAATTTTCTTTTGTACGTTCTTGAGTAATTTTGAGGCGAGAACCATGAAAGGGAAAATTCTTTGAGGTACTGTAACAGAACATAATACCGCCATAACCCATTTTCAGCCCCATTATCCTCTCCATTTGCTTTGTGTTTTCCACCGTTTGTTCTTGCGTATGGAATCGATTGCAGAACATTTCGTCTAGCTACGAACAAAGCCACAAAAAGTTGTTTTACACTCAACAGCAAATTACTGAACGCTCGCATCCAATCTTTACACACTTTCCAGATACATCTGTGGAGCCACACTGCACTCAGTGCGAAGGTGCGTAAACATGACCTTATGAGGTCTCTCCATACAAATCAACCACAAATGGGGAGCGCGTTGTGTTGGAGGCGTCAGGCCATGTAGCCAGTCGATGGTACCACTTTTTTTTTCTGAAAAGCAACCGGAGATGAAGGTAAACGTCCAATGCCACCTGATCCACTCGGCTTTATTCCGGTCTGTGAACTCAACACAAAATAATGGAAAAGATATAATTATGTGCTTGAAACCGATGTTGACATCATTGTATTTCAATTGATTTAAATTTCATTTCAATTCACGGCAGGTTGAGCACTCGCTACTGTTTGGACTCGAGCCTGCTCTTACGGTTGGTCGCTGAATGGTAGAATCAACGTAAATCCCATTCAAATGGAGGAGGCCTTCATTCGCTTCTTCATTGTCAAGAGACGTAGCTGTTGGACGAAGAACTTGAAGAGGAAAGGAAGCAAAATATATTCAACTGGGTTTTGTCTTACCGATGTATGTGGTAATAACCAGATAATTTTCACCTGAAGTGGAGTATGTTTGTTAATTGGTTGACCTTGTCCTTCTATGTACACGATCTAAGATATTAGACGATGGATTAGGCAGATAATTGATTGCCTTTTTTTTAAGGTCTATGCAAGCGACTTAATATGCGTATTCCACGATCAAGTTCAGCTTTAATAGGATCAATTTTAAGATACTATTAACTTGAAGCAGAGGAAAAAATACAATCTAGGCTTTAGAGAAAAAAAGATATTTTCGATAAACGACTTTAAATATTACAGGTGGTCACAATGATCATCCAGATTGGCTATGATCAATTACGGATGCAGAGCTATTTCAAAAATCTAGAAAAAAGTTGCCAAAGTTGACCGTGCTCTGGCAGCATTGGTTTGCGACGTGATTAATGTGCCAAACAATGCTTCACTTCAATTTACATAAGTGAGAATCCATATGCTTCGTGGATACTCCAAAATTCAATCCTCTAATTCACAACAACAACAATATGATTTCCGATTCTATCATTAGATCACACAAGAATCAGTTCGTCTATCATTTTCCAAACCTTTTCAATTACAGCTTTTCAAAAACATCACTGACTTTTCAGAAACCCGAAGCAAAGAGCGCAAATTGTTTCCTTCCAACGGACATCAATAGCGTACAACAACGAAAAGTCACAGGCTTCGCTCACTGCCTTGCAATTTCAAAACCTTATATACATCAACATTTTGCCTTATTGCCTGTACCACTCTGTTAAATAAAATACACCGGATTGCACGTTAGCATGGAAATGTACATAGCAGTGCAATGCTAACTATAAAACAAGCTGGGAAACTGGAAGCTAGACGCTTCAGGTACAAAAGGTTTTATGTTTCCCTATGTTAGGAGCGATGAGTGCATGGCAGTTCCGTGTGTACATAGTTAATAATTCCATTGTCCTCTATTTTTTTAGAAATTAACGTATATGCATGTATATCCATTTAGCATGTCAGACACTTTAGTGTGATATTTAGTATTTTCGATTGCAGTAAATTTACACGGTAAAGGCAGCTTAACTATTGAACCTTTGTTAGTAATAGTACCGTTTTGACAAAACTTGGCGATGACATGCTTCATACTATCTATCTTACTACATTTATAAGTCCGGGGTGAACTTAAGGGGGGATTCTAGTCAATTACCCTAAAAATGTAGTAATATACTATCATTATATTAATTTGAGCAGATATTGATATGGAGAGTATTTTGAGGCTTGGACACCGTATAAAGGCAGCTTCATGATATTTTTTTCAGATTTTTTGGTTGCGTAGTTTATAAGAATGGATCCGCTAAAGAAATCGTCACTTTCGACCCCTCTCATTCCCCACCTTCCCAACAAATGTCGAAACTAAGATGGGCATTGAAAAGTACTAACTTCAGTGAAAAAAAAAAACTTGTGCACCCCCCTTTTGCATGTATGAGGACGATTGCCCCCCCCCCCCCCCCCTTCCCCTTTAATTTCAATGTAGAAAGATGTTACTCACTGAATGTTCGGGCGTTCATAGCTCACAGTTCTCACCAAATTTCGTGTCAATCGATATAGGCGTTTCTGACAAAAGTGCGTGTGACAGACAGACAGGCGGACAAGCAGGCAGACAAGGGAAAGCGCTCACCACCGATCACCAACCCTCATTTGCAGCGGGAGATCATTACTACTCTCTTTCCACTTGTTTCAAGAGTGAATCGAACCTACGCACCGTTCAGATAGATCCCGGTGAAATTCCCGAGATAACCACGAAAGAAGTCCTGGAAGCCGGGAAGAAGATTGCCGAAAATAAAGCCCCAGGTTTCCGAATAAAGCACTAACAGTGGCCATTAAAACAGTTCCAAGGTGGTTCGCTCAAACATTTACGACGTGCCTCAAAGGTGGAATTTTCCCAGAAAAGTGGAAGAAACAGAAGTTTGAGCTAATCCCGAAGCCAAATGGTTTTTTGGGTGATCCTTCGTCTTATAGGCTTATTTGCTCGCTAAACGGCATCGGCAAACTTTTCAAACGCGTCATCTTCAATAGGCTTGTATCAATCACAGAAAAGGAGGGTGGTCCTCCAGACAGACAGTTCGGATTCCGAAAGGCAAGATCTACTATCAACGTGATCAGGACGGCGACGGAAATTGCGGAAAAAGCAATGAAGGCCCATAAATCTTGCGCGATAGTTACACTTGATGTGAAGAGTGCCTTCAATACGGCAAAATGGAGCAAAATAATTTCGGGTTTAGCCAAATTGGACGCTCCTAAATGCCTGGTGCACATAGTCATCGAATTTCTTCGAGAGAGGCCATTTTGTTACGAATTGAGCGAGATGTATAGAACAACAAACTCCTACAAGGATCAGTCCTCGGTCCTGTCTTGTGGTTAATAATGTATGAAGGAATTTCAAAGTCGCAACTGCCCAAAGGAGTGACAATCATTGCCTTCACAGGCGACATCGGAGTGACTATCGTGGCACAAAATATTGATGAGATCGAGGTACTCACAAACGGGACAATTTTTGAAATCAGCTCTTGGCTTGAGGAAGCTAGTTTGACACTCGCGGAGCGACTGAGGTAGTTTTCATCACCAAGCGAAGGAAACAAACATCGATAAAGATCGGAATTAGTGAGCGCATCATACAGTCGCAACCAACGCTTAAATACCGAGAAGTCATGGTTGACCAAAGACTAAACTTCAAGTCCCATCTAGAATTTTTTTGTTAACAAGAATTTTACCAAATAAAGGTGGTGCTAGGCCAAGCCATCGGCTCCTTATCTCCAGAGTTGCCAGCTCCATCTTGCTTTATACACCTACAGTCTGGAGATCGTCTTTGAAGCTGGAAGCAAATGAAAGTAAAATCGCAACCTCATACCAATCGGGAGCATTGTGAATGTCATGCGCTTACCGTACCACATCAGACGAAGCAGCCTGTGTGATAGCAGGCATGGTCTTTGGTGAACGAAGGTCGACGCCTCTATGACCCATCATATGCAATCGGCGAGTCATATACCTATTAGCAATTAGCACGAAGTTAATCTATTTTGGAATGGCAATGGGATGATTCATCTAAAGGACGCTGGACACACAGGATTATTCCAGATGTCTCAAAATGGATCAAACGAGGTTGAGGTGAGGTTAGTTATGACCTAACTCAATTCCTAAGCGGACACGGAGGGTACCTTGCATGCCTTTATCGTTTCGGGCTTGACGACTCCCCGTATTGCATGTTGTTCTTAACTGCCTGCGGTTCGCCGCACACAGAGCGGAGGCGGAAATTAACGCCGGGACACAGTTGACACCCGAGAATATCGTGGATGACATGCTAGCCTGTGAAACATCTTGGAGATCGATGGAAAAATTAATGAAGACGGTCCAGAATCTGCTGAGGAAGGAGGAGCATCGGAAGAAAGTTGCAAATAACGACGCGAGGCCCAGTTCGTAACTGATCCTGCCCCGCGACGTAATACCGAAATGGCAGTCCCACGGGGTAATGCCAAGGAAAAGGAGGTGGTTTTAGTGAGTAAAAGTTTCACATTACCGTATGGCAGAAGCCAGCTGTAGGTTTTGATCCTTTCAATCTTCCAACGCATAAAAAAAAAGACAGTCAGACATTGAACCGATTTTAATAAGGTTTTGTTTGCAAAAGACTGGGGAGAAGTAGATTCTTCATGAATGGGATTTTAATATTTCACTCGAATGTCAATTATTCTTATTTGACTTAGATGCGGTAAATTCACACGAAATTGATAAGTTTGAATTGCTATAATTTTGACACTAATAGCCGGATTTTTATGGGACTTAGCATGCGTATGCACCTAAAAAACGACAATTTTCAAGCAATTTCTCAGTTTTTGTAAGGCCTGTAAAAACCACAAGGATTGTACATTATGCTTTCCGATCGTTGACTCGCTGTCCAAATGGTTGCCGATGAATTGAATTCAGGAAAACCTTCTGCACAATTCTGACACATTTGAGGTTAAGAAAAGTTTGCGGAAAAGTGCTTCAAAAATAATGACCCTAAATAAAAGCTAAGGAAGCTCCTCCCAAACTCCAAATAAAAGCAAAGGAATGGGAAGCAAATGGTGACGCACAAACGGAAAAATGTCAAAAAGGTCGGATAAAAATCAAGGCCAAGGCTGATAACTTTTTTTGACATTCGAAGTCTTGTTTCTGCCTCCAGAATAAAAAGCAAATGCTGCCTCCTACTGTCATGTTCTTCATCCTTGAAGAATGAATTATCATAAGCAACGATTGTCTTCGATTTTGTAGGTCTTAATTTGATCACTGTGCTAGATTTTTCACCCTGTCGCCAGATCTAATTCCTAACCGAAGGGCAAAAATACCATTCGAGAATGACGCTTGGATGATATGAAACCAGATGCAGTTAGAATGTCAGTCGTTGAGAATAAAGGAGGAATAATTTAAAGGGGATAGGTAGGTATGACTGGCCGGTCCGAGGAACCAAATTAAGCTTCCCGACCCTACCACCGGAGATATATTTGAAAAAGATATATTTAAAAGAAGATAGCTTCGCCTGGTTAGTCCGTCACCCTGTTCGTTCCCCGCTCGGGCTTCATTTTTGATCCTTCGGTGGAAAATACCACTTCATTAGAGAAAGTAACATGGCCATGTTAAAAAACAATTGCACCCCCATTCCGCATGTATGGGGAGCCCCCTTCAAACTTAACACAAAATGGCGCCACTCGCTGCATATAAAGGGACTCACAGACCATACTCAACAAATTTCGTGATAATCGGTTCAGGTGTTTCCTGGCAGACAGACAGACGGACAGACGGTCACCAGGATGGTCTGCAAAAGCGATGGATGAGCAAACATGTGGCTAGACTTGTCTAGCAAAACTGGCATCTGCAGGAATAGAGCTCCCCATGTCACACAGAGCATCTCTAAAGCATGTGACGCGTCGATGCCTAGGAGATGCTCATTCTGCAGTAGAAGACCCAATTATTGGTGGAGTAATAAACTTGCCAGCTTTCGATCGATTTGTCAGAGAACCAGACGAACGGCTCAGACGGCAATAGGTAGGATCGATCAAGGGCAAAAGGAGCATGCCTATAGGGAAGCTCGCAAGAACCTCAAGCTCGCCATCCAGCGGAGTGAAAGGGAATGTTTTAAGGAGCTTGTGTTTGGAAGCGGACATAAATGTGTGGTGTAGCGCCTATAAAATCGTGACAGAACGATTCAGAGGCCGATCATCTCCGTAGGTTACGTGCCTTATGCTCTTGTTGAAAATAATCCAGGGGTTATTTCCCAACCAAGAGGAGGGTACTGACACCTTCCAGCAGCCCGCTGAATGTGACACCGTTTCCACCAGCCACCAGGGACGAACTGCTGGAGATATGCAGTCGAATAGGCGACAGCAAAGCTCCGAGTCTTGACGGCATATCGAATAAGGCTAAGGAATAACTTGCCGTCAAATGTAGACCAAATATGTTCGCGGAGCTGTTTGAAACGTGCATGTCCGAGGGTATATTTCCTGCACCATGGAAGCTGCAAAAGCTGGTGCTGTTGCCTAAGGCTGGCAAACCTCCAGGGGAACCGTCGTCCTATAGACCCATATGTCTTCTAGACACTATGGGGAAAATGTTGGAGCGGGTTATTTATAAGAGATTACTCCCAGTCGTCGAGAGTCAAGGGGGACTTTCAGATAGACAGTATGGGTTCCGTAAAGCCAGATCAACCATTGATGCCATCAAAATGGTTACTGGTTTGGCCAAAAATGCATTTCACGGAAGGAGTTGTATCAACCAATATTGTGTGGTGGTCACCCAGGATATGAGGAATGCATTCAACTCGGCCAATTGGAACCTTATACGAAAGTATCTGGCGACGATTGGTGTTCCCACCTACCTCGCCGCTATTATCGATAGCTACTTGCAAGAGTGAACCCCCAGATATAATACCGATGATGGACCCAAGGAGTACGTTGTCTCCGCAGGTGTCCCACAGGGCTCTGTACTGGGCCCACTACTGTGGAACATCATGTATAATGATGTACTTAACCTTCCGATTCCGGAGGAGGCCACAGCGGTGCTTAGTTGTACTCAAGCGAGGCAATCAGTGTTGTTAAGGCTTGGTTAGAGAGTGTTGGGCTGGAATTCGCGGAGGAAAAGACGGAAGCGGTCCTCATCACTAAGCGCCGCAAAAGAAAACTCAATTTTAAGCAGCACATAAAGCGTAGTTGTAAAAGAGCATACGCCACGAGTATGGTTCTCGCAAGGATTATGCCGAACATAGGAGGACCGCGGCATACTTCCAGGCTGCTCACAGCCAGGGTAGTGAGTTCTATCATGCTATATGCAGCCCAAGTTTGGGGAAAAGCGCTGCAGGTTTTAGGCAATGCACATGAACTGAGTACGGTGTACAGAAGAACAGCCTAAAGAATGTGTTCGTTATCTCGGGAATGATGCCGATTAACATCCTGGCAACCGAAATAATTAACATTTATAACACCAGGTCCATCTCTCCCTTATCGGAGGTGAAAAAAGCCGAAAGGGAGAGATCCATAAGCAGATGGCAACAGCTGTGGGACCAGTCAGAAAAGGGTCGTTGGACTTACAAGTTGATTCCTTCCATCGGGGAGTGGCTGGAGAGATAGCACGGCGGGGCCAATTATAATCTCATCCAGTTTCTCACCGGCCATGGAGGATACCGTCAATACCTGTACAGGTTTAAATTGGACACCTCACCTAATTGTCCAAATTGCAATGGGGTCCCAGGGGACCCAGAGCGCGTATTCTTCCAATGTCCGAGGTTCGTGGAAGAAAGGAGGAACCTAGAGAAAACTCTAGGTGAACTGCTATCACTGGAAGGAAGACTGGAATGCGGTCAATTCAATGATTGCAGTAATCCAGAATAAACTGCAAAAGGGAGAAGAAGTGAGGAAGGCGCGGTTGCGAACCCCGCGGTTAGACGGAAGGAGACCTAGCTAAAGTAAGCTAAGTCCGCTCCATGATGTAATACCTAAAGGCGGTTCCACGGGGTAGGTAGAGTTGGAAGTGGTTTTAGTGGATAAAAATAACACACTCTGGTGTGCCCAGGACAGAGTCTTTCGAAGAATTCCACCTCCTTAAAAAAAAAGATGGACAGACGAACAGACAGACATTGAATCGATTTTAGTAAAGTTTTGTTTCACACAAGACCTTAAAAGGGAAATGGTGAAGAAATATATGGCAGGACGTGTGAGGAGCCACTGACTTCATACCAAAAAAGGCAACGAGAAGCTAACATGGAAGACAAGTAGAAAGTCTCTTCCTTCTTTTGGTGTCTCCCTGTCAATGTCATTCCTCCAAACGGTATAAAGTGTTCAACCGTAACACAAAACTTTTTAAGCTTGACCATGGCCAAACATGAAGGCTGCAGGTGGGTCAGAAAGTTGAAACGTGAAACCCATACACACCAATTCCTTATTGAGGTAGACTCTCTTCTTTCTAAAAGCCTGCATTACTTAGCACTTTAGCAAGGTTCGCCTCGAGGGCAACCAATGCTACCTTTTCGAACAATCCAACGACTACTTCCCCAATGAATCATAGCAATCCATTTGGATTAACAATCTCAACCTACTAAATTTGCATATTCCAATTTCAATGTTCATTTCAATGTTCACTGAAGCTAATTTCATGAAGTACCATGAGGTAACCTTTTTCTAATCCATTTGCAAGTTCCATAGAGGCTGCATTACACATGAATAAAACTTGCTAATGAAATGAGGCCGAAGTTATCGCATGTTACCAAACATTCAACACATTTAGAAGCAGCACACCCGTTAATGCTTCCCTCCACCCGGGAATAACCATTATCCATACCCTGGTTGATATGAAAAGCAAGAAATTTATTGCTAAACTATTGAAATTAAACTGAAAAACATTCAACACCCCAGAGAAGGCAGCCGTTACTGCTGCATGTTGAACATTAAGGCCAAAGCATCGACAGGATGATAGCTCTCTGGCTTATTGCTATTCCGGGAAAACTGAAAAGCTCTGAACATGAAGTGCCCTGGCGATAACAGAATAAGGCTGGAAGAGCCATTAACATATTGGTTCGCTGACTAACTCGTATCTTCAAAGCATTATGACCTTAATTTGAGATGGAAGTAGTTTCGTGGCTGATTTCATCCTGGCGCGGATATCGTTGCGAGAGTCTAATAGTTTGATAGGGTTCAATGGGACCATGTGCAGGGTTCAATGGGAAAACTTCCTGAATTACATTTATGTTCCGGATTGTCATTCAAATGATGTACATTTGGAAATTAGGGACCCATTCATTTTCAGGACCTCCTCTGATTGCTTTTCAGTTTATGGTGTTTATCTTCCTCTGCAAGATTTTGTTAAGAATTACTCATCTGAATATGTTATACAGGAAGATATGTACCTGCAGCGAAATCATATAACTCGATTCAATCGTTTGTACACGAATGATTTTTCGAACTACTGCTCTGACGCCTAATTGGCACGAAGGATCCTTGTTGGCACATCATCATCATCTCAAACAAAGTGGCAATCATCAGCCCTATTCCTAGACGATGGAGCCCTACAGTCTTAGTAAAGATGATGACTTTATTCTTGTGCAGATACAATCATCAAAGTCTGCCTGAATGGATAGATGACAATCTTAATTTCCCATTCTAATATCAAGTTGAAAGCGTGCTCAGTCTCTGCTCCAATATGTAGAGCAGAACGCCCAGTTCTTCCAGAAACTTTGGTCTGAAGGTCTTTTTGCATTCACACCCAGACAGATGGAAAAGTCTAAGACGTGTCCTCCGTTCATTTGTTCCTTGATTTGTTCTTAAGGCGTTGGGATGCTCGCTCGTCTCGTCTGTGTTTTGATAGAGAGATGGTGGAGAGATGATAAGATAAAAGTTATACAAAGTTTGCTTTCAGTGAGAGGAAATTGAGTAAGATGCAGTCTGGAGGTTACGAACAAAAGGAATGGATTAATGGTAGCGAATTTTTCCCATTATAAAGTTTTATTGAAACACAGAAAGACTTTAATTTTTAATAAAAAATTTTCTTCCTTATGACTTTTTGGTAGGATTCCCTCCAGCTATTTGGGGATTGGCTGGTGCAGTTGACAGTTAGGATAGTCCTGATGTATTCTGCGTCTATAATAATTCAACAAAAACTTTATTCGCCCAGTACCTATCCGATCCTTACTTCTCAGATCATCTTAGAAGCTTACCTGAATAACATGCGATACCCATAAAAAATCTCATTTCACTCAGCTTTAAAGGAAGTCTTAAAAAAAGAGAACAATCCCCTTTGTCCTTCGAATAGTGCTACATTCTTTCCCCTTCCTTTTCTTCCATCCTTACATTGTCATCGGTGCATTAAAGCTATATAAAATGCAAACTCCAAAATCCTGAAAGCATTCCATCTCAAAAAAATCTCAAAAAAAGTCAGTGAACTAAATTTTCATGATAAAGTCCTTGAAAATGATACAATATTTTTTACTAAAGTCGCCCGACTACCCTTTTTAGAGTCCTTAGAAGCGCACGATGCATCCATAAAAGGATTGAATGAAGGAAATAAAAAATATTTCGAAAAGTGCACTCAGTCCTTTCTTATAGATGCATTCAAATGAATGTCCTTTAGCTACACTATCTAGGGTAGAATAGCAGCGATGTTAACTAAAAGACAAGCAAGGATACATGCATACGTGCGTCTCAGAAGCGGACGTCAATTATAGGAAAAGTGTACACGGAAAGTGCATTAGGTGATAGATCTGGCCAAGGAACACTGGACAATATCATGAGTACAGAATGGGTATCAGTTCAGATCCTTGGCGACTATGCTTTATGTGTAGAACATCAGTAGATGGTCTCCCTGTGACTACAGTACTTGCGAAAGGGGCATGTGCATCATGGCATCCAAAGTTTTTGAAATATTCATTCTCTCTGACTCACTAGGCATTCTGGACCTAAAGGATAAAAATTGTCACACTCTATTTCCTTCAGCAATATTCTCTTGTCCGATTGAATAATTTTTGACAATCAGCGCGAATCTGGTGACGTGATCAATGATGCGCATGATCTGGGGGTCAGGCGGATTAAGAAGCACGGAAAAGCCCAGTGTTATATCCCAAAAGACTCCAATATTTAGGATAAAAAGAATTGGGAAGAGAAGGTTTGTTCAGTATGAGAGAAAGGTGAATGCTAGCCCTTAATGCCAATGCTTCCGTCAATACTTGATACGTCATCCGAGGCCTGAATCTGGCACCGTTTCGAACATTCCTCACCTTTCCAACAAATGTCAAAACTAAGACCAGCTTCGGAAAGTACTAACCGAGACCTTTCATTTGATAACCCAGATGACTATATTTGGTAAAAAAAACTGTACACCTCCTTTTACATGTATGGGGACCCTCTCCCCTTAAATTCGACACAGACCTATTGATGTGTAAATATGTGTTCATGCACTTTTCTTTTCTGACTGTGTATGGACTAGTGTTTGCTCATCTCTGGTGCGTGGACCAAAATGGCTATGGGAAGGACACCCAGAAAATAAAACCAACATGGAAGAAGGGAGAAGAAGGAAACTTACAGTACAAGGGCACGGAACCCCAGTACCGACCGCTTTTGGTATTGAGCAAGAGGGCTCCCGGTCGTCAATATATTCATCAGCGTGGCTTTTAATGCTGCAAGTGATTTAAAATTGGAGAAAGAGATGTTCAACCGAATCAAGACGTTGCCAAGAACATCAAAAAATGATGGGTTGAACTGAGATGATTGCCCCGAGGCGGTTTCGACACCCACCGCATTTGTCCAAGAGGGACGACCACAGGTGGTACTCCGAGACCAAGAAATTGATCCACTCAGGAGAAGATTCTTAATTCTCCGATCTCCACCAATGCCATAAACGGCAAAAAAAAACGCAAGAAAGCACGTTAAATGCTACGGGTGAAGGTGGGTTTAGAAGGAGTAATCCGACCAAGACTCATAGAGAACAAAGCCCTGATTCGTAGGAACTATTTTTGAAGCAGCTTGGATCAAAAATAGTTGGGCTGTCCTAATTCATTAATGACAAGCACAACGTACACCAAGCTATTAAAAACATGGTGTTCCCAAGGAAAATTCCAAACCTGCCATTCCAACAGTGTCAGAGGCGACCCAAGTAACATCGAACCGTAGTGTTAGCGGCCTGTCAGTAAAGAAAAAGTCCGGGAGAAAAACGGTGATTCTTTAGGGAATCAGCAGGCACCTAAGAGGAAAAAAAATACACAAACAATTCCGAAGAACGAAACTAAAAGCACGGTGCCCTAAGTGCGAGCGTCAGCAATCGAAGGAAAACCTAAGGGGAACGAAAATGGTGGATGGACAAAGATCGTTAATAAAAAGGCGAAGAAAAAAGCAAAAGTGCGAATTCGCACAGAAGCAATTGTTATCTCTACTAAGGGCAACCTGTCGTAGGCGGAGATTCTAAAGAAGGTGAAATCTGACCGCGACTAGGTGGAAATGTCAGCAAGATCCGAAAGACCCAAAAAGGCGACCTCATCTTTGAACTGAAAAAATCCAGCTTGGGCAAAACCGAAGCCTTTTGCACCCAAGTCAAGCACAATCCGACTACCAATGGAGGCAGCGCAGAAATTATTGTCGAACGGAAAGGTTCGAATTGGATGGGTTGTCTGCCGCTTGCAGGGCCAAATTTCATTAAAGAGGTGTTTCAAGTGCTCAATGTTTGGCGACTTCGCGAGGGTATGCATCAGCGGCGTTGAACAACCCGATCAATACAGAAGGAGTAGGGAGAAAGGGCATATTGCCAAGGAGTGCAATAGAGACCCCCAATACCTATTGTGCGAAGGAAAGGAAGGAAGGGATAAACGACATATGCCCGGAATTCTGGAAGGCATTCATTGCAATGAAAAAATGAGGTTTATTCAAATAAACCCAAATATTTGAAGGGTGGCTTAGGACTTACTTGAGCAGACCACTTATGAATCTCAGATGAAAATTTCCATCATCAGTGGTGGTGGCCAAGCTATACAATGCGTCATGAGTCAGACGGCCAGTGGTTTTGTGCGGGCGAAAATAAGCGATGTGTATGGACGTGTGCAGTCTCACATTGTTTGAATTTGAAGACATGTTGGACAATCTTGTTCTCAATGCAAGGCGACGAAGTCCAAAAGTGATTTGCGGTGACTTCAATGCTTGGGCCCTCGAGTGTGGAAGCAGTAAGAGTAGCGCAAGGGGCAAGTCTATTAGAAGCTTTTGCCCAGTTGGGATTAGTTTTGACCAATGAAGGTGATGCAAAGGTGGTTCTTCCTCAATCGTAGCCCTCACCCTGGGCTGGCACGTGGTATGTCCTGGCAGCGATTATCAGGCAATCATCTTTGAACTGAAGAGGGAGCCACAAGTCAGGCAAACATAATACCGAAAATCCGAGAAGGGCATCAGGATGGTCTGCAAAAGCATTGGAACAGAGAAACTTTTTAGAAGTGTGTAGATGCCAACCTACTAAGGCAGGCACTCCCACGGGGAGAGTTTTCCATATCACACAATCCATCACTAAGGCATGTGATGCGTCTAAGACCCAACTACTGGTGGAACAGTGAAATGGTCAGCCTTCGATCAGCCTGTCACCGAGCCAGACGAACGGCTCAGAGAGCTCAGAGATTTGAGTGATCAAGGACAAAAGGAGCATATTTACAAAGTAGCCCACAAAAACCGCAAGCTTGCCATCCAGCGAAGCAAAAATGTTTTAAGGAGGTCTACTCGGAAGCGGATGTAAATCCGTGTGAGAGCGCCTATAGAATTGTGATGGGACGGGTGAGAGGCTGGACATCCCCACAGATCAGGTGCCCTACTCTTTTGTTGAAAATCATCCAGGGATTATTCCCCCAGCAAAAGAGGGGCATTAACACATTTCAGAGATCTCCGAATGTGACGACAATTACTGCAGTAATCACGAACGTGCTGTTGGAGATCTGCAGCAGAACGGATGACAACAAAGCTACGAGCCTGGACAGCATACCTAACAGCCTAAGTTCGCCATAAAATCCATACCGGACCTGTTTGCTGAATTGTTCGAAGTGTACATGTCCGGGGGGATATTCCCTGCAGCATGGAAGCGACAGAGGCTGGTACTGCTGCCTAAGGCTGGTAAACCTCCAGGGAAACTATCCTCTTATAGACGGATATGTTGTCTAAACAAAGGGAGGAGGGGGGCACTGGGGAAAATGTTGGAGCGTGTACTTTACAATAGATTACTTCCCATCGTCAGAATCTAAGGAGACGTTTCAGATCGGCAGTTTGGGATCCATAAAGCCAGATCAACCACTGATGCTTGGCTAAAAATGTAAATTAACAAAAGGGGTTATACCAGCAAATATTGCGTGGTGGTGAAAGTGCCTGGTGCCGATTGATGTTCCCACCTATCTCGCAGCTATTGTCAATAATTACCCACGGACGTCCTAGTATGACACCTACGATGGACCCAAGGAGTACCTTGTCTTCGCGGGTGTTCCACAGGGCTCAGCACTGGGCAGACATCTCTTATCAGACACTGCGTGACCAAAGCGGTTAGCAAGTGTTTAATATAATATATATCGCAAAACACGATGTGATTTTGAAAGTAAACCCGCCCATATATCGGACCAAACTTTGGCCAGGGCTAAACATTTATGTTCAAGGATTGAGGTGTCCACGTTCGTATCCACTAGATGTCTAACCAGACCAAATGGTTCGTGTATAAATCAAGGGGAAACCAAGGGGACTGGTGTTTCCTATTTTATGAGACTCTGGAGAATCAGAGGAGCATAGAGATCACGCCAGGAACAGCACAGGAGTCCATAATAGTTTGCTAAGACACGGCATACTAAAAGAGACGCACATAGTTATTCGAATGACTTTGTAGCATTTCTTGCTCTGTTGAATAGTCACAAAAAAGACTTTCCATATTGAGGCGATGAGTAAGCAGATGGACTACGATTTCGAGTTGAAAGAGAATTTCCACCCAATGATCAAGCACCTTGAATTGACGCTCAACTTGAAAACGAGTTTTTCACAGAAATCAAAACAATGTCTGATAAGACTGCGGGAGGCTTTTCGGCCTTAAGTTGGTTAGTAGCAAACATTGAGGGCCTTATTTCTAGCAAGAGGTTTTCGCACAAACGTGACGTTCTCCCTCCGAAAAAGGAAACCAAAGCCTGGGTGGATAGAAAAGCAACGCTCGAGGTGCAAGTATAAACAAGGGAGCGGATGTCTAAAAGACCATTGACGGACAGAGTTTGTTAGTAATGTTCATGGAGCGCTCATTCCCGAGAAAAGTCAAGTTGGAAACAGTCTGAAAACATTGAAGGAAGCAAAAGAAAGACTACTCACAACTCAACCAGTGGACGAAGGAAGAGGTTAACAAATTCATGGCAAGATTCT
The DNA here is from genome assembly GCF_905115235.1 of Hermetia illucens. NCBI lineage: Eukaryota > Metazoa > Arthropoda > Insecta > Diptera > Stratiomyidae > Hermetia > Hermetia illucens. The sequence goes on along the minus strand of NC_051852.1, from coordinate 153,551,098 downwards.
TGACGAGCTAGGATCGACTAGGGAAGCAGTGTCAGGACCTTCCAGGAATAAGGGGTGATCAGACACAGATGTTAGCCGATATGACGATATATTCCGGCAAGTGCTTAGCAGATATAGAATTTAATTTGAATGTGCTTGCGAGACATAAGGTCCTGAAATTCAGCGCTACACTGCATGGAGTGACGATGTTCCACAGATTTTCCCAAAGTCAAAATCGAGTAGAAAATTTTCCTTCCAACTGGGGTGCGGTCAATATGGCAGCACGAATTAAATGAAGACGATCTGTCCTCAGAAGGAGGAGCAAGTAAATGATTTAACTTACGCTTAAAATTAAAGAAGGAGACGGAGCGAAAGTCCCCAATTTGCAGGGCGTTGTACGACATAGTCTTGGGATCGGCCAATGGAAATAGATATCAAGCTCCGCGAAGGAGACTTAAAAATAGTCCACACTGCATGTACTACGAGAGGTAATGCAGAAAAAATATCGGAGTTGGAAAAGAAGCCCATCAGGTAAATACAGAATTTGAAAACACACACATATGAAGGAAAATCCGGCGTCGTTGCAGCGAAGGGAAATTGAGGGTGCAGAGCCGTGACGGATAGTCCTAACTAAGAAGTCTCTTTTCGAAAAAAAGAATCCGAGAAAATTTACGTTGTATAGTTTCAAGAGCGCGATACCGCGAAAGGGGGCCAGATTCAGAGCAATAATCAAGGATGTTTCTGACAAAGGAATTGAAAAGCGGTGGACTAAATTAAGGTAGCGAAACATAGAATAAAACCAGACTTTTTGAAGACTTGAAGTGGGAACTGAACTCAAGTTGGTCATCGAAAATTACACCCAGGTCTTGAAAGAAAGTCAGCAGTGAACAAAGTTGTCCACCGAGACGGTATGAAAAGGATGTTGGGGAGGGTTTACCATAATTGAATAGTACATGGGTACAGTGGCATTTGCTGAAATTTAGTGTCAGTTTATTAGCCAAGTACCGACGGACCAAAGTATCAAGGTTGGACTTCAAAATAACACAATCCAGCAGCGATGAAACAGAGGCAGGTGAGGGTAGAGCAGAGATCATTAATAAAAAACAGGAATAGTGAGGGCCAAGTATAGAGCCTTAGGCTCACTCACCCGAGGAAGGAGTGAGGAACGGAATGAGGAACCATGAAAAGAAATTTTGCAGGAACAGAATGAAAGGTAGAACGAAAGCCAAGATATGATTGAGAGTAGAATATTGAAGTCAACGGTATTAAAAGTTTTGGGAAAAAATCGGTATAAAAAGCGTGTGCCTCCTGTGGGGAATTAAGGCATTTAACAACGAAGCTGGTAAAGACCAAAAGTTTTGAAAAAGTAAGTCGAGGTTTCATGAAATCATGATGCTCTTTCACTATGAGGTGACCGATAGTGAAGGTGAGTCGTTGACATGTCTTTAGAGGATTTTGGAGCAAGAGGAGAGAAGAGAAATGGATCCGTAGTTCACAGCTAGAGAAAGGTCTCCGCTCTTGAGTATAGGGATGATATTGGCCAAAGATAAGGAAAGTAGAAATTCTTCGAAACTTTTGTAGAAGATTATACACAGAGGAAAGGAAATGTGTGGCTTATAGTTAACAAAGAAGACCTTAGGAAGCCCATCGAGACCAGGTCCCAAGATGCCAAGATTACTAATGAGGACTGAGAACTGAGGAAGGCGTAAGGAGAGGAATGACCAGAGATTCGGAGCAGTTTACAACAAGAAGAAGCGTAGAGGGCGCAGTGGTCGAGGAAGTAAACGCAGAGAAGAACTAAAAATAGAGAGTATTGCACGATTGTTTGGGGGAATTGATAGGGGGAGTCAGTAAAATTGATTGAGCGTCAGTTCTGACATACGGCGATGTGCAAGGAAATGAAGAGAGATGGCACTCCGCAAGGTTGGAAAGGAAGTGCGACTCAAGGAGTTTTTAATAGTTTTGAAATTCAGGGCAGAACAAGTGGTCATAAAAGAAGAAAGCAAAAAGGAAGAATAGAAGATATTGTTAGAAGCAATTGGGAGGCCAGGGTGATTAAGCCAGTTGAGCGTGGCGAGGGTAAAATCTTCACAAAGGAAGAAAGGGAATTTCGCGGTAGGGAATTCCGACAAACTGTCGAACAATTCTCCGGGATGAGGTGGGAAAGGCAAACACAGAGAACTTATATACAAGATACAATGAACGGGAGGGAGCTGGACATGGAGACACGAATTGCAACACAATCATAAGGAGAACTAGCTGAGGAAAAAACGGTTTCGGTGCATAGTTGATCCTTTATTGCGCCAGTGAACTTACGTGATGCAGTGGAAAATAGAATACTCATTGGGGAGTTCCGAGTTCAGCACATTATTGTTAAGCCAGGTTGTAGAACTAAAGATTACATTATGCTGCTGAGCTAGCGCAGACAAATTGAAGGTCCCCAGCTGGATTCGTAAACCCCCAATATTTTGATAAAACACAGCGAACAGACCCATTACATTGACCGACGGAGCAGGCAGGCTGTTCTGAAATTTATTCGCGAATTCAGACGCTTGTATAACTTGATGAACACACCTTCAGGCCAGAAAGAAGATAAATTTCTATAAAAGAAGCTACCACTCGGTCGAGGTTGCTGTCTTTTGTCAGTTTGACACAAGAGAATAATGAAGCTAAGCCAACTTTGCTCTCTATGTACTCCAATACGTCGCCCCGCGAAAGTAGCGAACGCTATTGACTACAGGCCAAAGTTTCAGCTGTGGAATGCAAATATCGCGCATTGGATACCCTGGATGTGCGAAACGCATCTAATGTGACCAGTTGTAGCCGAATAAAAAGGACCCTGATGACGTTGGGTGTACCCACTTACCTGACTGCACCTATTGACAACAACTTGAAAGAAAGGACATTTTGGTGTAACACCGATGCGAAATGTAAAAAACACTAAATATTATTTCCAGCGGAGTCCTATAGGATTCTGCACTGTTGAAGAGGCCATGATAGTGGGCTATTCTGACAACATACTGGTGATTATCTCAAGAATGTTCGCATTGCATTATTCGGAAGGCACCACTGCTATCCAGAAATGCCTGGAGAATCCTGCTGGAGACTGGCATTCGCGGAGATTTAAATAGCGGTGCTCATCCCAGAGCACCGCAGGAGAGCTACTGTTTGACTGCAAATACCTTGGATGAGAGAGGCTAAGCTAAACTATAAGCAGTATCTGCAATATGCTTGCGCCAAAGGAGCATTTCGAATGATGTGACTATTATTGGAATAATACCAATTGACAGTTTGGTCATTGAGATGCACACATATATAAAATGGAATCCGATCGTTAATCACATATTCCACATATACCTAAATAAAACTTCATTTCTGCTTATTTCTGGCCCAATTTTCACTTACATTTTCTTGAGAGTCGCTTTTTACACAAAGATAAAGGCAGGATACGTTCGGCTAGAGCCAGGGGCATATACAGGACTCATCGTTTTCTATGGGTCCTCCTTTTTTATGGACAGAAGTTTTCTAAATAGTGATTTTGCTGAAAACAGCAAGAAATCTTTCCTTCTTTCCAAGTTTATGAAAACACATTTTGTACTGGAAAAATTACACCCTTTCGGGCTATTGGACCAGATTACATCATATTCCATGGAAAAACAAATTTTCCTACTTTCTGGCCATTACTACTCGTATCTATTTTCAAACATAGACTCATTTACTCTCAACCCCTGCCACAAACTCAATGGAATCGTGCATGGAAATATGGTAGAATGGCTTATTTGTTTGGACACAAGGCCATTTAATTTGTTTTTCAAATATTCCGTTTGAAAATGCTATTTACAGTGGAGCATAGCCGAAATGTTTTGAATAATCAATTGGCAATTAGGGAAAGTTGTTTGCCAGGATGAATACTTCAGACAGAATTATAGGTTCAAGTATGTATGCTTTCGTGAAGTTGACTTCAATTTAAAAAGATATTGGAAATGCCTGGAACGTTCTTTGCCTAGGTTCGGCGTAACAAGGACCCAAATCAGCCAAAAGCTGGCAAAAGAAACAGAAATTCAAAGCTTCATTGGTTCAAGTGTTTTTTCGTTTTTAATTTTCTGGATATTCTCAAAGTGTCGGGAAATATTTTCGTTCATGGTCACACTTTGTACTGCCCCAAAACTACGAGTACTTTCTTAAAAGCGCTGTACTCCGCCTTCCACCCAATCCACCCGAATTTTCCCAGTGAAAATATTCTTCTGAAAGAAAGGAAGTAAAATGGAAAACGCAAAAATGTAATAACTTTATGCTGAAATCGTATTATCGCATCACTAAATTGAATTTTCCTGTATTTCCCTTGTATAATTCCGTACTGCTGCCATCCAACAGGCGAATAGGTATGCAAGCATGAAAAATAGGAATTTCCCACTTTGAAAAGACTAGACTTCTCAAAGTCGCTCCCATGCACCTGTCTATCTCATTCAAAACGTTTTCAGATTTCCGCTATGTCAAAATAGTGGAAAAATTTTCCATACACATAAGAACTTGCTCCCGGAAAATGAAATTTTGAAAAGGGAACACACGGTAGAATCCTCGATGCTGAGTCGCTCCACTGCAGACACGCTACGTGAAAATCAAAGGCAAATCGGTTTTCCTCATGCAGGAGTGCTTGCAAGAAGAGTGCGCCGAAATCGCAGCCACACTAAACAAACATAACAAACTTAAGACGAACTTACAAACAAATTTGAAAGTGGCTTGTACTTTTAAGAACCAAAGAAGCTTTGCCAGGAAATAGCAAGCATTGGGGGTTTGAATAGTGAAGTGAGGGTGGTTATTTTATTATTTGCATATATGCAGACTTTAGTATGTTTACGCAGTTTTTTCCTGATTTTGGGTAAACGAAGAAAAAAAATTGAGCTCAGTCAGACGATGAAAGTTTGCAGACTTGGTTGGTATTGTTGAGGAAAACCTTGAGAATTGTAATCTGTGGTGAAGACCATTCTTATTCTAGGAAATTTACAGAACTTTTAAAGGCTTTCCTTTTCAAAATATTTATCCTCAAACATTTTGATTTCACACAATTTCTACTCGGTTTGGAGCTTGTACTAAGCGGTATTAGGGGGGCAACAAGCAGGAACGGTTTTAGTTATGTCTCTTGTGACTATCCTGACCGATTTTTAAGTGTTCTAAGGTGGCAAGGAGATAGACGAATGAATCAAAACCAAATGGCCGAGGAGAACTTCCACGTGGTGATACCGGGAGACACTGTACTCACAATGATTTAATGGTCGTGATGCAGTAGGCGAATGCTCCATGACCTAAATATGACAATCACAACCAAGTTTGCACGGGAACTCATCTGAAGTGGCTTCGGTCACGAAGCCTCACCAGAGAATATCTGGGACCATGTGAACCGAGGTAACTCTCTAAGCTCTCAGGAGAATTCTAGGGGCATGTGTTCACAGCCGGGTTATTAGCGGTTACCCCCTAGTAGGGAGGAAGGGGCGTTTGTGGTTGTGTCCAATAGAACAGCGACCTTCGAGCCTTAAGCGTGGAGTTGCGCTTAGTTCGGTAGAGGCTGAGGTGGGTCTTGCATCCACCAGTATGAAGTACCGTTGTTTCACAGCGGAATTCTGATTGTGACCAATAAATCAATCCATGTCTTAATAAGGCCATGTGCCCACGGTAAACTACCAGGATGTAACTGACTGATTTCCATTAATGTCATTTTTAATTCCTGGACAATTTTCCTAGTACTTTTGGCTAGCGTATCATATAGGCCTATATGTATACTCTGCACATTTAAGCACCAAGAACTGTTCTTCTCTTCCCAATGGAAACGGAACTGATAGGGAATAAGGCTACCCTCTGGCCTGATTGTATGCTGATCCATTATGTGCCTACTTCGGACTTACAAAATACGGCCACGACAAGTCGCTGAACCAGCCTAGTGTCACTTATCCACTCGAGCCCTATCAGCAGAATTTCGCTAAAGATCTAGAATGACCTACAATTTTGCCAAACCATATCAAGGCATTAGACTTCTGAATCCTGGGCTGCAAATTTGAAGCTAATTCCCAGGACTATCACAAGAAAGTTTTTCTTCAACAGCCTACCTTAACTAGGTAGATTCATATGATTATTTTCGTGGATTCTACGTTGTGTGCCGTCTAACGTTTTTTTCTGCCCCCATGTTAGATGCCGTTAAAGGAAGGAAAATGGATAATTCTCCCTAAGGCCGGAGATATAAGCCTTAACGAAATAAGATTGTAGAGGTAATCGTATAATTTTAACCTCGGATTTTCTGCATAATTTTCACCAGGGGCTCGAATTTTGTCCCATACTTTATAAATCATCGGAAAGAACTCCAAAACATTTCTAAACTATTAGCTCCTTATAGTAAATAGTCTAGGATAGGCACTTTAAACTGGAAGCATGAATCCCTCCATGACCAAATAACTTTATCAACATTAAAACTTGATGGGCACAATGCTCCAATCTCCTTTTTAACAGAAACCTTATTGACAGAATCATTAGAAATTCCATCCATTCGATAGGTAAGGTGCAAGCAATAGTATACCAACTAAGTTGCCAAAGAAGTGATATCGGGCCAATTGCATCCCTTCGGGCTCACTCAAGGCATCTTTGGTTGCTGTAAAGAGCGTAATTTGTGGGCAAACTGCAAGTTGCGAAACTATGCTATGCTACCAAAATATCAAATATCAAAGATGCTTAGGATAGGGATGGACTGCGACTACGAACTTTCACTACTGAAAACGATCGAAGGCCCTGATGATGAGATGAGTTAAGTCACGAGAGCACTCCTCTCTCTTGGACTATGGTTTGCCTTCTGAAATGCCTAGCGATGGTGGACGCGATCCAATGTCAAACCAATGTTGACAGTGGCCGGAAGTCGAGTTAGCCAGTTTCTGACAGAATGCTGCCTGAGTAGCTTCAGGTCAGATTGAGGACCATTACAGTTAAGAAGTACTCCGCACCAACGAAAACTTCACATAAAGGAAGAGATAGTTCAGGATGGGCCTCCTGATCTGGACGACAAAGTGGGCAAATAAAAGGTTTGTACATTTGTACAGCTTCCACCGCCTCGTCATTGGCTTTCAATTGTTCGCGCACGTGGCTTACCATAAGATCAATTCTCGGGTTTCAACTGACCAGCAACGAATATTTAATCAGTTCCACCATATTGCGATCAGCGGTAGATTTAGGAATTGTCCTTTTAATGTGCGTAGCGAAAAGGATGCGAAATCCCATCCCCGGGACGGTTGTCCTTTAGCAGCTGGACTTTTTTTGCTACACAAGCGACATAAATTTAGACAGCTCGAACGAGGATACTGATGGGCACTGGGTCACCGAGAAAACGTCTTTCTCCCTGGCGCGGTAGGGCTGAAAAGAACAGGCCTAACTGACTACGGAAACATGGAAGCGGATCGATAGACGTAAGGAATTGAGGACTCTGTGGATCGCTGCAAGCAGGATTGAGTACCACAGGTTGGAGTTACCTTAATAAATTATGAGAAGTGCAACTATACCATCGCGTTGCCCAACAGCTTCTGTCTGGCGCAGATAACACTTACTGTACCTTATTTCGCTTCATGAAAAAAATTGCAGGTGATCGTAAGCCATTTGATGATGCTGTAAAGAACATTAACGATACGCTTCTGATGTACGATAGTGAGCTGCTTAAGAAGTGGAAGCAGCACTTGTTACACAATTGAAGATCCGATGAAGATTCATCTTTCGTGGATGATATAACAAAGCACCGTAACACATGGATACAGAATGAACCTCCAGAACGGAAAGGAAATCATCTCTCATCATAAAAGTAGTAAAGCGGATTAGAGACGCCAGCCTTGACAGACTTCCTACAGGGCTGTTCCTTATAGCCGCTGCAGTTTTTGTGAAGCTGCTACTTCCATTTATTCATGAATTTTGAAAATTTAAGATCTTCCTAATGAATGAAACAAGGAAACGATTATTAAGATTCCAAAAACGCGCACTCGTCTTAAGTACAATATTCCATGCACGGATGAACGAGCACCGCGGAAGTTTGATTAACAGAGAGCAAGCTGGTTTTTGCTCTGGATACTCCTATATAAACTACATTAACGCCCTTCGCATCATTGCACAACAATGTGTGAAATTTAGATTACCACCTACACAGGAGGGAAATTTAGCAGGAAGTTATATACGCCTCCATAAAATGTCACGTGTATAAAACATGTGTAAAGTAAAATCTCTGTTATCTTTGATTTGCGGTTTCTCCCAGGGCAGATGCAACTTATCAGACGCTGCCTCACCTCTGTCCTGGGAGCAGCGTTGCCGAAGTGGTTACAAGTTGGCATTTGCTCCTTTGTATTATCATAATTCAAAAACACGACATGTGTATGAATTATAATGAAGACAAAAACCGCCTTGTAAAATTCAGGCATAAGCCGGCCGAGGCTAAACGAGAATTTTGTTTGAGAATCGAGGGGGAGGAAGCAAGAGAGCAAATGCCAACTTGTAACTTCGGTCACGCTGGTCCCAGGGCAAAGGTGAGGCAGCGTCTGATGAGTTGCCTCTGTCCTGGATAAAACCGCGAGTCACATTTTTTGCAACTTGGGTGCTTGCCCAAGGATGAGGGTTCCGAGGACCCCAACCGCGGAAGCATGTTGCTTTCCAACTAGTCCGGTGCGCCATTAAGTGGGTTTCGGAGTTAGGAATCCCTCAATTCGCAAAAAGTTCTCCGTTATCTACTTTTACAAGCGTCGACCTTCACCTGCCTTAACTGGAAAACGTGGAAGTGCGGTTTCCCGGTTTCGCCCAGGAACAGGAAACACAACTGTCATGACATAGGGACAACCTGATCTGAAGCAATATCAAACGAAGTATCTAGTTGGCGTACGGGCTAGATAGCGGCTGAAACGTTGCCCAGCCGACTAAAATGGCAGTTGATTGGTCACACCTTCAAAAAGAACGTTACTAACGAAAAATTATGCCATGTGTCCAGGTTGACCTACGGACAGGTCACCCTAAAGTTACGTGTTCTCGGATGGGGCATCCATCGCTCAATATTCAATATTTCATTGTTGTAATCGATTGCTCAGTGGTTAGAGCACTAGTCTGTCATACGGAAGGTGGCGATACAAATCTCACTGGTGAGAGTCGGTTTTGTATTATGGCTCAGGGGTGAATGAGTACTTGAGGGAAATCATGGTAATAGTCACGGGCAAGCGCAATGCTGACCGCATTGCCTATTACAGGGTATTGTACTCCTGTAGTGTACCATTACGGTCTTCAATAAAGTACTCTAACACACTTCAAGGCTCTGATTCAATTGGATTGTCGCGCCAACGATTATTATTATTAATTGATGGTGCAAATCAGGAACAGCATTTTTCCAGTGGCCTGAACGGCGTTTTATCCTTGAGAAAACAATATTTGATCAAAACGCGAAACCCGCTCGCAGTAGTAGAATAAAGAGGTTGCGCAGAACAGTGGAGGAAGAATGCGAATTTCTGGGAAAACCCGGGGAGAGTTGAAATACTTTGCCAAAAACCGGCAACGATTTCGCATAGAAGTGTCCTTTGAGATTTGAATGTCTTCAGTTTCCTACATGTTTCACCGATTTCTGCCTGTAGAGTAAACACCACATCGGCCTGGTAGCGTCGGAAACTTTCATTATGGGTTGGAGCAATTGTCGGTTATTCTCTCAGTAAAACTGTTGCGTCAGCTTACTGATAAAACATTTCTATTTTATCACGAAAGTTGTCAGCTGTCCTTTTCTTAAAATTGACCCAGAAAAATATTAGAGGAAAACATACCTTGCAGAGAACACGAATAAAAATCTCTTCAACTGTCTTTTCATGGCTCTTTTCGAAATAGTAACTATCCTTTTTCCGCAAGAACCTTAAACTCTGATCGGATGGAAAGGTGTTGAAGAGGGGAAATACAAAGAGCTCCTGCCTTGTACTGAAGAATCCATTGGTTTATTACAGTGGCAAAATGGGTTTTGGCAAATATTTTTTATGACCGATATCATCCATGCAAAAACCTAGCCACCAGTGAAAAACATAAATCGCGGCCCTCCGGTACGGTCGATAAAGAGGTCTTCCTTTGTCTCCACCATCTTTTTCACCTGTCTCATTCAATGAGGCACGCTTTTGCAAACTAGTCAAATGACGTATTTGAAGCAGAAACTCATTTGTTCCTGCAGTCTACACGGCACTCAGCATATATCCACCCCTCCTAATCAGTTTAAACGCTGATTCGGCGACCAATTGGTAATAGCGGTATGTGTTCCTCAGTAGGCTTCGCTTATGCTTCTTATAAAGCTTTGTCCATAACACAATAGCTAAACCATTCTGCGAATGCTACAAGGATATGTTCTCATAAGGTAATCACAAATAAATCCTTCGATTCTTTTTCGGATTTTCATGTCAGCTTGCCGATCTACCCCACTTTTACGCGGGAACTGTCAAAAAAAGTCCTAAAATCAATTGACGGTCGTTACGAAGGCAAGCGCCGCAGACCTAATTCAGGAAACAATGCTCTTCGACAGTTGCTGCGCAGTGGTGGCTCGGATATCATTTGCGAGAGATTTAAGGACACTTTGACAAAATTGGGTGTTCTTGACTACTTAACTCAGCCTTCCTTTTTCATGGAGCACAATGTATGATCGACTGTTTCACCTTCACGTTTCGGACAAGGCAACGGTTACCGATTTTGGGAACACTGTGGCGGTGATGGCAATCCCAAGGCGTCACAAATGGTTCATCCCATTTATGTTTTTCGATATATGTAGTTATCCACGAGGAATTACAGGTGGGCTTTGAATATAATAGAGATTCCAAGGCATGACGGAATTCTGAATGAATTTGTTAAGCTTGCTGTCAAGACGAGGATTAACTGGTTCACTAACACTTTTGAACTATGCATAGTGAAATTAATGTTTTCCGCCCAATAAAAAAGCCCGGGATGTTCCTACTACAGGTCACCATATTCATTTATTAGAGATCAAGGAAAAATATTGGGGAGGGAGACAATTTAGAACAGACTGCTTCTAGAGTCTAGTAAAGCGGCCACATCAGTTCCGATGATGCGTTCGTACCATTCACGTTAGACATAAGCAATCCATTTGATTCGATCAATTGGAACTGCATTAAGGGCAATTTGCATTCGATGTGAATACAAATTTCTCAAAGGTCACCAAAAGAGAATTGTGCAGCAGATGGCAGGAAAACTCTGAAATACCCGATAGATCCATACATTGGTCGTGTGTGCTGAGAAACCACCGAGAAGTAAATTGGATCACCTTCGTTTAAATGTCCCACGACGGTCCTGAATACACTGCTACACCCATGAACCCAGAACGGTATATTATCCAAGGTTCATGGTGAAGAGCAAGTCTTGTGAAACCAGGAGCTTGTTTCATGAAATCTTGAAATTAGGCAGAACTAGAAAGCGGCAACGGCACAAGAGTGGGGGTATATGACAAATACGCTCGAGGCAAGGCAAACATGAATGTGGTGGGATAAACAACCTTCCCATAAAGTAATATGATTCCACAAAGGTAGAGGCCGGAAGGAGAGGAGTTTCTTCCCTCCCGCCTTGCACCGAACCAATTTGATGCGACTAACAACTTGCAATCCACTTGCCACTTCAATGTCAATGTTGGTTGGTTAGTTTTTGGTGCTGACGTTACCAAAATATGAAGGCAATTTGTACGTATCGGGTCGTTCTTCCCATGATGTCAATATCGTCAGCACAGGCCAGTAGTTGGGTGGACTTAAAGAGGATCGTAACGCTCGCATTTACCTCAGCATCATGGATCACTTTCTCGAGGACCAGGTTAAAGAGGACGCACGATAGGGCATCCCTTTGGCGTAGACCGTTGTTGACGTCGAATGGTCTCGAGAGTAATCTTGCTGCTTTCATCTGGCCTCGCACATTGGTCAGTTTGAGCCTAGTCAGTCTTATCAATTTCATCGGGATACCGAATTCTCTCATGGCCGTGTACAGTTTTACCCTGGCACGACCGACGTTCTAGTGCAGAAGCAACTCAACGGACACTGCTTCATCTGCCCTGGGAGCAACGTCTGATATGTTGTCTTTGCCCTGAACGAAACCGTCGTTCGTTTTTTTTGCTTGAGTTCCAAGCAATTCATCAAACGACGCTCCCAGGGCAGCGGCGAGGCAGCATCCAATGAGCCACCCCTGCCCGGACAAAGGGAGCTGATCCTAAAAAGAGGATTTCACGGTCCAAAATTGATTCAGTTCGTCAAGCCACTTTGACTCAAGCTACTTCCAGGGCAGAGTTCTTTTGCAAAACCTGGATTGCCTAGTCCGAAGAGAAGGATCCGTGGGCCTCGAAAGTAAGGAAGACTTTCCGACAATGTCATGCTCAGTAAGATAATATTCATCCTTCGTTCTGATAGTCTTCCCACATGACTACATACATTCGGGTATACCCCTACGATGTAAGGACTCATACTGAATTCACATAGACCCAAAAGTAACACAGTTTGAAATTTAGTTAAATATTATGTTTTTATAAAGCGAATGGTTTGATTCCAATATACTTGTAATATACTCGTAAGCCTGCCTTGAATATGAGTATATATAAATAGTAATTGTTCTCAAATATTCTCCTCTACCTTGAAAATTGACGTGCTCTACCGCCAAACTTATTATGTACGAATACTTTACTCCCAAAACTCCCCACTCTAAAAACTTCGTATCGAAAAGAGGCGGACAACCATGTCAATGTCCTCTATCGTAAAGTGGTACCCACCTGCAACTACAATCTGACAGTATCAGTTACTTTTTAGATTTCTGGCGTGAAAAAGAGGAAATCATGAAAGCGATTCAAGACCGTTGAACCGTGAAACTGATTTCAAAGCAAAAGCGAACACAAAACCCAACAAAAACATATAAAAGTAAACAGAAGGTCCTTTGCAAGGACAATAAACCTGCTTCAGCCCACACAACAAAAAACACGAATTGTGACGCAATGAAAAAGTGTGTAGCCTGGAACAGGATAACTGAGAATAGTTCCAACAGCCGTGTCGGGAGGTTTTCCTTTGAGAGAAAGTGGAAAGATGAATTTGTTTTCCAGCGATTAGATATCTGAATATCTTAGTAGCTGAAAAAAGGATCGATTGGGTTATGGACAAGGCTATATTTTGTGTTCATTGCTGGAAAAGAAAGGTTGATGATTACAATAAAGGAAAATAATTAAATTTTTCCATTTATTTAGATCCGAAGTTCTGAAAGGATCCTTTCCCTTAATTCTGTCTCTACATCTTTAGCAGGATTTAGCAGAGAATAGATGTTATTCTAAACCATTGGAAATTGTAGACATGTCTTCCATTCGGGGGTTTTCCTTTTTTGTATTGCTCACTACAGTCGCATGAATACCATTCGTGACAACTATCCAGGATGTGACAACAATTCTAGGATGTGTTTCACAACAAAACTTGACACCTTCCCACTTTCTTCGCTATGGTATCCTACAGCATCTGCTATTGTCTGGCTTTAACATCTATCAAAAGTGAAAGAATAAATTGCTCTAGTGTGAAAAATTGGCAGGTGTAGTCCTGTAGGTGACAAAAAACGTTAGAATCATAAGTAACAATCGAAGGACAACAAAATGGAAACTCGACGGGAGTCTGGATCAAAAAGAAGACATCAAAGTGCAGACTTACAAATTGAGTTCTTTTGTCATGTGTTGCTTTGAGTTCGGTCAAAGTGTCCTGACAGATTTTTCAAAAGTGGTTAGAGGAATTGTCTCACCACCCTCCAGAGGCAACAAATATTTTAAAATGAAAGATTGCCTTGGAAGATATTTTTCCTGTTTATTGACTAAAAGTATCTAATTTATACAAATACGTATTTGGCGGACCAACTGTCCCCTTCTCCAGTGTCTTATCTTCTGAAAAACTCCCTTGGCCATTTGGGTTTTGAACTAAGCTTCTATTCTTCTCCTAGTCCTTCCTAAAAGTTCCACCAAGGAGGAAAAATTGTTGCCCATATCCAGGTTTAGCCTTTTTCGGGGGGAATTTTCGAGATGTGAAGACTCTGCGATGGAAAAACTGTTAGAATAAGAACACCATCTGTTCATCGACTTTAAAGCCGCCTATGATAGCATAACCAGGGTAAAACTGTACACGGCCATGAGTATCCCGACGAAATTAATAAGACTGACTAGGCTGACCCTGACCAATGTGCGAGGCCAGATAAAAGCAGCAGGATCACTCTCAAGACCATTCGACATCAACAACGGTCTACGACGCGCTATCATGCGGTCTACGATGCGCTATCATGCGTCCTCTTTAACCTGGCCCTCGAGAAAGTGATCCGTGATGCTGAGGTGAATGCAAGAGGTACGATCCTCTGCAAGTCCACCCAACTACTGGCCTATGCTGACGATATCGACATCATGGGAAGAACCACCCGAGACGTACAAACTGCCTTCATCCAGATCGAGCAGGCGGCGCGAGATCTTGGGCTGCACATCAATGAAGGCAAGACAAAATATATGGTGGCAACGTCAGCACCGAAGACGAATCAACAAACACATCAAACCGCACTGGTCAAACACAAACACGAACAAGAATAAGGATAGGAGAATACAACTTTGAGACCGTTGACAATTTCTCCTATCTAGGGTCGAAAATCACAACCGATAACAACTACGATGATGAAATCCGCGCACGGTTGTTGTCAGCCAACAGAGCCTATTTCAGCTTACAAAAACTGTTCCGTTCGAAACGTCTCACCATAGAGTCAAAGCTTTTACTGTGCAGGACAATGATCCTGCCAGTCCTCATGTATTCCTCGGAGACTTGGGTTCTTAGCAAGAAAAACTGCGAACTCTTGGTCGCGTTCGAGAGAAGAATCCTCCGAAGAATTTTTGGCCCCCTACATGAGGATGGACGATTCCGTAGCCTACACAATGACGAAATCTATGAGCGATACCATGACCGTCCGGTTGTAGATAAAATCCGGCTCAATAGGTTACGGTGGGCGGGTCACTTAATCCGTATGGATGAGGATGATCCCACCCGGAAAGTCTATAAGAGCGATATCTATGGTAGGAAAAGAAGACGAAGCAGACCCTGCCTAAGATGGAGCGATGGCGTGGGTCAGGACGCCAGACAGCTTTTAGGGATATCGAATTGGTGGACCTCGGCGCAAAACCGGGATGTCTGGAGTTCCTTATTAAGGCAGGCCTAGACCGGATACCGGTTGTTGCGCCGTTGATGATGATGATGATGAAGACTCTTATAGGAATCTAGTCTCCTAACGTCGTTCACCTCCTTCAAGATATTGTCATTTTCCAACGACATATGGTGTCCCTGCTCTGTTATATGTCTGGCAGCCGCGGACCTTATGTGTGGTTTATTCTTATGTTTAGAGGATTCGGCCTCCTTTAAGTGTTCTAACACCCTGGTCTGAACTAGCCGTTTTGTTTGCCCCACTTTTCGCAGTCTGGGCAGGAACTTTTATAAATGCCGCTTTTTCTCACACTCTTTTTTGTCCTTGACTGATTGTAACCGGGTCCTAAGTAGGTATCATTTGCTGGTCGAGGTGGCCCGGAATCCACGTTTATGTAGCCATCTTTTGATGTTCTGCGTCCGACTCAAAGATTATTGAAAGTCGCTGTCTTGAGGCTTGGCTTACTGATCCGATTTTCGATGAGGTTGTATCCGTTTTTCTTGGCTGTTTCCAGGATGTAATTCATTTCTTTATTTCTTTTCTCCTCATTGAGCGGTGTTGTGACCATCCTGGGAATCATAAAATTGTATGCCGCCATCTTATGGTGGAAATCGTGGTTAGAGGTGCATGTGATGGTTCGTTGTGTCTGGGTCGGTTTCCTGTAGATGTCGAATTCAAAATCCTTTCTTTCCCGAATTATTTTTAAGTCTAGGAACGGAATTGCCCCTTCCTTTTGGTCTCCATGGTGAAATCGATGTTCCTGTGTGCCCGGTTGAGTTTCTTGATTATTGTTCCTGCTTTTTCTCTTTTGATAATTGCTCGGGAGTGCCCCAGTTTCTTCGAGTTCATTCCCCAGGTTCTCCATAAATACCTCGCATAGTAGAAGTGGGAGGGGGTTGTCTATTGCTGCCCCGGAGATTGCTTTAAAAAATTTATTCCTGAATGAAAAATAGGATTCACTCATGCACGTGAAGACCAGTTTCTTATACAGTTTAGCCTTCTTCTTCCATTCGGATGAGTTTTCGTGTGTTGTGATCCATTCCTCGAACAGGTGTAGAGCTTCCTTCATCGGTACACTTTGAAAAAGCGCTTTTACGTCGAAGGATACTAATATTTCATCACTTTGTATCCCCCGGACCTCAACACGGTTGTTATTGATGCTTATGAGGTCAGTTGTCCGGCTAAGACCACGAACCGTGAAACAGGAACTTGGCTAGAATGAGAACTAAGGGACGAAAACCCTTCAACCGCGGACTGGTAAAGGTACAAAAATACACTGACTGCGTATAGCAACGCTATCAGGGAAGCAAAACGTAGCAAATTCAGGGGATTCTGTGAATGGATCGAACAGATGACAGAAGCAACCAAGCTGTACAAGGCTGTAAACAAAGACGGGGCAATATCCTCTGTCTGTTTGAAGAAGGAAGATGGGACATTCATCGAGAATGAGGAGGACAGGGTACACCTGCTTCTCAGAACTCATTTCCTGGGGCCCTACCCCACGGTGGCAGGCGACAACATTCTACCTGACTACCCAACGACGAATAAAAGGGGAAAAAAAGGAGAACTGGAAACTAGCAAAAGAGGTATGCTCAGAAGATGGCATTTTCCCAGCACTAATCTTAGAGTCTCTTCTGAGGGTGGTAAGGGACAGCATAGCACTGGGATACAAACCAAGGGCATGGGGGCGGGCAAAAGTGGTCTTTATTCGGAAAGCGGATAAAAATGATCGTTTTCACCCTAACTCTTTCAGACCAACTTGCCTAACATCGTTCGTAATCAAAACAGTGGAAAAGGTCATAGAGAACTATATTAGAACTAACGTCCTAAAGGGGCAGGATGGTCAACTGAAATTGCTCTGTATCAGCTGACAGATGTATTACGGGATGCCATAGAAACAAAGGAAATAGCACTGCGCGGTTTTAGATATCGAAGGACAAGATTCGGCAACACATCGCACACAGAAATACAAGATGCCTTGAGCCGCAAGGGAGTGGGAAACACTCTGGCATTCCCTAAAAGCTGTCTGGCGTCCTGACCTACGCCATCGCCCCATCTTAGGCAGGGTCTGCCTCGTCTTCTTTTTCTACCACAGATATTGCCCTTATAGACTTTCCGGACTGGATCATCCTCATCCATACGGATTAAGTGACCCGCCCACCGTAACCTATTGAGCCGGATTTTATCCACAACCGGACGGTCATGGTATCGCTCATAGATTTCATCGTTATGTAGGCTACGGAATCGTCCATCCTCATGTAGGGGGCCAAAAATTCTTCAGAGGATTCTTCTCTCGAACGCGGCCAAGAGTTCGCAATTCTTCTTGCTAAGAACCCAAGTCTCCGAGGAATACATGAGGACTGGCAAGATCATAGTCTTGTACAGTAAGAGCTTTGACCCTATGGTGAGACATTTCGAGCGGAACAGTTTTTGTAAGCTGAAATAGGCTCTGTTGGCTGACAACAACCGTGCGCAGGAAAATATGGGGTTGCAGCCCGAAGATACTAATTTGGATATATACTGCAATAGTAAGGCCGATGATTATCTATGGAGCAGTAATCTGGGCAGAAAGAACCGAACTCAGCACACAAGCCAGGGAATTACATAAGCTCTAAAAATTGGCTTGCGTGTGTATCAGTGGGACAATGAGGGCATGCCCACCGACATACCTGGAGGTCCTTCTGGGATTAACCCCTCTTCATCTGCACATACAGATGCAGGCAAGGAGGGCAATAATCAGGATGGCCGGTAGTATGAGTGAGGCGGGGAGCTGCCTAAATCGAAGGAAGATTGATATCCTTTCTAGGCGGTATCCCGAATTACTGATACCGAGGGACAACATGACAACGAGGTTTAACATCGATAAGAAGTTTGAAACACATTGGAGTAACAAGGCAAACTGGGAGAGCGTGACTGCGACATACGGCTTAAACTAGCAACTGATTACTTGGTACGCTGACGGATCCCTCACAGCAGAGGGAGCGAGTGCCGGTGTCATTGGTCCAGGGAAAATATATTTCGAGCCAATGGGCAGGTACACTAGCATATTCCACGCGGAACTTTACGCCATAGACAGATGTGCCTCCTTTAATCTGCAGAGGAACTACAGGCGACAGAACATTGCCAGTCTCACTGATAGCCCAGCAGCGATCAAGGCAGGTCCATCCAGGTGAACTCTAAACTGGTGTGGGAATGCCTTGAAAGACTGAATACACTCGGATCGTCCAACAAGGTCTGGATACTCTGGGTTCCAGGACATGCTGGGTTGGGAGGCAACGAGGCAGCGGACGAACTAGCCAAGAAGGGATAGGGAGCAGCGACGCCTTTACACGCGCCAGAACCCTTCAGTGGAATAGAAAATTGTTTCATGGCTATGATAGAAAGAAATGAAGAAGAACAGTTGAGGGAACTATACTGGGCGGGTCTACCAGGGATAGAGCAGTCCAAAGTACTTATTGGGGGATACGAACCCATACGCACAAAGGATTGCTTAAACTTCACCAAAAAGAATATCCAAAACATAGTGAGAATTCTCACTGGTCACTGTCGGCTCAACTATCACCTAGGGAAGCTAGGGATATCTACGAACCCTGCCTGCAGGATTTGTTCGGAGTGTGATGAAACCCTATACACGTCCTGGGACAGTCTCCGCCGGCACTTGTGTAAAGTAGGCCGAGACATCTGGGAGAACACTTAATACCAGATGCAAAATTGAAAGATCTGGAAGTAGGGAACATACAAAAGTTCCTGACGGTTAGAGGCTTGCTTGAGATACTATGATTAATGGGTACACTATAACCAGTAAAAAGGGCACAATAGTTCTTCAAAGACGCGGTGCTACTATCCCATAACAGAATAATAATAATCCCCCCGCCTCGTTGAGCCTGGTAATGACTTCTCTGCCGTTTCCCACTGCCCGTTTTCCTACTTCAAGGCCTAACCTGTTGACTTCTTCCAAGAGCCACTTCGCAATATTTTGGGGGGGTGAATTCGTTGCTGATATTATCTCTCTGACCTCATTGCCTTCTTTCTGTATTTTGGGGAGGCATCTGATTCTGGGCAGAGATGGGTTAGGCATTCTCAATTCGGCTGCTTTCTTAATAATGGGCTTGCATTCAGCCAGCGCCTTTCCCACTCTTTTAACCAAATCTGGCAGAGGGTCCTTCCTGATGACGTGAAACTTACTTTCTGCTAATTTTGGATGTACTAAATCGTCGTATGCTCCTTTGTCCATGATGATCACTGCGTTTCCTTTGTCTGCTGGTAAGTAGAAAAGGGGTTTCGCTTTTAATTCTTTAAGGGTTTTGTGATAGTTGGAAAAGAGCATTTTCTTTATGGCTATTTGCTTTGTGGGGGTAGGTAGTCGCCTAATTTCTTCCCGGGTGCCGGCTTTTTCTTCTTGTGATGTATATTTGATTCCTGCCTCTATGTCAACTACGATATTCTCTTGGGGGAAAGTGGGGTCTCTTATGGCGAAGTTCAAGCCTTTATTGAAGAGTGAAAGCTGTTCCTGGATAAAGTGTTCAGTGGATCTCTTGATCACATAGTTGGGTATGAATTATTCCTTCGGTTCCTCTATTGCACCCTGGCCCGCTTGTGTTGTGGTGAGGTCTTTAATTTTTTTTCCAGTATGCTCCTCTTTCTGGCCTTTTCGCGGGTGTGGGCCCAATTGGTTGAACAAATCTTTGTAAACGTTTGAATCGAATGGCAATAGACTTTTCAAAAACTCTGAAAAAATGAATATTCTATTGGTCCCAATGCATTAGCTCCTCCACCATCAAAAGCTTTCTAGCGCAGAGTAAACTAATTAATCGAATTAAAATCGACCATTTGTCTACTCCACATCCTTCAGAATTACTTCAAACAATATAAAATTGAACTCCTGGAATTGTGTGTTTTTCATTTGCGTGTCTGCGTGTCTATTTGCCCGTCCATCTGTATGTCTGCCAATCTATTCATTCTTGCGTCCAATCGCTGAGTGCGAAGATGAAATGATGACGACGAGATTCATCTGACTGCAATCATAACAATCAAAAATCAACACGAAGAGGAGCGAAAGTACATAAAGCTTAAAAATTCCATTAATGTGCCATCAAGTCTAGTCTAGACCCAGTCAGCCCCGCGACTCTGACCATCCAAAAATTCCACTGAAGTCCCATAGAGCCTCCATCGCACCCGGGGAGAAGACTTTTGCCAAATTAAATGCATTTTCAACTCATGCACCACCCCAACGAGCCACCCTAAAAAGCATTTATTCGGCCCAAATCATTTCACTTTCAAATAATGCAGATTTTATCTTTGTATGCGCTTTCATTTTCATTTTTCTCAAAATTATGGTTGGCCTTTACCTTTATTCCGGTTCGCATCCACTGCAGTTCCAGGGATTTTATGAACGGAGAAGTCCTTGATTGTGTCTGTGTATGGACACAAACTGCATTTGCAAATATTTGCATTAATTGAATTGAAACGAAAATGCAGGGATAAGGGTCTGTGTCGTCAAGACTCTGAATAGATGTCATGGATGTGCAAGAGAGAAAAGGATCAAATTTTCTATGCAGACAACGAACCAAAGCTGAAGGGATTTAGCAGTAATTTACGAAAGACATTCTCCGAGATTAAATCCTCTTATTTGCATTTCTGGAATGTCAGGACAATAATGCTGAATATCGCAACCATGCCAATTATTTCTGGCATCTAAAATGATTTCATAAAAACTCAATAAGTTCATTACTAACAATTTAGATTGTAATTGCGATCTATGTGATTTTGCATAATTTAAGTTGATTGTTTGACAGGGTGTCCACACTATGATACGATTTTATAAATACGTCACCTGCCCTAACTGAACTTATTCATACTCCCTCTTCGGCTTACCTGTAAAAAAAAAGAGAAAAATAATACTTAGAATCTCATAGCCAAAACATTATATAATATAATAATAACAGAACAGAAATAGAAATAAAAAAAATATTTCCTGCACTCTGGAGACGAATCATCCAAGATTTTTCCTTATATCCACTGTATAGCACCTTTGATCTCCTCCTAACTTCACATTAAAAATAGTTAACATATTTTAAAATATTATGGTAATCGTGTGGTAAGTAACATTGCTATGCTATTTATCTGCCCATGCCAGCGGGCAATTGCATGTATTTTCCAAGCACATTTATGTAACCATGGTCGCGGAATTGCCTATATGTATTTCTCTTACATAGTACATAATCGACAAGGGCAATCGTTGGTTCTAAAGCTGTCGCACTGGCCCAGACCATGTCTCACTTACAGCTTGTTGATCATCAGGGATTCGTCAAGAAAATCCAAAAACCGTTTCTATATACTTTACTAAAATTATTTGTTAAAAGGCAAATATGCAGATTTCGGCGACTACTTGTCGCCTTCTTCAGAGAAGTTTTTTTTTTTAATAATACGATGGATTTTTCAGTAGATCTCATGGAAGAGGAATAGCCTGTTCGCCTGTTCGGCAATACAAGGGAATAACTGGCAGAATAGACCGTGCAAAGTAGAAGAGAACCTCGTGACCACAACGTCAACTGTAATCGTTATGTTTTGAACAGCAGCAGCATATTCCGAGCCCAGGTGGTTGTGTTGTTCGTGTCCTGGACAATTTTCTCTGGATTTTGAATTCTATTCACTACCACCGATTTCCCTCCCCGCTTTTTTTAAAGACAGCTCACCTCAAATAAAGAAAAAGGGATCGAGCATGGAATCTGACTGACCTGACCCTTATTTTTTCTTTAAAGTGAAGAAAGGTAGAAGATATATATATACTTTACCACCCACCTCCGCCCTCGATCGGCTCTAACAAATCGCTCTTTTACAGCAGTTACTTCTGAAGAAAATCTTCAACGTCCTTATCACCTAGAGAGAATTTGCATCGGATACTCATATCTTAGTCATTTCTATCTGTATCGTTGACAAAAAACGCGAGGCATGTTGGACTCCCGATTCGATACGTCGTCGGACTACCAACTAAACACCTCCCCATCGTCAGAGAGCTAGCCTGGAACCGATTGTCACATTACTTCGGGCCAGCCCCCGAACTCTCCCGCCTTGCGGAGCCTTCAGATCAGGGAATTCCTTTCACCAACGGGAGGGGAGAGGAGGAATGGAACTGTCAGTTCAAGGAGCCGTCTGCCATCCGGCTCGTCCACCGGTCGAGTTCTATCTTCTTAGCAACGAGAAGGGCCCGAACGTAATGGGCAACACGGTTCCACCTGTCAGCAGTCCTCAGCATCTCTTCCACAATGTTGTCTGGAGAGAGATCCCCTATGTTTGAATAGAGCTGCTGACGAACCCCATCCCACCTTCCACAAGAAAAAAAAGTGTGTTGGGCATCGTCCACAACTCCATTGCAAAACACACAATCCGGAGAACGCGCCTTTCCAATCTTGTGCAGGTAAGACTGAAAACTTCCATGCCCACTTAAAAATTGGGTAAGGAAACAGTCAGTCTCACCATGCTTCCGATTCAGCCACGCACCTAAGTTGCCGATGAGCCGCGCAGTCCATCTGCCTCTAGTTTCATTTTGCCAAAAGAAATGCAACTCGTCTAGAGTGTCTTGCCGTTCTTCGCGAGCAACCACCTCCCTTGGCTCATCTCCCGTGCGTTTGTATATGGCCTGACGCTCCCTAGCAAGAAGGGCAACGGGGATAACTCCCACGATCACCATCACGGCCGGTTCAGAGACTGTGCGGTACGCAGACGCCACCCGTAAAGCTCCCCGTCTCTGTACTTGCACGAGGCGTCTACGATATACCTCCTTGTTAAGAGCGCCAGCCCATACCTCTGCGCCGTAGAGCAGGGCAGACTGCGTTGAGCTCATCAGGAGACGTCGCCTACTAGACGTAGGACCCCCAATGTTTGCCATTAGTCTACTTAACACCGAAACTCCAGCCGAAGCCTTGTTCGCTGCTGCTTGGATTTGCTCAGAAAAGTTCATCTTTGAGTCAAGAGTCAACCCGAGGTACTTTACTGCTGATTTTGACTCGATTATCGACTCGCCAAACGATATGGGACGCAGGGTCGGAATTGTCTTTTTAGTCAGGATGACTACTTCGGTTTTTTCCAGGGCAAGGTTGAAACCATGAGTAGTCATCCATCCGCTTACCCGTCGCATCAATATGCCGAGTCTGCTTTGCGCCTGTTCGACAGTGCGTCCAGCAACAAGCGCTGCGACATCATCTGCGTAGCCGACCAGGCGCGACTCTTCTGGCATGTCGAGTTTAAGCAGACTGTCATAGGTAGCGTTCCAGAGGTCCGGCCCTAGGATGGATCCCTGTGCTACCCCCGGCGTGACCTCCATCCACCTTTGACCCTCTAGTGTTTCATAGAGCAGGGAGCGGTTCCTCAGATAGTCCCTCAAAATCCGTAAGAGATAGTTCGGCACGTTGAAGGTATTGTCTAGTGTGCCTAGAATGTCTTTCCATCTTACGGAAGAATTAAAGGCGTTTCTGACGTCAAGCGTTACGAGGAGCACTACCCGTCGAGTTCGGCAGCTATGTGCCTCTGCTCGTCGAACGGCGTCCACGACCTGCATGACAGCATCAATTGTCGATCTCCCTGCCCTAAAACCAAACTGCCGGGGAGATAAAGCTCCGGCAGCGACGAATGATAATTGACATGAGACTGTTAGTGTTGATCACTCATTGATGGCGTACAGGCCATCCACGCAGTCAGATTGTGCTTCAGTTTCATTATTATCACCCTTAACACTGTATAAGTGATAAGCTGACAGTAGCGAGACAAACACCAGACGAACACAGATACCCGTGACGACTGGGATTCGAACTCCAGAGCAGGGAAATTTGGAGGTGGACGCTCTAGCGCCTCAACCATAGCGCTATCATCACGGTCACTATCTTATTATAGATCTTTCCTTTTCAGCTCTTTTCGCATCCGATAAAGGAGATGACGAGCAACGCATCTTATAGATGAGATATGCATGGCTAACCCCCAAACTAGCACTGCATACAGCAAGTAGAGCAAGATGAAGCTCACTATCCTGGCGACGAGCAGCCTGCAGATATATCGCGGGCCTCCTACATTCGGTATCATTCTTGCAAATATGTTCTACGTGCTGCTTAAAACTGAGTTTTGACTCTATCATCACTCACAAATATTTTATGGTCGACTTGGAAGTGATGATCAGACTCCAGATTCTAATTCGAGCGAAATTTCTCTTCCGGCGTTTGGTGAAGAGGACCACTTCTGTCTTTTCCTCCGGGCGTGCCGGACCAGAAACTAGCCAAACAAGCCTTAACAGCACTGATTGCTTTGCATGACTACTTCAGCATCGTCGAGATACTTTGCAACCACAACCAATTGCAATGTCATCGTCGTGGCCCACCACCAAGAACCGGAAGATTAAGAAAATCATTGTACGTGATATTCCACACTAGTCGGCCCAGTACAGAGCCCTTTGGAACACCCACGGAGACATCGTACTCCTGAAGTCCATCATCGTTGTCATACCAGAGCGTCCATTCTCGCAAATAGCTGCCCACAATGGCAGCGAGAAGACCAATTGTCGCCGGCAACATCAATATACGCCTCCAATTAGTCGAATTGAATACATTTCCACGTTCAGACTTACTACCGCGCAATATTTGCTGGAACTACCTTTTCATGAATTATATTTTCAGCAAACTAGTAACCAATTTGATGGCTTCATCTGGCTTTACGGAACCCATACTGTCAGTCTGAGACGCCTCCTTGGCTCTCAACGACCGGAAATCATCTATTATAAGTTACCCACTCCAGCACTTTTTCCGCAAGGTCTGAAAAACATATAGGAGGATTGCCAACTTCTGCCACTACAATGCTGTAGGGTATATCCCTACGGATATGCACGCTTCGAACAACTCATGCAGCATAGCTGGTCTGAATTTCACGGCAAGCTTGCTATGCTGCAAATCTCCAACTGTTTTCTCTGGTTACTGCTGGAATTGCCGTCACATTCAAAGAATTCTGAAAGGTGTCAGCGCCCCTCTTTTACTGAGGGAATAAATAAGAGCGTAGGGCACGTAATCTGCGGAGATGACTAGCCCCTGCATCATCCCATCACAACTCCTTTATCTCCAATCAAAGTGTTTCTTTGGTTATACATCAGTGGAGTTGAGCCCGTCATCCACGTTTAGTTCTACCTGTCGATTACGCCGGAAGAATCCGCAATGCACTCGGCCGCCAGTTAAACTGAATGCACCATCCACGTACTGGTAAGCTGTAAAACAATTAGTTTAACTCTGGACGTGGAAGGCCATGAGACCAGAATTTGAGATATTTTTTTTTAACGAACATTTATCAAAAATGTTCACCAGCAATGAAATTCTCGCTTATAGCCTAAACAAACATATTTCACTGATTGGCTGAATTATCTTCCATTCGATCACGAGCGACCTGAACAGTCAAAACTGACAGACCAGCTGCATCCCATCCCCGTTACGACCACCGGTCAAATTCGAACTCTTCGGGCTTAGCTGACAGGCCGAACTGAACGTGAATGGTAGGCATTATTGTTCCTAGCCTTAGCAGGGGACTAGCGAAATAAGAGGAAACACTGCTCCAAGCAGACCTATCTATCAAGGTGATCTCCTGACTTTTTTCGTGCCGCTTTTGACCTAATTTCCCAAAGGCAGAGAGTACGCTAATTCTTCGTAGAAGAGGATTTTTTCTGGGTATCCTCGTATGTCTCGTATAAGATTTGAAAAAGCATTGGCTTCAGATAGCCAAACCCACCCACCCTAACTTTCTTCAAGCGATAGATTATGAAACCGTGTCACACTCACTAATAGGGTTCCTCTCTCCTCCTGCTGGAAGAACAATAAAATGTCACCCAAGAGGACTCAGATTCTTTCACAAGAAATGGTCTGCTGGTATTATTAAATATTACCATTCAATGGGCGTGTACCTTCTCAACTTCACCGTTCCAAGCAGAATTAACGCAGATAACTTGACACTAAAACCTAGTTGTAGTCTCATCATTGTGAAGTTAGCCTGTGCGAACTAGCAAGTCAGCCTCATTACTAACAATGCCATAGTGCCCTGGCACCCACATCAGGGCAGTTTCAGTCAACATTTAAGCAGCAACTGAAGGAAATCCCACACCAACTGGCTCGACAAGGTGCGCAAATAACGCCGATTGATTGTAAGAAATTCAAATGATATGACATCGCCATCTTTATCGCAAACATTCTCCTGTTGCTAGTAGAAATCCTAGGGCGGGCCAGTTTTATAACCAAGTTTCAAGCCATCTCCCCTCCATAATTAATCAGTCCATGAAGGATATTATGGCCGTTATCATTAAAAACGCGCAGGTCTCATGATCATACTCGTTTTTTTTGTGACTACAACAGGATCTGCACTAGCAGTTTACCGTTTTCAACTAAATCCAGGAATGGATATATCAAAATAGACTTTATTATGGATCTACGGACCCCATTTAATTGAAAGCCCCTAGATTGTACCTATCGAAGTTCTGCAGCAATCTGGTATGATTCTCTCAGCCTCCAGAACCCAGAGTAAGGTACTCATTATTAGCAACCATAACACCGAAGTGGGAACCCTTCTCTGTGGACAGCCACTAAGATAGCCGAGACATCCCCTACGAAGAATCCAAGAAGATCGATAAGCACCAGAGCAATTAATCAAGTTTGACAAGCTGACAAAGTCATCCAACGAAAGAGTAGAAAAGCGAGGCGGAATATAATAAATCAGGTTCGTTACGCTTGAATGTCGGAAAGAGTTGAGTTATGTCATTCATAAGGATCCCTTAAGTCAAATCTTACAGTTGGATAAGGGCCGAAAGATGGCCAAACAGGTTTACCAAAATTATCATACAACGATTGGGCTGCGATAGGATCGTCAAAACATAACTAAAATAGTAGAGAATAATCCCTATAGGAAACCTGAACCGATAAGAAGAAATGCTTGCAGCGAAACACTATGCAGTCCTGTCAAAACCACGAAATATCTACATAGCTATTATAATACCACCTGCCCTCAGGGGAAAATAGAAAATAAAGAAGATTCCGCGGCATTGAACCACAAATGGAGGTTAAAAGTTTATAAGAAATCATAACGTCACCAAACAAGGATAACATTTTTTGTTGTGTGTAAAAAGAAGGTCTCTCTATATTAGTGTAAGAAGGGGGAGGAAAGTTACGTAGGCTCTGGAGCAGGTCATATAGCATGGTATATAAGGTACAGAGCGCTTGGATGCAGGCTACGAAAATGATAGTGTACCGAAAAGTCCATCGTGCGAATGAGAGAAGTTAGGGAAATATAATAGAGGATATGATAAAATTAATTTCGTTGGGTGTAGAAACGCATAAGGTAATGCAGTCGTAAGGGATATTAGAGGAGGAAACGATGGGTTCGAAGATTTAGCATCGATCAGAGCAC
Source organism: Hermetia illucens (assembly GCF_905115235.1). Taxonomy (NCBI): domain Eukaryota; kingdom Metazoa; phylum Arthropoda; class Insecta; order Diptera; family Stratiomyidae; genus Hermetia; species Hermetia illucens. Next base: position 153,523,495 of record NC_051852.1, on the reverse strand, counting down.
TTGCTTTACTTGACTTTCCTAATGGAGCACGGCCATAATGACATTGAAAAATAGTAACTTACGAGAAGTGCCCGTCTCTCAGTCGAGAGCGATCTTGGATATGCTGTTCGATGTTACCGTTGCAGATTCTTGGAAAGCAATGTAGTAATCCTCAATCCCCTATTATTTTTTCTAGTTTTGGAGGCTACCACACCAGGTTTATCACGGAAAACCAACCAAGTAACTAGCCAAAACTGCCAAAAGAGACGATCCAGAGGATTACTATCGTATAGGGGTAAAAACAAGCCTCCTGGGGAGAAAGAGCCTACTAAGGTGGCAGTTTATGATAAAATGTGGATGCTTCGTGGGACCTTTACTTTAGCGCAGTAAGTAGAGTTTTTCTGTTGGAACTTCCGTTTGGATGTTAACCTCCATGAGTCTAACCTCAATAACCAAACCTTACGCAGGGACCATCCAGGCAACCCATGAAAAGTCACAGCGACTAAGAAATGTAGGAGGGCATCCCCCATCAGACGAATCAAGGCAACCCCTTTAATTTAACACCTTTCAACTTAACAGTAGCTTGCGTACATATAATGTTACATCTCCCCATTTATGGACACTAGCTACAGAGCTAGCTTCAAGCTTCACCATTGCTCTTACCACTCTAAATCAAATAGAGGTTCTTCAGCGCTATGCTTAGCATAATGAAAGTGATATTTCCTTGAAAGGGGTATGGCTCTCCTTTCGCCTATACATCTTGTGAAGCGGAGGCATCCTTGCGGCCTTTTTTTGACATGATACCACCCGTAGAAGTACCAAAGGTTCGGAATTCCTCTGAATATTTTCTGTGCTTTTTTTCGATATGCATCTAAAGATGTCGCATTCGACTCCAATTTGACTTGGTACGTCTAAGGTACCAAATGGGCAATTCGGAAACCTAGACCTTGGGTTTTTGTTACCACATAAAAACAGTATGAAACACTAGATTAATAAGAGACAAAGCGTAAACTATAATCAGCACCCTGTATGACTCCAATATCTATCTTTTGTCTTGTCTACAAACGCGAAAAGTTAATAGTCGAGGACAGGTTGATCTCGACCACCAGGTGTTCCGATCGCGCCAATAACATAAGTCGATATAATTACCAAGTAATACCAATCGACTTGCAAGACGTGACAATTTCGTTTACCATTATTTTAATATAAACCTCACAACTGTATGTTCACCATATACACCTGCGAGGTACGTGGGTTAGGCACATTTTATGTAATTTATCGCTGGATCGACGAAAACATCGACTGGTAGTTGCTACTCGTTTGTCCGCTTTTGCAGGCTTTGGTGCAATTCTTCGTCTCTCAAACTACAATACGTGGATCGCAATCGTAAGCGCTTCAGACCGATTACGAAAATTACTGAAATAACTACTTCTGCGACTACTTTAAACGTAAACTTGTTTGGTCCATTGAAAACTTTGATGGTTGATGCCAGGGCTTTGTTTGGCTCATTTGACGCTACTGGCAAAGGGAAAAGTCTAATCAGTTCTGACATTATGCCGGGGGTAGGCATCTTTTGGTGAGATTGTTCGGAGATCGCCATCAGGCATATCTAAACCAAAAGGTACCTCGTCCGTCAATTTCAGCCGTTCTTGAGGCAGTCCGCCTCTGTAGCACTAACCGGACAACCGAAAGGGTGTAGATCTTTTGGAGCAATCAGTCGAGTAATTCAGAGGTGTGAAGCAAGCCTAAGCTATCTAACGACTCTAGATTAAAAAGGCTAAACCAAAACAGATTAACTGATCACAAGGGGATCAGGCTGCCTGCTGGAATGCCAATTATGGCGTCCACTGAAATCAGCCAGCTCAGAGTCCAATGCAGCCAGTATTTTTTTGCTGGAGATTAAAATTGGAATTAACATGGCGAAATTATTTCGAACGGTTGCAACTTTTCGATAAGACAACTACCGACTACAATGGAAATCTTCAGGTGGGTATGACCATAGTCCACTACGTTCGCAGAGAAGATGGATTAGACAAGATAAAAAAAACTGAACAGGAGAAAAAAAGGCAGCTCCAAGCAACAAACAGACTCTGATCTATCCAGTTTCCGCGGCTATTGCTACCTCTGAAGGTTGTCTTCTTCGTATATGGAAAAAGTTTAACCATATTCGGATAATAAGGTTCATGAGATGAATAAGTAATTTTTGCTGATGGAAAGATAACGAAAAACGAAAGAGAAAAAACGTATCATTGCAGTTGACTTATATGGATATCTTTAATTGTTGGGAAATGTTTGTTTTTAGGAAATATCTTAGCAGATTTTTCTAGTTGTGTTTCTAGACATGAAGACTACAGCAAGTTGAAAACTGGTAGACCAGCGTCGTAATGCTGACAGATCTTTGTAATAAAATTTCGTCATTTGGCTCTTCTGCAGAAAGTAGTGTTATCAAGGGCTTGATAAAGACTGGTGGCGGGTTAGACCGGCTCCCGACCATAAGACCTAGGGGCACTGGGATCGGTCGTGGAGTTCCTAATGAGGAGGATCCAGACCTCAAATAGCGAGCTGGCGAAGACACTCGAAGATCTTAAAACATGAAATGTCACTGTTAATAAAAAAAATTGAAAACGTACGAAGCAGCTAATGGCTGGGGAGGCGGACCTCCAAAGGTAGCCAGGAAAAAAAGTGAAGCTTTCTTCAACTACTTCTGCAGGCCTTGGAGGAGCCGGGCTGCCTTGAGGGTAGTTTTCGGCATCTATCCGTACTCCTCCGTACACAGAAAACAATCAGGCTGATGGTACGAGAGACAGTGGCAACGGTGGCGGTGGAAATGTCCCAGAAGAGGGTGCTAACCAGGCTGGTTATAGGGATAACCAGCGGCAATGATACCCCTGAAGAGGGAAAACAGAAATGAAGGAAAAGGGTCAACTGATGTAAAAAATAACTAAGTAGGATTGAAAATTTAAAAAATTGTCCGACCGGGGCCACAAGGAGCACCCGAAATAAAGAAAAGGGGGAAAGGATGCCCCCCATTAATGTATTGGGTGGTAAAGATTTAGCCACTCTACTTAATGGGAGCGCGGGGCTCTCGAATTTTATTATCAAAGAGACGGAGGCCGAGACAGTCCAAATCAAATGTAAAAAATAGCAGATTACAAGAAAGCACGGGAGGTCCTCGAACGAGTGAAGGCTCCTTACTTCACCTACACTCCAAAGGAGAGAAAGTGCAAACCTTGCTTTTCAAAGGCTTGGATGCGGAGGAAGAGCCCGATGAGGTGCTCAAAATGCTCCGGGAGACGGGAACTGAGGTCAAATTCCTCTCAATGTCACGCTTTAGTACGGGGATATCCGTTTTGGAAAAAGGAATCCTGCCGCACTTCCTCGTGCAGATAAGCCCGGAGAGCGATCTGATCGGCATCACGTCGCTTAACTACCAGGCGAATCGTTTTAAACGCCTGCTGAGGGGCGAAATAGTCCAGTGCCGAGGATGCCAGCGCTATGGTCACTCGGCATTGAACTGTCAAATGACCTTACGATGTGTAAAGTGCGGGAAAGGCCATATCGCAGCCGAATGTTCGCTGACTGAAGCAGAGGGGAAAGAAAAAGCCTTCTGTGTCAACGGCGGAAGCGGAGGGCATTCGGCTTCGTTCCGTGGATGCTCTGCATACCGCAATGTTAAGGTCGCAAGGCAGCAGACGTCAAGATCAGCTCAAAGGACGAAGGTGTCAGCGGCGTCGAACGGTACCGTCCCTTCGGCACCAATCGTCCCGGAGATCTCGTTTGCAGAAGTAATCCGACAAGGGGGAGGTAAAAAGCCCCAACAAGATGTAAGTGGCGGGATGAACACTACCGTCAATAAAATATTAACCATGTATGAAAACATGCAACATACGCTACACGTACACAATACAAAAATAAACAGTATAACAGAATATTTACAAAAACAGCATGCCCGCTGCTGGGTCTGCAGTCACAGCGGTACCACTGGATGGTCTCCAGGTCATCGATCGTGATTAATGTGAATTCCATCGTAGGAATCCACCGAAGAGCGGTGCTGCTTGATTTCGCTGCCAGGCAACAGCCTGACATTGTCTTGATTTCAGAAACCCACCTTAGTCCGAGGTATTCGATAACATTCAAAGATTTTGAATTCGTGAGGAACGATAGACGAAATTGTGATGGGGGAGGTGGTACCGGAATACTTGTGGGTCGCGATTATCGTTTCAGGCATATTGATAGACCTGAATTTGAAACCCAGGACAAATTCCTATCTGGATTCCTGGAATCCTGAACGGAAACTACTTGCTTACGATAGCGACTTATAGATTCTGTTTGATGGACGAAAAGTTCACCTTCTACCGATGGACAGCGGCGTCCACAAGCTGAACTTTAAACAAACAGATTGGAAGAAATTAAAAGAGAGATTTATTCGGGGACATCGAGAGGAATGCCCACCTCTTGATGGGGAAAACGATAGTACAATTGCGCCAGCTCACAGGAACTTGAGCAATGACGAAATACTTCAGTATCTTCTCAAGCTAGAAACTTGCCTCGCACTGTTCGACTGGGCCTATAAAAGATTGTATCAGCCCAACAACGTCCGCTAGCCAACTTAAAAATCGCCCTCCATCCGACGGATTTGTTGCCTACTCAGCATCGGCTGCACTACGCACTTCTGACGATTGTCCTACTGTCGCTGCATTAGCACCACAACACGCTTCCTCCTGTGCATCATCGATGCCCACCACCGCTGAACCGTAGGACTTTCCGACCTTATGCCGCTCGAGCGGGCCCCAATGGAACGTCACCCCGCCGCCGAAACAGCTGTTCGTAACGAGGCTAGCGTACTCCACCAAGTACGATGAAATTCTGGCCTATCTCAGAAGCAAACCCAACTCAACTTTGTCACCTCTCTCATGTGTGAAGCTAACGAAGGATGGCTCTCCTGACCGAGTGATAGCTTCCTTCAAAGTGACGTATCCCCACGACTTCGATGCTATCGTCCAATCGTCCTTTTGCTTACAGGGGGTCTTCTTCAAGCCTTATTTTTACCGTGGTCTTCTTCAAGCCTTCGTAAAAATGTCCAGCCCGCCCGCTTGGTTCGCCGAACTTAAATGATTCTGACAACTTTTCACTGTTTTATCAAAATGTGAGGGGTCTAAGGACCAAGCTGTCGGAACTGTCTGCTTTAGCATTCTAACATCACATCATCGGCCCTTCTGAAACCTGGTTGGATGACAGATTGTTAGAGTTCGAGCTCGTCGAAGTTTACTCTATCTTTTGTTGTGACAAAGACTGTGCTGTGCTTGGCTGGCTGGACAACCGGCGGAGGTGCCCTAAAAGCTGTTAAGTCCTCTCTCCGTGCCGAAATCATATTTTCCTCCCCTTCTTCCACCTACGATTCTGTCACCATACGAGTCATTCCACCAAACGTATGCCCCTTTATCATATCCTGTGTATATTTTCTCTGCCTCAGTCCGCCTTCTCTGTACGAGGATGTCTTTGACAGATTAGCAGAGGTCTTAATCGTTTTGTTCCTGGTTCATTACTACTGGCTTTCCCTCCCTCCTTAATAAATCCAACCGTCCTTGCCTTCCCCCATCCACTTTCATGTACACCTGTGCCGCCCTCCAGTCGGTGGTAGCGAGCTACAACACCTTATTGACACACGAATAGTTTAACTGCTGATGCGGAAGGAGGCAATTACATCCTGATGGAACCTATAGGGGAACACTTTGAATCGGAGCATCGGCCCAAAATAGACTTAGAGCGAACGCGACTTTCGGAAATTGTAGAACGAGATATCCACAATTTCAAATATAGAAGAAGAAGAAAAAATCTTAACTGACGGTTTCATCCAGGGCAGAGGCAACTCATCAGACGCTGCCTCCCCTCTGCCCTGGTAGCAACGTGACCGAAAGTGGCGACAGATGGTAATCGCTCCATTTATATATAATCACAAACACGACATGAGTGCGAATTATATTGAAGTGATGAAACCGTCAGTCAAGATTTTTTCGTCTTCTTTTTGAACTTGGGTGTCTAACCCAAAAGGAAGAGTCCGTGGACCATAAGAGAGAAAGTAAGTTGCTTCCCAAGTGGTCCGGTCCGTCACCAAGTGGATGCAGACTAAGGACTCCCAGCATCCTCAACATATATAGCCTGAACAGCACTATGGTTCTCCAGTTTAGCTCTGCGTTGCATATTTAGAAGGGTAAACAATAAAAGATCATCCGGTGGCATTCCCAACGTGATCAGGTATTAACCAGACATTGCCATTCGTAATTATTGAATTCTGTTCAATAATTTATTAAACAATTCCTTCTTTCCAGGGCAATGGAAGAAAGCCCGATTATTCCCGATCTTAAAGATAGGGAAGGATTCATCCACTCCTAAGAGCTACCGCCCAAACAGTTTGCTGCCTAACATCATCAAAGTGTTTGAGGTTTTCGTATTGAAAACCTTGAACGGGCATATCAAGAAGAAGAAATTATTGTCGGATGTGCAATTCGGATTTCGATCTGGACATTCGACAATACATGCAATAACAAAGGTAACGTCTGATATCTACTGGCGGATTAGCAATGATGAGTGCGTAGGCGTTTGCCTTATAGACATGGAGAAGGCCTTTGATACCGTTTGGTTGGATGGACTGATTTTCAGGCTCCTGAAGAAAGAGTTTTCCAAGCAAGTGCTTTGTCATTATGGACGGAAATCGGAAATCTGAAAATCAATGCGCAAAAGTGTGAAACGACTCTGTTTCGAAATTCCTTGGCGTACGCCAGTAGGAACTTGAAAAGGAATTGGAGGGATTTCCACATTGTCGCGAACGAGGATAGTTCTGAGCACATTCCTCATAAGAAGTGCGTTAGATACTTGAGTGTGCGTCTTGACGAGCGTCTCCAATTTAACGAGCACGTTAAAGTCGCGCCAGAAAGCCCTCGGAAGGCATTCATGTCTCTTGAAAGACTCTTTTATGCTACACATCTTAGCCGGAAGGTTAAAGTTATGCTATCTTACTTTGGTTAGACCGGTGCTTACCTACAGGTGTCCTATCTGGTTTAATTTGAATGCTAACCAAATGGAGAAAAGAAGGATCTTTGAAAGGAAATGTCTACATGCTTGCCCGGGGCTTAATAGGACTACTTCGTCAAACTATGAGCATTATGTAATTAATGACGTGATGTATGCAGCTACTGCTGTGCCGAGAATCGACACAGTTATCATCAGATTGACACTTTTGGATACGAAGCCAACTCACGTAATAAGAAAAGACTAATTCCTGGACATCTGTCGTGGAATATGGGACACTAAATATCCAGGCCTAGACGTGCAAGGTCGAAGTGATAATTTCCACAAACATATATAACATGAAGTCCATTTCTCCTTTATAGCAGATGTGGAGCACTGAAAGGGGTAGATTTACAAATAGAAAACAACCGCGACGGGAACCCTCCAGAAAGGGCCGGGGGACATACGGGTTGACCCTTACCATCGCATAGTGACTGGAGAGAGAGAGAGCATATTGGAGATCAACTATAACCCAGTTTCTAGATATGGAGCTTATCACAAGACTTTGTACAGGCTTGAGTTACCATCTTAATACTGCCTTCTTTTTATGCTTGACACTGCTGGGAAAGTGCTCAAAAAGCTTATCAGAAGTAGGCTCGCTGAAGTGATACGCGCCCACGGCAGTTCGATTTTATTGCAGGGAGGTCCACAGTTGATACTGTCATGCAAGTCGTGGATGCCGTTCGTCGAGCGGAAGCACATAGCCGCCAAGTTCGACGGGTGGTGTTCCTCGTAATCCTTGACATCAGAAACGCCTCTAATTCCGTAAGATGGAAAGACAGTCTAAGCACACTAGACAATATTTTCCACGTGCTGAACTATCTCTTACGGATATTGAGGGACTACCTGAGGAATCGTTCCCTGCTTTATGAAACGGTAGAGGGTCAGAGGAGGATGGAGACCACATTGAGGGTAGCGCAGGGATCCATTCTAGGGCCGGAACTCTGGAACACTTCCTATGATAGTCTGCTTAGACTCGACATGCCAGAAGAGTCGCGCCTGGTCGGTTATGCAGATGATGTCGCCGCGCTTGTTGCTGAGCGTACTGTCGAACAGGCGCAAAGTAGACTTGGCATCTTGACGCGACGGGTAAGCGTATGGATGGATGAACTGCTCATGGTCTCAGCCTTGCACTGATAAAAACTGAAGTAGTCATCCTGCCTAAAAAGAAAATTCTTACCCTGCGTCCCATATCGTTCGGCGAGTCGATAATCGAGTCAAAACCAACAGTAAAGTACCTTGGACTGATTAAAACAGTAACGAACAAGGCTGCTGACGTTAGGAGGCTAATGGCAAATGTTGAGAATCTTACGTATAGCAGGCGACGTCTCTTGATGAGTTCAACGCACCCTATCCTGTTCTACGGCGCAGAGGTGTGGACTGACGCTTTTGGCAAGGAGGTATATCGTAAGCGTCCCACGATATTACAGAGACGGGGAGCTTTGTATGTGGCGGCTACGCACCACACTTTCTCCGAACCGGCCGTGATGGTGATCGCGGGAGTGATCCCTGTTACCCTTCTTACTAAGGAGCATAAAGCCATATACAAACGCAAGGGAGATTAGCCAAGGGAAGTGGTTGGTCGTGAAAAACGGCAACGCTCCCTGGATGGGTAGCAAATTTCTTGGCAAAATAAAACTGGAGGCAGATGGACTGCGCAGCTCATCGACAATTTATACTCTTGGCTGAACCGAACGCAGAGAGGTACTTCCGTACCCAACTTCTAAGCGGGTATGGAGGTTTTCAGTCTTACCTGCACAGGATTGGGAAGGCGCAATCTCCTGATTGTGTGTTCTGCAATGGAGTGGCCGACGACACTGAAAATATCTTTTTCTCTTGCGGAAGGTGGAACGGCTTTACTCAGCAGCTTCATGCAGACACAGGGGATCTCTCTCCAGACATTGTCGAGGAGATGCTGAGGAGCAGCATCTGAGCTGACAAGTGAAGCCGTGTTGCCCATTACGTTCGAGTCCTTCCCGTTGCAAAGAAGGTAGAGCTCGACCGGTGGAGGAGACGGATGACAGGGAGTTCTTTGAATTGACAGTTCCCTTTCTCCTCTCCCCTCCTGTTGGTGAAAGGAATTCCCTGATTTGAAGGCTCCGGAAGAGCTCGAGGACTAGCCCGAAATAATGTGACAAACGGTTCCAGACTAGCTCTCTGACGATGGCGATGTGTACCGTTGCGGTAGTCTAACACTCTTCGTCAAGTGAATCATATAGTGCAATCTGTTTCGCATGGCGAGAACCCTTGGGTTTCGCAGCTGTTCTACCCAAATTATGGGTATTTCGAGAAAACTCTCACGACAGGTTTCATTCCTTCCGAAGCGTTCGTGTATCTTGACAGGAAGGGTTTAATTCTTGATTCTGCCGGTGATCCGGTTATATATCATATACATAGGCGGGCCACGGACAAAAGAATAGAATACCCCACGAACTTGACTGTGGGGGCTACGGAAATCGAATGGAGGTACTCCAGAGCAAGAGCAATTGAAAAAGAGAAATCCTGGTTCTGGTGGCTGCGGGATGCCAGTTAGTGGAGGCCGTGCTCAGTTCTACCATTTGTTTCTTGGTGGGAATTTGTAATTCTGTCGGGGTTTTTGACCGTTTCCCGACAACTTATTGTAAAATAAGATTTTTATTTCTTACTGTTTCCCTTCTCTGTCTGTAAATAGTTATTCAGAGATTTTGGTGGCCCACAGTGGCCATTAGATTTAAGTTATTTTTGTTATTTTAAAAGATTGTTTTGTTACCAATTTCTAAAAAAACACAAAGCTACGTCTTGGATTTTAGGCGACAGCCATGATTCATCATCTCTCTCATGATGATTCAAGGTTTCTAAAGGTAATTCCCAAGAAATCATTCTTGTTCAATAAAAACAGTGATACAGGGACACCCTGCTGGTTCACTCATAAGATTCTGGCTATAAGACATGAAGCATTTACCTCCTTGTCTAAGTCATTACCGTTATTGCCAAAATAGCTAATTAATCACTCATTGGTTCTCCATTCCCGGACGTCACTCCCGGCAGCACCAATATAAGTCTAATTTACTACATTGCAGAATCTCCATCATTTATTATCAGACAGAATCACAGGTGTGATTTTTACGGCTCCCTCATTACTTGTACAGAACATTTTAAATATCCACACACCTTTCCAGACACCGGTGATATCTTGTCGTGGTAATTTATGAGATTTCCCAGACCATATAACACACCTTCTAATAATCTCTTTAGCTCATTAATCAAAGCCCAAAAAACCTGACATCGGAGAGAAATTAATCAATTCGAGGGAAGAAAGGGGGATGAAGGAAAAAAAACCCCGGTTTTTCCCATCGTGAGAAAACGCAAAAACGGGAAGATGATGGGTGGTTGCTGTATCATGAAAATCTCATTAATTGGGAGCACTTTACTGCCAGTTTTGGGGGTGGATGTACCATTAAAGTTTACTTGGGAATTTTATGTTCGTCAACAACACGTTCATGTTTACTGATTTTACCTATGGGGGATATTTAGGTAGGGTTTTGTGGAGTGGAGCATTTACCGGAGGCTACTGTTTTGCCTAGGATGGGGATATTAGTCTTCATATGTAAGAAGTATGCACGATAAGTAAAGACGTGCTCTCCTTGCCAACCAGAAAATAAACGTCAATTGTTATCAGAACGAACTTTAGATTTTAATTAACGAGACTCATAGAAATACGAGTAAACCGCTGGAAGGGGGGAGTACTTACAAGAAGCAATTTATTAGGATCTTGAACTGGGAAACACTTTTTGTCAGGGGGTTTATAATATGTACGTATTGCCTATATTCCCAGAGGGATCCCTCGACGGTATATAGTGCCTGTGGCTTCTCAGTACCCGCATAATTGACAGTTCTCTTTGTCCTGATTAGCGCTGACTAGCAAATTTCCTTGTATGCAGCATATCTTGCTTTTCTCCTGTTTAACTCCCTTCAGCGCCTCCATTACCTTTTTTTTTGAATTTCCTATTTGTCATTCAGACATTCATTCATTTTAAAATAATAGGTCAATTTCAATTTTAGCTACAAAACCGCCACACCTTTTTACTTCACGCAAAACTTTAAAATTAATTTAAATATTATATTTCAATGTTGATATAGAAATTTTTAAACATTTCGAAAATGATCAATAACCTTTTTTTTTGTTGTTGTTTACACATAAATTTAATCATATTGTATATTATGAAATGCGTTCCGAACGCTTATTTCTAACCAAAGTGAAATATTGGGCATGCGGATGCTGTGATTTAGCTGGAAACCCGTTTGAGATCAACAACTAAAGGCTGATGCGTAGGGGATTGGGCAGTGTCATTTTGGGCAGAGAGAGATTACTATCTGGGTAGGAACCCATTTGGGGTCAACAGTTCAAGGCTGATGCGCGAACGAGTGTCATTTTGGACAGAGAGAGCCTGAATTGAATGGTTGAATCTCCCGCATAGTTTAGGAAAAATGATATCCAGGCCCCGTCGTGGAATGAACTCCGCCATGCTATTAACATAGTGCTGGTCCCAAGCCTCGGTAAAGGAGAAGGGGTTTGAGGCATATTATCCTCAGTAAAACAAAAATAAAATGCTTAGATCAGGAAAAAAGATAAATAGAGTATAGTTGGAGTTATTCCACTACGCTAAATCCTACCTGATCTCTCTTGGTGACAGGTCCCGCGAGAGGCCGACCAAGAAAATGCATACAATGTCGTTATAAACATGATAATCGGATTGAGTCACAAACCTCGGAGAAATGCTAGGGAGTCCACCTTAGTTGATGTGGCAGGACGGGCTCCGGTCCTATCGAGAAATGGGCAAGGGTTCTTGACGCATGGACGTAAGCAAGTTAGTCCGAACAAAACGAACCAAACAAATACGTGTCTGCATGCTAAATGTTGATACCCTCACAGAAAAGACCGAGGAACTCGCAAGTGTCCTTCGGAAAAGGGGCATTGATATCAGCGCTCTGCAAGAAAACCGATGGTCTGGTGTCAAAAGCTGCGACATGGAACACGAACGCGACGACTATATTATCATTGCCGGTGACTTAATAGACATATGGGTGAAAAGGCAGACGGTAACAGGTGCTATGGGCAAAAAGGGGTTAGGAGCGCGCAATGAGGGTGGCGAGCGTATAATCGATTTTGCGGACACCCATGACCCTGTACTTATGAATACATGGTTCATCAAACGATTGTCTCATCTTCCTACATTTTATGGTGGGAACAGTAAAACGCAAATCGACTATATTCTCATAAGACGCCGACATTTTACCACTGTCAGTGACTACAAAGCCGTTCCTTATGAGACCATCGCACCTCAACATCGGCCATTGATTGCTGTCCTGCGAGTTAAGCCACCGATAAAACAGCGTGAGGAACGCCCCACTGGCCCGCGGCTACAAAGGAACAGATGCTATCGAAGATCGACTGAAAAAGTTGCGTCCGAGGTTTGCATGACAGCCAAATTTTGTGCAGGCTGTTCGTATAAGAGTTTGTCGGAATCCGCTCTATAAACAGAAGCATGAAATAAACATCTCCACGCGTACATTGAGTCGTCTTTTATGCGATCATCTCCAGTTAGGGGCCTACCGACGCTGTAAAAACCATTTACTTACGCCTAAATTAAAAGAAATCAGTCTTCAAAGGTACGAAAAAATGAGAAAACGCTTCACAAAAAATGAGCATCACAAAATAATTTTAACGGATGAAAAAATCTTTTCTATCGAAGAAAGAACATGTTATGAGGCTGCGGAGCGAGCACCACGCGTTCAAAGGGGGCACCACCCTCCTTCAGTGGACAACCACGACGTAACGGACATTTATTTTTGTGAAACCGATGTCAAAATTTTAGAGACCGTAGCTGAGTTCGAGGATAATGATTGGTGCTTTCAGCAGGATCCTACGCCAGCCCATAAGGCTGAGAACATTCAAAATTAGCTGACTGACCTAATTGAACTTCCGGAATTCATTGGATTATTCGCTATGAAATAAGCTTGAAGAGGTCGCCTGTCATCGTCCGCACTCCAATTTGGCAACTTTGAAGGCCAGTATAGTGAAAGCCGCTGAAAAAAGTTCGTGCAGTGATCGAGAACCGTGCCGATAATTTCGAACAACCGCTATGTACACTTACTTGTTACACTATTTTGTACTTTCTGGCATAATTTCAGCTTTGTATTCCTGTAATAATTTTTCAAAGTAATGACAGAACTTATGGCTAATCTGTGTATAAAGCTAAGATCTCTCCCCTGAGCATGGCAGAGCACTTAAAGGCAAACAGTATTCGGCACATTCTCCCCAGAAGAATAAGCTTCGGGGAACGAACGGACCAACCCAGTGCAGTACCAGAGCTACCAGGAACTTATTTCTTCCTCGGAAGGCAAAAGTGATGGGAAGGTCATTCTAAAAATAAACCTAAGGAGAGCATCGAGGTAAGAAAAACCGAACCGTAACCTCCCTTCAATGCCTGCTGAATAATGCCAACGACGGTTGTAGCGAGTGTGAGACCCTATATTCTCATCTACCAGCGAGGAGCCGACGACCCCTCCTGACAATACCCTTTTGCCGCACAACCAAGACAACGGCCTCGACCGGACGGATTGAACGGCAAGGACTTCAGCAACGGAATATGGTTTACTCTTTTGGAACTTCGCCGTCTAAATAGAATCGGAGCTCTGCGAGAACTTCTCAAAGAAGTCAAGGCCGAGTTTTACAATACCCCAGAACGAGTTTATGATGCACTGCCTTCTAACGATATAAAAATAGTGTCAGGGGATTTCAACGTCCAGATTGGGGGAGAGGATTCTCATCGAGGAACAACTGGAAGGCACAGCCTCCATGAAGACACGAAAGCCACCGGGCAACGTTTTATTGATTTCGCTAGCAGTAAAAACATGATGAGAAGCTCCACTTGCTTCCCACATCGCGACATTCACAATAGGGTACGGGCATCGACAGATAATCATATATTCAATCAAATTGACCATATTCTTTTTGAAAAACAGGCTGCAACCAGCATTACGGATGTCAGGCTACTACGTGAGGCCACCTTTACTTACCGCCACCAGGAAACCAGGAACAACTAAGCGAACCTCGCCGTTGATCCATTTATTCCCTTAGGATAAGCATATCGAACTCAAAGTGAAACCGAACATGTCGAGCATAATCCAGCAACTGGAACATAACTCTATTCGGAAAGGAAGAGAAGTTAAAACACTATCCGAGTTCAATAGATGCCGCCAATATTTGGAATATTTTATTGACAGCCAAGAGTACTGTATAGTACAGGGAGGGGTACTCTTGCCTACTGGATTACAGACAAGTCAAACATTTCCAACCTAACCATTTCGACTACTCCCCCTAATATAACACTTCCAGACAAACTAACATGTAATGTCTAGGCATAAACTTACAAACAGTAAACCGACTTGGAACAAGATCCTCGAAACTAATTTCTTACCTAATCGACGACTGACAGTCCAAATAGATTCGACAATGCATTATCGTATGAGACCGTGGCCAGCAGTGCTGGAATTTCTAACCACAACCCTCTTAGAGAGAAAATAGAACAATGAATCAATTGCTCCGCTTCAGCAGCTGCCCCTCACTCACTGCAGAGCTAAACAAGTTCAACATCACTAAAGGCTCAGAACACTAGCGAAATGTCAAAGGAATCCTGCAGTGGTAAAACCGCTATTCATCACATATTCAATTTAGTACGTCGAATGAAATACTCTCCCTAAAGCTAGGAACCCGTTCACGGTCATCCCCACACCCCATAAGTCTACTACGAAAACTCAGCACCCTACTCCTAACCAGCGTTACCTGCTCTTTTCCTTCAGGCGTTCCTCCAGATAGTAGCCTTGGGCCGGTCTTATACCTTCTATATACTTCAGACCTACCAACCACCTCCTATATTCTTATTTGACTTTTCACTGATGAGACTACCTTGCCCACAACAACCCCCCGACCTTAAATTCGACGTAGGATAATGTAACTCACTCTATGCGTGAGCGTTCGCAGCTCCCACCCTTACACCAAATTTGACGTCAATGGCTATAACCATTTCCGATTTGAATAAGGTTTTGTTTTACACAAAACTTCCTACCTCAACTTAAAACGCAATTTTGAACACCGCTTTCACATTTACTGTGGGTTACGTCATTTTCACCTCAGGATACATATTTTTGGAAGACATTAGTGTCCTAACTCGAATATCCCTATATACTGCAAAACTCAGGAGCAAAATCTGACTTTACGTCTCCCGTCATAAATACGTCTCCAAGAAAGCACTCTTTTGACCCATTTTCTTGAATATCTCCAAATAAAAGTCCCCATGCAGGGAAAGGTGGCTAATTTTCCCTCAATGACAGTTCCTCCTTAGTCCAGGACCATTATTCAACGCAACAAATTCATTTCATATAACTTCTAGGATAATTTCCTGCTCTGGAATGGCACCGTAAGTAGGACATTAAATCATATCTGTACAAAAGTTTTGATTACTTTTTACGTTCCAACCCACCCTAGGAAATACATAGGCAAATGAAGGATAGATCGTGGTATTTTATATTCCGCGCGGTTGGGTGAACTGATGAGATGACAAATTGCAAAACTAAATAATATTCACATGAAATTGCCTAAAAAAATCCTGGAAAAACTTGAAAAAAAAGGAGATTCAGAAAAATAAAATCAACACTTAAGAAAAAATCTGTACAGAGAGACAAATAAATGGATCTGAAGACTTATGAAATTAAGCAAAATATCACTAGGTGATGCAATGGCTGTCAAACTGAGCAAGGATTCGATGATAATTAGTAGATAAAAGTAGAACAAAAACAGTAAAAAAAGATAAAGTCTGTAATAGGTGGGAGGTCTGTCAGCTAGGAGAATAAAGCCCAGTGCCTCTGATGCTGACAGTTTGGTTTCTTGGCGGACTCACGAGAAAACTTCTAGCCTTACTTCAAATACCATATGGAGAGCAAGAGTATTTTGCCAAGAACGGCAATGAAAGCAAAAACTGGCATTGTGTAAAGCAACAAAAGATGCTATCATTCTCTCTATCGCAGTGTTCAGCAAGACGTTAACTACTAGAGGCAAGTGAAATTCGCACAAATAAAGCCGCTTAAAATCTGCTCTCCTAGACAGTATTCAAAAACAATATCTACATTGATTTAGCGATGAAATCCAAAATAAGACTATAAAACTGGCAGTCAGCACACCAAATATGTGGCCCAAGTTTCTACAGCATGCATACACTATGTGAGAAGAAGCAAAGAAAACAGTAGAAGCTATCCATCCGTAGAAGAATGATGCATGATGCCTAATATTAAGGGGCCAAAGTATAGTCGCAGATGACTCATGATAGGCGTGGTTAAATCCATCCTCCAATACGTGGCTCCTGTCTAAATCGGAGTAGTGGACAACGCTCTAAACCAAGGAAGACTGGGTTCGACATATCGGTCAATTTCGCTAGAACTGTGAAGTGCATATACCGATACTGTCGTATAGGATGAAAAACTCCTGGAGAACGAGGC
Source organism: Hermetia illucens (assembly GCF_905115235.1). Taxonomy (NCBI): domain Eukaryota; kingdom Metazoa; phylum Arthropoda; class Insecta; order Diptera; family Stratiomyidae; genus Hermetia; species Hermetia illucens. The sequence goes on along the minus strand of NC_051852.1, from coordinate 153,506,914 downwards.
ACACCATCCCTACCAAAAAAGAAAGACAAATCTATTCAAAGTTACTGCAAACTTCTGAAAGGGCGCTGAAATTGAACTGTACAGGAGATGGCAACATGCTTTCTCGGTTGTGGTCCACGGAACCCTCATCCTTGAGCAAGCACCCAAGTTGCAAAATATATGATTTACAGTTTCGTCCAGGACAGAGGTAACTCATCAGACGCTGCCTTACTTCTACCCAGGGAGCAGCGTGACCGAAGTGGTTACAACGTGGTATTTGCAACCTTATACGATGAAACTGCAAGTCATATATTTTCCAACTTAGGTGCTTGTCCAAGGACCTCATCCTTCCCTCCGTGGACCACAACCGAGAAAACATGTTGCTTCCTAACTAGTCCGGTCCGCCATTAAGTGGATGGCGGACTTAGGAATCCCTCGATTCTTAAAAAAAATTTAATCTAGCCTCGGCCGGCTTAGGCCTGAATTTTACAAGGCGGTTTTGTTTACAATATAATTCATTCACATGTCGTGTTTTTGAATTAATATAAAGGAACAAATACCAATTTGTAACCACTTCGATCACGCTGCTCCTAGGGCAGAGGTGAGGTAGATTCTGATGAGTTGCCTCTGCCCTGGACGAAACGCAAGCTAAATCCCAGAGAAACCATTGTTGTATAGGACCACATGCCTTTTGCAGTCTATGAAGAAAATGCTAGAATAGCTGGTTTGTAACTATTATTCCACTCTTGATTTGCTCGCCATTATTGAGACTTATCAGAGCAACAAATTGACCTCCATAGAACCACATTATTGGCCTTCCCGAAAACGAATGGGCACATGACGACGGCTTATATGTGAAGGAAAGGACCCGAGGAGAATGGTCAAATTATTGTGGAATAGCAAACGACATATTATTTCTTAACGTTCTGACGAGATACTAATTATTGTCCTTGCAGACCATAGAGAGAAGAGGGGATGATAGTAGATGGCAAATTAACGTTAAGCAGCATATGCAACATGCTTGCGTTGAGGCATCTAGAGCCAGCATGGCTAGGATAACGCTACATATCAAAAACGATAATACTTTCGCAAGCTGCTTACAAATGTCATAGGCACGGAGAAGAAGCACCCTAACAGTGTACTGCGCCTTCAGGACCACCGATCGATATTCTAACCGAAAGGATTCCTCACATTCATGATGAGAAACCCAATTTTTGTGATCGGCATACGAAGGAGATCGAATGTGAGGAATTGCTAAGTAGGGGACAACAATAAATTGGATCGCTCAAAGGAGAGTCATTGGACTTCTTCTTCTTTTTATTCTGTCTTTGCTCTGTTCACAAGCAGCGTTGGCTGGTCGTGATCGGTTTCGCTATCTTAATAAAATAAAAAACGCCTGATCTGGACGCAATGGCGAGGCTTTTAAATCCCCATCCAGCGTATCAAGCCATCGTTGTTTAGGCTTGCCTTTTGGCCGTTTACGATCGACATTGATGTTCACACCAATCTTGGCAAGTGGATTCTCATTAGCGCGAATTACGTGACCATACCATCGAAAATGCCTCTCCCGCAATTTTTTCACGATCTTTGCAACCTCATATCGATCGCAGATATCCTCATTTCGGATGTTATCAAAATGTGTCACGCCACTAGTCCAACGCAACATCTTCGTCTCAATTACCGCAAAACGCGGTTCATTGTCTTTTATATTCAGCCAACATTCAGATCCATAGAAGGCGACAGGACGGACGAGATTGCGGTAAGTGGTTTTCGCTAGGCTTAAAATTTGCTTCCGAAAAGACTTTAAAATTTTTTGTTAGTTCTATAATAATCAAGCTCATAAAAACCTTGGTAACAATGTCTAGATAACCGATTTGACTAGTGAATTGACATTGTCGAGGTCCGATAATTAAAGCTTTATGAAAACGAACAAACGCGGTTCACGCTAACTCAGACTGGGAATCTGCTTGCCCAATAATTAGGAGGACGTAAGGCTAGCCACCGAAATCGATAAACGAGAAAGCGTTTATGGAGATTCCGCTGGATCAAAATACCAGGAACACCCTTTGTCAGAGTGATATTGTCACTGTGTGCGACTCAATAATGGTGGAATGGTATATTTTCCCACTTGGTGGTACAACTGCTGCTCTTTCAGTGTGTTACCTACTAGATCGGCGATCTAAGGTGTGCTTGCAATGAGAGAAGACCCAAGAGTGAAGCAGAAGTCATCTGTCGCCGTAAATCATAGGCTCCGACCTTGCCTCAGAATTCGTTACTCCGAGAGTACAGATGTGACGACTCTCTGCAGAAGTTTTTTGATTGCGGTAGTGATACTATTATAAGAAAAAAACTGCTCGGAGTCTACAACACATTGGGTGACAATAAGGCATCGGACCTCGGTGATACACCTAATGAAGTCCTTGAGCTGGTCGTGAAATCTAGGCCGAATATTTTGTGAAATTTTTTAAAGCATGTTGGTTAGTGATTTTCTGGCAAATCATCGGCGAACTATTGTTATACAAGCCTATATTTCTTTTGAATCTTTATTTCATCCTTAAAGTGCTCGCCGTTATTGAAAATCTGTGAATCTTATCAGAGCGACTATTTGGCTTTCGTAGAGCATAGCCGGAGCAAGAGTCACGTAAAGAATAATGTAGAACATAGGGAGGATGGTAAGTTGTACTCAAGTGAAAATAATCAATGCTGTAAAGAGATGGCTGGAAAATGATTAACTGGGACCCGTGGAGCATAAAAAGTCAGTGTAGACTCTGTCATCACTTCAAAATCACCTATAAATAATTGAGAGTGACAATAGTGCCAAATTAAAGCATCTACAACTTCTTGATGTTAAAATATCCAGAGCCAACATAGTAAGAATGATGCCAGTTATAGAAAACCACAATACATTCTGCTGCAATCAGGGGAAACCCCGCTCTTTGAAACACCTTCATAATATATACATATAAGAAATATTGGATATATAAGAATAATATTCCCGATTTTAACTAGTGTGCTTTTATATAGATCAAAGAAAATTTTGACCAGCCATTTCTTCATTATAACCTCAATCTCAAAGGATGATACAATAACCAGTGGAACCCGAAGGATTCAAAAAAGGACAAGGATGAAACTGGGATTACGGAATAAATTTTGAGTCAAAGAAAAGACACTAAAAAGTGAAAATTGGTGAACACAACATATAATTTACATTTCAATTTTTTTGCCTATACTTTCAGCGTTTTAATTAAATGACGTCTGAAGAACCGAACTGTACGGGATTGTGATCAACTATTATAGCTAACACCGTGGGTTACAAGTGACCAACACTTCGATGGAACTGCACTTACGGTACCATCGGTGTCGATTCACCGAAATGTATTCCAGCTCTCTTCAAGTACTGCCTTACCGGCTTCTAATACATGCGCAGTACTTCTTTCACCGTTTCCAGATATTTACATAAAAATTGTTAATTTGCACATAATAACAATGAATATTGTATAACCAATCAAAAGGGAACAAAGGGAGCATTTAAACTTGTCATGAAATGCAGGCCTAACGATTGTTCTGGTTGAGTCGAATGGAAATTCACTTTCGCTGCAGGGACTAGCGAAACCGTGTAGTGTGCGAGAAAGAACAGAGTTTTGTGATTGTCTACAAGGATTCCGGCTTATCCTGGCATTGGCTGGTGGGTTGGGTTCAGCAAAAAAATGACCGTGGTAGCGCCAAGCTGTGCGCCAAGTGGTCGGGAGCACAGACAAGACGTCCTCCATCAATAACGAGGCTTTCTACGACAACTGCTTTAGGACAGAGGGTTTGCAGAGTGAATGGTTGATCAACAACAGCCGGAATGGCGTGAATGTCAGTCTTGACTTTTTTCCTAACTCCGTCCTTTGACGGAAAGAGCTCCGCGCCCGAAAGTAACAATGGAAGATTCGCTTGACTTTCCGGACTTGAGAATAGGCAACTGAAAGGGGTTGTACCTTCACCTGCTTGGAGTTGTTCGGGTGATTCGTGCCCAGAACGGGCGGACCGTTCAAGGCCAGGACAGCCACAATTAGTGCTAGATATTTGCTGGCTGCTTCACATCCACCAAGACTCGGGATTGCACCCCTTTGTCCTGACAGACATTGGAAATTGAGTTGAACGTGGTTCGTGGTAATTGACGGTTCAATAGAACTCAATAAGGAAGCGCTGCCGATCCGGATTAAAATATCCCAGGTGAAAGGATTAACACATGTAAGTGTTCTCACGTGATATTTATTGTAGCCAACCGAAAAGGTCAAAGTAATCACTTAGCAAATTCTGAGAGTATTGCGGGCTCCAGTCTTCAACGGGTTCCGTGATTAGACGTAAAACAAGCAAAAGGAATCGCATCCAATTATTTTATTTCAAAAAGACATACAAGCATGGAGATGTATATATGTATGTCTTGCCAACAATGAAATTCAACTAAAAATTTAAGATTGTACGTTTCCTGAGATTCTGATTCGCACTCTACTATAATCGTTACACCCAAACGTGGTTGCCGAACATGTGTGGGTTTGATTTATCGAAAATATACGCACAAAATTGATCCAAACTAGCATAACATATATGCTTCACAGGCAATGTCCTGAAATTTTTAGAAGAAATTACCGACTTTCAGTAACGTAGTAGTAGTAATTGAAACAAAAAAACGAGATAGGCTTAGAAGCTGACTTTGGCAAACATCACATAGAACTCTGGGTGAGGGATTGGGAGTCCGTATTTTCTCATTTATTTATTTTTGGTATTTATTTTTTTTTCTCATTAGTTTTATTTATTTCCTTTCGATTTTTTTTCCTTTTTTACATGATTTATTTTTTTTTAATTATTATTTATCCATTGTTATTTTTTTCCACTTCTTTTGAGTTGGAATATACGACCTCATGAGTTTTAACTGAATTTTTTTAGGAATGAATTTTAGGACCCCCTTTTTCTTTCCTCCTCCTTAACCCCGAATATCTCTCACCACAAGAGACATCCTCCAAAATAATGGCCTGGCGATGTCAAGGAAGGGCGGGACTAAACACCTGATGTCACCCGTCGTGGATTCTCCCTTTCGATCGCAACACTCGGTTCCAAAATTTTACGGCTCCACGCGCGCGGTCAAACCGTTTTTAAGGTTTTGTGTAAAACAAAACCTTATTAAAATCGATTCAATGTCTGTCTGTCTGTCTGTCAAACGCATTTTTCTCCAAAACGGCTAAACCGATCCGAACGAAATTTGGTGGACAGATGGGAACTATGAAATCCCACGCATACAGTGAGTGGCATAAATTTAGGTGGAGTTTAAAGAGGGGCCCCCCATACATGTAAAGGGGGGATTCAAAAATTTATTTACTTCCGAAACTGATATTAGTTTTGGCATAAATTGCAAAGTGCGTGAGTAATGAGTCAAAATGTACGCACTTGAAGTGAGACAGGACTCATTTTCGGAAACTACCCAACCTAAAAATCCGATAAAAATCAGGATGCTGCGCCTAGATGAAATCTAGGCCTCAAAATATGTCCCATTCCGATATCTGCTCAAATAAACTTACTAATAGTATATTATCAACTTTTAGAAATTGACTAAAAAACTCCCCTTATGTTCCTCCTAAGTGTACTAAATTTTGCACCGACATAGAGGACAGCCTCGTGCATACACATGCCGAGTTTCATGAAAATCCAACTATTATTGGGAAAGTTATAGCAGTTCAAACTTATCAATTTCGTGCTAATTAACAGCATCCTAAGCCATACAAATAAGATACTGACGTCATAATTAACGAGAATAATTGAAATTCGAGTGAAATATTAAAATTCCATTCAAGAAGAATCTAATTCTCCCTAGCCCTTTTTTATATTTGATGTTGGTTAAATTGTTGGCATTTGCTAATAATATTAAACTCAGAGTGTGAAGCGTATGAGGTTGACTATTTCAATACAGGGCTTTCCATCAAATGATTTATTTAAATTACTTTCTAAAAAATAGATTCCAATCGAATTTTTAACTATGTGACACGGAACTGTCAAGCTCATCGCTCCTCACATCTTCTTCTTTTTCTTCAGCCTTCAGTTCACAAGCGGGGTCGGCTCGTCGTGATCGGTTTCGTCATTTTATTTTATCAAATGCCTGATCAGGATGTAATCGCGAGACCTTCAAATCCCCATCCAGTGTATCATGCGACCATTGTTTTGGCTGGCTTTTTGGTTGCTTACCATTGACTTCGATGTTCTGACCAATACTGGTTGTTGAATTCTCGTTAGCGTGAATTACGTGACCACACCATCGAAAACGCCTCTCTTGCAGTTTTTCCACGATCGGTGCAAACCCATATCGATCGCGGATATTCTCATTTCAGACGTGATCAAAACGTGTCACGCCACCAGTGCAATGCAACATCTTCGTCCCCATTACCGCAAGACGCCGTTCATTGTCCTTTCTAGTCAACACTCAAACTATAGAGAGCGGCAGACGGACGACATTGCAGTAAATTTTAGATTTGGGACGTGCGCTGATACGTCGATCGCAAAGAATACCAGTTGCGGAATGTCACTTCATCCAGGTGGCGTTAATGCTTGAAACATTTCATTACGCAGTTCTCCATTGGCTGGTAGCATTGACTCGAGATATTTAAATCGCTCAGTTCTTTCAATGGCAGTAATCTGCCCCTCCAGATATTTAAATCGCTGAGTTCTGGCAATGGTGGTAACCTGCCCAGAACTGAGCGATTTTAATATCTCGGGTCAATGCTATAAGCCAATGGAGAACTACGTTAAGCTCCTTACATAGGGAAACACAAACCCTTTTATACCTGAAGCGTCAAGCTTCCGGTTTCCCGACTTGTTACTTCTTAATGTTTGTTCCAAAGAAGCTTCTTGTCAGATATTTCAATTTTTAGGAGAGTTGAAGGGTTGTACCTCTCATCTCCGGAAGGCAAAGGCAGTTTCCTCCTCTTTGTAAATAATGCCACTGTGGTTTTTTTTGGATTTACTGAAAATCCACGTTGGTAACCATGTTGCTTTAGTGGGTGCGACCTTAGCGCCTTCTCGCGAATGTGACGCTTAACCAGTCTCTCCAGACATTTCAGCGAAAAGGATATTAAACGCACTGCCTGGAACTCTTTGGATTTGAATAGTTATCCCTCCCAGACTTAGGTATGAAGACTATCTTCACCTTCTGCTAAAAGGACGGTACGTAGGTCAGATCAAGACATCCCCGAAAAACGTTTTATAGAAGTTGATTTAAGTGCCCTATAACCTCCTTTAGTATTGCTGGATAGATGCGTCTATGTCAGTTGCTTTGAAGTGTTCAAAGGATAGTATAGCAGCTCTCGCTTTTCAGTTGGTAGGAACCCTTCTCGCAGTGTCCCACTTCCCTTTATAACACCTTCGTGTTGAAAGGTTTGCAGAAACCGCCAATTCTCTTCCTCTCACTTTTGAGACCTGTTCTCGAGTGGTATACTTCCAATAGAGTCTGTATAGACTCAACTTTGAAGTTCGTGAGCGCACCATCCGGTTTTCTAAGAGAGTCCAACTTGGTCGTCTCATCCTTATTAAGGACTTTGCATGGCCTGAAAGTCTCCCATTCATTGTATAAACACAAAACCTTATTAAATGCCTGTCTATCTGTCCGTCACACGCATTTTTCTCGGAGATGACTATAGCGATTAACACCAAATTTGGTGGAAAGATGGCAACTGTCAACGCACGCGCATACAGCAAGTTACATCTTTCTACATTGAATTTAAGGGGGGTCCCCATACATGCAATAGGGGGGTGTACATTTTTTTCACCAAATATAGTCATGTGGGGTATCAAATGAAAGTTTTAATATTTGTTGAAAAAGTGGGGAGTACGGAGGGTCGAAAGTGGCCATTTCTTTAACGAGCCCATTCTCAGAAACTACCCGACAGAAAAATCTGAAAAAAATCAAGAGGCTGTCACTTTATGGTGCCTAGGTTTCGAAATACCCTCCATACCGATACCTCTTCAAATAAAGTTAATAATAGTATGTTACGGTAATTTTTAGTAATTTGCTGCGAAACCCCCCTTAAGTTCATGATAGAATAACAAAATTTTGCTGCAATGTAGGCTATAGTATGGGTCAGCCATGATTCTGTTGACTTTGGTGGAAATCACACTATTACTAGCAAAGTTATAACAGATCAAAGTTACCGTTTCTGTGCAAATTTAAGACTTTGAATGTAAATATCACGCGAAAGTGGATTTTCTCACATAATATATGCATATATTACGTGCTAGGTTCTAATGCGACAAACGCACACTCAAATCTCTTTATAAAAGAAATACACAAAACCTTACATACCTGAAGCGTCCAGCTTCCGGTTTTCCGACTTGTTTCTTATTTCTGTTATTTCCACGTTTAGCTCGCGAGTTGTTTATTTTGTTAGGCTCGCGTGAACCCCCTTGTTTTGTTTATTTTTTAGAATCCAGAGCGAACCCACGCGCCGACAAAGACACCGGAATTTTAAAATTACACGTTAAGGATTGAAGTTTTCGAACCACCTCCCACCCCCAACATTGCCGAGTCTGTTTAGCATAGAGACGTGCAAACACGTATCGACGGAAAACTTCGATGGAGCTTGAAAATTTGCGGGCGGACCTACACGGTCAATTTCGCCATTTTTTAGGTTTTCGGGACAGGTCTTCTCTCTTAGTCCTCTCCGGCCACTGAGGATCGTTATTTGACCATCGACAGTTACGACAATTTTGTCATTACAGTCTATACTCTTCTACTGTTCTAAGCTATGTGTCTGGGAAGGCCCATTCGTCGACCACTCTAAAATAGTGGTTTTCAATACATAGCATATCTAGTAATGAAGTTGTCGAACCTACCGACTGTCACTTCTACCTTCTGCTCAGTACGTCTACCGGCGCATGGCCTGTATGCCGTGAAGTTATGCTGGACCAGAGTACATCGATGACGAACAAGATGCAGGTGTTAAGTAGAGCTCTTATGTCAAAGATATAAGACATAAGATGATTTTTGTGATGTATTCCATGCAGACTAACCACCAAATGTAAAAAGAAATGTTTCTAAAAAGGTAAAATTGTGACACTTTCGCAAAGCAATTCGTTAATAAGCTGTCGCTACTATTTTCCAAAGGATCACATCAAATATAAAACTAAAGGCCAAAATCAACTTTCCAAACAAACTCTGACCAGCTACGCCAAAACGCGAAACTTTTGCAACGTAACTTACTCGCCAAACATGTAAATGTCAAATACAACGTACCTCATTTGTGTCCTTCCAAATTAAGTTTAAACCAACCCCAGACACGCATCAACTTAATGTCAACCCAACCACAAATAGACATTCACAAGTATGAATTTCCATTTCCAGAACCCATTTTCCATGTCTCATCAGCAACTTTAATTCCCATCATCCAAAGTGACATTTTTCTGAATTACATCCAATAACAATTTTACAACAACTTTAGGAAAACATAACAGACATAAAATACATTAAGCATCCAGACTTTCGCCATCATCAAGTTGACATGATAAATTGCAAGTTCAGCTACGTTGCACCTGGAATTCTCACACTGCACAGTCATGCATGACCGTATAAATGGGAGCATCCAGGGAAAAGATGTTGGCCCGCTCAGGATACAACTTCACCGGCGAACTTCTGCAGTTGCCCCATCGATGTCGAGCTGTATCTATTTCAGGTCATGAAATTACCACCCACCCTTAAGGCGATATCGGTCTCACTTCAGATGGAATATAGCCGCTGATAGGGTTGGTGAAAATAATGCTGGAGTTTGGGGGCGGCTTCTTGGGTTTGATGCACCAGATGCATTGCTCTATTGCTATGTCCTGGTAATAGTTGTTTGCTGGTTGTATCTCTTACTCCCTGACAGGGATGTATAAAATATTTTATCGTTTATAACAGGAAGGGGATGGGAATTTTATGGACGAGAAGATAAAGTTTGTGTGGAGTGTGAAAAAGATGGAAGGAATACGATGCCAAATGACAGTTTGAACGTGCTTTGGTGATATTTAGTTTTGATGCTGATGTCCTTTTAACCATTTAGTAGTTGCTCGGGAACGAAGTTGATATTAAAATATTTTATCGTGTTATTACAAATTGTTTATAAACACATAGACGATTACAGGACTGGGGGACGATATTTTACGAACATTTTCCTAATATCCTTATTAGCGGGTCCTTTAAACATGAACTAACTTCCTTTTTAGAAAAAACGTACTTTTAATATACAAAGTTATTACTAATATCTTTTTGTTTAATTTATCTTTAGAGGAGTAAACTTCTGAATTATTTGCAAATTGAGCAAAATTTCCAACTCTCAAGTACCCTTCAGGACATACAGTAATTGAAATTCTACCAACATACCACGTTCATATTCTTACCACTCCTTAATCGTAATAAAAACCTCAACATCTCTAAAATTAAATTCCGTAGTGTATCCAATAATACACGAAAACCAGGTGGAAATGTGAATTGAAAAGTGTAATAAATTGTACAGGATGCAATTGCATCAGACCACGTCAGGTACCGACATTGCAATACGAAAAACAAACGACAGGACGATGAATGCAGAATAATAAAACCTTCTTTTCGGAAGGTGAGGGAAAAACAACTCATTCTATCAGAAAATTCAGGACGAGGACACATATGTTGGTATGTGGAACTTGATAGTTTAGAGTCAAGTTAGAACTAGAGTGGAAGTTAATGAAAGAGGGTTTGTCAGAGGACCTTTTCGCTGGAACTTCAGGATATTTCAGGTAGGATGTTTTAATTGTAGTCCTTTTTCGCCTAACATTGAGTTTACTTGAAATGTGAACATTTGGTTTATAATTAACAACGAAGACTGCAGGTATGCCTGGTATTGGTGAGCACACGAAAATTACTGAACTATGGAGTATACCAACTCTTCTCCTAGCTTATACATAGAAGGAGTCCTTAACGAACCCTAATGAGCAGGTGGGCAGAAATGTGGATTCTATTGAACCCCTATCGTTTCACAGCGTCGCGGGTTTTATACACAGAGACAGATATAACTATAAATTCGGTCTTCATTTTGCGCTTAGTATAGAGTTAGAAAGGTCATCCGATATAGCCCACAGACTTATTAGGTTTCCACCGTAAACACAAAAGAGCAGAAAACTGCAACATCTCAACTGTTCTGGATACCATCCGAAAGAGCTAAATTTTGTAATGGAAAATGGATTAAACCAAACAAATGAACGTTAGATTTGTGAACTTAATATGCCTAAACAGATATTTAGCAACTATGACTTCTCAGTAATGGCTTTTGCAATGGGTTGCTGACAAATGTCCCTAGATCGAAAAAGTTTTCAACAAAAGGCTTCCTAAGAAAGCAATGGAAATTGTAGGAAAATGGTCCAATCTTGATGTCAACTGAGATCTGGAGTGTATTTGCGCGAGACATCCCCTTAGTAGGTGATGTGATATCACATCACTTTTGGGTACAAGTGATATTGAAAAATAATATCACAAACACCACCTTTCATTATCTTAAACGTACTCGTGATGGTATGTTAGCAACATCACATATTACACTCGTCAGACGATATTTACCTTCAATTTATCCCATTTACAGTGTTATATGTACGGCACCGCCAAGTAGGTACGAATGAAGAATGAACAAACCCTTCATGTAAGAGAAGAAAGCCAAAATCCATATTTAATATAAAAAGTAGGATATTTTCACACAGAAACAACAGGAAATAATGATTTTTACTGGCCAACATTACATATCACTAAGAAATAGATACATTTTCTTTGCTTTAATCGGCATTACAAAGAATCTCCACAGTAACCAAACCAAAACCAGAAAAAGAACAGGAAATCTTGACTCTATGGGTTTGCAAGCAATAATCGGCTTCGCATCGCAGAGTAATATCGTCATCTCTTCTCTACTAGATGGTGCCTTGATGTTGTGATACAATGTAAGTGATGTTAAGTAATATTGTGATATTTGGTAATGTATTGGATCGCGCCCGGTGATGATAATGTGATATTACTCTTTAAGGTGATATTGAATACATTATTTCTAATTTGGAGTGGTGTTTATGACACTTTCAACAATAAGTAAGCTACCCCTTATCTAAAATGAGACTGTCTGTTTCAATGTTTTTACAACAAAGACTGTGGGAATATGCATTTTATTCACACGAAGTTGGTTCTGTGCACGTTTCAGAATAATTAAAAAAGCTCCAAAGATTCCAAAAAAAACCAACAGCGTAGGTGGGGCTAAAGTAGGATATGCTCAAAAAATGAAATTAAAAAATAAAAAGTTTTTCATTTTATAATTCGCCAGACTGAGCAGTTCCGCGGATTTACACTTACGACACACAAATGTCATACTTCTGTTGTAAAAACTTTACACAATGTAACCTGATTGATTAAACATTTACTTTAATTACAATCAATTGCTATATGTTAACTTTATTCATTAAATAACACAGCACTCCACCCCCTAATGAACCCAGTTTCACCGAGAAACCTGACGCATGACTCCCTCAACTAGGTTGCCGCAAGTCAAAACGGACGCATCATGAGAGAGCGTTTTAACCGAGCCAGAGAGACATTCTTGAGCGTACATCTGACGTCGAAGGTAAAATGGCGTAGGTCTCTGGGAAATGTCCGTCCTAATTAAGACGTGCGTGCAGGAATCGAGATTTTTGGGCATTTTGGTCACGTTTTTCACGTGACGGCGGCTTCAACTTCCGCATTGCACGATTGACTAAATATTGAATACACGCTCGCTGCGGAGTCTGAGGTCCCCTCCCCTCATATTCCAGGTTCCCGGGGCTTGCAGCAAAATCCTCGCAATTAGCTATCCGGAGGCTAAATAGGAAAAGTGGCAGAACTTGACCTATAGCGGTTTTCAGCGGCCTGTGCTATCTTAGACTGCGGGCGGGATTCGATTGTCCACTGGCGTTATAGCGGAGGAATTTGCACAGCTCTGATGAAAAGGGAGAACTTGAACTACATTCCCTGATTATAATAGCTGCCACCCCGAAGCGACAAAGGGCCTCGGCGTAGCGTTGTGCGGGATTGTGTTTCATAGCCATCGCTTGAACTTATAGATGATTACGAAGCCACACTTAAAACCGTGCCAGTCTCGCAAAAGGCAAATTATCTCGAGATGGATGGTCTGATAGCACTTGGTGGACAGAGGGAACACGACTACCTCTTTCCTCATATGTTTCGTAACTTTGCACTCCTGCAATTCACTATTTGACCAAAAATTAGTGCTCCTTTTCATGGACGGCCAGAAATCAAAAATAAAAATAGGCTAGTCAATTTATTACTGTGTGTTTCTCTAAGATCGCCAAGCTCTCTTACGCGTCTAACTTCTAATTTTTCCCGCATTCCTTAGCGACATTATGTTGTCCCATGTGATGCCGTGTTCTTCCTTTATTACTCGCCATGCTGTCGGTGATTTCAGTGTGGCGCTCCTCCTTTCCTTCTACCTGGCCGCTTCCACTTCTCAATTGTCCTGTATAGATCTTTCCGCAATGTACGACACGTTGCTTTTGAGTTAGTTTATCCTGCTAATCCTACCTAATTCTTTCATCATTATTTTCAGCTTTTACGAAGTCGCAGAATATGTGACCCATATTCCTCTTTCCTTTTAAAAGCCGAAGGAATGTCAGTGCCCGTATTTCTTGTATTAGTTTTGCTCCTTTTCTCATTAGAGCTTCAATAATCGATGATTCAAAGCCGTCCTTCAGTCTGGTGTCAATGATGTCCTTTTTTTCCTTCATAACTCTTATAACTCTTTCAGCAATGAAGGAGACGGGGAACAAGTTGTGGAGCATTGCATCTTTATGGACAATAGTGGAAGTGTGATCTACATATCTTATCCAGAATTTAGTGAACAGACCTTTGGAATGTAGATTATTTTCAACGCTGTCAATGAATATGTCACTCTAAAATTTCATTCCTTCACCCCTTTCTAGAACTTCCCTCTAAAAGCTAGATAGCTCTCTGACATGCGTCAAAGATGTAGGATTTTCGTAGCAACTTCTCCAGATAAAGAAGCGCCTCCTTCACCAGGGTACTTGGAAATAAAGCCCCCACGTCCAATGACACTAGCGTTCATCCGGTGTTGTCAATTTCGAATCCTTTAGCTGCGTGATGAGGTCCTCTCTATTCCTGATGCTTTTTCCAGCGGCAAGCCCCCTAGTTCCTAAAAAGTGCTATATTTCCCCGGAATTGGCTGTCAAGTTTGTGGATCTTAGGTAGACCCTTTATTCTTGGCAGTACGCGGTTGGGCATAACTAGTTTGGCAGGGTTGTCGATGATGTACCAGCATTCATTCAATTCTTTTACCACATGTTGGATCGGATTCGGCAAAGGGTTTTTCCTCAATTCTAAGGATTGACTAGTCGATACGTTTTCCGGAAACCTGGGTGTGATAGATCGTGAACGGCCGAAATACCGAAATCAACTAGAATATATAGCCCTAGTCGCTTGTCTAAGGTCTTGCTGTTATGGACACCGTCACATGGGGCGTCCAACATCCAGCGTCCTATAAACTGCTTCAAGCGGATGATGTTTCCCTAGCATCTAATAGCAGCAATGATCTCGAGCAACTTGTTCAAAAATGGAATGATCGCCTCATGCAACACGGTCTCAGATTGAATTTAAACAAAACTGAATTTTTGACAACCGATCCCCATGAAACAGGCACAATCACTGTCAGCAGCAGTGATCTGCCCAGAACTGAGCGATTTAAATACCTCGGGTCAACGCTATCACCCAATGGAGAACTGCGTTATGAAATTGCTTCACGCATTAACGCAACCTGGATGAAGTGGCGTTCCACAACTGGTGTCCTTTGTGATCGACGTATCAACGAACGTCTCAAATCTAAAATTTACCGCAATGTCGTCCGTCCAGTCGCTCTCTATGGTTCTGAGTGTTGGCCGACCATAAAAGACAATGAACGGCGTCTTGCGGTAATGGAGACGAAGATGCTACGTTGGACAAGTGGCGTCACACGTTTAGATCACATCCGAAATGAGGATATCCGCGATCGTTATGGGGTTGCACCGATCGTGGAAAAGTTGCGAGAGAGGCGTCTTCGATGGTATGGTCACGCAATTCGTGCAAACGAGAATTCACTTGCAAAGATTGGTCTGAACATCGAAGTCGATGGTAAACGACCAAAAGGCAGACCTAAGCAACGGTGGCTTGATACGCTGGATGGGGATTTGAAAGCCTCGAGATTGCACCCAGATCAGGCATTCGATAGAGCCAAATGGCGAAGCCGATCACGACGAGCCGACCCCGCTTGTGAACGGGACAAAGGCTGAAGCAAAAGAAGAATTATAACTGCTGGCACACCGAAGCGTGGAAACCACTCTCAACAGAGGTTATCGGTACAAGCTACCGCGTGAACCTCCCGATGAGAGTAAAGCAATACTTGAAACTGCACCGTTTCTTTCTTCTTGCAATGAGCCGATTATGCGGGGATGGATTTTGTCAAACCGCTTGATGAATTGAGGAAGCACGTCTACCTTTTTCCCACATGTTTTGTAGCTTTGTGTTTCTGCGGTTCACTGTCGAACCCAAAATTTAACGTACTTTTTGATGGATGGCCAGAAATATTTTGCGATCACGTAACGTAACGTAACGACTACGTTATTCACTTGCCTTGGTGTGCTAGATGGTGAACGGCATGAAATACTCCTTTGTGTAAATTAACCCGAAAATATGGCTTTGGTCACGAGGTCCTTTGTGAATGCCAGAAAATCGACGGCTGATGGCCTCAAATGTCTAGGGAACCTCAGGGAACCACGAAATCAGACGGGAGGCTTTGATCTTTCGCCTATATAAGTAAGCGTGAAGTATCGACTGACGGCAAGCGACTTTGGGCAAGAAACGACAATAGAAGTCTAACATCGCCAAGATTCTCATCAGATGCTTAACCGTTTTTGGAAGCGGGAAACTCGAAATTGCATATACTTTGACTGGTTCTACTTGAATACCTTCAGGAGTTATCATGCGGCGAAGGAATCCCATCTGCGATTGTAACAATTTAAATTTCTCAACACTGAGTATTAGACCGGCCTCAAGGAGATGTTGCACTGGAAATGCACTAACTATTCAGACTCAGAAGAAGATGCGACCAAAACATCATCCAAATAATTGATCAAAGTGAAGGTTATGTAGCCCAGATTGGATGAATCTCTGAAATGTTTGCACTGCACTGCATAGTCCAAATTCATCTTAGTGCGGAAGAACCCGATAGATGTGCATATTGCCGTTTTCGCAATCGGGATATTCCCAGGAGCAATAGGGATTTGGTAATATGCTTTGAATTAGTCCCAGATCGAAAAATGGGTGCGGTCGGTGAGCCACTTAAACCATATGGACGGAGAAATCAGCCCGGGAAGTGCGAAGGTATTGCGCGAAGAGGACAATATCTATCGGAAAAAAAGACGTGTCAGACCAGAAAGTGGGATGTCTGAAGTTCCATAAGGCTGTCCATCCACGTTCAGTTGAGCCTGCCAGTTACACTGGAAGAGCCCGCAGTTCACCCGATCGCCAGTCGAACTGCCAAAGAGAGTAAAACATCATGGTGGAACTAGATTTGGCAAAACAGAGGAGAAAGGCAAGAGTGCTTCTCGTTTGAGCTTTTCTAATCTAGGAGAAACTATTCGCGAACAATCGCGTGGCTACTAGCGAGTAGCTTGATGCTATTATCGATATCAAAAGATTCGATTTGAGAACTGCTGGCAATATGGCCCAATTCGGAAACATGAGCTGGGATCCTTCCAATAGTTAGGAGGAAATTCGATAGCGAGCACATTCGTTTTGCAAAAGGTAGTAAAGAGCTTCCCATTAACGGCAAGCTGTGGGATTACCTACACAGCAGACATCAAGATTCGCTCTACTTTAAGAAAAATACCAATGTTAACATAGGAAAAGCCTCTACCTCCACAAACCAGACTGGATTGGACACTAATGGATCCAAAATTCAATAAGGATATTAATATGATATTGGATTCGAGGAGATTATTAAACATCGTCTAAGGAAAGGAAGTCCTGTGTTGGCCCAGGAGACAAAACTGCCAATACTGTCTGGCAAAGTGTAGTAACGACACACAGGTTGACCAGCTGCCAACGAATAAATGCGAGGTCATCTACCAAAAGCGCGCACATAGATGGGCAATTGCCGTCATCTTGCCATTTAGAGACGATCCCAGGTTTGCACCACTGAAGAACGGTAGGAACAAGCATAATCATAAGGCGTTTCAAGAGTATATCTATCTGGGCCATATACGGCAAATGGTCTCGTAGGTAGGGGAGGATCGAGGCGTATACTTCTATCCTCATCACTCGGTTATCAAATTCGAGAGTTCAATGACTGAAGTAGGTTCGGTTTTCAATGCAGCTACCACATTTACTAGGAAGCTTGAATGACAAGCCTCATACCGGTTCTAAAGTGCTGGATCATTTGCAACAGATCCTGCTTAAATCGAGGAAATACAAATTTGTTCTTTCAGAGGATATTGAAAATATGTTCCGGATGGTAGGAATGCAACCATAACCCACTCTTATTTTCTACTCACCTTCAACGACACTGGCATCGCTAAATAAAATTAGAAGCCGCCCCTCTTAGCCTAAAAAAAGCAAAACACTGGACGATCGAGCGCCACAAGGCTGCCTTTTACAAATCTGAAGTTTCCACTTGAAATTGAGTCGATAGAATCGTATAATTTTTCACACCACTAGAAATGTAAAGACTTAAAAACACCCCCAATATACTGGCGGAAGGCGCACCACCTACACCTACCTGGAAAGCGTATTAAATGGTCATTTTTTATATGGGTTTGATATTGGAGAAAAAAAGTCAACTTATCACACGATTTGAGTTTCCTCAACCTCATCCCATTGGAGGTCATCCACCTGAACGTCATGTGTACCAATCTGTCAATATGACACTTATGACAAAACTGTTCAGAAGATGAATAGTTTTGTAGAAAACTATACTGAGTTGCATCATGGAGCTCCCCAAAAAATCCTTTCCTTTCATCCTCTGGCGATGGATATGCCAGACTTGTTTAAACTTTGAAAACACACTGAGAAAAGGGATCTGACCAATGTATTGAGCATGATTCCACCCCGTCCCGAATGCTAATTTCTTTCAAGCATGAAATCTCTGGGCTCAACTTTATAAGTAACCATGACAGCACAATGGGGAATAGAAAATCGATTGATTGAAAATTCGGAAAAGTTTCGTCCCTTTATATTAATTTCAAGGAAGTCTCTATTCGAAAGGATTCAAAATTCTATATAATCTCCAATTTTCAACGCTGTACGTCATTGTCGGAAAGTTTATGCATCGTCAGGCGATACCAACACCATTCATGTTTTCTGTGTGTTCTACGAACGTTATAAATGAGGATAGTTAAGAACTTGGCGAAATAATAAAAGCAAAACAGCAAACAGAGAACATCACGAACCTGCAACATAGACATTCACGTCGACGAGTCACCTCCAAGTGAGCTTTTACGCCATTCACTCCTCGTCCTTTGGGCCCCGTCTGAAGGCAGTCTTCCTACTTGAACTTTGTTATCGTCCCTCTTATACCCTGGTGAACTTAAGACACCTCCACTGTTGTACCCCTATATCATGTTCCTTAGTGGCTGAGCCCGGCAAGTAGACGGCATCTACCTGTCTATTCATACCTGGTGAAGTGCAGCCGAAAACAAATTGCATTGGAATGCTCATCTAAATTTTGGGAGTTGTTTTCTCGTCTCTCGTGTGTTCCATGTTTGTTTTGCTTTTCTGTTCCATTAATGCAAAAAGTTTGAATCTACATATTTTTGTTGTTTGCCGGAATAACTTGGCGACAAGTTCTTGTACAGTTGAAAGCAGGAGTGGCGAAGTCTGATAGGATATGAATATATACTTTTGCAGGTAGGTAGTGCTGAGGAACAGAGACTAATGACCAGTTTACCTTGGAAGCTACGTTAATAGAAGTTTCAAGCGTGCTTTTGATACTGTTGCCGAGATCCTGCAGTAAGAGCTCCTAAGTAAGTAGAAAGTTGTCAATTGAATATTTCAACAGTTTACTCGAAAAAGTTTTAAGCGAAATAGATTTCTGAACAAAATTGCGAAAGTTGGAGTTCGTTTGTTTTGCTTGAAGGCTTCAATGTCAACACCATTCTCAATTTGAACTGCACAATTTGCAAAACAAAACACTAAACTTTTCCGAAATGTTCAATAATTAATTTTGCCAGTGGAGAACGTAATGAATTTCGACTTAATTTGGCTTTTGGTAAACCTTTTCAGGATTACCAGCAATCGGGAGAGAGGGAGTTAGACCCCAAGGGCCGAACTCGACTGCCTGATTAAAAACTCCATAGAAATCCTAATACAAGCAATCAGCCTTCTCTGATTCAAAGAAATACCAATTTATTCGGAGGAAACGTTTTAAATTTTGTACCTATGATGAGCAAAAATCAAGACATATCCAACATCCCCACAAATGGGTCGCAAATGCCCGGCTGAAAGTTGTCCCTAGTTCTAGCAGGATCTTATTTTAATTTGGCTATAAAACATGGCATGGGCCTATCTAAAAAAGTCAAGCGAGGTCCTAGTTCAACCGTCCGTGTAGTTTCTTTGACAGCCTTGAATTGCACCATAGTCAGATGCTTGCCCAAATGGCAAAGTAAACGGAAACATCTAGGGCAACCGGGATTCGAACCTGATACAACGGCAAGCAGCCCTAGCTTCAAGAAGAATTTTAAGGTGGTCTTTCCTACCACAATAGGGGGAAGACCGGCATGTGTTGCAAGGTTAGGACACAGTGTTTTCTAATGCTGGATCAAAGATACGTTTGCGGAATCGGTACGAGAGTATTCCCGGATATACACAGTCGTACAGTGCATTCGGCAAAACCTGGAAATGGAGGTACTAACTACTAATGCGATCCGAGGCTTCTGTCTCGACCATAAGACCACAGAGGTGAATGAGCAGGTCGACGGACTGGCTAGTCGGAACTCTGCTCTTGATGATCCCTCCATGGATCCTGTCTATGTCCTGCTGGCGACTATGAAGGGTAGAATCTACTCGAAGTACTTTACAGTCACTGACTTCAGATGGCAAAGGACCACCACTACCTCCTTCTTCGCGATTACCCAGCTCTAGTTCGAGCTAGGTTGCGAACACCAGGTAAGCAGTTATTTAAGGACCCCAAAAAGATTTCTGGTTGTAGGGTGGGGGAGCTGCCCCACCCACCCCAGATAGATACTGTTCCCTATGTCCGTCCCATGGCAGTCACGGTTATATTGATTTCAGGCAACTGATACCTACTTTCCTACCTACCCGCGATGCGAAACTAATACTCAACGAACTCATACATCGCATCGTCGGAATTGATTAACTTGAGGATTTTGAAATTCAAACTGGACCTAGCAAAATCTTACGTAGTGCTATCTAAATGATAAGAGAGTGTGCCAATAAGAACTGCAAGAAGAAAAACTATTTAGGCATCACTAGAACAATACAAATAACAACAAAGAAGAGATAATGTTTGTTTAATCCGAATTGGGGATAGGCGGGATGGGATGGGATAGGCGATATATAAGGCCAGAGCAAGGAGACTACATACAAGAAGACCAAATCAGGTGTATAAGGGGCACGTATGCCATCCCGTATTCTCGGAGTAGAGGCGAGGGAGCTAATTAGCCCATGACCCTTGTGGTTCATGTAATGATGTGTTGATGTGTCTATGGCGCCTAGATGGCTTTCTTATGTGTGCTGCCCCATCCCATATGACAAGCCCTAAACAGCTGTTGTCGCGACCAAATAGCGGCACACCAATGTACTGCATCACATATACGACACTAATACCAGAAAAAATGCGCGCAATTTTTATCGCGTACATACAGAATAAGGTCGAATATGTGCATTGATTTTTTCCACCATACAAACTCAAGCAATGTACATGGAGACGAATCTCTGTAGTGTTCTTTAGCCAGACTACACCACTTGTTCAGAACTCGAACAAGTTTCTTTTTCTAAGAAATTTGCGGTCCACTTCTTTCCTCCCCTCTCAACGTTTTCTAGGTTTGCGGTCCACTTCTTTCCTCCCCTCTCAACGTTTTCTAGGTTAGGGGGTCCTGTCTCCACACCTTTCCGATACAATTTGCCATACAAGCTACTGGGCCGCAAATGCGGAATCAGTGTATCAATTGTTGCCTCTAAATAGGGGAAATATTCCGTGTTGAATAAAATAAAGAAAAGTTGACAAAATTTCCGTAAATTGAGGGGATTCAGGGATTCGGGGAAACGGGACGAAATTGGGGACTGAATGTACTGGAAAATAAATCGAGGCACCGGAAGCTTTGAGCACCTGTAACTTTATTAGTAATAGGATAAACTCAAGGGGGTTTCTAAACAATTTCCCCAAAAACATAATAATATGCTATTATTAACTTAATTTCAGTAAATATCGATATTGAGAATATTGTGAGGCCTGAATACCGTATATAAGCAGCTTCATGATTTGCAGATTTTCGAGTTGGGTAATTTCTGAGAATGGGACAATAAATGTCACAACTAACACCGGCTTCGAAAAGTACTAATCGAGGCCTTTCATGCCACACCCAAGATGACTGTATTCGCAGAAAAAAAATGTACACTCCGCCTTTTGCAGGTATGAAGACCCCCCCCCCCCCCCCCCCCCCGTCCTTTCAACTCAACAGAGAAGGATGAAACATACTACATGTGTCAGCCTTTATAGTTCCCCCCTTTTCACCTAATTTCAAGTTAAACGTTACAGCCGACTCTGAGCAAAGTGCATATGACAGACAGATAGACATTGAACCGATTTTAATAAGATTTTGTTTTACAAGCCAAACCTTAGAAAGTGATATAATTGTTACAAAGGTTGCAGGACCCATAATAAGAAAAAAATGACTGAAAGTTATGAAAATGCCATCGACAACTTGCTCAGAGCATCTGAAATACTGAAGATATTTCAAGTTCGAAATGGAATTTTTCTACGTTCGTTCGTGCAGGTCCTTAATTTTAGACTTCCAAATCTAAACGTGAATCAGACAGGTCAAGAGTGAATTAAATTGGGCTG
The DNA here is from genome assembly GCF_905115235.1 of Hermetia illucens. NCBI lineage: Eukaryota > Metazoa > Arthropoda > Insecta > Diptera > Stratiomyidae > Hermetia > Hermetia illucens. Next base: position 153,484,805 of record NC_051852.1, on the reverse strand, counting down.
GGTGCAAATTCGTCCAGCTACGAGGTCCCCCTTAGATGCTGACCATTTTGTAGAACCAAGTGGAGCTGGCAGATGAACGCAATAAAGCAACAGCTTGAAGTCTAGTTTCTTGCACTATGAAAGGCGCTGAAAAGATCCCAAGCCAAGGGGAACAGCATACGCCATGGGCTACGTGGCTAAGCCAATATGAATATTACAGGTACTTTTGATTTCGAATGAGCCCTGATGAATCGGCTGGCCAGGGTGGATTTTTGCCGAAGATTTCTGGTAGGACCAAGCATGGATTCTACTCAAACTTAAAAATGAAGATGTCAAATGGAAGATGTTCAACGAAAAGATAGTCACCGTCAAAGCTCTTCTGTGCTAAAGCCAACTGCAAGGACTTCTGATAGTGAAACGCACACGCACTTTCAGCTACTACCTCGGAAGCCATTGTTGTCAAAATGTGCGTAGCAAGTACTCCATGAAACCAATATAGAAAGAACATCACTTGTGATGACCCTGGAATCCTTCTCAAGAGCCAATATCAGATAACCAACCACATTCTACGCAAAATTCCCATGCATAAAGAGGCCTCGAGGAACGATGCGGAGGGCAAGACGGACGATCCCAAATACTAAGCGATTATGATTGAATACTTGTTGCATGATTGTATGCAAAAATAAACCCCTAGAAAGCGGACGGACCCCTTCATTGCAACTAAACATAACCGATCTGACGAATATTGTGGAGACCGGATGACTTCATCAGAAAGAAACGACAAAAGACAAAACGTTCGCTATGCATAGCAAAGTTGCCAGGCGTTAACTTAACGCTGGCGAATGACAATGCAAACTGTCGCTGCAGATTTGGAACAGTGTTCAGAACAAATTGTCTGAACCTCCAAGATAACGATCCCGAATGTTTGGCTATTGGATATAAACAATGATCAATCAAGAACCTTATTCGAAATCAATCCGCGCCGAATTATTCGGGAGCTTACTTCTGAACTAGGAACTAGTCACCTGTACCTCGATGAGGGAGTACCAGACAAACTAGAGCAAAATAAATAAAACGTCCTTTTGGAATTGTATCTTCTCTCTCTTTGTCCAACAACAACGGTCTGTAAACCAGACATCTTTGCTAGTTACTTTGCCAGAGTTTCCAAAACCAAAGGTACAGTAAGAAAACCATCGGTAATACTCAACTCCAGCGCAAAAGAGAACGGCGTATCACCAAAATTTACATTTTCAGCACTAACCAAAATAATCAAATGACCTAATCCATACAAAGTGCTTGGATATAATCCTCTTACTACCAAAATGATAAAATAATCTCCAGAATGACAGTAACTCCAAGGCCCGCAAAGGACAAAACTAAGGTCGGCTTTTAATGACCAGTCACTCTGTTACCCATTTTCTCTAAAATCTTGGAAAGACCCCAGCCTGCCAAAATACTCATTAAAAGTCTTGAATTTGCGAAGAAGCGACAACTTTAACCTATTATAACTTTGTTAGTAATAGTGCGATTTCCACCAAAGTTGGAAGGATCATGCTTTATACCCTACATTGTTGCAAAATCTCGCGGTGCTAGAATGAACTTAAGGGGGTTTTTCAGCCAACCACTAAAAATGATAAGAATATACTACTATTAACTTCGTTCAATCGGTATGGAAGATATTTCGGAGCCTAGAGACCATATAGTGGCAGCCTCTTGATTTTTATCAGATTGTTGGGTTGGGCAGTTTCTGAGATTTGGTCCGTTAAAGAAATGATCATTTTCGACCCCCCTCACTCCCCACTGTCCCAACAAATATCAAAACTGAGCTTCGAAAAGTTCTAATCGAGACCTTTCATTTGATACCCCACATGACTATATTCGATGAAAAAATAATTCACACCCCCCCTTTTCCATGTATGTTTTACACAAAACCTTAAAAATGTTCTCAGCGACTTTATCGGCTCTAGAAGTTCAGGTATGAATTGGAATAAATAGATTTGTTCCTGATTGGCAAAAGTGTGTTGAGTGTTCATTGTGATGGTTTTTACTTCTGTTAGAAACCTTTGTGATTTGAGTTTAAGGGTAAATAACCGCAAGAACTTTACTAATAACCCAATACTTATAACCAATAATCGTCAATAAATTATTCATTTTCTACAAATCCACCTGCCAATTGAACTTTTTCTCAGCTGAAGATTGGAACTTGGATCTCCTGATTTTTAAGCTAATACCAACCTGCGTCAATGCGGAAAACACGTGTACAAATACTTTCATTGAAGTGTGTTGACTTTGAACATATCTCATCTTTAATTATATTAAATATTTATAAATAAAACATGGTGTTATCGCCACATATTAAGTGAACACGTATTTTTGATAAGGGTAAATATCTTTATTTCGGTCAGTGTCTACTTACGTGATGTTATAGTTATTTTTGACTATTTGTACAGAAGTTGATAAGAACACCAAAGAAAGTTACCTGAAAGAAGAAGGAAAATGATTAGAAGTAATCAAGTGATACGAGGGAGTAAAAGTGTGGAATGTATGCTAAAGATATCAAGGACGTAAAAGTAGACGAAGGTACAGATAAAAGTCGTAATTTAAAACCATAGAGAAGATTTAGGAGCGATGTTCAATATTAAAGTGGTCAATATTAAACTATTTGCAAAATAGAATACTTGAAATGGTCCTAAAAAGATTCACGCCTGTTCCTACTGTGAGGCTTAAAAACCAAACCCAAGCGTATCATTCCAAACGCAATTTTATCGATTCCGCCTCCAGTCGTCCCCTGCAGATTCTTTTTTCAAAATGGTCAATAGAACTGCTGCGAACTCTGGGTACTTCTGACTCCGTGCCTGTACACGACTGCAATTGAAAGAGCTACTTCCTACGAAATCAATTAACTATCTTTGAATGAACTGTGTGGGAAAAAGCCCCTAAAGGTAAAAAAATCAATTCAACTTGGTTGAAACGCAGCCAGACAGTATTGTGACTTTGAGCCAGTATTCAGAAAAACGTATAATGGCCACGAAATTAAAACTGAAAGTGAAGTTCGTTGATTGGATGGGGTGGAAACTGAATGCTGGAAAATTTTATCCTTTAATATTTGACGTGAAAGTGGCTTTATAAACTAGGAAAATTTGGAAGGTTGGTAGAAAGATAAAAAAATACTCATACATATTAAGATAGATATTAAGATTACTTAGAAAGATATCTATTATGAGATATAGATTTTCTATAAAAGCTACATCCGATTTTTTAAGGCTTTGTTTAAAACAACAACACCCCCACTTTCTTCTTCTTTCTTCCCCGCGGAACCGCAGTAAAGCATTACTTCGCGGGGTGGACTGCGCTTTAAACGACCAAGCTTTCCGTTCTTCGCGTCCTCCTTGCGCGCTCCGCTTTTCCATATTCCTTCTGTATTCCTTTTATTGCGGAGTTCACCGCACACCAGTTTCCCTCCGACTTCAGCATTTCCCCGACGATGTTTTGCGGGCCTAGGTTGGTTTTCAGGGAGTCTTCAAGACTCCTCCTTTCTGAGAAAAATCGTGGACAGTGGAACATAACATGCTCCGGTTTCTCAGGTGTGAAACCACATTCAGGACAAAAGGAAGAATCATCCTGCCTGAATTGGTACAAACACTTCCTGTAACCACCATGTCCTGACAGGAATTGCGTGAGATGGTAGTTAATTTCGTCGTGTCGTCGCTGGATCCACTCCTCAAATGGGGGAATCAAAGTGTGGGTCCAGCGACCCCTCTGCGAGTCGTCCACCCCCAGCCTTTCGGTATTCTGCATCCTTTTCAGGAGGATTCATTTTCCTTTTCTCGCACAGGCAGCGTGTCTCACTGGCAAGAATGTCTATCGGGATCATTCTCGCAATAACACACGCTGCGTCGCCTAATATTGTTCTGAAGGCGCTGCACACCCTTAGCGCTACTAAGCAGTAAGTCATATTTACCCTCCTCCGATTACTCTCACATGCTAGTGCTTCCTCCCAAACTGGTTCCGCGTATAATAGTGTGGAGTCAACCACTCCGGCCACAAGTAATCTGCGACTGTATCTTGGGCCGCCAATGTTAGGCATCATCCGGGCTAATGATACGCTGGTATTTGCCGCTTTCTCACAGGCATAGTCCAGGTGTTCTTTGACGTCTTCAAGTTGTTTCGCGGCGACAACCACAGCTATATCATCTACGAAACCGATTATCGTGACCTCCTTTGGTACGGGAAGGGCCAGGACCCCATTGTACATGACGTTCCACAAGAGGAGTCTATTGTAGGTGGCACTTTCGATCATATTTCCTACCGTGTCGATGAGGCAAATCGGCCGATATGATGATAGATGTCCTGGGTGCTTAATCGGGGTCGGGAGCAAAACTAGTTTTTGTTTCTTCCATCGGTCGGGGAAAACTCCTTCTACCATGCATATTTGAAATGCGCTGATAAACCAGTCGGGTCTGATCGTAACAGGGAGCTTAAGAGCTCTATTGGGAACAACATCCAGACCGGGTGCTTTGTTATCACCAAGTCTCTGGCAAATTTGTGCAAGTTCCTCGTCAGTTAGCACAGGTATGGTGTAGACGTCCAATGCTTGCTTATGTTGTTTCGCTCCCCTTTATTCGGGGAGAAAGAGCGCCATCATCATATTGAGCAGAAGATGCGGGCAGGTCAGTTGTGGTGTTCGCCCTCTCATCCTCTTCATAACCATCCTGTACGCTGTTCCTCAGGCGCTTTTGTCTGCCTCTGCGCAAAGTTCTCTTGAAGCATTCTCGCTTGATGTTCGGCATAGCCTGCTTAAGCCTACCTCAAAGGTTCACATATACTTGCCGTTTCTCGTCGAAGTCCAGTCTTCCTCTAGATCCTTCTAGCACGAAAACATGCATCCCGTGACTCCGCGATCTCTTCATTCCACCAATAGTTTAAGCGCTTTTTTAGCGACGGCTCGCGGCCTCGGCATAATAGCGTCACATGCTCTCGTTATGCCCCATCATTTCCTCTACCTTTTCTATAGCCGCACCACCGGGATTTTGGCCTCTCTATGAATGCATCTTATTCAAACTTTTTCACGGACCAGCCCTGGTTTCCAACTCCGCGGGAACGTTCATCGCCTGGTGGTCGCTATGATTATAATGCTCACTGACAAACCATACCATTCTCCTCGCCAATGTGGTACTCACATATGTCAGATCGACTATTGAGCTCGACCCTGTTCCACGAAAAGTGGAAACGTTTCCCGTATTTGCAAGCACCAAGTCTAGCTCTTGATCTTGAGGTTTGGACTTCTTGCATCCGAAACTAGCTTCTAGTTAACCCGTTGGGGAGTTCCGTCCCCACGTACTCGAGGAGGGCGATCAGACCCAAGTCTGCAAGGGATTCATCTGAAGTGGCTTCGGCCACGAAGCCTCAGCGGAGGTTAACTGGTACCATGGGAACCGGAACGGCCTTCTAAGGGCATATGCTCCGGGAGAACTCCTGGAGGATGTGTTTTCGGCCCGGTTATTTGCGGTTGGCCCCCTTGTGGGAGTTTCATTGTGGTTGTGGTTATGCTTACATCGCGGGCAGAGCTCTTCGGGGCTCAAGCGTGGAGTTGGGCAGTACAACTCGGGTACCGTACCCCTTAGTTGCGGCAGAGGTATTAGATAGGCCTCGCATCCACTGGTGTGAATGCTGAGCCTGCACTCAGTATAAACCAGGACCGCTGTGCCTGCATGGCGGGGCTCTGATTGTGGTCTCAAAATCAATCCGTGTCCGAAGAGGACCGTGGGATTATACCTACACGGCAGGTACTCACGTTAAACCCCCAGGACTTTCATCCGAGACTAGCAACTATATATATAGATACCAGGTATTTTTGCCTTGACGAATTCAACTTTCCATCACTTCTTGAATGGCTTGATTCCCGCACGCCCATATTGCCCATATTACATCTGCAGTCCAGGCACCGCTCTTATTATTGCGATAAGGCTCGCTGATTATGGCAGCTTCGATTCCCTTCTCATAGATGATCTGCGAGAGAAGGTCTTGCCCTGCCTCGCATTGGTTGAGGTTGACTTGTATCAACCTTATTTCTTTACTGCATTCAAGGCTCTCCTAAATACTAGGCATCTGCTGTGTCTGCTACATGCCGACAGTCGGCGCCCTTTTTCTCCTTGCAAAGCATACATTCAGGCTCAGCCTTGCACTCTCTGAACATATGACCTTCTCCCCCACATTTTCTACAGGTCATGTCACAGTCACCGCTATGTGGCCAAATTCCAGGCATCTAAAGCAGCGCTTGAGGGACACCTGCTCACTGAGTCGGCAAACGACCCAAACAATTTTCACTTTACCAGCCGCCAGCAGTTTGAGCACTGCTTCAGCTGGTAAGCTTATAGTTGCCGTTTACATGCCTTCCTCAGTCCTTTGGTTGCGGAATCTTACAAACCAAGTGGTCCGAACTGCTTTTCTAAGGCGTCGCGGATATCCTTGGTCGTGATTTCATAAACATCCTTACATTGCATATCAATCTCCTGCTTTCTGGCCTGTACTTGTGCCTCTTCTCCTAAGGACTTCTCCGCCTTGCCGAGGAAGTTTTCTACCGTTTTGCCCGTAGACTTCTTCAGCTCCATCTCATTTTTGGGCGGACGTTTTCTCTAAGGTCCTTCAGCTCAGATCGGATTTGACTTTTTTGGGGATATCGGCGTAAGTCATATCACCTTTTTTTGGAGATGATAATTAATTCGGGCCGTAATCTTTTATGTGTCGCATTTTTCTTTCCGCCAACCTTGGTCCATGCTTCCTTGGTTTCTTTTTGGGGCTTTACCTCCCTTGGGTCGATTTTATCTACCTCCAAGTAAGGCAAACGATGATTCGTCCGGACACTGCTCCTTGCTTGGTTTTCCCACTGGGCACTTGCGTATTTATTAGCCTTCCGGGAGCTACCCTGATTTCCTTCCTCCATCAACGTTGGTTTCGGAGGAGATCACAGGATCGTCGAGCTCCTCCTAAATGAATCAAACACTAAGTCCTGCGGTATATTCCGACAGGTGTAGTCACCCCACTATGGGCTAATAAATGACCAGTTTGTGGGGCATCTTTTCGTGTATTTTGAACAGGCGTTCTCTTGAGTGATGTACTCCTTTTATTATAAATGCCCCTTTCTCCAGGCTACTTGTAGTATTCGATGTAACGGTGGCCAAGTAATCCACCACCGAGACACTGCAGTTGAGGGACATCGACAGCCGGGTGTCTGTTAGCCCACTCCCAAAATCCGCCGGCACTGGGGTTCCGAGTCCCTGCATCGTAACTTTTTCTCTCCTTCCTTCTTCCATATTGGCTTCTTGTTCTGGGTGTTCTTCCCGTAGCCATTTTTATCCACGGGTGGGTGTTTTTCTCCCACCTACCCGACCTGCGCATAAACATGCCCATGCACACACCCCTCCAAATGCGTACATATGCATATTCACGAAGGGGCGCGCCTGATGGGAGATCTAGCAACCCCGCACAGGGAACCATCTCTAACTCGCAATACGGAAAAAAAATATACCTGATTATGATTAGAAAAGCGTGGACATCTTTTAGAGACGCAGACCCCGAAACTACAAAATAACGAGATAGTATTTGGTGGACTCCGAGCCACGACTGATGGAGACATTTGTTTCTTTCTTTATCTTTGCCGACACTGCCGTAAATTCAGTTATGAGCCTGATAACGAAGGCCTACGGAGCCTCCATGTCCTGGAGGGCATCGAGACGTGGCAAACCTTCTATGGACGGTGGAAATCGTAGAGCTCTGGAAGGAGTGTCACAGGTGCCGCTGTATAACACAACGTCTAAGCGACCGGGAGGAAGCATGTACCATAATGATGGAGTACAAATTAGCCAAAAGGGGACTTCGTGGAGCAATAAACAAGAGCAAAGCTCGCTGCTGGCAGGTTGTTCTCGACGAAGTGACCCGAAGGGATTCGGTTACAAACTGATTACCCGAAAAATCGGGGCTCTGCGGAAACCCTGTTCACTTAAGGCCTAATACATGGACTGCATTGTACGGGCACTATTCCCTGTGCACCCCGTATGGGATGATGACGTCGGCGAGGAAAGCGCGAAGGACTGTCCCCTTTTCTCTATAAAAGAGTTGCAACAGGCAGTCCTCTCTATGAAAAACAAGAAGGTGCCTGGGCCCGATGGTATTCCAGCAGAAGTATACAAACTGGTATTCCAACACCTGCCAGACCTACTGCTCGGCGCATTCAACGCTTGCCTGAAAGAGGGCATTTTCCTCGTTAGAAGGTGGCAAGACTTGCGCTGATCAGCAAAGGGAAAAGCGGCTCCGAGTTACCGTCTTCATAACGCCAACTCGCGGGCGCTTGACACTGCTGGAAAAGTGCTCGAAAAGCTCATCAGAAGTAGACACGGTGAAGCGATACGTGGTGCCGGAGATTTATCTCCACGGGAGTTCGGTTTTAGAGCAGAGATCCACAGTTGATGCTGTCATGCAAGTCGTGGATACCATTCGACGAGCGCAGGCACATAGCCGCCGAACTCGACGGGTTATGCTGCTCGAAATGCTTGATGTCAGAAACGCCTTTAATTCCGTAAGATGGAATTAAAGGCGTGCGAACTATCTCTTACGGATATTGAGGGACTATCTGAGGAACCGCTCAGTGCTCTATGAAACGCTTGAGGGCCAGATGAGGATTGAGGTCACGTCGGGAGGCACTGTCTCTGAATCGGCCGTGATGGTGATCGCCGGAGTGATCCCCGGTGCCCTTCTTGCTAAGGAGCGTAAAGCCATATACAAGCGCAACGGAGAAGAGCCAAAAGAGAAGAACGAGTGGCACTCTCTTGACAAAATGAACTTAGAGGCAGATGGACTGCGCGGTTCATCAGCAACTTAGGGCCGTGGTTGAAGCGGAAGCATGGTGAGACTGACTATTTCCTTACTCAATTTTTAAGTGGGTATGGAAGTTTTCAGCCTTACCTGCACAAGATTGGAAAGGTGCGATCTCCGGAGTGTGTATTTTGCAATGGAATTGTGGATGACACCCATCACATGTGGAAGGTCAGCAGCTCTATTTAAACACAGCGGATCCCTCTCCAGACAACATTGTCGAGGAGATGCTGACAAGTGGAGCCGTGTTCCCCATTACGTTCGGGTCCTTCTCGTTACTAAGAAGATAGAGGTCGACCGGTGGAGAGGCCGGGTGGTAGAGGGTTCCTTGAACTGACAGTTCCCTTCCTCCCCTCCCCTCTCGTTGGTGAAAGGAATTCCCTGAATTGAAGGCTCCGCAAGGCGGGAGAGTTTGGAGTGTAACTTGAAGTAATGTGACAAACGGTTCCAGGATAGCTGTTTGACGATGGGAAGGTGTTTAGTTGTTAGTCCGACGACATGCCGAACCGGGAGTCCAACACTCTAGGCCTAAATGCATTCGCCTACCCTAGCCCCCAAACAAATAAGCTTTTCAGCTAATAGAAGTCAACCGGACGCATAGTACTAGTGAATGTTCCAGCGTAGTTTTATCTTAACGGTACCATAAATGGCCAAGAGGTTCTAAAATAGCGAATGTAGTAGCATGAGGAGCATTCTTCCATGAAAATATAATTCCATTCATCCCGCTATAGCTTGGCCTCCACATTTAATTCAAAAACAAAAGAATCTTGCGTCGTACCATAGCTACCTTCAATTTTTCCAATTAATCTAATTAAACCTAATTCCTATTCTGCCCAGCATTTGCTGGAGCAATTACCTTACTTTGAGCCATATTTTCAGTTGGCAGCCACACAAAGCTGTATTAAATCCACTCCAAACCGCTTGCAATTACCAACACGCAAACTTTTCTCCTCGTAATATTTCCCAAATGGCGTGAAAATGTAAAGAAACGTCAACAAACCTTTCTTCGCATCAACTTCTCATCTTGCCATGCACACCTCATTTTATTCTCGCGTATGTAATACATTGGATTCTCCAAGAAACGGAGGTGTTTTGCGGTTCGTTGGTTATACGTATTCCGGTGTTAATACAGAAAACCAGAAAACTCTCCGGAAAACTCTTTGGCGTTATGAGAAAACTTTGGAAGACGTTTGCGTTCCATTTGGACCGATATCAGGAATACAATAAAAGGATCCAAACTGAAACTCCAGTGAAGAAAGGAAAAAAGGAAAACAGTTATAAGAAAAGATGTGAAGACCAGCCAACGCGGCCGCTCCTTCCGTCCTTTGTATTTCGCTTTTTACGGGACCAAGAAAAAGGTTTTGTGTAACAACCATCGCGCAAACCACATCATACCCATACAATGAACATTGTTTGCGCAAAGAGTTTTCCATGCAATTTAAACCTTCAATTAAGTTAATGGACGTTCAAGATGTTGCTGGTGGTTGGGCCTGGATAAAGGAGTCACGAAAACGCGAGCCTGTGCTGGCTACAAGACTTGCAAAAAGGTGCAAGGATGCGGGACAGGAAGGGAGGTTTTCAGATTGCAGTTTAAGCTTTTGGTTTTTGTTTGTGTGCATTTGTTGCTGCAACTTTTCCTCAATTTCTTACTATTATTCCGAGTTTTCCAGCACTTTATCCTTAGAGCGGAGCTGCAAAGAGAGAACTGAGACTTAGGGAGAATGCCCAGGCGAATGGAGGAATTTCCTTAAACTTTGTGGTGTTCAGTTTTCTTTATTTCCAGGGTGAATTGAATGCACATTCAAGTGATTGATTTTAATCTTGAGAATTTTGCACTCTATACCAGTTGGAGGGTGGGAGGGGGAGGAAAGTTGTTCGGTAAGCAAAGTGATTAAAAGTATTTACATCTTTTACTGTGCACAATGGCGAAAGGGGGAGTTGTAGGAACTTTCCGTCTTAATGGAGTTGGATTTGAAAGGTTCGTAGGACCCTGCCCCTCCTTGGACACCACCTTGTCATGGTGGGGGAGCCCGTAGTAGTTCACTACTGCACTAAGGGTGTCCAAAATATGAATATGGGAACGAAGGATATAAACTCTCCAAGTGGTAAGAAGTCACAGACTTCGAATCCACCCGCGACCATGAGCAATCACGTCGCGGCCGAGACGCGCATTTTGGAGGCCTCACCATATTCATACTCGCCTATAGATAAATCTGGAGAAGGCATGCTTTCCGACTCAGTGGAAAGCTTGCATTTAGTGCCTACGGTGAAGTTAGCCAGAAAGGAAAGTACGGAAACTCTCAACTTGGGAGAAACTGGAAATCCGACTACGGCCAGCCCGTCCGCGGTACTACAGCCCAAACCTACCCGCAAAGGGAAGAGGAAGGCTCGGCAGAAGGGAACTTCGGCCACTAAGGAGGAGGACTACAGGCTGAATCTTGCCTGTCAGCACCTTCTCCTTCACCCTTACCAGGAAGAGCGGAAGAACGGGTAGCTGGTGACGTGAACGCTACTGGTTTAACGCCAGTATGTGGAAATAGATCCAAGCGACCGGACACCGTAACCTGGAAAGGCCCTAAGCCGGCGGCAGAAGAGAGCACTGCGAAGGAAGATGAAGCACCTTGGGAATGAGGACATGGACGTGGCTGTACCACTAGGCGCGGTAACGTCCAGAGAAATCGGACGCAAGGAAGCGGAATCTCCGGCGAAAGGTGGGGATAAACTGGAAACCCCGGTAAGATCCACACTGGACGCACCAGACTCTTCTGTTAGCGGTAGCGCAAGAAGCGTAAGACCAACACATCTGCTGTGGGCAACGCTTTATTATACTCCGCACCAGGGCTTATATTCACGCGTCTCGCAAGGATTAGGACCGGTGTGCCGGGAGGTGATCAAATCAGCGAGAGAGATCTCAATGAGCTGGTCCCTCCCACAGGAATACGAACACGAAGGCGGGAAGGAAGAGGACGTATGCGCAAGCTGCAGCCTCGGTTCTGACTGCTGCCGTGGGAGTTTCCTCCAAGAATGGCAACATGTCAGAGGGACAATTTACCATCCTTCGGGAATGCCTGTGGAAAAAGTGCTGGAGCCTGGAACGAAGCCACGATTTAACAATCAAGGTTTTCGTGATGGGCTTCTCCATTTGGAGTGCACTGACGAGGCTGCCATAAAGTGGCTCCAGCAGGTAATCCCAAATATAAGTTCCGGCGGTCGGCCCAAGTTCACTATTGTGAACACTGAGCTACGCAAGACAGAACATGTCAGATGTTGGTTACCGGGCCCTCGAAGGAAGGCAGAGGATATCATCCGTATGCTGGGTGAACAGAAGCCAGAAATGGACTTTGGACACTGGAGGGTAAAGTTCATAAATGCCAGAAAGAGCAAATCTACAAACGTGGAGGGTTTCAACTTGATATTCGAACTGGACCAAAAGAGTCTGAATATGCTCAGGGGAAGTCACCATATGGTGCTCCACTTTTTCCTAGATAGACCGAAATGCAGTCATATCAGGAGACTGTAGGTCATCATCTCCATTTTGAGAGCGAAGAACAATGATGGTCTTCGACTCACACAATATAGAGCAAATTACAAATTACAAATTCCCATAATGGAGGTTCGCGCGGCGGATAGTGCATACAGGGACAGAAGCCCCGTATGGGGGTTCGCACTGGTGAAGGGACAACAGCGTGAATCCTATCTGCTAGTAATTTCTCCTACACCTTTCATGGAACAAGCGGAAGAAAGGGAAACCTGAAAAGTGAACGAAACTGACTTGATACCAGTTCGAATGATCGAATCTATGCAACCAGGACACCGCAAACCAGTCAAAGTGCTAAGTGGAAAACAGACGAATGCTCTGCGGGATGAGATGAGATTTTTCATGGATGAGGACATGGGAACTGCGGTATCTTCAAGTGCGGTTTTTCTCAGAAAAATCAAACACGGGAGGATCGAGTCTCTGGCGGTACGGTGTGGAGGAAACCCCCGTCACACACAATAGACTAAGTTTATGTCGAAAAACTAAAGATTAGTCAAATAAACCTGCAGTATACCAAAGCTCCCTCCTACCTATTGGTAGCGAGAATGGGAAAGGATTTTCCTTACATCTTTCTGGTGCAAGAGCCGTGGGTTCGATTTAACAGAGCTGTGGCATTGGATCAGTAAAGGGGACTAGGATCTCCTACGATGAAAGATCCATAAGACCGAAAGCTTACGTCCTGATGTCAAGACGGTTAGATGCAACCATGCTGAGACAGTACTGATTTAGTTACGATAACCACACAATACCAGATAAATGAGGAGAGGAAAAACATCATAGGTGCTTCCGCTTATTTACTTTATGATTCTTTGTATCCTCCGCCGACGCAAGAGCTTAGGGATCTGGTGGTGTATGCAGAATCAAGTGGTCTCGAGCTCTTAATAGGTTGCGATGCGAATGCTCCACATATTTGTTGGAGCAGTAGCAAATGCAATCCAAGAGAGAAGCTATTTTATTTCATCACTTCAGCTGACCTTATGACTGCAAAAGTAGAGTGCGCCCCTACGTTCGTGGGACCGAGAAGAAGCGAAGTAATTGGCCTAACAGATTGTGTGTACCTCAAAAGTGTTAGAGTTGTTTACACACTGGCGAGTGCTAGACGAGGTCTCACTGTCAGATCACTGATACCTAACATAGAATTCAATCTGACTATTGCGGACGAACAGTCTGCAGTACAAAAACGGAACGGCGGAAGGAACGGATTGGACAAAGTTCAATGAACTTCTTGGCAATAAAGTACAGTTCCCTAGGCGACTAAGGACTCCTTTGGCACTGGAAAATGAATTAAAAACTCTGAACTGCACACTTTTGGAGTGCTATGGAGAGGCCTGTCCTATTTCCCGAGACCAAAGCGGTAAAACGGTTCCTTGGTGGAACCGAGAACAGTAAAAACTTAGGAAGTCAACCAGGCGACTTTTAAACCGTGCTTCCAAAAGTAATAAGAACGAAGACTGGTTAAATTTCAGGAACTCACAACGTGAATATAAGAGGCTCATTAGGTGTTCGAAACGAGACTCCTTTAGAGCGTACATGTGAGGAACTGGAAGGCGAAAGGGAGACTTCAAGGCTGTGCAGAGTCCTCAAAAGGGATGAGTCAGCCAAGTTGAATTCTCTTAGAAAACCCGACGCTACTTTCACGAGCACCAGGCTGGATTCAGTACAGACCCTCCTGGAAGTACACCACCCGGGAAAACGAGTGAGAGAAGTGGCATGGGGGAGGATTGACGCTTTTTGCAGCCCCTTCAACACGCAAGTGCTGCAAGGGGAACTGGAACACTGCGAAAGCGATTGTTACCCATGAAAAGGTGAGAGCTGCCATATTGTCCTTTGAACATTTCAAAGCACCTGCCATGGATGACATCTACCCGGCAATGCGAAAGGAGGACATGGAGCATTTAGAGCGACTTCTAAGAAATATTTTTCGAGGATGTCTTGCTCTGGGTTACGTGCCTTCCTCTTGGCAAAAGGTTAAGGTAGCCTTCATACCAAAACCTGGGAAAGATGACTATTCTAATCCAAAGAACTTCAGACAGATCAGCTTGACTTCATTCTTGCTGAAAGGTTTGGAGAGGCTGGTGGAGCGTCACACTCGTGGAAACGCACTTAGGTCACACCCACTTAGTGAAAACCAACATGCTTACCAGCGTGGAAAGTCCTGCGAGTCTGCTCTTCATTCTTTGGTCACAAAGATAGAGGATGCAACTTTGAATGGTGAGTACGCGATGGGGGTGTTCGTCGACATTGAAGGGGCTTTTGACTGTGCACCTTTTCAAAAACTTTGTGATGCCGCCAGAGAGCATGGTGTTGATGATGCTTTAATTAAGTGGATCCATGCTATGCTAACGAAGAGATTGCTGTGCGCTGAGGTGGGTGTCGATCGCTATCTGACAGCAGAAGCAACGAGGGGCTGCCCTCAAGGAGGTGTGCTTTCGCCACTTCTGTGGAGTATGGTGATCGACTCACTACTGTGCGAACTGCAAAATTTGCCAATACACGTTCAAGTTTATGCTGACGGCTTGGCTGTGCTTGCTGTTGATCGGGATCTTGGAACGGTGTGTAGGAGTATATGTAAAACGTGCCGTTGATTTGATAAACAGCTGGTGCCTTAGACATCGATATACGTTGCCATCTTCAGGCCGATGTTCGTATATGCATCCGTAGTGTGGTGGGTTAAGGTGAGACAAAAAGGGTTTCACCGTAAACTAGCCGCACTGCAAAGAACTGTGGGACTGGGCATCACAGGTGCCATGAGCACGACATCCGGGGCAGCTGTGCACTACTCAATTTGCAGCCCCTAGATATATTTATTCAAAGCACTGCAATGAGAGCAGCTCATAGACTAATTCGATTAGACCTATGGGGAAACAACGGAGGTCGGGGGCACAGAGCATTGGAAGAGTTACTGGGAGTACTGAATCCAGTTCTTACAATGCCTTCCGATTCTCGTGTCCCCATACATCTGTTTGGTAGAAGATATGAAGTTACCCTGAAGCAGGACTAGGAAGACCCAGAGGAATGCGTGGCGGGATATACGGAAGTCTTCTACACCGATGGCTTAAACACAGAAGAGGGTTCTGGAGCCGGAGTCTACCTCTCGAATAAAGACGAGAAGTGAGCTTTTCCTTTGGAACAATATGCAACGGTTTTTCAAGCCGAAGTTTATGCGACCCTAAGGGCAGCAAACTGGGTGATTGACGAGCGGTTGAAGGGTAGGCGCATCTGCAGTGACAGCCAAGCTGCATTGAGGGCATTGAGTAGTCCTTTGATAACCTTAAAAATCGTTCAGGAATGCAGAAACCGTTTGAACTCTATCTCTAGATTCCATGCGGTGAAACTACTCTGGGTAGCTGGGCACTGTGGCATAGAGGGAAATGAAATCTCGGATGCTTTAGCGAAAGAGGGGTCAATCTCCCCTATGCCGGGACCGGAGCCAGCAATTGGAGTATCAGTAGCATTGGCTAAGTCTGTTTTCAAAAACTGAGAACAAGCTTCCCACAATGACAGGTGGCAGAACCTGAATGCTGCTCGACACACCAAACTTTTCCTGCAAGAACCGAACATGCGTACCGCAAAGTTTATCCTGTCGAAAAGCAGGAAGACTTGCAGGTGTATTGTGGACATTCTGACAGGCCATAATTCACTAGCTGGACGTATGTTCAGAAAAGGAAAATTCTCAAGATGATACGTGTCCTTCCTGTAATTAGGAAGCGGAATCCAGGGAGCATTTCCTATGTGAATACCCCACCTAAGGACGCATCAGCCATCAGATCTTTGGTGCCTATACTCTCCAATTACGACGGGGTTCATTGGGCCAACACAACCTGAGTGCTTAGAAGCTGTAGCTTCTCCCCCACCCTGTCGTTTGTCCTTGGAGTTCCCTCCTTGAAGTGGGAGCATGAAATCTTACTAAATTTATTCCAAAGTATGAGTTCCATGATTTACCAACCGTGACCGGCCAACAAACAACGGCAGGGGCTATATTATCATTTAATGTTTTGGTTAACGAAAGAGTTGTTTGGACATTGTTAAAATGAAGTTTGTAAACAAATCTCCGAGCCAGCTCCAGTTCCTATAAAAGGTAAACAGCTCAAAAATCTCAAACGTTGTTACGAAAACAACGAGTGCCTGCGCTCTTGCGCATTCAGTGGTTAATAGATGGTAGTAAAACCGCATTGTTTCCAGCACACGAAGCACCCATCGAACGAGAAAAATTGAAAATAATTCAATTTCATTTTCCCCCCGACACAGAGAAATGGAAATGCAGATTTTATCTCATCATCGCGGCGAAGATGAAGCTTTGCAGGTGAGCTCGTGTGATGCTGGTAGAGATGCCAGGTATGTTCGCTATTCATTACTGCTAAATTATGGACTCATTGTTTTCCCGTTGGTACGTTCCGTGGTAGTGCCCAATATCCCCCCGGAACCTTAATCACCTTGTAGACAGCTTTATTCCAATTAGTCAAGTTAAATCACGTTACAGAGTCTCGTACTATGCGCTCAGCAGAAGCCCATTGATGCTGGCTTGGTGCTGTTGTTGCCACGACTTGGTATTATTATTGAGTGGTTGTCGGCTGCTTATAGTGCATGCCGAGGACCGGGGAATACCTGAATAATTAACAGGTAAAATACACTTTTGCCCATATAAGGTATGTGACTATATGAGAATGCAGTTATGAGCGTCACTGCGCAAACGGGATGTCTTGCCACTCTTACAATTTTGGGACTTCATCAGCTTTTCTAATTTGTCTTGATTTGACATTACCCCGTTGATTAAAATGTATTCTTTGCAACTCAATGCAGTCCTGATGAGACTTTCGAAAGGTGATCTGCCGAGGGCTCTGGTAACACCTTGTTCGGTCATATCATAGGAAAACGCAGTCTTGAAAACCGTAATGACAGTAGCGTTACACTGTTGAAACACAGAGTCTGCTTTAAAGTCAGTTTCAGTTGACCGATAACGTACTTCAACGGATATGGACTCTGAATTTCAAAAGGAGTCGAGCAGAGTTGGACTCAAGACAAAGACCAACAAAACCAAGGTTCACAGTCTGGCTGGTCACCCCCCTTTTCCGATATGCATTAACGAGCAGAATAACAAAGTCGTCTTTCAATATGTTTTTTATGCAGACAGACAGACTGGAACTCAACTTGATGTCACCTGATGCAAAAGCAGTGCTAAATTCGCCTTCATGATTTTACCAATATGAAGTTAAGGTTGTTCTCCGCTAGTGTTCTCCCAGTGTTGTTACATGGGAGCTGCATATGGAAAGTCACCACCACTGTTACTCAAAGGCTTCAAACCTTCGCTCAAACTTTGCCCTGAGAAACTCTTGAACAACGAGCTGAGTCGACGTACGGGCCAGGTATCGGTAGCTGTGTTAATTAGAGTGCAAAAGTGACAGTGGATAGGTCACACTTTAAGAAAGGAGGAGTAGATGTAGGAAAAAGAACATGGCTGATAACATTCGAGTTTCAAAGTGATGTCACTGATAAAGCTTCACATAGAAACGTGATTTTGGATCCGAAAAGATGGACACTGACTTTGAATTGTAAGAACACTTTTGGATACCGATACCCCGTATACCACGATGTGCACGCACTATCTTTAGCTGTCTAGAGTGTGTGTCTCTCAGAACCCTTTTTTCGATTCCGGATTTATACTGAATTTAACACACTTTGACAGTTACGCTTAAAACCAAGAAGAGAGAGAGATTCACAAGGATCAAACTTCAAAAAAGATATAATCTCAGAATCAAGATTGAAAGTATCGAAATATCGAGATCCACGAAGGAAATCTCGAAAGAAAAGATGAAGTAAGTTATCACAGAATTCCAAAATGCAAATGTGTAGCGGAAAAGGACACTTGACACGATATTTTGAAAAGGATTTTAAATGCAGGTTGTGTAAAGTTGCAGGTTTTGATGATAAGGAAAGGGATCTAAAAGAAAAAGTAAATGAGGTTTATTCAGAAAAATCTCAACTACTCACACTCTGTTGAGCCTGTCAGGTCAAGAACTCTATGTGCACGTGGCGATTATTAGCGGACCATACAGAGGGAAAGATAATGCGATATGGGCCATCGACAAAAGTGGGAAATGCGCAATTTGGATGACAGAGCGATACCCATTCGAAGAAATAACCGCAACGCCTGGAAATGGGTTCGTAACAGCTAAAATTAAAGGTGTTCGTGTCTGCAATTGCCACGCTCCCCCAAGCGTTAGACGCGTACCATCCCCCATTGTCATCGCGGGAGACCTCAACGCATGGTCTATCGAGTGAGGAAGCAACGTTTCTAATACAGATGGTTGATGTTTCTGGAAGCTTTTTTTTTCGCTGGACATTGTTTTTGCTAATATCAGAAGCACATATACCTTCTGTAAAGAGAGGATAGTTTCAGTGGTAGATACTACCGTCATAAACAGGGCGTTGATGAGGGAGATTACCTGATGAGTTAGTGAACACTACACGCATAGCGACCATCGAGCTATACTATTTAGTGTAATGAATCATGCCGGACGAAGCAGTGGGTTTCAAAGATGTTTGATACGGAAATGTTCGCTGAGATATTTAAGGATAGTTCCACACCAATCGGTACAGAGAGAGAAAAATCTGAGCAAATTCTCAGAAACGTGGTATCACAGGCTGCGTGATGCCTCTATGCCAAGGCACAGGAATAACGCTCACAGATTACCGAAATCGTGATAGAATAAAGAAATCAGGCGACTGCTGAGCTGCGGAAGGCGATCCGTGACAGTAAAAGAAACTCCTTTAAAGAACTCTGCGAAGAGGCTGACATCAACCAAGAGGTACGATTCTCTTTAAGTCCACCCAAATACTGGCCTATGCTGACGATATCGACATCATGGGAAGAACCACCCTAGACGTACAAACTGCCTTCATCCAGATAGAACAGGCGGCGATTGGCGCGAAATCTTGGGCTGCACATCAATGAAGGCAAGACAAAATATATGGTGGCAACGTCAGGACCAAAAACTAACCAACCAACAACATCAAACCGCACTGGTCAAGCGGGAAGAATAACGGTAGGAGAATACAACTTTGAGACCGTTGATAATTTCTCCTATCTAGAGTCGAAAATCACAACTGATAACAACTGCGATGTTGAAATTCGCGCACGGTTCCTGGCAGCCAACAGAGCCTATTTCAGCTTACAAAAACTGTTGCGCTCGAAACGTCTTACCCTATGGTGACCCTACGGTCAAAGCTCTTACTGTACAAGACAATGATCTTGCAGTCCTCATATATTCCTCGGGGACTTGGGTTCTTAGCAAGAAAAATTGCGAACTCTTGGCCGCGTTCGAAAGAAGAATCCTCCGAAGAATAAGAATTTTTGGCCACCTACATGAGGATGGACGATTCCGTAGCCTATATAACGACGAAATCAATGAGCAATACCACGACCGTCAGGTTGTGGATACAATCCGGTTCAACAGGTTGTGGTGGGCGGATCACCTAATCCGTATGGATGAGGATGATCCTGTCCCGGAAAGTCTATAAGGGGCATATCTATGGTAGAAAAAGAAGACGAGGCAGATCTTGCCTGAGATGCAGCGATGGCATAGGTCGCGACACCTGGTAGGGATATCAAATTGGTGGACCTCGGCGCAAAACCAGGGTGTCTGGAGTTCCTTATTAAGGCAGGCCGAGAACGAATACCGGTTGTTGCGCCGTTGATGATGATCAGCTTTCCTAATTTGTCTCAATTTGACGTTACCCCAATGATTAAATCGTCAGTCTCAGTCTTCTTGTCGCAAAAGCGAACGAAATTTGTGGACTACCAAACTTAAATTCTCGAATTTCTTTATGCTGCAGAAACGGCTATCACGCCACGATAAAGGACTTTGGAAGGATTCCTTTTCGTCTTCTGGCAATACACTATTGGATTCTGGCAAACTCGTCGTAAGTAAGCGTGGATCGGGCGTTCGATCCATGCTCACCGTATCGCTAGGCGCGCAAACTGATATTAAACAGAGTATATAGACTCGAAATGAAGGACACCTTAATATTGCAGAGTACTATGCACCAAAGGATTTTCGATGCAAAGGAAAAGGATATTTTTTGTGAACAATTCAATACAGTTCAGGAGAGACTTCCTAAAGGTGGCCCTGTGACCGTGATAGGTAATCTGAATACTAAGTGAGGAAAATGAAAGTTAAAAAGAGTAGACTAGGACAAGACCAGAAATTCCAGAAATACGATAAAAGATATCGGAAAAGTAGTTGCTAAAACCGAGTTAATCATCAAAGAGTAAGTCAAGGTCCTAGAATGAACGCCTATTAAAAGATTGGGTTGAGGAGAATTTAACCATTATCAAATAATATTCACTGATGTTTAGTGTCTGCTTACTCACAGAGCACGTGTATACCAAAGTGTCAAATTCGGATTGCAGAGAAATACAGTTTAACCTGAACGAAACAGGTGGAAACAACTTAAAATCATCAATGTACTTCAAGAACGGACAGGTGAGTAAACAGAGAAGATCATTAATCTACTTCTTCTTCAGCCCTTGTGCCGTTCAGAAGGGGGGTCGGCATCGGTTACGCTATTTTGCTCTCTCAATATAGACTCGGATGCAGCCGCTAAGCTTTGAAATCCCTTTTCAGTGTATCAAGTCATCGTTGTTTCGATCTGCCTTTTGGCCGTTTTCCAATTTCGATGTTCAAACCAATCTTCGGAAGTAAGTTTTCGCCAGTGCCCATCAAAGATGTGTCTCTCGTAATTTTTCCCACGATCACTGCAATCACATATCAATCGCAGGCGTCTTAATTTGGAATGTAATCATGGCATCTTATGCCACTGGTTCAACACAACATCTTCGTCTCAATTACCGCGAGGTGCCGTTCATTGCCCTTTACAGTCGGCCAATATCAGAACCCTGCAGTAAATTTTGGATTTCAGACGTTCGTTGATGCATCGAGCACAAAGAATGCCTGTTGTGGTGTGTGAAGCAATTTCATAAGGCAGTTCACCATTGGAGTCGGTCGTCAAATACTTTGTTTGTTAATATTCAGCTTCATACTGTTTTGTATGAGGCATTCATTCCAATTTTGGGTGAATTGCTCGACATCAGGTTTGCTGTAAATTCAGTTTAAAGGACGTGTATTTCTTATCAGAGCTAAGACATCTATATTCTATCATTCAGGATTGAGAGACCTTGACTTTGCATCCGCTTAATGTCAGACCTGACCTGACCTTTCTTTTTTGTAAAACTTGGCTGCATATCCTTAAAAAGGCAAATCTGTGGATCTAAGAAGTGGGAATAAGTTGCTTGTCAATTGATCCAAGGAATCTATATAAGGGAGCAATCCCTGAATTTTAGATTTGCAGATATCAAGAAAGATTTTGCGTTGTTACAGGTAAAGAAGATTTGAGGAAGCTCAGACGTGTGACGTAATTGATGCGCAGAAAGTTCTTCCTAAAAAGGGTTATCGTATAATCTTACGTTCTGTTAAGGGAAAGTCGCACCGCGTCCTTGAAGAACTATTGTGCCCTAATCTTACGTTAGACGACTTCAAATGAAAGGCATTCAAAACTGCAGAAGGGAGACCATACTCCAGGATATTTTTTCCAAAGGAGTTAAAACGTTTCGGGGAGCATTAGATCGAGTAAAAGTGTGAAGAAAACGCAGTATAAGGCCCAGGATTCTGGATGCACGATTGCTAAACATCGATATAGGAGCTATTAAAGCGGAGGTTATCGTCGAAAGTTACGCCAAGGTTTTGAAGGTTATTCACTAATACAGGAAGAAAAATAGGCTGAGAAGGTATTGAATGCTTAAAACCTATGTGCCTAAATTAGAGATTGGAGAGAACTATCCCATAGCCCACTAGCAACGAATCACAGGAACAGTGTAAATCATCAGTGTCCACCAAGTAAGGGCAGTTAGTTGGAAAGAGGTCGATGAAATTGATAAAAAACGAAAATAATCGCAGAAAAGAGCCCTGTGGTACACCAGAACAAACAAACCTCAATTTGAAAAGCAAGGAACGAACCACCTTATATTGACAGAAAGGAGTTTGAACACAGAGTTTGCTATTTGTCGAGTCTAAGACCTTATAGCCGAAAGCGATGTAAGTAGCGTACATTTCCTTTCAAAAATTTTTGACTTTTTGGCCGTAAAAGTAACAAGATTACATTATAGGCCGCCATTTTGTAAAACTATAGATATAGGTAAGCAATCAAACGGACCGATCAACCAATTATTGGCATACTTATATTTAGTAACTTGAAGCAGAGGGGTGTACTGAAATAGGACAATAATTCTCAACAAAACAACATTCTAGGATCACATCATATTTTTTTTTCACGGATAGTCTGTGAAAACAAGTCCTGTACTGGACGCCTCGTGTTAATTATTTTGTGCTTCCTGCCGCCAATAGTTTCAGTATTGTCTCCGCCGTAGTCTGGGCGTTACTGCCTTGTCCCTTTGTAGCATTTTTAATAATGACTCTTGCGATGCACATCGCTCAATGCAAGAGACGACTTCAACACATTTTCTGAAAGGTTTATGTTATACTAACTTGCCTTAAACTGAACACGAGAAATCAATGATATAACTTAGAATATAGGAGCATAAAAAACTGAAAGTTCAACTAGGATAAACACTCTTCAAACATTCGATGGCCTATGATAGGATCATACTTCGTCCTATCATTTCAGCAAAACTAGTCCTATTGACGAAAAAACAACATTAGACGTAACATCACAGTTTCGCACGCAAAAGTGCGTAGCAAGAGAAATTCTTTTCAATTTGACAATTGAAACAAAGAAGGCCACACCTATGACTTAAATATTCTGCTAGGTTCTTCCTTAAAGCAGCGAAGCCCTATTAAAACTGCGACAAGGAAGATGGAGCTGACTTCAAATGATAATTCATCCAAATTACACAACACACAAAAGAAGTAACACCTATTCTTGTTGTAGGAGCATTCGGTGTTATACGGTTTCAATTGGGCACCGAATAGACATCGAATTGAAACTGAAACAGCGTTTGATACTTGTCGGCAGCGACCGAAAATGAACCGAATGAAACCGTATACATGTGAAACGAGCCTCAGTCAACTGATATAATTGGAACTAAGGTTTACAAAAAGTCAGTGGTTTGAAGGGTAGTATGAGTCTCAACATGATTAACAGTTTCTTCCACATACTCAGTAATAAAGGATAAAGCATCCTTATTTAGTACTGGGGGTCTTACTACCAAATCCTACCCTCACACAACGACAATATAGGCGATGCAAACTAATAAATGAGGTGGAGTAAACAGGACTTCCAGGTTAAGGGTTCAGCAGGATGAAGGATGAAAACCTGGTCACAAAAAATTGATTTTCATTAATTTTCGTCTAACCCTAACTCTGACGAAATTTCCTTCAATAAGTTTTCTAAGAAGACTTTTTACTGAGATGACACAAGACCTCCCTATTTAATGACTCCTCTCAAACTATTCCAAGGAGGATATCGTATAAGAATCTAGAAGGAATGTAAAAATCCTATACTGCATTCTCGTTCGGATATGTCCTTATGAAGCCATTGACAACCTTTATTGTACCGCAATATAAAAACATGCCCACGCTATTCACAAATCGGAAACACTGACACGATATTGATCGCCAATGAACTAAACAAACGCGTTTCACTGCATCCTACCTACAAAAAAAAACCCAACCCGATGATACTTGCATGACGAAACCGGAGAAAAAAAGTTGAAATGCAATTCAGAAACTCAATAACTGAGTATTGTGCATAAAAGTGCACTTGAACGACATGCACTAGTTCCCTTTCCCCGGAAAATAAAAGGAGTAAATCTGGGCGAGATTGCATGATGGAAGCATGTGGAATTGGTGAGAAAAAACGAATTTCAGTTCGTCATACTAAACGCACATGTGCAGTAACTTTGTAATCGAATTTTACAGAAGTTTGATTGATAGCCATGGAAAATTTGCATACTTTGGAAAAGGACCAAAGAGAAGAGAGGAAGAGGAGGCTTCGTCCCTCCAGGTTGACGATAATTGCTATTTGGTACTGCAGGCCATAATATGCAAAGGAGTCGGAGAAAATATGATGTAGCCAGCCCTGCAGTAGTGAAGGATAACAAAATGGACATAACTTCGAAGAAATTATTCAAGAAGTATACAAACCATCTGTAGTGCAATATACAAATATCTTAGCGGAACATCTCTTTGTTTTGAAGTAAATATTATCTATTGTACGTCAAAGAACATCAGTTACCTCACTACTCGCTTCAACATCCTTATCCTTATAATCAAAGGCTATCATCATTTTAACTAAAGCCAGTTCCTATCCATAGGCTCGGAGAATCTTAAATGTCTCCAAATTTTTCAAGGCGCAGCTAGTAGCAGTTTGACAGATGCATTCGCCAAGTAGTTACTGATGAAAACATTGTATAGTTCGGAAATTTTGAAACGCGATTGGACAAGGGTCCACGGTCATCTAAGGACTCAGAAATGAAGTGATTTTAGTGCAATACCTGCTGCTGGCTATGTAAATTTCGGGGACCACATTCGCTTCTTGAGCACTAACTAACTAAAAATCAGATTCACCGAATACAGAGCAGTCAACTACAGTAATTTCTGGGAAAGTCCACTGTGAACAGAAGTCCGTGGCTAAAATTGTAAAAGAGACTGATAAACTATTAAGAGGAAGACACATGACCAAGGGTTTTACCAAACGTGTTAGCGCAAATCCAGCAAATGATCCAATAGACTCTGCATAAATAATGATTTACGTTGAGAAATCTCGCGAACAACTTCTCATATTACCCCCTCGTAATAGCCTTCGAAAACCATCTAATTGGTCGTTGTATTGGCAATTTCATAGCAAGAACGGGAAAAGGATTTAATTGTTGTTTGTAGCAAAGTGAGGATTAATGGTTTTGAAGGGATATTGGAAGTGAAAAAAGCTTTTAGAATTAACTTTCAAATACTGATAATTTTAATTTTACCAGTTTGCGCTTCAGTTGTGGAGTAGACAATACGGAGGTTTAAAGATTTCAAGATCACAAACCTAAACTCCACAGCCAATAGCAAAGTGGTCGAAGGACCAATATAGATTTTTTTTTTCGGTCGTGAAAGAAGCCGAAGACCTCACGGTCGCTGATGAGAAGATGTATGGATTTGATATTAGTCATATCCTGGATGAACCCACAATGAAATTATTGGTAGATTTACTTCGCACCCAATTAGAGGCCGAATGATGCAAATTTAGGTTGGCTCCTCCAATTCCAAAAGGCCAATGAGTCTATTGGACACAGAATCTCTAAAATGTGAAAATCGAAAGAAAGAAAAACAGAAATACTAAAATCTAAAATAAAGAAATACAAAAAATTGTTTTCAGCTGACGAAGGTAAGGAAAAAGCAAATCGGAAAGAAGCAAATTGCAACTGACTATTTAAGAAGGATATTTGAGAGACAAGTCGCCAGCTTGAAGATGATAGCATATAGCGAATCTTAAAAAGCAAGGATGGCAAGTAGACGGTCTTTCAAAAACCTTAACCAGATGACATCACTATGAGGTGTCAAAGGGCCGAAACAAAATAGTAAAGCCGTTTAAAAGAAGGATAAAAGGCAAAGTACAAACAGTCCCATGACCCAAGGAGCACATTTGCTCTCAGGGCAGAACGGTACGCTGATCCTATTTTGCGCAACTTACAACACTGCCGCTTAAATCAAATAGTTGATGACAAATTATAAGCAGAATTCATCTGACAAGAAGAATCTCGACTGCTTGAAAAAGCGATTGAATCGGAGCGATAAGCTCTGGAATAAATTCGATACCACAGATAATCAAATTCGTGAAATTTACAATCAAGGCCTTGCCCACCCTTGCTACTCGGAAGGATCTTATGAAAGACTCAACAAAGGTGATGGCACAATTCGTCAGAGGATATTCTAACAAAAATGAATATCATAATAGACTAAGAAAACCAAAAAAAAGTCGTCAGTTATGGATTCCTCGCCTATCACGGCACCCCAAGGTTCAATTATGAGCAAGGCGATTCGGGACAATAGCAAGGTTAAATAGGTAATGAAGAACAAAAATCATCAACCGACACATAAGCCCGGAGATATGTCAGAAGAATCGGAAACAAGGATCAATGACAGTTGCATTTTCCCATGTAAGTACCAGATTATTATAAGAACAGTGCCATCGTTCCTATCAACTTAAAATTCATCAGCCGTGATCTACAACGAATCCAATCTCTACACTACTCAGATAAACGCATGTCAACAGATCCTCAAAATATTTCCATGAAGTGGATAAGGAATCATGAAGCAATCAAAACTGTACATCAATTACTTATCACATGGCCACAGTGGTAACACATGTCGTTTTCGATTCATCAACAAGCGCTCCAAAAGACCCTCATGGAAGGCAGGATTGCCTGGACTACAAGTCTTAGACTGGTTAGTTTCAGGTCCTTCCGGAATGCTACATTAATGAACTGAAAAATGTTGGACAATCTTCTTCATTTTGTTCTTTTTCTTCAACCTTTGTCCCCTCCCCCCACCCCGCGGCTAGTCGTGATTGATTTCGCCACTTGGCTTTATCAAATGCCTGATCTAGATGCAATCGCGAGGCTTTTAAATCCGCTTACAGCGTATCAAGCCGGCTTTATGGTCGCCGGTCGCTCACCATCGACCACGATGCTCACACCAATTTTCGGAATTGAATACTCTTTAACGCAAATTACATGACCATACCATCAAAGACGTCTCTCTCGCACTTCTTCCACGATCAGTGCAACCCCATATCCATCGCCGATATCCTCATTTCGGATATGATCGAAACATGGCACGCCACTAGTCCTTCGTCTCCATTATCGCAAGACGCTGTTCATTGTCTTTTATAGTCGACCAACACTCAGAACCATAGAGAGACGGCGATGCTTCTCACAATGTTTCTTTATGAGAAACCGATCTGGATCTAGACTAGGGAATCGTATCCAAGCTGTTATGCGAACCGTGCCCATTAGGCAATTTGAAGTAGAGATAAGGTACCTTTAGCACATACAAGGTAGGAACCAGGAGACCAAGTGTTGTGTGGCAAAGGGTATACGACAAGCCGTTCTCCTCAGATCATTTTCGGAGCAACTGCTCATTCATGAGGAGCAGGAAACCATCGAAAATACTATCGCTGCGTATATTTATAAGCAAACAAAGGGCGCGATGGAATTATTCAGGACCATAGTACCAAATTTCCAAACTGGAAGGAACCATAACTATTGACATGTGCTGGAAATAAGATACCGAAGGCACACATGGTTACTGTATAGCTTTCTAAAGCTGGTACGATATAGACAGAGGAGTTTGTAGACTTCGTAATCACCCCAATGGAGGTCGCCATACACGGCTGTGGAGAGTTTTTAAATGCAACGCGGAAAACAATGTTTTAACAAGTAATCCGTTAAATCTATACCGACATATTTACCAGGTAGAATGATCAACTGAAACTGTCCTATATTAGTTGATGGATGTACTAAGTGATGCAATAAACACCAAGAAATAGCTCTGTATGCGCCATTGGCTGAACTTCCAGAAGCTCCGAAACCTTGGCTTCACTGGTGGTAACGCCTGTGATCAAGTACGATATGTAAATATATATGCACGAGTTGGGGGTATAACGCCCAGTCGACGAGCGCGAAATTCGGCGTAAGAGTCATGGTAGCTAGCGCAGTGAGCAGTCGGGGAAAAACCAATTACACTTTGTCAAGCAAGAAATGTACTTTGATATTATAGGGAAAATAACCTCCCAGTGTTTTCAAAATACCTCAATAAGGTCCGTCAATTTATTGACATAGATATGGCGATTATGATCCAGAATGGAGGCTTGCCAATTTACGAAGCCATTTACCAGCACTTCTTGAATTTTTGCCAAACTCTCTCGACTTGAATGAAGAAAATGTATTTACGGAGCCCAGATCCAACAGCAGGCAAAATAGGAACGCAATTGTAGTGGATGACTGAAAAATTCGGAGACTATGGAAATTTACAGTTAAGTCTACAAAACATTTAAAAAACGTTACTGTGAGCTTCTCTAAGTTACGAAAATTTGGAAACTGCCATCATCGAAATAAAAACCATACTAAATTTCCGACTAATAACCTCATTGTCATCTAATCTAGGCAATCCAATCGTACTGACGCCAGGATTAGGGAACCACTCACTAGCTCTATCAACCTCCCTCGACGATAACTTACCTAGTCGTGGTGAGGGTGCTCAGTAAGGAAGATCCTCCAGGAAACGAGAAGTGACACCTGAAGCCAAGCGGTAATCAAACCACAAGCCAAGCCATGGCCGCAGGGGTTAAGATGTGGCCGTAAACGGTGACCTCTGGGTACTAGGCGACCCTCAGTTACAACTAGCCTTGTTTCGGCAAAAAGCGGCTCTGCCGAGATCGACTTACTTTTCCCGATAAAACTGCGGTCATGGCAACCAATTATAAGAAAACAAAAAAAACAAAAATCTTTTACAATTAAATCTCGATCGTGACGATCCAACCCCGAGTGCGGGGGCTCAACGAGGGAGAACCTGAATCTAGACTAGATTCTTCACTTACTCAGGTGGGAACCAATCTATTGGGACTTAACCCTTAACGGACGAGCCGAAGCAGGCCCCTTCTGTCAACACTCCTGACCCCAGAGTCCAATCGGCGCCACCTGCTAAGGCTAAAGTCTTGCCCATGGGTAAGCACCTGTCCACAGCAAACAGCCTTCGGGCAAGCCGCCTTCGAGCAAATCATAACCCATAGGTTGTGCCGAGGTTGAGGGGAAAGGATCGTTCGGGGCACCTGCAATCGAAGCAACAGCGGTCCTCGGGCGATCAATACCTCCACCTGGA
Organism: Hermetia illucens; assembly: GCF_905115235.1. Classification (NCBI taxonomy): domain Eukaryota; kingdom Metazoa; phylum Arthropoda; class Insecta; order Diptera; family Stratiomyidae; genus Hermetia; species Hermetia illucens. The sequence goes on along the minus strand of NC_051852.1, from coordinate 153,455,540 downwards.
TGCTGCTAGGCAACGAAACAGGAGAGAAAGCCGATAGGCCAGGAACTTTTCTCACTGTCGGCGTTCCCGAACACGATGTTAACAAGCTTCGGGCAAAATCGGGCTGCCGATCCTACTAATAATTGGGGACCGTCACGTTACAGATTTCGGCTCCTAAAATCATTGAAAGGGACTTGCAGCCCTCGGCATCTTCATCTGAACCGTAGATGAGGTGCCGCAGTTCCCAAATAAATTTGCAGCATTCTCGCATCAATAGCTACAAGACATTTATATACCCCATACAAGAACCGTGGGTTGTTGGCGGGGTAATCAGGCTCCTAAACTTCCAACATGCTGACCTGCTGGTAGTCACAAAAGACTTTCAAGCTAATTTGGTTAACGGCCTATGTGATGGCGACACCACGTCGGCTAAGCTAACCATGAAAAGCCAAAAGGGAGATAAAGCGTATCTCTTTTTTATAGTGCTCTGCATACTTCCCCTATGACGCAGAAAAAGTTCCCAATGGAACATTCATCAGAACTATCCAATATGCCAAAAGTAAAGGTATGGGGGTAATAGCAGGATTTGAATTCAACGCTCACCAGATATACTGAGGAAATTCCAGCATCAATGCAAGAGGATCGAGACTACTGGAGTATCTCGTAGGAACCGATTTGCCAATCCTTAATTTTGATAATGAACCCATTTTCTTCAACGTTGTCAGGCGAGAGGTCATCGACATTACGGTCGCATCCCCTGACATCGCGGTTCTGATCGGAGAGGGGAGAGTATCAAACGATATCACACTCTCGGATCACAGACGCATTGATTTCGTAATGGGCATGGATTCACTTCCACCCACTCCATTTCGGAATCCGCGGAAGACAGATTAGGCGGCGTATAAAATAGAATTGACCGCCCGAGTCACGATCCCTGGGAAGCGCATCAAATCCATTGCCGGAATTGAGAAGACAACCCAGATGACCACAACTAGCATGAAAGAAGCTTCGAAGAAAGTTGTCCACTCAAGATGCAAAATAATGGTAAAACACCATGGTGGAACTCGAATTTGGCAAAACAGAGGAGAACGACAAGTATGCTCCTCAATCGTGCTCGTGAAACGAAAGTATTTAATGCTCAAGTACGCGGCGAGCAGTTCTCGATAATAGGTCCTGTAGTTCCGTTGAGCGGGGTTTAACTGTTTAGAGAAGAATCTCAACGGCTGCCAGACTTGATTCACCTTTTGGTGAATAGCAGGACCTACTGCGATGTCACAGGCATCAACAAAAACAGCTAGGGGTGCATCTTGCGGAGGAAATGCCAAGAGTGTAACGTCGGCCAGTTGTTGACGGGATTTATCAAACGCGCGGACAGCCTCTTCAGACCATACAATCTCTCGTGTGTCTTTTGTTTTGGGGCCAGACAAGTACGCTTTCAAAATGGACTGGTGTTGGGCGGCCTTGGGCAGGAAACGACGATAGAAGTTTAGCATGCCCAAGAATCTCTGCAACTCCTTCACAGTTTTTGAACGCAGGAAGCTTGAGATCGCTTGAAACTTGTCTGGGTCGGGCTGTATTCCGTCAGGGGGAATGAAGTGGCCGAGTTTTCTCAGCGGTTGGGAACTGACTATAGACTTCAATTATTATTTCTTTTACAATTTCTTCTAAACAGATGCCTACTCCGCCACGGAAAACACCAGTGGTGGCATCTGTCAGTACCTGCTGCGCCACTAGGTCATACGCCTTTCTGGAAATTCCTTGACAAAGATCCGGTAGCTCTGATGCAGGCCGATGATATGGTTTTTAGATTCGTCTTTGAAAAGGCATACACTGTCGTAATCACGAAAAGAGAAGAATAGTTGATAAATGGTGATGAGTCTTTATAGATTACAGACCTAATAGTCTTCACCGACGGGTCAGTCATGGAAGACGGATCGGGCGCAGGGGTATTCTCGGGGAATCCGATTATGCAACTGGCCCGACCCCTCGGAAAAATGACGACCATATTCCAGACGAAGCTATATACCATTCCATTGGCAGCAGAAGAATGACTGCGACAAAAATGGAGGGGTCGCACCATTCGAATCTGTTCCGAGAGTGAGGCAGCATTGTCAGCACTAAACGGCAACGACATATCAAGCCAGTTGGTGTGGAGTTGTCATCAGGTGCTGCTGAAACTTGGCCGACTAAACGGAACATTCCTGATGTGGGTGCTGAGGCATTGAAACATCGCTGGTAATGAGGGAGCTGACAGACTGGCCCGCCGAGGGTCTGGATCCACAATGGTGGGGCCAGGAGCGGCTTTTAGAATCCGGAAATCCACTGTCAAGCCTACTCTGAAGGGTGAAATTGCAAGGATTCACGCAGCCGAGTGGACAAATTTGAACTCTTGCGGGCAGACGAGGATCCTTGTGAAAGAACCTGGGGTCGCCAGAGCGGCATTTTTGTTGTCCCTTAAGGAGTTGGACATGAAAACCCTAGTAGAGTTTTTAACGGAACACTGCCCCTTCAATTCCCATATGGAAAAGATTGGGGTGGTGGTTTTGGCTATGTGCAGCCAATGTGAGGAGGAGGAGGAGACGGCCCTGCACTTTTTATGCAGCTGCCCGGCCTCTTCAAATCTCAGACGGAGACACCTTGGTAAGGTTTTCTTCAAAGAAGAATCTGCATACTCTCCGCTTCTGCAGAAGGTTTTCAGATTCACTAAGGCCTGCGAACGCCATAGGCGGGAAGTGATTTACGGGGATAGTGCAATGGGCCTAACAATGGCCTTAGTGCTCGGAGCTGCGGCTATGTGATTTACTTACGGCTTACCAATTGCCTACTGTGTGCAGGTTAAAGACTCCACTCACCTGTAAAAGAAAAGAGTAAGTTGTTAGTAATTATTGATAGGATCTTGCGCAAGTAATGGGAAGTATAGTATGAAATGTAGTTAACAAACATCATTAAAATCCATTCAAAAAGATGCACCAGAGGAAGCCCTCAGAAGGAAGTAGAAATACCAATAATTAGAGCCCCAATACTCCAATCAACAATAACTTTAATTTCCATAGGATCCTCCACCCTGACTTAATATGCAACACAAGCTACTAATTTATGGCCAATAGCCTTGATTGAACGTCGTCATGCATTTTGACCACAATTTAAGAATAGATACACGCGTAGACGAATGATATCCGACTTTGGGCAACAACAACCCAAAGATAATCAAATTCAATTAAATATAATTGTGCAATTGCACAAATGCACTGATACTGATATATGTACTGTCCAGCCATGAACGGGATGTGTGTAAACGCCAAACCTCATAGGCGATAGCATTATGAAATGCTGCGTGAACGTACAAACTAATGAACTGGAGGCTATTGACTTTGACATTCCTTTATGGCTTGACTCGAGCAATAGAACACAAGGAAGCCTTCCAAATAATTACATGTCGATTCCCATTCGAATACAAATAATTTGCCATCAATATTGCTATCAATATGTTTGTAGGCACACCATTCTAATTGGCGTTTTATTATGCACGTAATGAAGCAGTTGCACGCTATTGCGTTTAGGAGTTGGTGATAGCCCAATGGGAAAGTGGTTTCTTGTAGAGTCTTCGGTGTAGTTTGGAACCTTAGTGGTTACTTCGGGAATGGAGAAGATATGAACGTAGTTGAGACATTTGATCTGGTCAAACCATCTACTGACATATGGGTCATCTTGGAATCTAGAGACTCTCCAAGGATATATCAGGAATCCTGTCTCTCAGTGATTGCCTAAGTCAATAGCCATTTACGCACTAATCCGCAGAAATGATAGTGTCTTCCTGATACCTCCCATATTGCTCCAACCCGTACTATCTCCACAATTTCAGCTTTCTCGATCATAATAACTAACCAAATGGAAATGTACCATCCAACGAGCCCCCTAATAGGTATATTTATTGTCCTCCAACATAACCCTGGATAACACTTTCAGATCCGCATCTGAGTTGTCCATTTTGCACTTCGGAAATTACCTGGCGCAATTTCCACCATTATTTCGCTCCCTCAACCAACTTTCTCAAATGTCCCACTGGTACCATTCTCGACAGTGAATCACCCCATAAAGTTCCCAACCCGGACGCACTATATCGGCGATATGTGACCGTCTATCTACTTACATCCACTCCCAACCACTCCAGCAAACTGCACATTACCAGTAGAATTTGGGGTTTAAGCTGGTCAAGTCAGATAGATATGTGGCGTTGGGTTGTTGTGAAAATATCTTTTTGTGCAGGTGCACATGACACGACTTACAATAAAATTAGGTGTCTTACGGTCACTCAGATTCAGATGTGGATTGTGGGCGAATATGTGGTGGCAAAATTCACCTGTCGTCGTCATGGTCGTTGTCGACAATTCACCATGTCGGATACCTTCGAGGACCGGAACTATAAAATTCAATGTCTAGAGAGGGATATTAAAAGAGCTAAGCTACATAGTTGCTTGTTCGTTTGCTTCTTGAGTGAACATTCATGCTCGTGTGCAGGAAGGACGAGTATGCAAAGAGGACCAGGAGACCTTAAACTTTGTGACTGAGAGCTTCAAAATGGTCAAGTGATTATCACCGAAAGCTTGGAAATTGAATGTGGTTAGAGGGCAACCACGCATGTAAGTACCAGGAGCATGGGAAGCAGGGAAGCATAGGGCATTAATGATTTACGTGGTGGATGTCCTTCAATTGCGGTTTTGTTGCCTGCAGACTATATAGTTGGAAAGATCTTGACTCTGAGGTTTATAGGAGCAGGAGAAGCAATGAAAACCATATTAACAATTACCGGCAATCAGGATATTATCCTCAATTTGGTTAATGTAATTATTTGTTTCCTCTCAGGGTGCGGGGTTAATGAACTATTCTGACTAATTTTAAGTGGGAAGAGCAATAAGGGGAAATAATCAACCCAATTCGACCATTACCAACTTTAACTACACGTCAAAACTGAGAGATTGGCCGTTACTGTCCCTTTAGATCCACTAACATAACAGCCTGTATTGCCTTCCTGGATTGAAGAAGTTGAGACTCTGTAAGACCGAAACTACCTCATACCAGCAAAGTTGACGCTTTTCTGAAGGATATCTGGGAACGATGCAGTCAGCGAAGCGTAATTTGATGCAATTCGATGATACCACCCAGACTTTCCAACGAACCGTCTTAGACGATTTTCATCCCTGAAAACTCGAGATAGTACGTACCTTGTCGGGATCGGTACAAATCGTCTCATTACTACTGATGTGCCCTAATTACCAATCTCCTTCATACGAAAATTGAATTTCCGGACTTTCGATGTCAAACCGGCGAGCCTCATACAAAGAGCTACTTCACTAGTAGAGGTCGAAGGTCTCTGAAGTCAGCAGCAAGAACGAGGTTAGCCTGATTTTATTGCCACACTTATGGTAAACTTGCAACTTTCAAATTCCCTTCCCCATCCCCGATAACCTTTTCTGTTCCTTGGAATATAAACGGTGGTCAAAGGAACCCATTTTGAGCCAATTACGGACATCCAAGCGGCCGTGACGAGGGTACTCGCGGACATCCCAGTCGAAGCGTTCCAGAAATGTTATGAAGGGTGGAAAACGTGCTAGAATCGCTATACAGCTACTCAAGGGGACTACTTTAAAGGGGATCGCCAAGTTGAAGAATAATTTTTAAATATACGGTTTTTATGGAATCAGTTCCATTAGTTAATTGTCTAACCTCGTATTATAAATAAACAAATACTTGTTGTCGCAAGTGAGCAAGGATTACCTTGTTCATCACCCGCTGCATGGTTTGAGGCGCATCGCAGAAGCCGAACTGATAGAACAGTCGTGTGAAGGCAGTTTCATGCTGACATGCCTCATCCATTGGAATTTGCCAGTATTAATCTTTCAAATTTTGACTGAAAGGCCAGGCGCTCCCCGATTCCCAAATAAATGTCGGCATAGAGAAGCTTTCCCATGTCGTGAGAAACTGAAAACGCTCTCTGCTTAATCGGTTTATTACCTCCGAAATCGATGATGTATGTCATGGGACTTGTACGACCTGAGCCCTCCGATTTGAAGGACGGAAAACTGCCAATGATAGCATTGAGCTATGCTCGCTAATGTGTCATCAAGTGGTGTTGATTGACGGTCTCGATATATTCAATTGAATATGGAGAAGTGCAAATAAATCTTGTGCGAGCTCGAACTTACGCACAAGATCAGCACCGTGGTACAAGCTTGGGTTAACGGCGGGATAGGTAGGAATGAGATCAACTCCGTCCGATCACCAAATGTAATGTCAGCCGACAGTCTGCCTACTGTGGAGTAGCTAGTCCCATTGGCCCTCTTGACATAGATGTCTCTCATTTGTACTAACAATTGCTAATTATTTTCCATGCAAACTCCAAAACCAAACAGCTTACGGTGACTTTGATACCCCCCCAGCAGCGAAAGTGGACAACAACAGCCGCAAGGAAAATTACACAGTAAGCCATGAAAAATTCCCGCCCCTTATAATCCGCACTAACCCCATAAAATCTAAAAACACTACCACCAAACTTATCTCAGCCATCTTATCTGACTTCCCTCCAGAACATGAATATCCACTCAACTCGCATGCTCGGCTCAACACATGCGGAATATGACGCGGCTATATCAACTCTGAATGAGGATATCTCTCCTTCTCGAACGTCATCACAGCAGGAGGTAGTCTGGTTCTGAGAGGACTCGACTTCGCGTACTCCTCCCAAGAAATTCTTGATGAGTTGCATCGCCTCAGCTTCACCGATGGAATAATTGTCCGCCCATACGAGACAAGTACTCCCAGACGTAACTCAAAACCCCCACACCTCTTTTTAGCTAACTCCCAACGAAGATTTCCACAGTCAATCCTCACGGGAGTTAGGGCAATGTTTCACTGCTTGGAAAAGTTTGAAGAAGTGTCATTCCATGAAATCAGAAAGTACCTTAACTATAACTCAATAAATAGGACATACAGCACCTAACTTTCAATGGGTCTTATCGCCGCGTTCAATGTAAGGCACCCATGGTCCACGCGAATGCCTAAGAAACAACAGTCACAACTACCCTTTTTTCGTTCAGGCTGGCGGGTGCCAAACGCAACCCCACAACCCACTAAAGCCAACCCCAAGCCTAGCATTCAACCCAAACCAACCAAAATAATCAACCCTTTAATGAACTAGCTTCAGACACCCACTCACGCCTGCATAGCCAGCAACGCCACACGCCCCAAGAACGCATTCACCTTAGACACCTTGTCCAATATGCCAACCACCCGCTTGGTCGCCCAACTCAACTCCTTCCTGCCTACCTAGAATTCCGTATCCATCCCTGTGGAAAAAATGCTCGACCCCATTTGATTCCTCTACTAAGTCAACAACTGATAAACTAGTTCATATTCCGCATACTTCGCGTGGGTGGATAAGGCGGAGGAACCACTATCTTAATAGCAAACCTCTGGACGCTTAACAGATATTTATATCTATCGCACCAACGCTCGAACTAATAGTCAAATCAATCATCATCATCATCGTCCCCACTGTCCTAACCAATCAAAAGATCCAGGCGGCATTACCAAACTAGCACCATACTCCAAATCCTTCCCGGGAACTTGGAACAAATGAGTCTCCCTTATACTTGGTGGTGATCTAAACGCCCAATATCACGCGTAGTATCATACCACCATGAAGAAAAACGCCAGAAGGTTGGTCAACTGGGACTCCCAAAACTCACACCTTCTCCAACAAACCAATTATACATTGACCACCCATTCATACTTTGGCTTCTAATCTAATCACTCATGCACATATGCCGCTTCCTAGCTAAAAGCCAGAGAGCCAACGTCTCCCTGACCGATGATTCTTATCCTTCGAAAAAGACCCTCACCTTCCCTGGGCAGCTACCACCCTATTCCAATTCTCAACACTTCCTGCTTTACAAAACGTATCACAACAACAATTTTCACCCACACCTCCGTAGACTAATTCTTAATAATTATCCTGTCGATAATCGCAGTTTGCATCAACGATTCTCTCTCCTACTCCTATAATTCACCAGCGGGCATTCGGCAAGGATTGGTGCTATCAGTAAGTTTCTTCCCCTTATATACAGCCGATATCCCTCTCCAGCAAGCTACTAACACTCCTCACGCCTTTAAAACAATCCAGTACGATGATGACCTAATCCTATATACCTATTCCCGGAAAATTTAACCTGCTCAAAACCGGCTAAATGGAACTATCCAATTCCTAAACTCAATCCTCAAGTCCTGAAAATTATTGCTAAATTCCTCGAAATGCGAAGCTATCGATTTTCGAGGTGAGGCCAAACTTATCAAGTGGGGCAGCCAAGTTCCTCACAGCCTTCGCCAAGAAATAACTAGATATCCATTTAAACACCCGTCCATCGCCTATCCCACACGGGAATTCCATAATCACGTATGGCTTCGTCGCCTGGTACGATCTTATCTGCCCTAGTGGAGCGCCTACGAACATGTGAAAGGCGACTCCTCCTAGTATCCCTACCCCAATCCCATCCATACAATAACGAAAGCACCTATTAAGTAAAGACCATTCGCTTCAACGTTTGTCTTGTCAGATCCCTAAAATTCCTCAAGAGAGTCCAATCCAACCTCATCCGTCTATACGCAGCCCTCTGTAGCATCCTTAGCATTATGCACTCAACCGCCAATAACCTAATCCTGCTTTACACTCAATCGCTTCCATTTTATCATTGCGCATCCTCCATTCGAAGGGAGTTTCCCATGACTCTCCCTCCTATCGGTAGTGAGATTCACATCCGTATTAGCTAAAATAAAAAATCGAGCGAGGAACGCGCTGAACCAGGACTGGGCTCTGGAACACGAGATTTTGTAAACGAGGGCTTAGACTCTGGAATCCTCGAAACAGTCTTCATACAAATGTCAAATCTGCCAACAAATCCGTTATCAAAATATTGATTTACATAGATGCCCCGCATATTCATTGCATTCATACTTGCTGAGAGAGGCTTCTTCTGTAGATCATCGCTCTACTGCATTAAGTGACAAATCTTGCGAATGGTACTAGCGGGAAAGTACAGAAGCTATCTTTGAACATCGCACCACACAACGTATGTAGGTATCTACCAATCCGTCGTCTATTAAGGGATTTTCTAGTCTATCAACTAGCGAAAGCACTACTTTAAGGTAGCTGTCAAAATCCTTACACGGACGTCACGGGTGTGACTCCAGATCAACTGAAGGATATCCCAGTCATCCAGCGGGTTCTGCTGGTATCGAGCCTCACAAAAAGTGGTACCCTCAATTCTTCTCACAGGCTGGCGGTAGTCACAATACCAATCTGCTGCTCCATCTCTGCAAAGGGTGTGTACAAAAAAAAACCGCAAGTCGTAGCCCCTCTGTTGAATGACCAGTGCCTCCACGCAAAAAAGAAATTGATTGTTGGGCAAAAATGTTGGTGTGCCATCAGAAACTAGATTACAGAACGTGGTACAGATGGTATTAAAAGGTAGTACCTGGCGTTCCATTAGGCCCGAATCTGTTGTCAAATCTGTAAAAGTTATCAGATTCAGACCTGTCGTGATGTTTGTAAAAATTATTCGCAAAGTGTCTATCGTCATGCCTAATATTATAAGATAGGGAAGCATCTGTCGCACTCGATACATTAGGTGTGTGTTCCAATCGCGCTCGAATCAATCCAGTGATTCATAACGCGATATACTATGTGACACTCTTGCATCCAGAAAGTGCTAGGGTCAACCCAACCTACAGAATCTTTCCTTGTGGCCCCTGTACCGGTTAAATGGCACGTGAGAAAGTGTGGTATCTAAAGGGACGCCCCCATTCCCGAGCCATAGATAGAAAATAAACGTACAAGTGCATGTCAACGAGAGAATTCAGTGCAACTTCTATATTTGTAAGAGGAACTTCACGGTCAATTTTGTCATCTTTTTGGATTTTTTGAAATAGCCAAAGAGGCAGAGTCAACTGCGACCACTTCGGGTGGTTTTTGACCCTTGCTTCAATCCATGAAGTCATCAGAAGCTGCACCATAGCACCTGTCAACGAGCGTTTGTGAGCCACACGTTAGCCAGTTTGAAATGCTGGAAAGGTCCTTGGCACCATGGTGATCCATACGTTGTTGAATATAATTTCGCGTGGTTTGAACACACCATATTGGAACTTGAATCGAAATATACCTTGAATCCTAAATAAACGACTAGTTCGTCAAGCGAGTCATACACCACTACGGTGTCGGACAAAAATATCTCATGTTGTCGGGAGGGCGTATGCCAACCATTATACAATGAGAAACGTAGCAAACCAAACAACAATCCTCCAATGGCCGAGTTTGAGTCGGAGTCTTCAATATCCTTTTGAATTTACATACAAATAAGCCAAGTGAGGAACTTACTTTTGACGAACCCCGGTCCAAAAGGCCTTTTATGCTAGTTCCTGCTAGTTGATTGTGGCTGACATCCAAGATCGCAAAGAATTCTCTGCGAATTCAGCGTGAAGTTTTCCTTTTTTCCAATCGGATAATAAACGCCCAAAACGCCAGAACTATTGAATAAGTTTCGCACTCATTGAAATGAATGACAGGTGTCTACTTGGCACAAGCCAGGACCTTTTTATCCTTTCATGAGCGATGGAGTCAGGCTCATGGTTCCTTTGATTTTTTTCACTCACTGTAGTGGACAACATAAAGGTCTACGGTATCGAAAATAGTTCAAACCCTGTGCAAACGAAGTTTACTCCCTTTCGACTTTTGACTTTTCCTCGAAATTTTTACACCGGGAGTGGAGGTTCAAGACTAACCGGTCACCAGAGCTATAGAGGAGCACTGACCTGCAAAGAGCTCAGAAAAGATGCTTTGACGTTTGTTTACGTTGAAAAAAGTGACAGAAACCCAAAAATGTTGACACACCTCCTCCTTTAGAAGTTACTTAGAAAAAAATAAAAAACAGAAAAAAAAGTTGGAACAATAAGTTTGTTTTTCTGTTGAGCTTTTCTACCTCTTCTTGCTGAACAGCTATCTTATGAACTTCAAACAAGCTGACTGGGACCATTCCTTTATTTGGATTCGCAGAGTTCAGCATGGGTGACCAGGTAGGGGTCATTCACGGATGGACATTACAGGTTTCAAATGATCAGTTACTTGTTAAGGTTCACCTTGTGAACCCGCGGATTATGTGGCGCGTAAGCAGTTTCAGAACGTATAGCTCCGCCCTTAAAATGGTGATTTCAACAAAGAGGCGTCAGATAAGTATGGGCTAACTAAAGATGGCTTTTAGGAATTATATGAGCGAGTACGCGAAGCTGCTTGAAAATCGAAGCAATATCAAAGGAGCGTTTTGCCGGTGGAAGAGCAAACAATCGGTGGAAGAGCAAACAGGTGTGCAAGTGAAAATATGTTTGCACTGAAATATATGGCATTCGTGTTGGCGACACCATGGCATTTACCAGCTCTTCTTCTTCCTTCCCCGCGGCTTACTATTTTTCTTTTCAATTCAAAGTATGTTCCTTTGTATTTTACCCTAAATAGTCGCTCAGATACCTAGATTTTAGTATCTCAAAAAATCCGCCCAATCATTTGCTGAAGTCTCTTAAGGAGAGTTAGGTGGATTATATAACAAAACCACTTCGTGCTCTTGTCGTGTTCACCAAGGAAATACGAGCTCGCCACTCCTCTTTTATCTTATTATGGACACTCTCACGAGAACATCCACTGCACTGTCTCAATCTGACTAAAATCGAAATTTTGACGCCTGACCCCAATGGAACAGGCACTGTCACCGTCAGTATCAGCGATCTGCCAATATCTCGAATCATAACCTTCACCATGCATCACCACAACTTGGATGGAGTGTTGTCCCACAACTGGCGTTCTTTTTGATCGACGCATCAACGAACATCCTGAATCCAAAATTTATCGGTGTCGTCCACTCAGCAATCTACGATTCTGAACAGTTATAGCTGACCAAAAAAGGCAATGAACCTCACCTCGCGGTAATGGAGACAAAAATGTTGGTTTGTAGCACGGGCAGAACACACCATGATTAAATCCAAAATGATGACATCTGCGGTCGATGTGGGGTTGCATCATTCATGCCATGCAATTCGTTCTGACGAGAACTCACATACTAAGATTAGTCTGAGCATCGAAGTCGATGGGAAACGACCAAAACGCTGACTGAAACGAAGACGACTTGGACTGATGACTAGTGAAACATGTTGATTCCGTTTTACATGCGGTGCACTGGAAAAGGCTCCAATCACTATGACTTGCTGGTCGTGATGCAGTAGACGAATGCTCCAAGGTTTATATAGGCGATCAGACCCGAGGCTACAGGGAGGCTCATCTGAAGTGGCAATGAGTCACAAAAACTAACCACGAGTATACTGGTATCATGAGAATAGCCCTCTTAATTTACATGTCTCAGGAGAATTCCTGGTTGGACGTAACTGTCCTTAGCCCACAACCTTGGTTAGTTTTGCTGTGAAACTGGCCGTTCCTCATAAGCTTTAGTCCTATGGCAATTGGTCCTTTATGGAAAAAAGTTATTCGAGTATACATACTGTTTTCTATTGTGTCGGCAGAGTTGTAATATCTGTCAATTCCTGGATTTCGTTATTCTCATGGGAAGATAAACACTGCTGACTATGCTTACTTGCATACTCTTTCGTGATCCTACTAACCATCTGTGTTCATAGGTTCCTATGCACAAAGGAGCATCTACAATGCTTCTTAGCAGTTTGTTTCCGAAAAAGTGATCAACCTTCAAGACAGTTTCCTTGACGCAGCCCCAAAACTGAATACACTACGTCCATATGCGCCCCAATATCTTTTTATAAAAGCTTAAAGTCGTGGTGAGCGTGGTCCATTCTGTTATGTTACCAATGGGAAACGATCAAGGCTAAAACAAAGATAGCGAACGTCGTGACTCCATCCAAATTAAGGCTTTGGCGAAACCAACCAATGAAATGAAAAAGAAGCAAAAGATACAAAAATGATGGATCCAAAACCCTGCCCTACGGTACACCAGCGGCAGAGTACATTCCTTAGTATTTCATCCTCATATCTTGCATAAGAATTTATGCCAGGCACGCTTGCCAAACCTCAATAAACCGTCGCAAATTCAAACACGTACATAGTGTTTGGCTTCATTTGTGACGTTTGCAAGTGCTCGTGGACGATCTGATCGAGGATCGCTTTTTTGGCATAAATCCCTTCCAAAAGATTGACGGCCGTTGAGAATAGCGATATTGGCCAATAGGATATGACTTTAGTGGGCTAACTGTCTAGTTTAGGAACCTTAAAACTTTGGCCAAATTATTTTGAGCGGGAAAGCTAGCACCTATCCTTCGAAAATTCAGTGACACTTTGGGAAGGTGGTAACAAATATCTGCAGTGTCCTTTCCGTGGTTTCAATTATCCTTCAAAAGTAGTAAAACATCATTTTGTCTTCCAAACTTAGCCACTTTAAAGCTTCCCAAGGGACATTTGATGACATATTCTCCTCCCCCATCCTTTTTAGCGTTTACCACTCATATCTGATCCAGTAAATCCATTCGGAAAAATTTGCATTCAACCATAAAACTGATGGAAAGCTTCAACCAGACAATAGAATTCTAAAGGGAGCAACCATGCTGCGAACAAAAAGCAAAGGTAAAATCAGGAAAACTATGTAAAGCTAAAGAAGGGTTACCACGATGACTTTGAAGAAGGAATCCGGGTGAAGCTATAAATTGACAGGGCAAACGAATCCGTTATCCTTCCACTAGAAAGTGCATCACAGCGAATATACATCATCTCCTCGGATCTTAGAAAACTCGCGAAAGAAATGCACAATCAGGGAAAATTTTCTAATGGGATGCAGTTGGATTTTCCCGTTGTGACGAAACGGTAGTGGTAGTGGCGTCTAGTGCAGTACTTACTACCTCAAGTATAAATATACACTCCTCCTGCAGCGGTTTCGTACACATTGCGCGGTTGTTTGTAGGAAAACACTAGGGAATTGTACTCAAGATGTTTGCTGGCTGTTTGAAGGGAAAAGGTTCCATAATCCTTACGGTTCAAAAGAGGACTTAACGTTGTAAAGTGCAAGCCCCGATGGTTTCAAGATGATGGTGTAGGATTACGACGGAAAGTAATTTGACGAGTTTTTCTTAAAGCACAACTCTCTGATGAAGAACATTCCTTTTTCTAAGAATGCAAGCGAAAGGAAATAAATTGGAGGAAGAGTGCATCAAGTCCTGTAATGAGGTCTCAACGGTCAGATCAAATTTCTCCATGGTTGCTGGATAATACCAGGAAGCTAAACGAGTGCCGGTAGAGAACCCTCTTTAGAAGTTATTGACTGAAGGTAAGCTGCATATCTTCCTCCAATTTCCAGATTTTATTTATATACATCCTCAGATACTTTCCGATAAATTACGCTAATTAGTTCGTTGAGAGTCTTCCCTTCCGCCTTCAACACTTGCCATTGAACTCATCTTTTCCGATGAATTCCATAACGCAGAAAACTCATCCATGTATCTACCGTTCAGGCGTTCGTTTAGTTTATTGAGCCAATTAGTATCGCATGTAGTACACCCACGGCTTAAGATGCTTCGGAGAAAGCTTCTATCTTTTGCACAAAATGCTGTAGGAGTATCAACTAATGTTCTTGTACTCAATTAGCGACATATGAACAATTGAAATTATTCCTGTAGACAGTTTCAAGCGAAATAGGAAAAGATACTCGGAAGCCCTTCAATGGCCCCCAAGCCCTTATTTGTGGAGTTAAGGCAACTTTGAGGTACGTGCGCTTTTTCCTAGCAATTGAACTAATTTTCACACGGAAAATTTTCAAAGTTATATTCGAGTAAGTCTCACCTAAGCTGTTTTTACGCGAAATAAGTCGTTTACACAATTGTAATTGCCAAAGTTGTTAAAGTTTTATTATACTCGTTGGAAAGGTGGGATTGCCGGGAAGAACTAGGGAAGGAAGGTTGCAAAGAAGATAGTTAAGAAGCTTTCAACTGAATTCCTAGGCAAACGTGCTTATTAGAAATGTAGGCGATGATAATCGTATAATGGCTGTGAGGAATGAAACTTGATACTGTTGAGGTAGCGCACACTCTCCTTTTTTTCTATACCTATCTTTATGGGTCGTCCACAACCCCATGTTCATTAATTAAAGTATTGCGTTTTCCAATTTATGTAATTTCTTTTCCAAAAGAGTCACTAAATCAACATCTCCAATGATTGTGATTGTCGAGCATCAATCTCTACTAATCGTACCCGGCCGAGCTGCGTCATGGATGTTTATGTCCTTCATTGTGCTTGACCCATTTATATAGGCTTATCACATCAGCAATAGTGAGTGCAAGGCAAGAATTATAATGAGAAAGAAAAGGCTAAGTGGGCGATATGTAATTTTTCCAGTGAATAAATTTCAATTGCTTAAGTTATTATACGAAAATCGCTGCAGGCCCCTGAAGCCAAGGATACCCAAATTCCGACTAAACGAATAAAGAAATTGTCACCTACCTTCAATGCTAGGTGTCTGATTGCGATCTTGGTGGAAGTTAAATTATTGACCAAACATAAATAGGGTTAAAAAGGAGGTTCCCGTCCTATCTTAGACTCTATGAACCACCGAAACCCTACGGCTACAATCGACTTAGAGATCAAGTGACATTGAAACGGTCACACCGCGAAGGTATGTACCAGTGTGAATCATAGGCCGAAGCACTGTAGGAAATGCAAAGCAGCAGACATATCAACAAGAGCTGTGGAGTTGTTCACTGTGCAAAGGGAAGAAGGGTGTGAACCATCGATATACTCCAAACAACAGCAGCTAAACATAGTATAGAAGAGTACTTAACGCAATTCAACCTCAACCACTGCCAGATGGCGTAGGACCTACCCTCGCAAACCATCCGCGAGAAAAATATCGATGCGGCGATAATTAGAGAGCCATATTCGCGAACTTTAGGACCCCATACACTTTCAGAAAGAAGAACCTGGGGTCTATAATGGACCTGACATACGCCACTTTTGCCAGAAGAGTTGCTTGGCAAGTCACTGAGGACTATACGTACGGCCAGACCTGTATTTTCCAGTAGGCAACTGGAGGAGCAACGCAATTATAACTTTGCAAGCCGCATATTTTCGACCAAAGAGCCTTTCTTAAAGGCTGAGGAGAGAAAACCCAGTAGCAACGATCGACAAGAGGCATTGCGAAACCGATTAAAAGACAACATTCGAAAAAAAATGTGTCCGGAATAGCTGCGTGGTTAGAGTGCAAGGCTGTCGTACGGAAGGTCGCGGTTCAAATCTCACTGGTGGCAGTGGATTTTGTATCGTGATTTGACGTCGGATACCAGTCGACTCAGCTGTGAATGAGTACCTGAGTCAAATCAGGGTAATAATCTCGGGCGAGCACAATGCTGACCACATTGCCTCCTAGTGTTCCGTTACGGTCTTGAATGAAGTGCTCTAACACACTTCAAGGCCCTGATCCAACATGGATTGTTGTGCCAACGATTATTATTATTATTATTCGAAAGAAAAGAAACCGCTTGAAACATTTTGCGAAAATACCTAAATAGACCCTTGGGGTGCAGCTTACAGGGTGGTAATGGAAACCTTTTGAAGATCACCTCAGATGACGTATCTGCGCCTTCTGAAAGAAATCGTTGCCACTCTTTTCCAAAACAGCGTAGGACAAATGATGACCCAGATCAACGAGCGCATAGTATCTCCAGTTACCGAGGAACAACTGCGGCAAATATGTGGTAGACAGTGCGACAACAAGGCCCCAGGTTAGGATGGCATCCCTAACAAGGATTTGAAGTTAGCAGTGAAGACAAGGCCCGACTTTTTCATCAACACCTTTGAGGAGTGCTTAAAAGAAGGAATGCTCAATGGAACAAGCAAAAGTTGGTACTCCTTAACGAACCCAATCGGCCTGTTGGAATGAAAATGAAGAGAGTAATTCAGGGCAGGCTGTAACCCATCATCAAAAGCAGCAATCGTCTATCGCAGCAGCATGGGTAGATACAATAAGTAAGCGATGATAAATCTGGTACAAGGAACGCTGGCGCTTGGTAGCTTCTCTACCGTGGCATGGTTTTAAAAAAAACGCATTCAACTTCACCAACTGAAACCGAACTAAAGGTGCATTGACAAATATAGGTGTTCCTCAATATTTGGCCGGTCTAGCCGAATGTTATCTCTCAGGAAAGACTCTCTGTTACGGGACAATTGATGGCCCGAAAGAGCACATCGTCACAGAGTAGGCACCACAGAGCTCAGCACTAGGTTCCTTGCTATGGAATTACACGTACAATGGAGCGCCTGTGCTTCCCGTCCTAGAGGAGGCCACGATTGTCAACTTCGCCGATCACCTGCTAACTACAGACAGATGATACAGCAAAGCACCTAATGAGAACGCCAGAGTTTGTTTCTAGCCGGAGTGGTGCGTTCCATTCTGGTTAAACCGTCAGTTGTGTGAACGGAGGCACTTGCAAACTCTCAGAAACAGACATGAACTCGCTTTACCGGCCGAAGGCTTCGAACTATTTTATGCGTTTTTAGAATATGCCAAAAGAGACAGTATTGGTAGTGGCAGGCATGATCCCAATCGATATTCTAATGCAAGAAATAAGCGTACTCTACTATGTAAGACATATGGAGAGCGAAGAAATGCGGGGATGATTCCACGGATTATTCTGGATGCAGTTGCATGCCCGAGGATCCAGAGGATGTGACGTTCCACTGGCCAAGGTTTACGACGGAGAGAGGAAATCTGAACCAAGCGCTGAGGAAGTCGAAGGAGAACTCACGGTTTCTTACGCAATCATAAAATTACAACTGCTAAAGGTATTTAGGATGAAAAACCTCAAAGGACCATCCCATGAAGTAATCCTTAATTGGTGGTTCGGCGGAACTGGAACTAGAGAAAGGAGAAGGTTCTAATGGATGCGAATCCTGAATCCCACACATTCCAGTTCACGTGGCAAGAGCGAACCCTGCCTTTCTAAGATTTTTACGCCTCCTTGAACGAACAAAAATAATTCTAAGTTCTGGCCATTTTCATTGAACTTTGCCACACGCAAGTTAAGCTTCAAATGAGATTTTGTTGTGGGCTTTCCATCCAGGGCAGAGTGGAAAACCAACGATTATTGCGAGATAACGACACGGTATTCTCTATCGACAGATCAAGGATGATCTCAGGATAGGGTACTCTTGAATACACATGGTGTAGTCCAATCGTACAGTCTTCCGAGGTACGCCAATGTATTGCAAGCGGAAATGGCACTGATATTGAAGGCATGCTGATGTCTGGGGAATGATCTAAACCCTAAGCGTGACGTAATCATACTGATCGACAGCCACTTTGGCATTATGGCGAGAACATCTACAGAGCTGATGAGGTAGTGCAGAGACGCGCTGAACAGTCTGGGCGACTTGCTCAAAGACATACCTCTGAATCCCTGCTGCATAGAGGAGAATGGGCAGGCCTGCGGAATAGCACAGTCTGGAACCCGGTGCTGACTGGAAAGGGTGGGATCTACTCGTACTTCTTGACAGTCGTTGACTTCAGATGGTTAAGGCTTACCACCAGCGCTGCGCAAAGAAGAACCTTGTCCTCTGTTAATATGAGCCACTCACGAGAGTCTTTACGCCAAATGGCCAAATGGCATGGTTTGTAGGTCATTCTTCACTGTACAGTAACAGGGTATCAATTCGGGCGTTGGTACTTGCTTCTTGCTTGCCGTCGTTTGGCCTGAATTTGCCTGACTAAATTGAAACAAGGCACTGCCCAACAAACCAAGTGCCCAATTTTATTGTGGAAGATAGTGACCAGCCTGTTCCCACATCAAGGTAGCTGTACTATTGCGATCGAAAAAAGCATGCCCCAAAGAATATTCTAGCTGTGAGCTTAGGAGCCAACAAAGCACCAGGGCTGGACGAAATACCAAAGTGATTCATTTCCACTTTTGATACCTATTTGGAAAGGGGCATCTTCCCGGATCAGTGCGAAAAGTAGATGCTGGTGCTGCTACCAAAGAGGAACAAACCCAATGCTTCGCCATCCTCTTACCATTCCATTGTTTTCTGGACAGTATGGAAAAGCTGCTGGAATAGATAATATGCAAGAGATCGTTGTCAATTGTGTAGGAAGCAGTAGACATAGCAGAGTTACAGTCCAGTTTCGCGATGCCGCCCCACAGAGGCACCATAAAATATTTCCAGTTCTGCGGAATGCCAACATATTATAGGATCCCTTACTGGTTGGATTTGCCCACGTATATTGAGCGATTCAACAGGAACTAAGTCGTGGATAGACGACACAGGACCAGTTGAATATTTGGTAACCGGCTGAGTGGCTAACAGATCAGCACTGGGCACATTACTCTGGAACGGCCAGGTTAATCAAGCAATGGTGGTATCACAAAAGCTAGCGGAATACAAAGCTGAAACTAGTTTTGAAGTTTCGTGTGAGACAGCATATGATAGGTCCCTGCGATGTTCCAGATATAGAATACCTTGCTTTTATGCTGGATCATTGGTTAACTTTCGAAAAACTAGACTTATGCAAGCAAGAAAGCGAGGAAAAGCTGTAAGTGTGCTAGTTGGCATAATGCCCAACACTGAATGGTCGAAATCACCAAGAAAACTGCTACCCAGAGTATGCACATCCATTCTAGTAAACGCAGCAATAATTTGGGCGAGGGCCCTTACTGTTAAGACGTATAGGAAGAGACTGCAGTATATCGTTCAAAAGCGGTAAGAGTCGCTAGCGTATTCCGAACAATGTAAGACGCAGGAGATTCCGTGGTTGCAGGGGTATTGGCCAAGAAGACTATACACAGGATGAGCAACTTCAGCAGCAAAGAGGGTATGGAATCTTATTGTATATCGTTTTTGTGTGTGTTTCTTCATCTTATCCTAGCAGGAAACGGATGCATCCGAAAGATTGATTTCCTCCTTACTTAATACGAGAACATACATAGAACTATTGCCGAGAATGTTGCGCGTGTTTGCTTCCACCAAGCTTCTCATAGAGGAATTTTGAAGCATCAATCGCTCAGTGATTCAGTGAATCTTTAAGGGAGCTTAGCCTTTAGGGTCACGCTGGAATTTGCGAAGCCATAAACAGCTGTGCAATATCTATTGTTATGACAATTGCTGCCATTTGCTCGCCGCAACTCGCAGCCACGTGAGCGCACACCAATGCACTGCATCACATACACGGCATTAACACCAGTCCTTATGCACGGAATTTCGCTCGCACAACTCCCGTCCTGGTCGAACATGTGCAAGATTTTTTCGTCTCCATAACATTTCAAAGAATTTATTGGGAGTTCAATCTCCTGTGTACCGTCTTCTTGACATTCTGGCTACTGAAATTGTCATTCTATACCACGAAAGACATATTGAAGGGTACATAGAACCCAGAAATATGATAAAGCCAAAGTGGCATGATCTCTGGCAACGCAGATGGGACGAGTTTTCGAGCGGTCGATGGATGCATCAGGGTATGGATTGAGCGGAAACATGGAGAAACCAACCAACCAACCAACCAGCATTACCCAGTTACTCACGGGGCACGGTGGTTGCTATGGGCCATATTGTTTTGTATATATTGGCATACCGAAAGATGTAATGCTTCACTGCCCAAGGTTTACGATGCAGGAGCCTGAACCAAGCGCTGGGAGAAGCGTAGGAACGAAGAATATAGTTGCGGAGATGTTGAAGTCAAAGGAGAGCTGGCAAACGGAGGAGACGAGGAGCACACGCTAATCGTCGAATCTCAAGAACTATGAAATGCAGTAAGTGACACAATAAGCTACATTCAGGAGAAACTTCCTAGGCGCTACAGGAAAAGAGGGAAGATTCTCCCCGCTCTTTTTATTGTTTTACTTTTACACAAAGCCTAAATATTATCGGGGGACATCAATGAAACCTTCTGATGGGTCATCACAAATTCGTTATTTACTTCTCGTGTCACGCATTCGCCTATCATAAAGGCCTATCTTGCTGAGAGAAAGTATAACGACATAAGAAAGGTGGCCATTCAAAGTGGATATATTCAATTTGCGGGAAGTCTGATAAAAAAAGAAAAACTTTCCGGCAAAAAGGTCCATAAATCTCTCCCAGACCTTTCATCTCCAAAGTACCTCCGAACTACCAGCACCATATAAACGCCTACACTCAAGCTATCAGCAATAAATTTGCAAATAAAGTCCCAATAATTTTTCCAATTTGGCGTGGGAAATTCTCCCCCAAAAGATACATCCATATATCAGGATAATTTTTTTATCTTTTCTGCTGGAGAATTCTATCGCAATTTTCATCCAATTCAAGGAAATTCCGCCCAACCAAACCATAAATATGGATCTCTGAAGACATTTAAAGTCCATTCTAAATACTTAAGAATACCAAACAGCAATTCAATTCATTCAAATCCCAAACAGGACCAAGAAGTTCGAAAAGGACATACTTTTTTTGGGAGTTTAAAAATTTTCCTATCGTTTAGAATTTTTCAACTAACACTGGAATATGTGCCTCTCTAACATTGCAGCCATTATAATATCCTTTGGACTATTATTTCCCGGAGAAATTGCTTTTTAGCGGCGACAACAAGAGAACGGAAGCTTCTATGAGACTCCAATAATTGCCTTGTGGTTTGCCCAAGTGTGAAAAGGGAGGACAAACGGAAGACAGAAGAAAGCAACTTGGAGGTTAGGAAGGGGGTGAGTATAGGCAGCGAGTAATGCGGAGGTTAACCATACAAGCTTTCGGGGGTTTCTCAATGAGTTGAAGGATTTCTAATATGTCCTGCGGGTGCTGTTTAAGCTGCTTTTAATTTCCTTGTGGCACGGTTTCAATTATTTTGTTAGCAACGAAAAACTTAGACCGTATTCATTTCTAAGCCCCCAAGATATCAGGTGAATTTACAAGTTCCTGGAATTTCGGTCTTTGTAGCAATCCACAAGTGAGACGAGCTTTTTTCAAGGAGCATGTAACAGCATTCAAGGTAGGATTATTTGTGAATCTTTGTGGGGTAACATGCGAAAGCAATTTTGGATAGGTTGCGGGAAGTTTATTTGAAATGATACTTACGGTAATGGAGATGATCTGTTAAAGAATATGCTTTTCGAGAAAATTCAGAAGATTTCCTTGGGGATATGTAGAAGGAGCAATTTATTCGGTACTATTGGCTAGTGGCCCATAGATACGTTAAAATGTCCTTTTGGGGCGTCAAGGTAACAGCACAGCCCATTTGAAGATAGTAGATTCGATGAGAAGAGTTTCGGAGAAACAAGGAAGCCACCACAGATTCAAAGGGGATGATGAATCCATAAAAAGAATTTACATTAAACCAAATGAATCTTCTAACAAATAACCATCATTTGATATAAGGATTTACGTAGATGAAACAATGTTCCAATAAATATGCCTCGGCTTAGTAGGCCTATTGGCTGGCAGCTTCCTTTCTCAAAATTTCTATTCAAAGCGCGAACGGCCGCATAGTAAAGCTAAAAGGATTCCCCCCATTTGAAGGAAAATCAGTTCCCTAAGTCCTCGAGTTTATAATCAAAGAAGAAATGTTCCATTCAAAGCATGCCTAGAATATCAACGGTCAATTTCCCAGATATAATTTTTGAATAAATTAGCCCCGACGACATTGAGATCTAATCGTTTACAAAACACTCTTAAGAAGGTTTTCTTTGCAAAGTACCCTCATTCCGGGAAATTCGCTATTCTGCGAATCTCTTCGCGTCCGTACCATACCCACCGTCTCCAATGATTTTTCTCAATTTTCCGGGGCTCTCCGTTGTTCCGGGTATCCTTCCACTACTTCCTCATCACTCTTCATTAATTCGACCCCCAACTCACTCAACCGCGTGCTCCTGGCCTTGCATTGGAGCTTTTTGATTAAATTTTCAAAAACCCTTCTTCCATCAACCTCAACCCCGTGACGGATTTAATTTACATTGGCAACGCGTAATCCCATGAATAGAAATTGGAGTAAAGCGGGTTATTATGGGATGATCATCACGCCATTAAAACCAACTGAAATGGCTCACGCTTATAGTTTCTGTTGGCTCTTGTGCGTAATTTTTCCGGATAAGGAATGAATTCTCCTTGGCCTTAAAGAGGAAAATTATTGCAAGGTGAGATGTGTGTAGGCGGGAATAAACGAGCAAGGATATAAGTATGTTGGGTCGTGGGTGTAGCGAGGTGAATTCAATGATTTTGGTCTGATGTAGGTGGACGTCCAGGAGTAATAGCCAAGGAAAGTGTTTGCGGCCAATAACGATAGAAATTTACAGCATGGACTCAGGGCGGTTTTCTGTGTTTAAAGGTAAAGGAAAAGAAATCACAGGAAATAATTATACGTTCCATCGCAATAACCCCCTATTATCTGCCATTTGTGAAAGGAAGAAAAATTATCAACATAAAACTTGGGAAAACTAGATAAATCAAAAGCTTTTTCTTAAGCCACAGAAATTTCCAGGTCTACAGAGGAAAACAGGGCCTCAGATAATATATATATATATATATATATATATATGATTCCCTTTCATCCCTTGGTGGGGTATAGCGCGCCAACCACACCTACGAGCCATCATTCCTGGTTACCTGAAATGCGCTTCAGCTCCCCCCAATGACTTCTCGAGTCGTTCTCACTCCTCCTCGACAATTCTGTGGCAAGTGCCCTTGGGGCGACCCACTCGTATGCCATCTTGGGAGAGTGGATTCCACTGCACTGCATAGCCTGCACTGCATAGCCCGCAATGCAATTGTCGCCCCTTCTAACACATCGCATACGAATGCCAAGCATGTGCACCGACCAAGTTCCTCGTTTGGGATAGTGCCAACCCAGCGTACTCCAAATATACGGCCCAGACAGGTATTGACGAAAACTTGGTACCTTTGAGTATCAGTGAAGGGCACTTTCCATGGCCCGCTCCCATGTAGCAACACAGAAAGAACCCTAGCTCAGAACAACTTCAACTTGATCTTAGCTTTAAGGTAACTGCATTTCCAGATTTTAGACAGGGCAGCGAAAGCGGATCTAGCACTGTTAATGCAACATCTAGTTTGGTGCCGCCATCGACTTCCTAGATATACAACTTGATCGACGCCTTCGATGCTCTGCCCATTAATGCAAATAGGGAGAGTGCGACGGCCCGTCAAACTGAGAACCTTGGTTGTGATCTTCAATCCAACTCTACTTACCTCGCTTTCCAAATCCAGAGCCAAAGTCTATGAACCGGTGAGAAAACAAGCAAATGTCATCAGCGTAGTCGAGGCTTTTGAGGAAAGATGTCATCGTCCATTGAATTCCTTCACAACCTCTGAATAGGACAGCATGAAGAACGTCATCGATAACAAGAAGGAATAATATCGGTAACAGGATGCAACTTTGGCAGACTCCATATTGAGTCTGAAAATCCTCAGAGATTTTTGCCTCGATGCAACACATGACATACGCATGCCCATCATATATCTCTCCGATAATAGCCATTAGTTTCTCCGGAATGCCCTTCTTACGTAGAGTACTCCAGATACACTCCCTGTTTACGCTATCAAAAGCTTTCTTGAAATCAATGACGAGCAGATGCAGCCAAGATCTAAATTCCGCACACTGTTCCAGAATGATCCACAGGGTGTTGATGTGGTTGACTCAAGAAGATCCGGTGCGAAAACCAGTCTGCGCTCTGTCGATCAAGCTTTCCAGGTGTTCCTTGGTGCGTTCCAGGATAATTTTTTTTTCGCAGCGATCAGTAGAGCTTTCAACCCCTTTCGTTCATTGATCCGCTTTCGCGACCCCGCAGTCAACCAGATCTTATGACGCCCTTTTGAGACGCAGCACCCGAGAAAAGAGCATCTTTTTTGGCGGCCCAAGGCTTGTCGATATTCTCAGGCGCGTTACGCAGTGGATCTACCGTTCGATCAGCAACATCGCTCTCCTACTGTCGAGTGACAGCTGGGTCGCACAAGCGGTCGATGCTGATTTTAGGGGGTCGCAACTCCGAGAAGCGGCGGACGCAACACGCATGCGAACGTAAGCGACCATTAGATAATCACCCCTTTCAAAGCCGATGTTAGCGCCTCCCTTGTTATGCACATCCAGAAGACAACTCAGAAATCTACTGCCGATTGCGAATTGGTCGATCTGATTGCTCGTACAGCGTCGGTCAGTTCATACCCAATGACGAAGCGGTGGAAGTTACAAAAATCCACGAACCTCCCACCATTACGTTACGCTCGCCACGACCATGCTCCCCATCATATGTCCGAACAAGGTATTGTCAGGTCCCACCTTGGCATCATGATCACAATGTAACCTTAGGAAGCTTCCCCTGAACCGCGTTTAATTGCTCATAAAAGGTATCATTCTCACTACATCGGAAGTCTACGTTGGTGCGTGGCATTGTACTATTGTTATGTTCTTAACTTGGACCGAAATGTAACAATTCGGTCGATAGCAAAGCCGTCGAAAACAACCCGACCCCAGATTCGCCTCTGCTACCACTTGCTTTTCCAGTGTACAAAAGCACATTGTGGTAAGAGGGAGAGGAGTATTCTCCAGAGTCCCACCATCTAATTTCGCTGAAGCCCAGATGTCCAGTTTATATCGCTGGAATTCCCGAGCAAATTGGAGAAAGCGAGCATTCTGAGGACCCTCGCTACCGTTGTTGAGGAAAGTGCGCATATTCCCGAAACCATAGTCCATTTTCGATAGAAAAATGTCGTTGCCGTGAGGTCAATCCCTATCCAAAGCGTTGTTGACGTTTCCGTAGCAGCAGAGTTTCAAAATTTACAGGTTGCTATTTCTATCCCTTTTAGTCGCCTCTTACGATAAGCAGGGAAGGCCTTGAGTGTATTCTTAAAGCCCAACTCACTGGGTACAACCTCAGATAAGGATAGATGGTTTCAGGATAGATTAAGATGGTAATTCTTTGAGTTTGGCTTCTTCTGTTGTATTTTATATTAGTTTATGCGTCAGAGCTGCAGTTCCTGTAAAACATCTCGTAATATTCTTATTTCCTGCCCAACAACTGCATCCATCCGAGAGATACGTTTCCTACTCGGCACTGTTTGCGCTATGGAGCATCGTCGATTATTCCCGCTGTCGCTGAACTCCCCTGCTTTCCCTCTAGCGCCTCATCGATGTCTGACACTGCTGAACCATAAGCTGCACTTACCGTCATCCTGGACTCCTGTCACTCAGCCGGCCTCCTGCTGAACATTGTTCACCACTCAAGCAACTATGGTATTCGTTTGAAAGCTGAGTCCACAACTTCCGGCTTTATTCTGGCCTACATCAGAACTAAGACTAGCCCAACTCCGTCACTTCTCCTGTGAAGTGACGTAGAATGACACTCCCAACCGAGTGATAACTTCCTTCAAAATGACATATCCTTATGACTTCGATGCCGTCCCCCAAATTCTCGTTTGGTTGTAAGTGGTTTTCATCAAGCCTTATGAAAGTATCAAACTAGGACCAAATTTTCAATCTGTTCTCCTGCCCCGCCGACATTGAGTGATTTTTCATATGCATAAGAAGCATAAGACTTTTATACCAAAATGAAAGGGTTCTAGCTCTCCCATCTTACATTATTGCATTATTGAAACCTGGCTGGATAACGGAATTTTCGATTTCCATCTCCTCGAAAGTTGCTATGTCTTATGCTATGACAAAGACTGCGCTGCACTAGGCAAGTCAAAAGGGAGAGGCGCCACGATTGCTGTTAAGTTTCCTTTCTGTGTTGAAACCGCTCTGAAGAAGACCTAATACAGGCCTTATATCGTAAGAATACGAATTGAATCTCAACCTCACCAGGATAAATGTCAAAAATTGTTGACTTATCCAACTTGGCAATAAGAAGAACTTTCTCCACCAACTGGCGAAGCAGATCAAATACTTTATCTCAAGGCAACTTGAGAGCATGCCAGGTCTGTGCAAGGGTACGTCTCGACTCCCTTACGTTTTTGATGTTTTGAATAATGTGACAGATGCACCCACCCAAGCATCTTGTTATAGTTTTTCTTTAATTTTGGCTTCATTGAACCTAACATTCTAGATAGCACAAGAAACACTAAAGTTCTTGGATAGTGATGGTAAATCTACTGAAAAATCGGCGAAAATAATAATGTCAAAGAATGACGATTTTTATCGACTGTGTATGCTTTCCAGCAATAAATCGGGGGAGATTTCAAATGGGGTGACTGAAGAAGAACTATAAGAGATCTGTAAACGAATTGGAGATAATGTTTCGACATTCGACCAACTTCCGAACAAAGCCCTGAAATTGGCTGCTAAAGTTAGACCCACATGGTTCATAACCACATTTGGATCGTTCATGGTGGAAAGAGTTTTTCCTGACCAGTGGAAGAAGCAGAGGCTAGTTCTGCTACCGAAACTTCAAAAAAACATCCGGCGCATCCTCTTCATATCGCTCCATCTGTCTCTTAGACACTATTGGAAAGATATTGGAGATGGTGATATACAACAGGTTGATTCGCTCGTCAAGCTAGTGTCTATTTGAGCGCCAACATAGGTTTCGACGAGCCAGGTCGATGCAAAAGCAACTGCCCTAGATCTCTGATCTGGAGATGCTGGCCGGTGGTAATTGCTGTGCGGTAGGGGCGCTAGATGTCAGGAGTGCCTCTAATTCAGCAAACTAGTGTTGGACCAAGGGCACCTTGGTTAAGCTGGATGTACCTGATTGCTTATCTTGGATAATCGAGTCTTACCTCTCAGAGAGCCTTCTTTGGTACGAGACGGATGAAGAACCAAAAGACTATGTTGTGATGGAATGCTCCAATGCTTCATGTTGGGGCCCCTTGTGTGGAGCATAATATATGACGAAATCCTTAGCCTTTCCGCACTAAAGAAGACAACGTTGATTGGTTTTACAAACGGCCTGGCGATGGTGATAGTTGCAAAGTATCCCGAGGAAGTGGCACTTTATTAAAATGAAACCATTCATGCCATGAAAGTATGATTACAAATAATTTTCATTGAAATCTAGGTTGAAAATTACGAGGTCATTTAAAAATTAAAGACCTGGGACAATAATCGTTGCCATGCACCTGGCACCTGGACTAAACACGAGAAAAGACAGCATATCTAACAAGAATATTGGAGGGCTTCTTATTGCGGGTCCAGTCTGAGCAGGAGCACTGAACAACGCGCAAACCACAGAAGGATGAGTGAGAAGTAGGTAGCGCATATAGGACAGTATCGGATGCGGCAGTGTGTCTCATTGGGGGAATTAGATCTTCTAGCGAATAAGGCCCGCTGATTTTACCAGAAAAAGACACCCTAGGAAGAAGGTATACAGAAGATGACAGCAGTGGATAATTCCGAAAAAGGCCGCTAGACCCAAACACTGACGCCGTGTATTGAGATATGTGTCGAGCAAAAACATCACCACCTACAGTTGCTTACGAACACGGTGGATACAGGAAGTACTAGCACTGCTTCGGATTGGACGACTCCTCCGATTGTCCCAACCCGCTATGTACGAGGACCCCGAGCATGTTATATTCGTCATATTCCATTCATTGAGATGCGCAGATAAAATAGGACGGGTAAACGGCGCCTCTAACGTAACGAACCCCATGGAGGAGGTGCTGAAGTCGGATTCAATTTGGAATACGCAAAGTTTTTTGTCTTAGCTTACACTTAACTTCTGGTACGAATTAGTTCATGAAACGATTTCTGAAAGCTTCAGCAGCCATCAATGGAAAACGTATGATCACATCGAAAGTTCCGCCACTCAAACCAAAGATCATCATACCATGGAAGTGTCCTTCCAGGGAAGATACCTTTTTTCCTTAAGTGGCTAACGAACAAGATACAAGCTACCGCGGATTTATTTTCATCCAATTTGTAGCTTCGCTGTTTAGGTGCTGATAAATAGTAGGTCCCCTTACAAACATCCATGTTTAGGTTTTTCTTAGGTAACACCACCTAGATTTGATTTGTTCAATAATGTCGGTAAATCTGCCTAAGAATTAATAACAATCTCATTTACAGATATTGTCAGTGTTAGGAAGCTGCACAGAACTGAACGATTTAAAGGTCTCGGATCAATGGCATCAGCCACTAGTAAACTGCGTTATCCAAATGCCTCACGTAATCGACGCATCAGCAAATGTCTTATCTAATATTTACCGCAGTGTTGTTCGCCCAGTCGCCTTCTATAGTTCTGAGTGTTGGGCGACTATAAAGGCGCCTCGAAGTAATAGAGACGAAAATTATGCATTGGATCAGTGTCACGTCAGAAATTAGGATTTCCGCGATCGATACAGGGTTTTACCGATCGTGGAAAAATTGACGCTTCTTCGATGATATAAGTATTTAATTCGCGCTGACGAGGCATCACTTGCCAAGATGCAAGTCTGAACATCGGACGAAACGACGATGGCTTGATACGCTAGATGAGGATTTGAAATCTTTGCGACTCCATCCAGGTCTACCCTCTGCCGGAGTACAATCGACCAAGATGAGCCGAATTCGCATCGGAACGGGACAAAGGCTGAAGAAAAAGAAGAACTCCGTGTAATTGTGGACTTTCCTATATTTTTTTTTAGACTCTGCATAGGGCCCAGACAGGACTTGTTGGAGTTGACGTCTAAGCGGATAATCTCCGTGTACTTGACGCAAGATAGGCTTCGGTTCCAACCTTAACAATGTGGGACCTACATTTACACACTAGCCGGAAAGTTACTTCGGAATCCGCCAGATATATCTTTTGGTAAAGCACATCAAACTCGATACGATTGGATTGGAGATTGATTACTGTTCTCCCTGGCGATGATCGGATTTTTTCTTATCGACTAATTGACCAATTATCAAGGATTCAAGTTTTGTCCTGGCTTTTCAAGTTACTCTCATATACAGTCGCCTCTAAATTGGAGCCAAAAAACTCTTTTTTAAGAACGATAATTTGATGGAATCTATCATCTTTCATTTTGTATTTTTCAAAAGCATTGAACATAAGTACAAGTTGCTCTGGTTATCCTGATTTTTCGTTTCGTGTTCTCGTTCTCCTTGTTGATGCAATACTTAGGAGACATAACGTCCAAAATAACGTTGACACCATTATCGAAGATAACGTCAATTTGTGAAACACTAAGTGGCACGGAAATGAATCCAAACAGCCCAAATTTAGTGCTTAGTGCTCATATATACACTTTGGCAGACCTGGGTTAGTAGGATACGTGGATTATCTAATTAATGAAGGTTTGAATTTGCTTGGTTGAAAAAGTGATGTTGCTTTTAATGAATACTCGTACATCCATCAATGCTCTGGCAGTCTCAAAGTTTATTGCTACTACATATGGTAGGACATGCATGCCATAACCATAGGTTACGGCTTCGTCAGAAGTTATTGATCATGTCAATTTCTCGCACATGAAAAAGATCTGCTACGGGCCTTATACCCAAAGAATACGAGTTGAACCTCAACCTTAACGGGGACAATGTTAATTGTTGACTTATTCAACTTGGTATCAAGAAGAGTTGATGAAGCAGAACACGTTACCTCATAGCAACTAGAGGGTATACCAGCTCTGCACAGAGTTAAGTTTCGTCTCCCTGACGGTTTCGATGTTTTGGATAATTTGACAGTTTGGTGTACCTGACAAATTATTTAAAACATGTCTTTAGAGTACCTCTTAAACAAAATCACTTTTATTTTGGTTTCGTTGAACCTGACGTTCTAGATAACACGAAAGAGACTAAAGCTGTCGGATATTGATGGCTAAACCTTTCATATAACTGAGAATGTCAAAAATATGAGCCGCATCCTTGAAAAACGATTGTGCCCTTTTACAAGTTATAGTGTACCTATTGATGATAGTATCTCAAGCAGGCCTATAACCGTTAGGAACTTTAGTATCTTCCCCACTTCCAGATTTTTCAGCTTTGCATCTGGTATTAAGTGTTCTCCCAGATGCCTCGACCTACTTTGCACAAGTGCCGGACACTGTCCCAGGACGTGTATAGAGGTTTCGTCCTCCTACTCACAAAACTTGCAGGCAGTGTTCGTAAGTATCCTTAGCTTCCCTAGGTGATAGTTCAGCCGACAATGACCAGTGAGAATTGCCACTATGATTCGGAGGTTCTTTTTGGTGACGTTTAAGCAATCCTTTTTGCGTATGCGTCCGTATCCCCCAATAAGCACCCTGGACTGCTCCATCCCTAGTAGGCCCGCCTAGTATAATTCCCTCAACCGTTCCTCTTCATTTCTTAGATTCATAGTCATGAAGCAGTTTCCGATTCTATAAAAGGGTTCTGGCCCGTGTAAAGGCGTCCCTGCTTCCTTCTTGGCTAGTTCGTCCGCCGCCTCATTACCTTCCAACCCAGCATGGCCTGGAACCCAAAGTATCTAGACTTTGTTGGACAAGCCGAGTGTATTCAGTCTCTCAAGGCATTCCCACACCAGTTTAGAGTTCACCTGGTTGGATCTAAGTGCCTTGATCGCCGCTTGGCTATCGGTGAGAATAGAAATGGTCTGCCCCCTATAGTTCCTTTGCAGATTAAAGAAGGCACATTTATCTAGGGTGTATATTTCCGCCTGGAATATGCTGGTGGCTCAAAGTACATTTTCCTTGAACCGACGACACCGGCACCCGCTCCTCCTGCTGTGAGGGATCCGTCAGTGTACCAAGTAATCAGTTGCTGGTTTAAGCCGTATGTCGCAGCCACGCTCTCCCAGTTTGCCTTGTTACTCCAACGTATTTCAAACTTCTTATCGAAGTGAAACCTCGTTGTCATGTTGTCCCTCGGTATCAGTAATTCGGGATACCGCCTAGAAAGAATATCAATCTTCCTTCAATTTAGGCAGCTCCCCGCCTCACTCATACTACCGGCCATCCTGAATATTGATCTTCTTGCCTGCATCTGTATGTGCAGATGGAGAGGGGTTAATCCCAGAAGGACCACCAGGGATACCGTTGGGCATGTCCTCATTGCCCCACTGATATACACGCAAGCCAGTCTTTGGAGCTTATGTAATTCCCTGGCTTGTGTGCTGAGTTGGGTTCGTTCTGCCTAGATTATCGCTCTATAGGTAATCATTGGCCTTACTGTTGCAGTATATATCCAAAGTAGTATCTTCGGGCTGCAACCCCATTTTTTCCTGCTATGGATCTGCAAGTCATCAAAGCCATTGTGGCTTTCCGACATGT
Organism: Hermetia illucens; assembly: GCF_905115235.1. Classification (NCBI taxonomy): domain Eukaryota; kingdom Metazoa; phylum Arthropoda; class Insecta; order Diptera; family Stratiomyidae; genus Hermetia; species Hermetia illucens. Next base: position 153,423,331 of record NC_051852.1, on the reverse strand, counting down.
GTCTTCCAGAGTAATTTTTGGTCTAACGTAATTCCCAAATATTTCGGCTCTGTTTCTCGCTTCACTTCCATATCATGTAATCTTATGGCTCTCAGGTGATCAAGCTTACGCCTGCACCAGGCACTAGTAACCCGTAGTGAAGTTTGGATTCTATTACATAGGGTATCTTCACATTTGCCCCCACAGATTAAAACAATATCGTCCGCGTAACCCTGGGCTTGTATTCCAGTATTTGTTAGCACGTCCAGGAGTTAATCCACTACCACACTCCACATAAGCGGCGATAGTACCCCCCCTGTGGACAACCTTGAGTGGTGTTCATGACAATAGAATTTGTACCTGTCGATACTTCTGCTTGCTTGCTTTCTAGCATTTTGCCCATCCAGAATGCCACTTCCCCTCCTCCCACTCCTTTGCGGCTCAGGGCATTTTGCATCTCTGTGTGCGATCTGTTGTCGGATGCTCCTTCGATATCCAAAAACGCGCACAGTGCAATTTCTTTTGTTTCTGTGGCATCCCGCAGTACCTCTATCAGCTGATACAGACTAGTTTGAGTTGAACGTCCTGCTCGGTAAGCGTGTTGACAGCGATGTAGGAGATTACGCTTTAGAACGTTAGTTCTAATATAGTTCTTTATGACCTTCTCCATCGTTTTGAGTACGAACGATGTTCGGCAAATTGGTCTGAAAGATTTAGAGTGAAAAGGATCCCTTTTACCCGCTTTCGAAATAAAGACCACTTTTGCCCGTCTCGTTGCCCTTGGTTTATATCTCAGTGCTATGCCCCCTTTACCACCCTCAGAAGAGACTCTAAGATTATTACTAGGCCTCTCTGGATTAGTGCTGGGAAAATGCCATCTACTCCGGGAGATTTCAGTGGTTTAAAAGTTCCCACTGTCCACCTTAGCCTAGCTTCTGAGCATACCTCTTTTGCTAGTTTCTAGTTCTCTTTTCTTCTCCTTGTTGTCGCCTGCCACCGTGGGGTAGGGCTCCGAGAAATGAGTTCTGAGAATCAGGTGTACCCTGTCCTCCTCATTCTCTCCCATCTTCCTTTTTCAAACAGACAGAGGATATTCCCCCGTCTTTGACTGCAGCCTTGTACAGCCTGGTTGCTTCTGTGATCTGTTCGATCCCTTCACAGAATTCCCTGAAGCTGTTCCATTTCGCTTCCCTGATTGTGTTGCTATACACAGTCAGTGCATTTTTGTACCTCTGCCAGTCCCCGGTTTGTTTTGCCCGGGTAAAGAGTTTTCGTGCCTCTGTTCTCATTCTGCCCAGGTTCCTGTTCCACCATGGTACATCCCTTGATGACTTAACTGTCTTAGCCGGACAGCTGGCCTCATATGCGTCAATGACGACTGGGTTGAGGTTTTCCAAAGATAGTAAAAAAGAGGCTAAAGTTATTAGATAGGACGGTAAACCTACTGAAAAACCGGCAGAAATAATAATAGCCTATTTTTATAGATTTTGTCTAATGGTTTCCACGAGGAGTGTTCTGAAACTTTTAGCTATAGAAAATTTTAAAGATCTCTCCTGATTTAAACTCCCAGGATCAAAGTCCAAATATGTCCCCTTATCACTACTGTTCCTTTGTCGCTAGAACCGTAAGAGTAAGTGTGGCTTTCATCTAACCGGGTATGCGAAAAATGTGAAAGGCCAAAATTCCACCTGCCACTTCTCAAGCTGGTCCCCGGAAGAGCTTGCTACCATTTATTGCTCACCATTCTTAATGGGCTACAGTTGGACGTTGGCTGATCTGACCTAAGGTAGAGTTTCACATATTTCAGTTAGTTCTGCTTTCCTTGGGCAGCAGCAAAACTGCCTCCCCAGACTCCATCACATGAACCAACTGTATGAAGGCAGTTAAAATGTTGAGAAACAGATTTCGTTCTTCGAGTTCATCTGAATCTAACAACCTCAAAACTAGATTCAAGTCATTGAACGAATTTCGGTTCCGCCGGCTCCCAGAAACCCATAAAAGACACAATCACGATGAAGATTCCAACGATACCAAGCCTCCATACTAAAACACACCCTCATAGCCTCTATAATTCATTCTAATCGCTTCCAAGGAAATTCATTCACCTAAAACCTTACAAGGCATATCCGTTATTTCTTTTAACTTCTCGATCCAAAGATAGCAAGCAGTAGCCACATGTTCCTGGCTAATTAAGCATTTCAAGCATGTTCGTCATTGGGTTTTCTTAAAAAATTATTTATTGCTCCCCGAACAATGTCGCCTGTCGCTGTCACTATCAGCGTAGGGTCGGCATTTGCCCAGGGAAAAAGAGGAAAAGTCCCGGCCAGAATAGAGAATACAAGTGAAAATAAATAACAATTATATGCATTGGATCTTAGTATTGTTACCAAGATGATGAATGCCTTGGAGGTACCTTCCTAAGCGGACATGCGTGCTTTTATGGACAAAGCGTTAATAACATATACGAACACAATCGCGGAGTTGAGTCTTCAGTTTTGTAGTTCCCTTGTTTGAAGACGTCGCTCGGGTTACTCTACAGTCGTTGGCATCAGGCTACCATTATATACTCATATATGTATGTACATGCAGAATTAGCATACAATAGATGAGATATGCATAATTCTTACAAGATTTTTCATACCACAATCATAACACAATACAATAATTTTGTTTTTCAACTTTCCTCTGTTCAGCGCTCGCCAGCCAGTCAGTTTTCTTATCGTCTTAAATGCTGACTTTTTTGACTGGAACGTCAGTTTTTAAGATACAATCATAGACGCGATCGTGTTTGGAATTTGCAATTTAGTCAGCAAATTATTTAGTTGGAAACATGGTTGTGTACTTAAATGAAAAAATAATGAAGCATTACTTATGTATAAAAAGTTCATTTCAATAGGAACGATAAGATTTTGAAACGTTATTCCCGCTACCATATAATTGCTAAAGTATAAATGCCCACTTCTGTCACTTGTCACTTGCATAGCATAGCAATTCGCAAAGATAAGGCTCCGCTGTTTGAATTTGGTGATTCAACTTGCAAAAAAAAAAGCCAAGATCACTAGTTTGATTAGTGCTCATGCTATTCGATGAAGCATTTAAAAATGTGAAGGTTATTTCACCCCAAGTGAAATATTTAAGTGAAAACAAGTCACAAACCGCGAGCTTGGCGCTTAGAGTGAGTGGAGATTCGCGGTTTTATTATGTAAACTTCATGCAAAACGATTGGGCATGCACGTGACTCAGCTTGCTATTCCTCACAACTATTTGACATACTATTTGTGTCCTGTTTAGGGTAGTAATGTCATTCTGACGTTGATTCTAATCTTATTCAAAATATTACTTACAAATATAGGGAATCGGTTCCAAGAAGTTGAGAGCTTAAAGACTTCACTTACCTGCAAAAGAAAAAAAATATTCAGTTATATTATTGATTGAATGTAGTTACGTTGACGAAGGAATGCAATTACTCAATATCCTCTACGATCGCTTAAAAATTAGTTTAGTTTAGTCAAAGACCATAGGAGATTGTAGGCGCTTTCAGATTCACAATGTTATGTGCATGCCCATGAAGGCATGCAAATAAGTACATTTAACCTAGCGGATCAATGCCGGTGATTAGGAGGCATTTGGGCTGTAATGTTGTCAAGGACGCACTTGTATTTACATTTATTACAGACGACTGGTCGCTCCCCTGATCGATGACCAAAAACGTTTTGGACTTAGGAAGTCATGTTTCGAAGTTGAATCAAAACGATTGTACAGGAAGACTGTCGGTCAGTTTATCAAATCGTCCAGCAATTTTGCCCCGTTTCAAAAAAAGATACTCAGTTATTTGAGGGATTGCGTGGTATGTAATTTACGGGAAATAAAACCCATGAGCAAGTGCACCTCGGAGGCAGTTTTTCGGAGCAGGGCAAGAAGACTAGGAATTCACATGGTATAGGTTTTGACATCAAATCGCTGGAATTTAGAAATTGTTTATGTAGTGTAAAATAGACCAGCCCATGCCAAGCTCGGTTGGGATCCCAGCGACCACGCCTCATGAAGATCTAAGGTAGAAGAAGCATCGATTATTGGGGTGACACGTCGTGGACCTTCCCCTTCCATCGCGGAATTCAGATAATGAGTTTTCAGCTCCACACGCGTAATCGGGTCGGCCTTTTCTTCTTACTTTTCCTTTTTAAGCTCCTGGGTCGCGACGTCTGCAAAATGACGTGCAATATACCTTTTTGAATTTCAGGTTCTGGTTCGACCTCACACATCGGATTAACGACACATGGAAAATTTTGCTAGTCAAATAGGAAGAATGCTAAAAAGGAACCTCTTCCTCCACATACCCGAGGCTTGCTAGGAACGAGGCGATTGACACGAAGGTCAATCATCAGACTATGGCTGCGAAAAAGCGGCAAATACTAGCGTATCGTTAGTCCGGATGATGGCTGACATTGGAGGACCAAGATATAGGCGCAGATTACTTGTGGCCGGAGTGGTTCACTCTATCGTATTATACGCAACAACGGCCTGGTAGCAAGCACTAGCGTAGTAGTCGGAGGAGGGTAAACATAACTTACCGCGTTAAGGATGTAGGTATGTGCTATTGCGGAAGTGATCGCGTACGAGAAAAGAAGAATGAATCCATCCGAAAAGGATACACAATACCGAAAGGACACAAGGCGGAGGTCTCTGGAAAAGTGGCGACAACGGTGGGATGTCTCGAATAGAAGTCACTGGACGTATTGAGGTGTGACAGCGACGACACAGGGAGATTAGCTACACTAGCTAGCCTCACACAATTCCTGTCAGGGCATGGTGGTTACTGGAAGCATTTCCATCGATTCTGGTTGGATGATTCTCCCCTTTTCAACCGGAGCATGTCATGTTTTACGGTCCACGGTTTTGCTCAGAAAGAAAAAGCCCGGAAGACTTTCATAAAATTAGCATAAACTCTCAGAACATCCTCGAGGAAATGCAACTTTCCGAGGCAAATTGGTGCACGGTGAATTCCGCAATCAAAAGCACATAGGCGGAACTTGGAGAAGAGGTGCGGGCAAAAGAGTGGAAGGTTTGATCGCTTAAAACGCATTCCTCGTCGCGAAGTAATACTTTACAAAGATCCCGCGCAGAACGAAGAAGGAGAAAGCGGGAGTAGTTTTAGTGGTCGAGAATCCCACACATCGCTGGAACTTGGCGGTATCTTCCTAAGATTTCCACCTTCATCCATAAACAAGTCGGTATCGGTTCATATATGAAAGGTTTTGTGTATTTCCTTTATAAAACCATCTATTTTGGAGCCTCGGTACCATATAAAGGCAGCTTCCTGATTGTTTCTCAGATTTTTGGATTGAGTAGATTCTGAAAATGGGTCCATGAAAGAAATAACCGCTTTCCCTTCCGTCGTGTGAATTAAATATCAAAATTGAGACCAATAATTTTCTGGCCTCGACAAGAGAGAGACCATCCATTTGATACCCAACATGACTACAAAAAAAATTGTACATCTCCTTTTGCATGTATGAGGACCCACCTTAACTTCAACGTAGAACGATTTAACTCACTGCATGCGACGTGTGCGTTCATAGTTCCCACAAAATTTGCTGTCAATCAATAAAACCCTTTCCGAGAAAAATGCAAGTGACAGACAGACAGATCTGTGAGAAATTGCAAGATCTCCCACCAGGCGCACCCCAAGAGGCGAATAGGGGCATATCTATTGATTTGTAAATATGTGTTCATGCACTTTCTTTTCTGACTGTGCATGAACTAGTGTTCGCCTATCTCTAGTATGTAGACCAAAATAGCTATGGGGAGGATACAAAAAACATAAAACCGCCATGGAAGAGAGAATGAGGAAACTTACGGTGTAGTGGCAAACGGGCTCCCGGTTATCGATATCCCTCGGCCGCAGCTTCTCGGTGGTGGACAACTTGGCCGCCGTAGCATCTAATGCTACAAGTAATTTGGATTTGGAGAAAGGAGGTGTTCAAGCACCTTACCGAGAACACTTGTAACAAAACCAAACAAAGATGAAATGAAGGCAGGTCGTTGGACGACAAAAATGGTGATAACATCCACACCGTATGTTCAAAAGAGGTGACAGCAGGAGGTACCGGCAGGACTACCAAATAGACCCATTCAGAAGAAGCTTGTCAACTCTGAGATCTACAACAATGTGAAAAACAGTAGAGGATAAGGTATAGAGAAGGTCAATAAATGCCATTGGTGAAGGAGCTTGTAAAAGGAGTAACCCCGTTGGGGCTCATAGGGAGCTGAGTACCGACCCGGAGGAACCTTGTACCCAGCTTGGGGCAAAAATAGTTGAGTTATCCGAGTTTATTAAGGAGAAGCACAATGTGCACCAAGCCATAAAGAATATGATTAGGACTATTAGAGTCCTCAATAAAAGATCGCAGATGGAGGAAAAGAATAATAAGGATACGCCGACCCCGCTGTGCCAACAGTGTCACAAGCGACCCAAGTGACGCCTAACCGAACTACCATCGAATCACGGCGAAATAAGCGAGTACGTGAAAAAGAAAGGGATCGTCTAAATAATCAGCATGCGCCTAAGAGAAAAAAAGTGGCCGAGTAATTACGAAAACCAGCACTAACAATTCAGAAGGGTGAAAGTATACAGCTACTGTACGAACGTCGGTCAGCGTTAACGACAAAAAGACGAAAGGAAAAGCAAATGTGCGAATTCATCCAGAGGCGATTATTATATTCAGTAAGGACAATCTATCCTACGCGGAGATACCCAAAAAGTTCAAAGCTGATCCCGACCTATAAGATCCGAGCGGAAATGTGAACAGAATCCGAAGAGCCTAAAAAGGGGATCTCATGTTCGACCTGAGAAGATCCAGGTTAGGCAAAACCGATGACTTTCCCACTCAAGTTAAAAACCCACTTGGCAGGATTCCATAGTGCGTGGCCGAAAACATAAGGACCTCGATGAAGTGACATTGAAAGGACAAATTTGTACTGCTTTGAAGAAGCAGTCCAAGTTGGAAGAACTTGCGGACGTATCCATTGTGAGTTTACGAAGGGGGCAATCTCCCGTTTAAGAAAACAAATGTCACTAAAGAGGTGCTTTAAATGACTCATGTTTGGATACTTCGCGAAGGCATTCACCAGCGGCATTCATCAATCCAATCAATGCAGATGGTGTGGGGAGAAAGGCCATATTGTCAGGGAGTGTAATAGGGACCCCAAATGCCTATTGTGCAAAGTGAAGGACAGTGTACTCAGTATGTTGCAGGAAGTGGTAGGTGGTAGGAAGGCGCTAGCTGCGATGAGAAAATAGGATTTGTTTGGGCGGACCACGTACGAATCTGAGATGGAAATTGCCATCATAAGTGAGCGAAATAGAAACTGTCACGGTGGCATATGGGTCACAGATTTGACTGGTGGAGCGGTGATATGTACTGCAAGCCAGCAGCCAGTGGTTTTATGTGGGCGAAAATAAGTGATGTATATGTATGCAGCTGCTACGCGCCACCAAGTTGGACACTGTCTGAATTCGATTAAATGCTCGACAACCTTGTTCTTGACGCATGGGAACGAAGTTCAAAGGTGATTACTAGTGATTTCAACGCTTGGACCCTTGAGTAGAGCAGCAGAGAATCAAAGGCAAGGAGGCACAGTTTATTAGAAGCTTTAGTGCAGATGGATATAATTTTGGCCAACAAAGGTGTTGTAAACACCTTTCAGAAAGGGAGGTCTGGCTCTTTTGACATCAAGGAATGGTTGGAAAGACGACACGGTGAGACTAATTATAATCTTTCCCAGTTTCTCACGGAGAATGGAGGATATCGGCATTACCTGCATAGGTTTGAATTGGAGACCTCACCCGACTGTCCAAATTTCGATGAAGTCCCAGAGAACCCAGAACTTGTATTCTTCTTCCCCTGTCCAAGATTTGTGGAAGTAAGGAGGTAAGTTAGAGGAGACCCTAGAAGAGGTGCTGGTACCAGAAAATCGAATGCCGAGAATCATAGCACGTCAAAGGGATTAGATTGCAATCAACTCCATGGATGATTTTAATAGGTAAAAATCTCACACGCTGGCGTGCTTAGACCAGTGTCCTTTTGAAAAGGTTCACCTCTTCAAAAAAAAAAAAAATAACAGAGACAGACAGTTAACCGATTTCAATAAGGTTTTCTTTCCAACAAAACCTTAAAACAAAAGAAGAGAACCAAATCATTTGATGAGCTTTCAGATGTTTTTTTTTTGTTATGATCAATTTCAGAAGTCCTGAACCATTGAGTAGTCCTCGAGTTAGCCAAAGGTATCCGAAAAAATATATTTGACATGAGCCAAATAAGACACTGACATTAGCAGCAACATACCTAGAGATAATGCGACGTTTTCTAGGAACACCTTTTTTTACTTTCTCTTTGTTGGTTGATGCTAGACTGTGAGTAGTCGCTATTTCAACGCTTCCACCGCCCTCATAGAGTCATTTGTACCACTTGTAAAGTCACATCTTACTCAGAGCAAATTCACCAAACCACCACAGGCAACGTTTTGAATGTGGTGTTACATTTTAACATAATCTTCAATTTCTTTGATCTCTTCAGAATCACAGCTAGTACATCACAAAACGTCGACTGTTAAAAAAAACGAAGGGTTCAAAATGGCGGTAAATGTCAACATATGTCAGAAATATGTATGTTTACAAACAAGGTGAAAACAGTTTTTGAGACTGAATTCATAAGCACTGCGAAACTGAAAAATTCTGGTTACATTTTGATCACACGTTTTTTATCTGCAGAAGCCTGCCTCCGATTTTGCCGACCTAAGTGTCAGTGCTGGTGTTGACAAAAGTTGTCTCTAAAAATTCATTTAGACTCTCCCAAGAAAATTTAAATCTCTCCTTCTCCTTCTCCTTCTTTAACCTTTGCTCGTTCAGCAGCGGGGTCGGTTTGTATCCCATTTAAAAGCCATTCGTATTTATTGAAAAATCCCTTGCACTGAACCACACTAAGTTCTAAGCTCCCTAACCTTTAAACTCCTCCAAAGATGAACTCAGCAAAATTACCATCAATCCCCAAATAAATTCTTATTAATTCGCGTCTTAACGCCCGGCCATCATTCACATTTTGCCTCTCGTGCTCCCATTTTATGGAGCACTAAATATATTTGGAAGCTGTCAACTGAAAATGGCAATAAATTCCTGTTTTTCGGTTTTATTTTGCTGGCTCCACCGACATTCGCTTCGCACATCTACTCCTCCTCCATGTTGCTCATTTTCGTGGTCTTTACCAACTTCTTATTGCCCTACATGGAACCTTACCGCATTTTTCTTGCAAGAAGATATAAATTCAGCCCCGGGAAAGACAACAAGATCTCTTCTCTTATTTATCTGGCGATTTTCTTTTTCTTTGCCTCATGGTGCCGATTAAATTTTATTGTAGGAATATGACCTTAAAGAAAGTTGCTTTTTTTTTGGTAGGTCGAAAAGTGCTTTGCGGGTTTAAGGTCATGTCGTGTGTTTCTTATGTCCTACGGAGACTGCAGACCGTCATATTTCCATATTGTTTGTGATATGAGTGCTTTCGAGGAAAATATGATTCCATAAATTCAGATCTGAGATGAAACCACGTGTCAGAAAATTTGAGAAGCCGTTATGAAAAACTCTTGCGTTTCTTTTTCGGGGCTAAGAAATGGGTATGAATTTATTATATTTGCAAAGAGCGCTGACTATTCTAACCGAAAAATAGAACAGGACGTTCCAAGAGTATCTCCAAGAAGTGAAGCAATCTTTAAGTTTAAATCTCCCAGGAGATTTCCCTGTGCTAGCTCTGCATCAATAGGGCGTACCAAACCAACTCTAGGGAGTCTTTTCTCCCTGGAACAACTGGCTTTCACTTTTATGGTTTCAAAGTGCTACTTTGACACCTTGGACATCATCACAACGAAAACCCGCAAAATAGATACAAATTGGCGAGAAAACCGAAACGATGGCCCCGCGTTGACACCAGCAAACTTCCCAACCAAGCGAGGTAGTCTGTTAGAAAAGCATCTAATTGCTCGCTGTCTGTAAAAACCCCTCGGCGAACATTAAAAAGCATTTACGCGAAAGAGTGATGATTTCGCTGCCATTCAGGCTGTTATTATTAATAAAGTGTTGTTGTTGCCGGTTGTTACTATCTACAATAAACATCAATTTATTGGGCAACATTGTGCTGGCAATTTACATAAATTTAGGTCGAAAATTATACTTTGAAGCAGCCATTTTTTCCTTGGGCCTGGTTTTTGTGTTCCGTTTTTCATACGAGCCCAACAACAGCCACACTTCATTTAATTTAAGAGTTCGCTTTCATATGGCCAATTACATGTTATTGTAGTTTTTTCAGGGCTTTTTGTGGCAATACGATCTGAATTAGATATTTCGCAATGAAGAAAGTCGAGTTTGGTACTATGTCTATGAGTGCTTTGAGTCTGAAGAGGGAAATTGTAAATTTTGACGAGTATGGGTTGAATAATGTGCTAATGTGGCGTATTGTGAATTTGGTCCGAAATTTTTAGCAGCTTAATTGGAATGCGTTCTAGTTTGAGAACTTGTGAATTGTATCTAAAGTTATGAAAATCGATGCAGTGATAATTGGGGACCAGCTATTTGGTCATAGATTTAGTTCAATCTTGAAGAAGAGAAAGTTGAGTGAACTGACAAAGAATTAATGTGCCCAGAAAATTGAGAAATATAGAAAAAAGCTCAAGATAAAAGAATTTACGTTACAGCCTAGCTCTCAAATTAAAGAACTGCGGCTGAAAAACGAAATTCTTAACAACAAATTCCAGACTAAACTACCCACAGTGAAGGGTATTAGCTTTAGCGAAAATAAATCAGAGCAATACCACATAGATAAATGAGAACTGGGTAGAGGAACAGGCTAGATACAAGTAAAAAAGCATTTTGTAACAACTCGAGATCTGGGCGGACTGCTTGATATGTCGCGGGAGGATTGGCTAGGCGAATTTCAGCTCTTTCAATGTTTTTTTTGTTATGATTCATTTCTGTTAAAATTTGTTACCATTATTCATCTTTCAAAAATTGTCATCGTTCATCTAATAAATGAAATATAGCAACACCAATCTTTCTACCGTATACAACTAGGGAAATTGCGTCCGAGATGTGGTTGTGAGACAAAGGAGATGGCCATTCATTTTGGAATTTTAGCCTGTACAAGAGTTGAAGTGACACCGCAAAGCAAAGTAAAACCGTTTGGTAAAAGTGTTCGGCTTGAAACAAAAGAAAAATAAAAGCCGTAGCCCGATTGTTCACGAACCCCTAACCTTGATAGTGAGAAAAGTTTTTGGCCTATCGGCTCTCTCTCCTGTTTTACTGCCTAGCAGCATCCAGGTGGAGGGGTTGAGATTATTCTGCACACCAAGTTGTTTTTTTTTAACGATGGTAGCTCAGAGATCCTTTTCAAAGCTAGCCGCGCACCCTCCCACACATCGTTGAGGGAGGAGCAGTACTCTCTGAGCCACTCGTACGTGTCTTCGTTGGCAAAGTTTAACCGTACCATTTCACGATATATACCTACCGACTCAAATCAAAGCTTAATGCTTTGCGAGGATGAAGTCCTTATAGCTAGGAGGGGTTTCCTCCTAAGCTCAATATCGTAACCGGATGGATTAGAGTCGTCATACAAGACCCATCCATCGGCTTCGATAGCCTTGGCTGCAAATGAAGGCCTAGCCGCTGCCGGCCGAGCCCTCTTTGCTGGCTTTTTGTCGAAAAGTTGGGACCGTCCGAGGACCGTTGTCGCTTCGGTTTTCCCTTAGCCGCAGGTGCCCCGCACGCTCTTTTCCCCTCGAACTTGGCACAGCCCGTGGGTTTCGATTTGCCCGAAGCCGGTTTGACCGGAAGCGGTTTGCTCGAAGACGATTTGCCTGGAGGCGGCTTGCCAGGTGCTACCCATGGGTAACACTTTAGCCTCAGCAGGTCGCGCCGATTGGAGCCAGGAGTCAAGAGTGCTGACAGAAGAGGCGTGTTTTGGCTCGTCCGTTAAGGACTGGGTTCCAATTAGATTGGTTCCCACCTGAGTAAGTGAAGAATTTGAATATAGACTCAGATTCTCCATCGATAAATTTAGGGTTGCCCCTTCACTCGGGGTTGGATCGTTACAATTGAGATGTAATGGTAGCTTTTTAAAAGGTTTTTGTTTTTTTTTTGTTTTCTCATAATTGGCTGACATGGCCTCAGTTTTATCGGGGAAAATAAGTCAATCTCGACAGAGCCCTTCTTTGCCTAGATAAGGCTTGTGGAAACTGGGGGACGCTTGGTATCCAACGTTCGCCATTTCGGCTACATCTTAACCCCCTGTGACCATTCAACCCTCGGCACGGTAGTCACACCTTGGCTTAGGATTTTGATTGCCGCTTGGCTTCAGGTGTCACCTCTCGTTTCCTGGAGGATCTTTCTTACTGAGCTCGCTCACCACGACAAGCTGGGTAATCGTCGAAAGAGCGCAACCTAGCAAACTGAAGTGAACGCTCTTTTAGGGAGGCTTTCTTACAACTGACAGGAGCTGCGTATGGATGGGTTGGAAATTGTCCGGTCATAGTGGCGATTACATCCGGGAGAATAACGTGGAAAGCGCGATGCATTTGACAATTTCTTGGATAAATAAATTGAATAAGACCCCGACAATCTTACGGCGAATATTTGTTTATGAATAGTAGAGTACGGGGTCCTATTTCAGGGAAATGGAGACTTAATGGGCGAACAGAAATGATGGTCACAAAAGAATACTTTTATTTAGAGTCGATTTTATTTTCGGTACCAACTCAAGCTAAACTGGGTGATCTGCCAACAAATTGCAAATTGATCGCCCCCGCGGTTGCCGTGGTTAGTTGATTTCGACGGTACAGGGTCGTAGAGTTTTTTAGACTCGAAATGGAGAAAGTGGCATCTTGATGGATAATACCTAACACACAAGAAAGTGGCAACATTACGTCCAGCAACTATTTTCTTCAAGACTTTTTAGGTTCAAAAACGTGCTTTTCGTCAGAAACGCATTTTCTTCACAAAAATCAGTACAGATTCGAAAGGCAATTAAATACTAACTTGCCTTATTTGCTCATTTTTCTATCGAACCAAAAGCTTCACTATTCCTTCAGAAAAGGAGGAAGTCAGATAGTCTTTAGCTCAGTCATGCATTTCTCCCGCATTTTTTGCCTTTCTGTAGGTATCCAGGATTGGAACGGTAGGATCTAAGTCCATCGTCCTTCAAATAAGTCCCTGGTCAACAAATGTAAGGCTGATTATCGGCTCTCTTCCGCTTTTTCCAAGAGGTTTTGCGTCAATGAAAAATCTTCAAACGAGTGAATGTAACTCGTGAGCAGCCAGCATAGACGACACAAATAACTAAAAATCCCTTACAACGTGACGTACTTTAATGACCCTCCTGGGTTCTCAACGTTTGAAGCATCGGAAATCGGTCTCATAACGTCTAAAAATCCTCAAGAATGGCTACATTTCGCTCCTTTGATTCAGGTACCCCAGCCGATTACTTTATCATCGTCTACGTGCTCACCAGTTTAATACGAAAAACGGCAAGGGCATAATTCGACAGCCGCAGGTCTTTAGCAGGACAAGTCTGGCAAACACACACGTTGCATAATCACTCAACTTTCAGCCTTGTTCTGACAAATATCCGATGCCTCTGCTGTAACACGGCACACCAGTCTTGCCCTTAATCCGAATATTGCTTGGTTGAAGGTTGTCTTTTCACCAAAACAGTTCTTCGTCTCCAGAGTGGCATATGCTGCTTTCTCGGGCAAAGTTCTGGAGTGCATCAGAAATAAGCCTGGCTCGCTTTTGCCTCTCTTGTGTATCAAGTTTCCTATTGCCAATCATAAGGCTGGAGCTATGTGGTATTGGAATTTTGGGATAATAGTTATCCCAAAATTCCAACACCACAACGTAATTTTATTAAAACACCCGACAGCAAGCACTCACTCACCGCTTTCCTACTTAATTCGGAAAAGCGTGGCGGGTTGCTGAAACTTGCCAGGATTCCGCCGTCGATAGAAAGAAAAGTTACGATGGGTTACATTCTCGCCTAATACTAAACTAGAGGGTCAACGACCTGAGAGCTAAACGATCTTTCTCTGGGGTTAATATGTGGCTCCCCATAAGCCAAGCCTCTCGTTTTGCAAGACCGTTAGTGGATGCTGACAACTACACCCTTTATTCGGACGGAGCATTCCTGATACCTGGTCGTCTCAATAAGCAAGCTTGACATTACCATGTTGTGAGGGGCCATGGAAAAGCGGACCCCATATTCGTGGGATTCAAATGAGTGCAGCCATAATAAAGAAAAATATAGAAAAAGCTAACAACAAACAAGCGGGGCCCCGTACCGCACACAAATGGGCCGATGAGGCGCAATACTGAGAGCCCAAGAAGGGAGAAGTTGAGAACTCAAGCAGTGAGCCTCAGGGTAATATTAGTCTTCTGCGAAGACCGAAATCAGCAAAGGTCTCCGCTCAAAAAAGCAAGGGCGAGCAAGGGTACATCTGAGGTTAGCATATCAGACGTTTGCAAGGAATGGCGCAGGTGCTAAATGGTATCTACGCTATCTGAAGGAAGGCCTAACACCAGAAGAAGCAATTAAGAAGGCCCACAATAGACTTACACCTTCAGCACCAGAACTAAGCAGCAGGGATCATCGTCATGGAGATGTTTGAGGGATGGAATAAGGAGCTCGTTTTCATCGGCATACGTTTTCGATCAGGTCTGATACTGTTATACTGCGCTACAGAGGACATAGCCGACTGGCTCAAGACTATAGTCCCTAAAGTGCCAGGATGGAGAGGAACGGAACTGCCCACATGTGCTAGAAATTATATACCTGGGGCACACATAGTGATGGTCTACCTTCCCAAAGCCGAAGCGATTAAGACAAGGAAGCATCTAATCTTCCTTATCACTCAAAACATGAATCCCCACACACATCTCAGGAGCAAGAAGGAGGGCAAAAGCAAACTCCTCACGATCGGGGTGGCGGCAATTAAACGTCACAACTGCCTTGACAACTGTAGATTTGGTAGCATAGAAGCTGGCAGAACAGGACCGAACAGGGAAGTGGGCTTGTTACCCATAGAAAAGGAGAAGCTGAACGACCTAGACCTAGCCGATCTAGAGCTCAAATCGGACAACGAAACGCAAGGAAATGGCACATTGGAGGATAATACTCCTTCAAGCACTCACGAAGCCGATGGCCAGCACTAAAATTGCCCAGGTAAATCTCCACCATGCAGAAGCTACATCTGCAGTAATTGCAAAAATAACATTGAAATAAGAACCCTGGATGTATCGGGGGCAGATTCCCGGTTTGCCGGGAGGAAGCATGCAGAGAATTTGGGATTCTTTTTGTGAAAAATCAACACCTTGCATCATTCGCAAAAGAAACTTAAAATATTTATGTCATTCAAAGTTTCTAAATGAAGACCTCGTGGCTGTCTAAGTGTCATCGGATGCCGGAGGAAAGACTGGAGAGACAGTCGTGACATCAGGATACTTACCAGGAGAACACATCCGGATTCCGTCGGATTAATCGTTAGGAATACATAATGTAGGGAACATACCAACATCCGTGACCAGTACCAGGCAAGAGGTACTAGATATAAGTCTAGAAAACACTCTGATGAGCGGCTTGGTGAAGGAATTGGGGGGGGATGAGGCTTCTATGTCGGATCACGGAATAATCAAACTCGATATGCCCTCAATACTCGGTAGTAGATAAAATAATAAGGAATCCCAGGAGAACAGACTGAGACTCCCACACCTGACACCTGAGTGCCAACATGGCTCATTTACAGGTAATCATCGCTTACCACCGGGAGCGAAATAGAGTTAGAAACAGTGGCGGAAAACCTCAGCAGTGTCTGGCTAAGACAGCCAAGTCATCAAGGTACCTACTTGGGTGGAACAGGAAGCCAGAATGAGAAAGGAGGTGTGACAATTCGTTAAGGGGACGAAACAAACCGGTGACTCTGCCACCAAGGGGTAACATTACAACGAAGTTTCACGTCGGTAAGAAGTTTGAAACGCGTTAGAGGAAGAGGGCAAACTGGGAGAACGTCGCATTGTCATACGGCTTTAGCCAGCAAATTGTTATCTGATACACTGACGGTTTCCTTGAGACAGAAGAATAGGCGCCGTTGGAGTCATTGGCCCAAGGAAAGCGTACTTTAGACCAATGGATAAGCATACCAACATATCCTAGGCGAGTTTACATAGATAGATGGGAAACTATAGAGGGCAGAACTTTTCCAATGCGCCCACTCTACGGTGGACGCAATTGGCATGGTGGTAAACCTGGCAAAAGGTGCACTGATTTCTGGCGGTTGCTGTGCCGTGGTGGCGTTGGATGTCAAAAACTCATTCAACTCGGCCAACTGGAATAGAATTAAAGGGACGTTGGCTGACATGGGTGTCCCCGGATACTTAGAGAATTTGGTGGAAAACTACCTCTCAGAGAGGACTCTCTGGTACGGGACGGACGAGGGCCCCAAAGAGTACATTGTCACAGCCGTGGTACCACAGGGATCGGTACTTGGTCCCCTGTTGTGTAATATCATGTATAATGAGGTGCTTGCTCTTCCCGTTCCAGAGGGGACTACGATTGTCGGCTTTGCTGATGACCTAGCTGTGGTTGCTGCAGCAAAACACCCAGAAGATGTGATGGTTTACGCAACGGAAACAGTGAGAGCGATAAAGTCCTGGCTAGAAAAGGCCGGGCTGACTGTGAAAGTGGAGGTCGGTGGACATACGGTCGTATCAAAGCCGGCTATCAAATACCTGGGGGTAATAATTGACACCAAATTGAGTTTTAGGGAACACCTAGAGTATGCTTGCCAAAAGGCAGCCAGTGCCACCACGGCACTTGCAAAAATGTTGCCAAATATTGGTGGACCGAAACATTGCCGGAGGTTGGCGCTAGCCGGAGTGGTGCGCTCCATCCTGCTCTACTCGTCGCCTGTGTGGGCAGTGGTGCTTGCAAACTATCAGAGATGGAAGCAGGCGAACTCGGTTTACCGGCGGATGGCTTTGAGGGTTTGCAGTGCTTTTAGAACCACATCAGATGAGGCAGTATTGGTGGTGGCAGGCATGATCCCGGTCGACATTCTGGCCAAAGAAATGAGTGTCCTGTACAATGCAAGACGTACGGAGGGGCATGCACAGCATAGAAATGCGGCAAGGTCAGAGTCGCTTGATCTCTGGTAACGCAGATGGGACGAGTCTACGAAAGGTCGGTGGACGCACAGGCTCATTCCCAACATTAGGGTGTGGCTTGAGCGAAAACATGGGGAGACCAACTACCACATTACGCAGTTCCTCACGGGACACGGTGGTTGCTACAGGCAATATCTGCACCGCTTTGGGTTGATTGATTCTCCAAACTGTCCCAGATGCGATGGCATACCGGAGGATCCAGATCATGTGATGTTTCACTGCCCACGATTTGCGATGGAGAGAAGGAGCTTAAACCAGGTGCTGGACAGGAGCGGGACCCCGGAGAGCTTGGTTACTGAGATGCTGGAGTCCGAGGAGAAGTGGCTTGCGGTTGGCTCTGCAATCATCCAAATGCAGGAGGAGTTGCTGAAGGAGCAAAGAAGGATGAAAGCTGCAAATAGGAGAAGGATGAGTGCCTAAGAGCAAACCTACCCCGCGAAGTAATACCTCAATGGTGGTCCCGCGGGGCTGGGGCTGGAGAGACCGGGGGTGGTTTTTAGTGGGTGTGAATCCCACACGCGCCCGCTGTAGTTCAGGCGTTCGGGCGGCGGAGCTGCGGCGGACGTGTCTTTCTAAGATTTTCCACCTCCGTGTACGCACAAAAAAAAGAGGACAGAACTTTGCTATTTTAACCGACAGTCAAGCGGCTATTAAGGCACTTAGATCCTACCAAATGAATTACAAACTGATATGGGAATTTCTTAATAGACAGAAGACGATCGGGTCGCTCAATAAGGTCTGGATACTTTGGTCTCCCCAAGGCAATGAGGTAGCGGACGAGTTGGGCAGCAAAGGGGCAGTGACGCCGTCAAATGGGCCATAGCCAATCTAGGGAGTCGGAAATGGATTCGTGACTACTACGCTAAGAAACGAAGAAAAACGGCTGAGGATGCCAGGAATGGAAGAGTCCAGGGTGCTGATGGGAGGGATACCAAGCGCTTGAAAGAAAGATGAGTAGCTAGGGATATTTGCGGACACTGTCTACGGATTCTGTGAGGAAAGTGATGAAACCGCTACACATGTCCTAGGACAAAGCCCAACATTTGTGCAAACTGGGTTGGGGCACCTGGGAGATTACTTAATACCAGATGTCAGGTTGAAACACTTGGGAGTGAGGAACGTACTAAAGTTTCTCTCGGTTATTGGTTCAAACGACAGACTGAAGTGTAGTAGTAGGGGGACAATAGTTCTTTTAGGACGCAGTGCGACTTCCCTTTACAATGTTATTATTGCAATGCTAGCCCATAACCTGATGTAAGATAAGGATTGGCCTTTAGGTTACCGACTCTGCCTCGGAATCTCAGCGCCTATCAAGTTCGAGATAACGAAGGAAGTGTAAATATTCAACGTGAAACCAGTAAATCTATGATCTATTAAGGGTTATTATACATAAAAACCTTTCTGAAGCACGGGGATCTTTCACTTTCTTAACACATACACCACGGAGTTCAGGAGTTATTATCCTCATAGGGCTAACAACCGTTTCTGGGAGAAGGGTCAATTTATTAGCTCCTGCTTACAAGCACACGGAACACGTTCAAATCAAATAAATCTCCCGACGTTTACAGCCCAGTGATGTGATTACGTAGTTGGAAGTCGACCCTTATGATTTTAATTGTATCTGTTTTTTTCAAAGGGCTTGTCCAGGAAAAAAACTTTGTAAATCTATGCGCAACATTATCCTACATAAGGAACAGACTGGGTTCTAACTTTGGCCAAACTTTCCCGAAATGCCGGAGCAGGAAACACAAAATATGAAACGCTCCCTTAGGCCTCCAACAAAGAGATAGCACTAACTACCCTTACGGATGTTAATCACCCAAGAAAAAAATTCAAGACCGTCATGACTTAAAGCAGCATTCTAGCTTCACACCAAAAAGCTGGGAGAATTTCCACCACAACCACGACACTCCTCATAAATTATTCTAGGCTTTCATCGGGGGCCAACCGACCTGTTGTTATTTTTGCGGTCTACGGCATCCATTCTTTGCAAAGTCCATTAATTTTGCATTTAACCGGGCGGGTTACTAGGGTGCACTGGACGCTAGGCCATTGTTAGGAGAGCTTAAGCCCGCAACAATTGCATTTTATACCACCATATAAAATTATCATATGTACTCATATATGCGCGCCAATATCCCTTCCACCAGGGGCTCCTGATGATAATGGTGAAAGCAGTCCTTGCAACACTGACAACCATAGTCATGGCGTCAGGAAAATTGCATGAGGCGCCACCGTGTTCATATATGAGTACAAAGGATGTGAAATTTTCATTGGTTTTTCGGACCCCGATGCACAGTCGAATAATAGTGAGCCTGATGGTTGCATTTCGCCGAAGTTACCCTTTCTTTGTTCTGGGGCCGCTTTTCCACGGGAAAACGTGTAAATTCAATGGATTCTGGTCATGCCACACTCATTCGGTTGGTGTCATTCATTCGCTCGCATTTGATACCTTCATCGTTGGGGTGTTGCGGTGATTCCTTCATCCCCTTTTATCGCTAGTGGGAATGTATTGAGTTATGGGAATAGAATGTTTAACGGTTGAGTCACTTTTAATCGGTAGCAATTATGTAAAACAATATTTGGGGGTGAGTGATTCAGCAATATGATTTATTGGTACTCATTCAATTATTTCAAAGGGGACCTCAGGAACGGCCTTTATTGAAATCCTATTGGAAGAGGATGTTACGAAATGCATCCATAAATTGTCGGGGTCCAGGTTATATTGATTCAGAACTGAATTGAATCGATTTTACAGCTCAATAAACCAATAAAGAGGCAAATTTCGCGTGTACATTTGGTTTCGATGGGAACTGCAGGCTCTTCCCAGCGATTAGGTCATAAATTTGTTGTTTGATTTGGTTTTATCAACTTGGATGGGAAAACAGGCCAGAGAAATAACGCTGCATGCACACACTTATTACTTACTGGTTCAGTAATTAGTTCAGGTCCCGAATAAATAAAGCTGATTGTATCTCAGATAAACTCTGAATACTACCTCTCCCCATTGCATCCAATTTCCAGTCAATAATGTTCCTACATTATTTTTATTGCCCTGACTTTCATTTGTCATCGAATACCGCCGTTGATTACAAACCAATTGAAGTAAAACAAAATGAAATGAAAACAAATATTTGCAATTGAATAAGACGAGAATTAAGCCCCACTCAGATTCTGTTCTGGTTAGCTCAGATACTTCCAATGCAAATGTGCATAAATGCAAATGGATCCGCTGACTATAACAAGATAATTTTCTGGTCACAATTTACTCAGTAGTAAACCCATAACTGATTGCATTACGATATCGTTGCAAGTCGTGTGTTGTTGGAATGAAAATAGTAGAATCACGTCCCCACGGGTGACCTTCAATTGAATATCTTTTCCCAACAGATTTTATTGGGAATGTGTGAGATACTGAATAAGCAACTGAGAGATTGTGGATTTCAGATGAATTGGTACATTCATCTCAAATTTTTTTCATTTGATTTTTTGAAATGTATCCGTTGCTTTGCAATTATCTCTTCAACTGACATCCCAGAAACTATCCTTGTTCGCATCGTACTATTTTGCTTTGCTACTTCTATGTAAGAAACACGTGGAAAATCGGTCCCCCATTTGGTCCCCTATCAAAAAACTTACTATAGCCAAGAACGCTTAACTTCATTGATCGGTCGAAGACAGTTTTCTTCCTTTAGCCAATCGTTGAGTTGCACAGGTTCTGAAACCCAGACTTTTTACAGTTTAAATCCGTCCGCTGTCTGCAGCCTTTTCTGGGCGAACTGAAAACAGTATTCTTCAGTCCATAGTAGGAACTCTCTTTTGTTCTCTTCAGTTAGAACATCTCTCAATGCAACGACCATAAGATGTCACATAAGAACCCTGCAACTGATACCTCAATAGGAACGAAATTGAACCTCACCTGTCATATTTTTTAAACCGCCACTCCGACCGCCTTGTGTTGATAAAGTCTGCGATCTTGTCCGTTTTAAATAGGTTTTCAGATTTGGGTGTGGTTCCCGCGAAACCGGATTAAGGACACGTGAAATTTTTGTAGATAATGTGTGAGGGAAAGAAGTGTCCAAAAGGACCCGCCTCCCAATATTTCCAATGCTAGCGCTCACAAAATTACTGAGCCCATTGTGCGTCATTCAGATGATCAACCAAGAGCTTTCGGATTATGTGACGCGTTGTTCCAATCAAATTCCTTGCAAACGAGGCAGGGGGTACTTGTAGAGCACAAAAATGAGGTAATTTTGATTATCAGACCTGAGTTACATCTTGTTGGCACATTGCTTACATTTATAAAGCTAACCATACGAAGGAAAAAGCAAAACCGTCGCCTTCATATTTTCTAGGATTGTTAACTAGGTCTATACGCATCCGCTGTCTGTCTGTTGCTTTAAAAAAATGTACCTATGAACATCTACTGCTTCCTCAGCCTTTTTACCGTTTAGAAGGGGGGTCGACTCGTCTTGATCGGTTGTCCTCTTTTATTTGGTCATGTGCTGATCTGGATGGAGTCGAAAGACTATCAAATCACCATCCACCAGTGTCAAGCCACAGTTCTTTCGGCCGGCCTTATGGTCGTTTCCCATCGACTTCGATGTTTAGACCAATCTTGGGAAATGAGTTTTCATCAGCATAAATTACATACCATTGAAAATGCCTCTCTCGCAGTTTTTCCACGATCGGCGCAAGCCCATATCAATCGCGGTTGTCCATTGGTCCAACTTAACACCTTTGTCTCCATTACCGCGAGGCAACGTTCATTGGCTTTTATAGTCGGCCAACACTCAGAACCATAGAAGGTGATAGAGCCTACTGCGGTAAATTTTGAACTTGAAACTTTCGTTCAGCTCAACAAATGCTTTTAACGATATGATCTGTGGAAGGAGCATATCAGTTGTATATGTGGATTGTTTTCACCTTTGCCTTTATAACTTCCACTTCCGGATTTTATTACTCCCTGAAAGGCCTGGTGTCCGTAATCGCATAGCGCTGGTTCGACATGGACCACATCAATACCGTTCCCGGGGATGATCTTCGAGGGTAAGTCCCGCGCCGCCTCGCAACGGTTAAGATTGATTTGCATCAACTTCATCTGTCATTTGTGTCGAGGACACTTCTGTGTACCGAATACCTTCTACTGCCTACAATGCTCCTGGAGGATAAACTTTCGGCCCGGCTATTTCTGGTTGGCCTCCCTTTTGCGAGTTTTAAGGTATTTGTCTTTATGCTCATATCGCCAGCAGAGTCCTTCTGAAATCAATATGTAAAGTTTGAGCTTTATAACTAGAGGCCATATCAGACAGTACCATGCAGAGCTATTGTCCCGAAAAGAGGCACAGTGAAAACCCCTGAAACAGACCGTTTTGAATATGAGCCGAGTGGAAGCGAAATCGACTGTTCGTGGGAAAGCCGAAGAGGGATGACTTATCAAGAAATGCGCGGCTGTTGTAAAGCACATGCGGTCTGCATCTTTCCTCCAAAACAACGTCAAAAAAAGCGTGTAAAACGGATACTACAGGTGGACATGGAGAGTAACAGAATATGCGCGTGTTCTCGCTGGGATTACCATAAGTGCCAAAGGTATCGCAGATAGTCCGTTGCAGGGCGAACCGGGAACAAAACGAACGACTGAAGCAGACTTCACTCAAGTGCTCTCCAGGGATCAAAAGAAAAAGGCGAAGGGGGACGCGCGCCGCGGCATCAGAAACACTTCTACCTAAAACTATGGCGGGCATGAATGGTGGAGCACCAAAACAAAAAGTCGGCGGAAGGCCTCAGCGAAATTCACTATAGGATAAAACTTGAAGATAGCCAAGCAGAAGTATTTTCCATTTGGAAAATGGAGGGTGGTGAAGTCCTCCCTGAATTAGGCCCGAAGATAAATAAAGGTACGTTCGGTGAAGCGGCCAAGGGGCTACCGGAAGAGAAAACTTTTATTTCTAGTCTAAAACTCACGTGTTCTTTAGAAATCGGAGATCTGACTGACATCAAGGAATTGGTATCACCTCTGTGAACTCCCGAGGCCAACAACTCACTGTGTTGGAAGTTGCCGAACAATACGAGAGAAAACTTCTAAAAGCGGAAAAGTCATAACTGGTTGGGTAATATTTGGGGTGCGAATTCGAGCTGCCACTACTAAATGTTGCAGATGTTTAGATTATGGGCATACATTTGCAATCTGCCAGGAACCTGACAAGAAGACAGCATGCTGTAGATGCGGTTAGGCAGGTCATAACGCGAAGACCTGCAACAAAAAGGAGAGCTTCGTTCCATGTAGACATCGTGGTGAGCCTGATAAGAGCGCTGCGCATACTGAACAGTGCCGAAACAAAAACTCAACTTTAAGCACCACGCCATATCCGGTACCGTTTCCATCTGTGTTCCGGACACCCATCCACTTAGAGTTTTTGTCCAAGGCCGAGGGAATGGCTTTGTCAAGATTCGGTGTTTAAGAGTAATGTTTTTCAGTGTCTGTCTAACACCGAATTAAACGATGCCAGACTTTCGCCGCAGGCCGGTTATTCTGGAGGACGCTACCTTGAGCAGGGAGAGGCGGATTCTGGTTGAGATGACTTCAATGCCAGGGCCTTTGAATGCCACCCCCATCCCCACCCTAGCGGGGAGAGAAATTCTCGAAATAGCAGCGACAACAGAACTCATAGGATCACCCCAACGAATAAACGCGCTCCCTTTGCATCGGAATCACCCCGTCCTTTACATCGAATTCGGAATATTCAGCCCAACCTATCGATGTGAGCCAACTCGCCCGTTTTGTGCGTGGAATGACGCGAAAATAAACACCCGAAGATATGCCAAAGCTCTTGGAGCAGGTAGGGCAACGCTGGAGGGCACTCATGGAGGTGGTGGTGCTGCAGTTGACACTGTCGTATTTTAATTATGAAGCTGATAACGAGACCCTGCGGACCGTTCAGGAGGGCATCGAGATGTGGCATTCTATATATTGGTGGACGGCGAAAATTGTCAACCTTCGAAAGGGGTGTCATCAACTCGGCTTCTGTACAAAAATATTTAAACTACCGGGAGGACACATGTACTACAATGACAAAGTACAGATCAGCGAAAAGAGAAGAACAACAAACAGATGCAAAGCTTCTGGCATGACCTGCTCGACTAGGCGAATGGAGATCCTTGGAGATTCGGCTATAGACTGGTTACCCAAAAAATCGAGTAGATGCACCGTATTGTAAGGGCACTATTCCTGGCACATTCCGTACTGGTTGATGACAGCAGCGAGAAAACACCAAGGAGTGCCCAATTTTTTTCTGTAGAAGAGTTGAAAAAGATAGTCCTATTTATGAAAAACAAGAAAGTACCAGGACAAGTTACTATCCCGACAGAACTGGTATTATAAAATCGGCCAGACCTTCTGCTCTGCGAACTCAACGCATGCCTGAAGGAGGGTATTTGTGCTTCCCGCTGGAAAGTAATTTTACACTGATCAGCAAGAAGAGAAGCAACCCTAAGCTACCATCTGCATACCAGCATGTGTAAAGGGCCGAGAAAGTGCTCGAAAAGCTAATTAAGAGTAAACTCAGCGAAGTGATACGTGCTGTCGGAGATTCATCCCCAACTCAGTCCGGTTTCCGAGCAGGTAGATCCACAGTGGATACTGTCATGCAAGTCGTGGATGCGGTGCATCAGGCGGAGGCACAAGCCCGCCGAGCTCGACGGGTGGTGCTCCTCGTAATGCTTGACATCAGAAATGCCTTTAATTCCATAAGGTGGAAACACATTCTAGGCACACAAGACAATAGATTTCACTTGCCGAGCTATCTCTTATGGATATTGGGGTAGATATCGGTGGCCGCCCCGAGGTCACGACGCCAGACAGCTTTTAGGGATATCGAATTGGTGGACCTCAGCGCAAAACCCGGATGTCTGGAGTTCCTTATTAAGGCAGGCCTAGACCTGATGATGATAACTTTGCAAGTCAGGTCTTCCACTCTGCCCTGGTTAGAAAATCCACAGCAAAGTTTCTCGTGAAGTATGATGCATGGGGAATGTCCACATTTCCCGAGGTACTTCGTCCAGGATGTTACTGTGGCCGTAGGACTTCGCTACCCAGCATTCGGACTCACGTAGTCTGAGGGCACTGCACGCTGTAACGTATTTAATGTGGACATCGAGGGGGAGGAGATGCAGGAGTACATTGAGAGCACCTGCCAAGCAGGACTGCAGAGCCCCAGTAGCACCTGCACACGCGGTTCCATAAATCCTATTAAGCCTCGTTCTATTGTATTTTTTGCTCAAAGCCTGCCACCATACAATAGAGCTATACGTTAGGGTTGGACGCACCACAGCTGTGCACATCAGAAAACCATCCTCGGCCGGAGACCCCATTTCTTTGCAAAGCTTCTCTTGCAGGCATAGAAGGCTAACCCGGCTAACCCTCATAGAACTGAGAGTTCAATTGTCAATTTAGTTTTGGATCCAGGATTACACCCAGATACTTTACATGAGAGGAAAGAACCGATCTTTGTTCATTCAGCCGTGGTAGGTGAAATTCAGGTATCCTTGCCTTGGTGGTGAATAGCATTAGTTTCGTTTTGATTGGATTTATTGGATTGGATTGGATTGGATTTATTATCTGAGAAACTTCTCCTTGCTTTACGAGAGAGACCGAAGAAGATGGAGGTAGCATCGGATATAGCGCAGGGATCCTAAGGCTGCTTTCTACGATAGTCTGCTAAGAATCGACATGTCAGAAGAGTTGTTCCTGGTCAGTTATGCAGATGAAGTTGCTACCCTTCATGCTGGACGTACGGTCGAACTGGCGCAAAGCGGACTTGGCATATTGATTGAGGACAGGTGAGTGATGATTGCTCACTGGAAAAAACGGAAGTCGTCATCCCGGCTAAAAAAGAAGAATCCCGACCCGGCGTCCTATATCGATCGGCGAATCGATAATCGAGTCAAAAGCAACAGTTAAGTAAGTACCTTGGCCTGACGCTTGGCTCGGAGATGAGCTTTTACGAGCAAATCAAAACAACAGCGGGCAAGGCTCCGGCTGGAATTTCGGCCTTAGATCGATCGGGGTCCTACGCCTAGTATTCGACGTCTTTTAATGTATCGGCTAATGCTCTTGACAAGCAGGTATTATATAGTCAGCGCCTTGCGCAAATACAGAGACGGAGAGCTTTGCGAGAGGCGTCTGCCTACTGCACTGTTTCTGAACCGACCCTGTGTGTGACTGCGGGAGTGATACCTTTGTCTTCTTGCTAACACACGTAAAGTCATATATAAACGCAAGGAGAAGAGCCAAGGAAGGTGGTTGCTTGTGAAGAACTATAACGTACTCTAGATGAGTGGACACTCTCTTGGCAAAATGAGACAAAAGACAGATGGACGCGCGGCTCTTTGGCAACTTAGTTGCGTGACTGAACCGAAGCATGATGAGACTAACTATTTTCTGACTGAGCTAAATGGGCATGGAGGTTTTCAGTCTTACCTGCACCAGATTGGGAAGGCACGATCTCCTGATTGTGTGTTTTACAGTAGCTTTCTCGATGACGCCGATTACATCTCTTTTTCTTATGAAAGAGGGAATGGGATTCGTCAACAACTTTGTTTAGACACAGGGAAGCTCTCTCCAGACAACATTGTTAATGAGACGCTGAAGAGCGTTGACAGATGGAACCAGATAGAGCTCAACCGATGGCGAAGCCGGATGACAGGGGGTTCCTTGAACTAACAGTTCCTCTCTCCTCCCGTTGGTGAAAATAATTCTTTGATTTAAAGGCTCCGTAAGGAGGGAGAGTTCGGGGGTTAGCTCGAGCTAGGGGCTCTTTTTTGAGCACTGCATTAGACTTAGTCCCTGAAATTCAACGAGTTAGTGACCATCTGCCATTAACTCTTTCGATTGCAAAAGCATTGTCCCCCTTCACAAACATGTTTCTCCCCTCGGTGTCATTCTCTTTTGCCATATCTCTCCGTTTCTTAAAAAGCGAGGAACGTCGTCGCGCACGTCGTTTTCTTCAAGTCATTCTAGTTCTGGTTTTAATGGCATTTTTAATGTCACAACCAGTTTTTTTTTCGGTGGATATCTGCGGAGTGAATCATTCCGTTCCTCAGTGTGGAGTTGTTTATGCATCATTTGCATATGTCGCAGTTTTGTGTCATCGGATTATGTGTAAACTGAGTCGCCCAAAAATAAAGAGAACAACAAGGAAATGCCTTCACCGCCAATTGCATTTAAAAGCTTTGGCGCCAATCCATTAAAAATTAACATACCCACACCCATTTGGCTGCTAATCCGGAGAAAGATGAAGAAGTCAACGAAATGGAAATTCACCTAAGGCGCTCGCTAGCCTCATAAGAGTCCGCGTTGTCTGGTTGTGTTATCTTCAAGATTGGTTTGTTGGTTGGGCTGCAGAACCAAGTGTAATGCACTTGGCCACGGGTCATTAAATGCCACAGCAAAAATGGATTGCTCCTTGCTAATTGTTGTCTGAATGCAGTTATGGACGATAAGAGCAAGTGTGGTCACTTGGACCGATTAATGGCCGAGGAGTACATGGGGTCGAAATCAACTCCTCAACCATGGGAACCACGCAAGAACACTTGTCGTGGTGCTGCTAATGACTGAGGCGGACGTTTTAATGACTGCACTTTGTCTTGAGACGACCAGAGAAAGTGAACCGTTGAGTCTTGAAATAGAACAGGTAGATTTCTGCAGGTAATCCCCGTGTCCACCGTGCTTCCATGGTAAACTAGTTTGGTGACTAAGTGCTAGCCAGAAGCAGGCCAGGAGCGATCAATGACCGATTTCCTTTCTTTCAGCATGTCATGAGCTCTGATTATAACATTCTTTCTGTATTTAATTTCATATGATGACACGGCCTGAGTTGACTCACGTGACGAATACCTGCTTGCCTACACCTAGTCATACTCATCCCTTGTCCTGGGCATGTTCAGGAAATAATCTCCGAGTCATTATCCGGATAAAGTTCATGTGGTTGCACTTGCGGTTGAGCTAAGAAACTTGTACTTAGGAGAGGTTTGGGAGCATGTAGGGTTGCATACTAACATATTAATTAGAAAGGGGTTGGAGGAATCTCGAGTCGAGCAGTCGAGGAAATTGTTTCTCTTTACCCATGCATATTCTAGTGCCGTTTGGGGCGAAGAGATAGAAAGGGGATTCCCCTTTATGTTGAGTTATTTAAATCAATCAACTTTATCGAGTGTTTATTTTTGCAATGAGCCAAGTTATCTAGCTTCCCTGGTTAGTGGGATTAAAAGGGATATCGAAACTGAAGCAGACAAGAAAGCGTGAAAAATCCAACACCATTTTCCCCTAAGTATCTGTCAAGGCGTGTTTTCAAGTCATAGTTCTGGTCGCGCTTCTGTAAGCTGATCGGATTATCTTGTTCCGTTTGTCGACTCATCCGCGCTTGGTGTGTTAAAACAGCACTTTATCGAGTACTTGCACTGAACCCCACTTACTTGGCCCCAGACTCTCGGCTCGTTCGTTGGTCTAATTATGTTTTGGCGTGTGGTCAATGGTCGACGACAACGATGACTCCACGACGCTTCCTATTTCGCCTAGTACAGACCATACCGTGGACGGGTATCATACATTGGCAACAATAACAATAACGAGCTCGTGGCATTTCAACAATAAGATGATGTTAGCTCTGGACATAGTACGGGGAAAAGCTCGTAGACGGGGGACTACCTACTGTTTTTATTACTTCTTGGATTCAGTTTATTGTTGATATAACACACGCCGGTAAGATTCGCATGCTAAGATTCAATTAGGCTGGAATTGGAGGATTAGAAGTGTGTTAGCATTTATTCGGTGCTTGTGGGAAATTTCGATGGAAAAGTTGTTGAGATAAGAAACAGCTGTTGGGAAGTGGTTCTTTGATGGTGGAAATGGAAGCGGTTTTTCGTTGAATCCAAGTTTAATTTTGCAGAGTGATTCCGAGAAGAAAATACTTGAAAGGATATTACGGCTCATACTTTTCTGAGCTGTTACAAGGACATTTTCAATGGGAAAAAGGCATCACTTATGAAGGTAAAGGTTGAATTTTCAACTCCAACCCTGGAGAGGGGGTGGAAAGTTTATGGAGGAGGAAAGGGGAATTCCCTTCTGATAAAACTCGTGGCGACCAACCTCCCTAAAAAAATGATTGCCCTCAAAGTCAAGGTTGAGTTTTCAACCCTACCCTTTGAAGGGAATACGATGGCGAGGATGTGTAGAAGAAAGAGTTCCCTTTTTAAGGTTTTTGTGTAAAACAAAATCTTATTAAAATCGGTTCACTTTCTGCCTATCTGTCTGTCTTTTTTTTTATGCCATGGAAGGTGGAAAGCTTGAAAACTTATCGCTGGTTCCTGCCATACGGTTATTTGAGAATTTTACTCCGCGGGACTGCCATTTCGGTATTACGTCGCGTGGCAGGACCAACTGCGCTTCGTGTCGTTATTTGCAACTTTCCTCCGTAGCCCCTCCTTCCTCAGGAGATTGTGGATTGCCTTCATTAATTTTTCCACCGCCCTCCAAGATGTTTCAGAGGCTAGGATATTGTCCACAATATTCTCAGGTGTCAACTGTATCCTGGCATCAATTTTCGCCACCGCTCTGTGTGCGGCAAACTGCGGGTAGTTAAAAACAACATGCTCCGCATCCTCCAGAATCATCATGCAATGCGGGGAGTAGTCACGCCTGAAGCGATAAAGGTATGCACGGTACCCTCCATGTCCGCTTAGGAATTGAGTTAGGTAGTAACTAACCTCACCGTGTCTTCGTTTGATCTATTTTGAGACATCTGGAATAATCCTGTGTCCAGCGCCCTTTAGGTAAATCATTCCATCTTTTTTGCCATTCCAAAATAGATTCACTTCGTGGTAACTGCCGACGAAATGTATAGGACTCGCCGATTTCATCGTTCATTGAGGCGTCGACCGTCGTTCGCCAAAATGTCGATAAGGACCATGCATGCTATCACACAGGTTGCTTCATCTGATGTTGCGCGGTAGGCGACGTTTGCAATGCACTCAGTCAATGTGAGGCTGCAATTTTTCTTCTATCTGCTTCCAACTCCGAAGACGATGCCCAAGCTGGAGCTGCATAAAGCAAGATGGAGCTGACAATTCTCGAGATTAGGGGCCGATGGCTTTGCCTAGGATCACCTATATTTGGTAATATTCTTACCAACAATGTAGCCACCCCGGAAACTTTCGTTGTTAAATTATCAAAATGGAACTTGAATTTCAGTCTTTGGTCAACCATGACTCCTAGGTATTTAAGCATTGGCTGTGGCTGAATGATATGTTCAGTCTGATTTCAAAAATTTCCTTGTTTGTTAGTACCTCGATTTCATCAATATCTTGTGCCACGATAGTCACTTCGACGTAATCTGCAAAGCCAATGATTTTCACTTTTTTGGGCAGTTGCAACTTTAAAATTCCGTCATACATTATTATCCACAGGAGAGGACAAAAGACTGACCCTTGTGGAACCCCGCAGGTTGTTCTATACAGCTTAGGCCCTAAATGCCTGGGGCATTTAGGACCTAAGACGATAGACGATGGCCCCAGGCATTTAGGAGCATCCAATTTGGCTAAAGCATGCAACTACCATGCAAGATTTATTGGCCTCCATTGCATTTTCCGCAACTTCCATTACCGTGCTGATCGCATTAACAGTAGATCTGGTCTTTCGGAATCCGCACTGGCTTTCTGAAAAACCACCCATATTTTCTGTGATTGGTACAAGCCTATTGAAGATGGCCCGTTCGAAAATTTTTGCCGATGGCGTTTAGCAAGCATATAGGCCAATAGGACGCAGGATCACCCAAAGGTTTATTTCACTTCGGTATCAGCACAAACCTGTTTCCCCCATTTTTTCGGTAAAATCCCATCTTTCAGCCACGTCGTAAATGTTTCAGCAAACCACCTTGGAACTGCTTTGACGGGCACTGTCAGTGCTTTATTCGTAATGCCGTCGAGACTTGAAGCTTTATTTTATGTCTGTCCGTCAAGCCCATTTTTCCCAGATTGCGCGATTGACATCAAATTTGGTGGCAAGGTGAGAACAGTGAACGCTCACACTCCCTTCTCTTTTTGAAATGCCAAAACATTTTGAGGGGGTGGCGCCTGCCACAATTTTTTAACGGGTTTGAGAAATAGGATCTCCTGCTTCTTCCTTCAGATCCTCCTTTACCTCCGCGATGTTGGGATTCAATGTTAAACCCAACCGCTTTGATATGAGAATAGTCCTACTTTCAGGGGTCATGGGCTTTTTAAGCGGAGAGACCACCACAATTATTTAACGGGATTAATAAAGGATTCCTTCCTTTTTCTTCCACATATCCTCCTTTGACCATTATGATATAAACAAAGCAATTTGTGGGACCATCACTTTTTAAGGAGGGATGACTGAACGTAATCATGTTTCAAGACAAGGGACCTTCTGCTTCTTCCTCCATGCCCTTCCTCACCCCTACAAGAGTGTGATTCATAATTAAACTCCACCGTCCTGATATCAAAACAGCCATTTTGAGGCATCATAACTTATCTTTAGTGGGGCCATCCGCCTCAACTTTCGAACCTTCCGCATTGCCATACCCATCCCCTCCTCCCCAAGATTGGTTTAAAATTCAAACGTTAAGATAATGGTATCAAAAGACAAGACTTTAAGCCACTATCATGCCACTAACCGCATGAATTTCCATCAGGCCTGAAAAAGAGGATCACGCACGGAAGTTTATTTTAGACTATAAGCGCATAATCGAAACGCAGTCTGGTCTGGTATTGCAAACAATTACACCAAATCACTCTGCAGGATACTGCTGTGGCGCAATAGGTTCCAGGAATGCCTCTGAGGAATTCGGGGGAGGAGAACCAAATGGTCTAATTATGGGGAATTTGGACCTAAACCTATATAATGAAAACGTATGTAGAATTTTTCTGTCCTAGACTAAAATTCTTCAAAAACCATTTGTTCCCCTTTTCAGTAGAAGATTTTTCTTTATGACTTCGGCAACAAGAACAGGGCATTGGCCCATAGGAGACCATACTCCCAGATTTAACACATCCTGTAATTCGCATTGTCATAGTAGGCATATGAGCGGAAGTAGCAGATCTACAGGAACTTCAGGTGCAGCGATAAATAACTCTGCGGAAAGACCGTCAAGTTCAGCGACTTTACTCCGTTTGCGTGCGTTGACTGCCGAAATGATTTCTCTTCTACTTGGAGGAACACTCCGTATCCGAATATTACGGTGACTGGCAATATATAATAGAAGGAAGGACTAGCCATAGAAGGAATCTCACCGGACGTGATACGGTGGACTCAACACGCAAACGAACGTAAACAACCATTAGATCCCGGGGCCGATGTCAGCACCTCTCTTGTTACGCACATCCAGAAGACTGCAGTGAGCGCGGCTTGGCGGCGGGAGTGGAATTTCATTCGCCTTTTTCGGGATTAATTTGCTCAAATAATCCATTCTATAGTGTACAGGTTTAGCGAGACCGGCTGATCGAAAAGCGGCTGATGGGCAGGGAAGAACAAAGGAACAAAGCGAAAGGAATTTTTAACAACGGTGTCACATCGAACGGAAGGATAATTTATCAAAAGACATTGTAGCTCGTCGGTTTTCCATTGTTTCGTACGTTTTTCTCTGAATTGTGACGATATGGCCGGAAAACGTGCAAAGTTAGTCACCAAACGTGATGAAAGTGCAAAATTTTGTCTCAGTCGAGTGGAAAATCTGGAATCGCAAAAAGGCCACTAACAGTATTGAGTTCTTTTCTGCATCAGTTTCGCTTGAAAATGTTTTATTAGACAAGGAGTTGTGAGTGACAAAAAGGGGGATTTGCTCTCCGGTCGATTGTTGGGAGTGCGGAAAAAGAAAGGTTATCGGTGATCACCAGAGAGTTCACTTATCAGGGAGAATTGAGGACTTACGCCAGCCTGATGTCGAAGCGTTTGGTGTTTCCTGCGACAAGGAGTGGTGAGGATATATACGGGAGAAGAGCAGGAAGATTTGAAGAACTTCTATAGCAACAGTAAGAAAGTAATGGAATTGAGTTCTACCGTGGACGAAGCGGCGACTCGGCGATGGAAGTTCAGCTAAGGAAAAGTAGTCAGAGGTTTCTCATATTTTCCTACGCATGAATATAATGTCAATTTGAGGTGTTCCTTCTTTTGTCCTTCACCTTAACCCCGCAAAACTCCAACACAATAGGGACATCCTCCGCCTCAATAACCATTTGAGGCAGAACGAACAGGGATCGAGAGTGTGATCCGTTGTGGATCTCCCCTCCCCGATCGTGGAACTCAGGTCCAGAGATTTACGGCTCCACGCGTGCGGTCGAGTCATCGTTTTTCTTAATTTTCATTTTTCAGGTTTAAGTTCGCGTTCCGATTTGAATTGTTAGGCTTACGCGAATCCCTATAGTTGTGTAGTTATTTTAAACATCCGATGCGGACCCACGCACTGGTACAGACACGTGAATTTTGAATATTGAAACGTAAGGGATCGTAGCGCTCGAAGGACACCCCCTCCCCCTCCACATTCCCGAACCTGACTAGCATAAAGATGTGCAAGCACTTTTCGACCGACCGCTCCTATGTAGCTTCAGTATTTGCGGGCAGATCCTTCACGGTCAATTTCGCCAACTCTTTAGGTTTTGAGTTACCTCTTCCCTCTAGATCATCTTTGGCCACTCATGATGGTCGTTTGACCATCGCAATCCCATAATTTTTATTACAAGAGAGAGGCAGTGGAGGTTGCAGGAGTCCAAAAGTCTCCCATCATTATCATTACCCTGGCCAAGACCATGTTTCGCCATCACATGTCTTCGCAAGGTGTTATCAGATCCCACCATGGCATTCAGATTACCCACTACTATCACAATGACACCCTTAGGAAGCCTTCCCTGAGCTGCCTGTAATTGTTCGTAGAAAGTATCCTTCTCCATCATATCGGAAGTCTCCTTTGGTGCGTAACATTTTACAATTGCGATGCTCCTTAATCTGAACCAAAATCTTGCAGTTAGAATTTTGTCAAAAACAGGCTCAGAAGTCAAGAGAGGGCACCCTGAGATAACCATCAGGAGTAACCCGACACCGGAATCGCGTTTGTTACCATTGTCCTTAGTGGGGCAAGAAAGAAAGGAGTGCTTTCCAGAGTGCCACGATCTCCAGAGTGTCCAGCTTATATCGCTGGAATTCCCGCTCAAGTTGAAGAAAGTGGGAATTCTGAGGACCCTCGCTACCATTGTCGAGGAGCGTGCGCAACTTCCAGAAACCAATCATAGTCAGTTTTTGATAGCCTAGGTCGTACCCGTGAGGTCT
Source organism: Hermetia illucens (assembly GCF_905115235.1). Lineage (NCBI taxonomy): Eukaryota > Metazoa > Arthropoda > Insecta > Diptera > Stratiomyidae > Hermetia > Hermetia illucens. The sequence continues at coordinate 153,388,766 of NC_051852.1, read as the reverse complement.
GTCCCTATCGAAGGCATTGTTGACGTTTTGGTAGCGATAAAATGTCAAAATTTGCAAGTTGCTAGCCTACAGTCGTCCCCTATGGCAAGCAGGGAAGACTTTGAATATATTCTTCACAGGACGAAGGTGTCTATATTCTTGTTCCGTTATTCTGTGTCGCGAAGATCTAGGATGAGGATCTAGGTCTTTGGTAGGTCTATCCCCGGGATTCGAACCACGGGCAGAAGATCGAAAATGTCAAGTTAGCGCCTCACCCATAGCAGCTATCTGTCTTCGTCCCTTTTGGCAAATTAAACGAAATTTCAACAATTCAATCTAATCTATTTATCTAAAGAGTTTTATTGAAAACCAAAAGTGTGGCAATCATTCGTAACATTCACGTGGATTATTCTCAGTGCATTTATTCTAAATAGCAACCAATGGCAATGAGAACTGCACGTTTAACTGCACACGATCAATCCTTAGAACTGAGATTACGTGTGCAGTTGGTCACACACAATTGCATGTAAAATGCTGCAATGGATCGACTTTTTACATACTCGACTGCATTCCGTGAAGTTTTACACGAGATACATCGATACAAGATTTCCAGTAAACAAGATATATTGTACCTAGAAATGTTATGCACGATGGAGCCAAGGTCTCCGAGCGTGTTTTCCACCAGCAAATGAGTAAGAACATTGATAAAGGCAGCATGGAAGTGGATCAAACTTCCCCAAACTTCATTGGCTAAGGGGAAATGTCCGGATATTACAAAAAAATCGATATCAACCAACATTCCAACATTAAATGATTTCTCTAGATTTTTCCACGCTTTGCAAGTACCCAACGTACTAACACATAACAGGAAACTTGTCCAACAACTTACTGATAAAAGTACTCACTTGCATGCGTCATTGCATCTTAGGGACGCCAAGACTTGGACAGCTCCGGGGGAGGAGAGGACTTAGACCAGCACAAAAGTGCATTAGAGGTCAGAAATTTTAATAGTTGTTCTACAATATTGTCTACAACGCCAACATACATGAAAGCAACAATGGCCTTATCAGCTGGATTATTAATAGCATTAAATTGTAATGAGTTGTTAAGAATATTGTCAGCAATTCACCCATGCTGGGGGCAAGCGAGTACTTTGGAAGAAAGATTGTTGTATCAATGACTTCTGGGAAGGAATCTGTAAGAGTTCAATGCAACAAACCCGAGTAGATTGTAAATATTTGTCTGAACTGCATCGGGATCATGCTAGTTTCAAGTTTACTTATCAGTAAATGGGGGTCAAAAATGAGGGGTCGAAAAAGTTTTCGGCCCCAATGATCACATCCTAGTACTACAGTTCTTCTTGGAGTGGTAATATCCGGGACAGGCAAGTATCTTTTAACTCCATTCCCTCATTATGTGAGCAAAACCTTCAATCAATTATATACTCCCCAATTACGATGCACCCTCCCAACCCCCTCGCAGCCGACAGCCATTAACCATTGTTAAACAATTTCAAAACAAATCCATTCTTTCCTGGCTCGTGTAGTTTATGAATTTTCAAGGTGTGCCTTGTGCAAACACATATTTTACGTATGTTCAAAGTTTGCTTTATTACACCAGAAGTTAAAATAATTGACTACAATGGCTGAAGCGATTGAATTGCGGCGAAACGAGTTACTGTCGGTGGAAAGATACGAACATTATTTATCTGGTCGCTGAGATTGGCCTCCTTTCAAAAAGTACTCACAAGTTCTCAAAGGGGGGTCACACCTTGTGTTCAGATTTACAAATATTTTGAAACTATGTTGCAATACTTGCGGGTATGCTTGTTCAATCTGATTTTCATTCCGATAATTCATTAACGCCAGTTTGCATGATTTATCGATTGCACTGTGGAAGTCGTCCATTGTTCCGTTCAGTGAATGGTGTCTGTTCAACTAAATGAGTAGATATTTGTTCAGATTTCTGGAAAATGTCTTTATTATTTTCAACTTATTTGATTAGATTCACTGAATAGCCTGTTTTCGAAATAAACCACTTGAAACCAATATATGAGATTCTGAAAAGCAGGGACCAGAATCTTTTATGTAAGATAAGATATCATCTAATCATATTAATTACATTAAAATTCCTACAATTAAAGTTGAGTCGGAGTATGCTGACCTGGCACTTTCTCAGGCACAGGCCTGCCACTCGTATGCAACGTGATCGGAAGACGGAAGTGGCAGTGGGTAGGTCACACATTAAGAAGGGGCGCGTAGCTCCCAACACTAAGACCATTGTTAGACCCATTGTATTACCCCTCGAAATCGCCTATTCAATGGTCTCCCCCCTGCGGCGTTTGCAGGTTTTTGCGAATCTGAAAACCGTTCTGCAAATGCCAGAGAGTGTGCGAATTCCTTATTGAAGAAAACCTTACCGAGGTGTCTTCGTCTGGGATCTGAGGAGGCCGGGCAGCTGCACAAGAACTGCAGGATCGTCTTCTCCTCACATTGGTTGCATATAGCCGAAACCATCACCCCAATTTTTCCACATTGCAAACGCTGGCTCTGGCCCCATCATTGTGAATCCAGACCCTTGGCGAGCCAAACTAACTGGCTTGATATGCTGTTGGTGTTAAGTGCTGATAACACTGCCCGACTGAAGGAAGGGATTCGAATGAAGCGACTCCGCTATTTTTGTCGCAAGCCTTCTTTTGCTGTCAATGAAATGGCATATATCCCCGCCAGGAGAGGAGTGGAACCACTTCCTTAATCAGATTTGCTGAGAACACCCCTGCGCCCGCTCCGTCTTCAATGACTGATTCTGATTAGGTTTGTAGTCCCAAAAGACGCGTGGCCGTTTATCAATAATTTTCTGTTTTGATGAGTACGAAAGAGTATGTCCTTTCAGAAACGAATCTGGATCAACCGACATCAGCCTTTTTACGTAGCAATTGTATGGAGTCTATATGCGGCACTGACTGCTTTCCGTTTCATCTTCAAGTGAATGGGGTTAGATTTGGGATAGCTAAAAAAATTCTAAGAAACGCTTGCTTCCTTCCAACCTGATCTGAAACGTCTCCACTTCATGACTTCCGAGAAAGGGGAGAGGGAGGAGTAAGATTGGATCTTGATGAAGTGACACCGAAAGGAGAAGTTTGCACCGCTTTGAGGGAGCAATACAAGCTAGAAGAACTTGCGGAGGAGTTTATTGTGAGTTTACGAGAACCCTATGGTGGTACTCAAATAGCCACAATACGGGTACCGGCGGAGGCGGCACAGAAGTGGTTGGCGGCCGGAAGAGATCGAATTGGATGAATAGTTTGCCATTCAAGACAACAAACTTCACTAAAGAATTGCTTTAAATGCCTCATGTTTGCGCACTTTTCGCAAGCATGCACCAGCGGCGTTGATCGATCTGATCGATACAGAAGATGTGTGAAGAAAGTCCATATTGCCAAGGAGTGTAATAGGAACCCCAAATCCCAGTTGCGTGAAGTGGAGGAGGGACAGGATAACCGGCAGATCGCGGTAGATGATAGATGCCCGGAATTCAGGAAGGCGATAGCTACATTGAGAAAATTAGGTTTATTCAAACAAACCTCAATCATTGCTGTATCAAGGTGGTCAAAGGGTAGTACCGGTCCCGGGGCGAAACGTGGATTGGGACCCACGATGGAGCATAAAACCTGGGAAACGCCCGCTGAACCAACATCAACAGCTCTACTACCAAACCCTATCTCCATCTCCACGTGGTGATCGCTGGGAGTTCTCTCTTTATGAAAAACTGCAGACGGAGAAGAATGAAGTCGAGTCTCCCGTACCTAAAAACGGGACAAAATGTACCAACTGGTCCTCCAGGTTGGGGGTTGGGTAGGGCTGTCAACCCTACATGGAAAACCGAAGTTGCGAAGGCACAACAGGAACCTCGGACTGGACTGATAACACAACGATGAACCCGGCAGCGAAAAAGGAATAACGATTTACGCATTTTCTCATGGACAGTGACAGCAATGCATCTCTATAAAATTCGAGTCTCACAATACATCCCATTGCGATATTTGCCCGAAGCTAATAATAACACAGAACTAGATTTTAGAAATTTGCCCCCTTTAAATTTCTGCTAGAAGTATGAAATTTAGCATATAGCGTATAAGCGAAAATATAAGACACAATTCTGGAAAGTTTCGAGGCAATCCAATTGTTACTAACAAGATTATAGAAGGTCAAATTTTTGTATTCCGCGTGAATTCATTGTATTCGAATCTACCATTGGCTAGCCGCACTAATTTGCGAAGCAACGCGTTCCGCAGATGGTCCACCAGAACTACAATACAAATAGTTGTCACTAAATAACGCTTACAACACTTAAATTGATTCAAAATAATGTTCAATTCATGTAGCATGCGCTACACGATAGGACAAGAACTGCTAGGTAATTAGCCGACACCTTGTCTCGAAAAGCAACTATGCTTGGAGTAGGTTTCTTAATTCGGTACACAAATTTCTTTCTCCCTCTTACAGAGGAGATTGAAGAGCTCGAAAAGGACAATTTCTGCTAGACGGTGGAATGAACCCCTGCGTGGTTCCTATTAGCCCCTTTGTGAAATATAAGGCATCAACATAGTCTCTTTGTTGTTATTGCTTGTCCATGTACGACGGGGCTGGCGGGTGATCACAAGGGGGCATTGCAGAAACATTATTGAACCACGGAATTGTTAGGTGATTCAGCATATCCCCAGATTGCAGCCACACATCACAAGTTCTCAGAGACACATTCTCCTTGGAGAGATCCTAACGGTGTGATGTCTGAACCTCGTTCAGTCTCATATCAGAGGGTGGGCTGATTTCCAATTTGAGCTTATTCCTTAAGGAGATCCTGGAAGAAGGAAGTAGGATGAATTAACAAATCCGAAAACTACCAAGTTCGTTGAGTTGCTCGAAAATTCGCTGAGACGACCGACCCAAAACTTCAACAGTCAAAACCAGGAAGTTTTAACTTCGACGTCTCCGAAGACTTGGAAGAGAAGGTGGAAGCTCTTCCTTCTAATAGCTGCTGGAACTATAGAGAAGCGGGGGCACCAGGCGAAGAACTGTTTGGGAGAACATTGCCGGCACGAGATTTTGACCTGCACAATGATAAAGACAGGAAAAAGTACACAATAGCAACGTTAGCAACTAAAATTCCGAAACCGAAGAATATTCTGGCGTCGATAATCTCAATCGAGAATAGTTATGACGGCAATCCACAAACAGTTGTTGGTAGCAAACAGAGTTTATAAAAACTGTTCCACTTGAAACATTCCACCATAGAGCGAAAGGTTTTGCTGTACAATACAGTAACGTTACCTTAGTCCTTATGTATTCCTCGGAAATTTGTCTTCTAAGTAAATTTTGAAAATTGCGAAATTTTAGTCGCATTAGAGAGGAGAATCCTTCGAAGAACTCTCCTACAGGAGTATGGACGGTTCAATAGCCTATATAACGATGGAATTTATAAGCAATACCACCACAGTTTGGTTGTGAAATCGGGTCACCTAACCCATATGAGTGAGCATGATCCAGTTGGCAAAGTCTATAAGGGCAATATCTATGATAGAAAAAGATAAGCTTCAGATGGAGAGATGACGGACGCTAGGATGCAAGGCAGTTGCCACAGGTATCAAATTAGCGAATCCTGGCGAAAAACTAAACGGGATGTTTAGAACTTTTTATTAGGAGAAGTCTTGAGCGAACACCGGTTGTTGCGCCATCTGATCTGATAAGCTTCATGTGTACTTGGAATCCAGAAAAAGAGACAAGGTTGTTTTCAATGTCGGGGCCATCCGTATCGAACCAAATGTTATTCATCATAAATTTTCCTTGACGCAATAAATCTCTTCTTCTTTTTCTTCAGCTTCTGTCTTGTTCACAAGCGGGGTCGGCTCGTCATGATCGGCCGTGACACTTTTTTGGCTTTATTTTCAGCCATACCATGTTCTTAAGCGAATCAACCTCCTCCGTGCTAAGTTCCCCCATTTTTTGCATACAAAATCGAAGAAAATTGAAAAAAAACGCGGTGAAAACAGCATTTTGGGGAGGTGTAGTTAAATCTGAGCACATTTTGCATTATGCTTATAGTCAGTCAACTTTTTTTGGAAAACTTGGGTGTTTAACCTAAAAAAGAGGAGTCCATGGACTACAAGTGCTCCGGTCCGTCACCAAGTGGGTGTGAACTCAAGACTCCCAGCATCCTCAACATCCTCCTCCCAGCATACCTATGACCAAGCTGATGATACCTCCCCGTCAGATGTTTTTTAAGGAACCTAGGCTTCAAACTTAGATAATTGTCGAGAGAGAGATACGACACCATGTCGCCAAGACATTAAACAGGCTTGCAAATTGATGAATCTATCTTTGCAGCTCCCTTACCTTATCAATGGACACTAGGAATAGAGCCCTAATCAGGTCAGGTCTTAACCCTCTCCAGAATGGCTCGACTAGTTCTCTTTCATGAGGCGGATGTAGTAAATAGGACATCATCTTCCGGGGATAAAATTAATCAAAAAGCATTCAACCTTTTTAGAGTCAACTCTAAATTCATTCCTAGAGATGGATATCCAACAGTATACTCCGAGGTTGATCTATAAGAATGTCTCGAAGATCAGGATCCTAAAACAAATTGGCCGCATCGTCCTAAATAAAATACCATTAGATGAAAATTATTCTGGAAAGTGGAACTGAATAAGACCTGCATTCGGACCTCAAAAAACTCAGAATTGTAGGAAGCCTCCTCACCAGGGTGAAATTTAACCCCCAGAAATACAAAACATGCGATCAGATGTAGGAGTGGCCCGATTTCCAACAGTTGGTTTATCTTGCCAAACTACAACATTATTAGCAATAGTAGGTGGTATCACTATTGATCTTTGAAATGACATGCTAGGAAGCGTTTAAGTGTACGATCGCTACTTTTCATCGAGAGCCTCCGCTCAAGTGCAGAAACAACTGCGCTGAAAGAACTGGCACTCCATAGAACGTTAGAAGGGACTGTGTGAGTTAGTATAGTATGTGTTGGGATCAGGCAAATCTTCGCGAAATTATAACTGGGGTCGTTATTTTGGTCTTGCTCCTATTAGTTTGTTGCCTGCAAAGGCGGCTCTGACAATATCATCACATCGACTGATTTCCCCCTCGTCAGGGAATAAAGGATTAGAGTGGCAACATTTAAAAAAGAAATGTGAAAAGTCAACCTTTATCTTTCAAAATCTCAGGACAGAATGCAGATGAATTATTGACAGCAGATAAGGTATAGCCTAAGTCATCTACCCCTATTTTCCATTAACACACCAAAATCGTTGTTTTCCTTTTTCCTGACAAAGAAGGACGAATGTGAAACTTTTCAACAAATTGGGAAGGAAGAATGCTATTGACCATACAAAGGTATGGGAACATATTCCTTAGAAGCTCGGACAGCAGTACCTTTCAGTGTATTGTCACTAAACCGCGTGTTTCGAGAGTCTTTTGGCAAAGTAATTGCCAATGAGACATGCAGCCTCAAAACAAGACAAGAATGCTAAGCTACCCCAGGAAGCTGTTACCGAGAAATACACAGGAAACATCACATCACAGGGCGAAAAAGTATAGGCGAGAGGCTTTCAGATCATTATCTAGCTTATGAATCCGCCATTGTTTTAGATAACTTCTGGGCCGACTTCCATCAACTTAAAAACAAGCCGGATAAAATGCACAAACAACAGTAGAAAAAATTTTTATTTTCAATTGTATTTACAATATCTTACCACCTTTTAACTTCCCACAAAACCTTAAAATTAATTTAAATATTTTAAAGATTAATACAGTAATTTTCTAATATTTCGCAAACGATCGTTAAGCCTTTTTGTCGTTGCTTGCACATAGAATTAATCATATTGCATATTACAAAATGCGTTACTAATGTTTGCTTCTGGCTAAAGTGAAATTTTATAAATGCAAAGTCGAATGATAGCACATAGCGAAACTGTTTTTGGATGGATACCTCAGTAAAGCTGAGCACCGATTCAGCTGTAGAGAATAAAGTTGCAAGATGTGGCAAAGGATACTGACTCGAGAAAATTTACTTAGAGGCTGTTGCGGACGTAAGACGGCATTATTGGAACTTGTCGAGTAGAGTTGTGTCGTTCGTGGAAATTAGGCGCATTTCATTTATTTCATCAAGTACACGGAGGTGTCGTTCATTGCGGCTCGAAAACTGAAAATCAGCAAGGTAGAGGCGTTCGTAAACAGGATGCCTTTGATGACGCCAAGAAACTTCTATCTAAAAATTCGGACTATAGACTTTTCTTATGACAATGAATCAACTGCAAAACTGCACACTCCCTCTCGATCGCGGCAATCGTGTCCGGAGATTTTCGGCGTCACACGTACGATCAAGCCCTTTTTTTCTAATTCCAGCTTTAGTTCGATATCAGACGATATCCCAAAGGTTATTTGCTTTTAAGGTACGTGCGTGGATCATCTATTTAAGGATACGCAAAATTTTGTAAAATGACACGACAAAGGACCCAAGAAAGAAAGCAAGTAAGCACGTATCGGCAGAACACTTCGGTGAAGCTTCAGTATTAGCGTCATTTGTCATTAAAGAGTATCAAAAAAATTGACAGTATATCCACCATCCTTACTCTCTTGGCACCAATTGTTATCTTATTTTCCCTGACATGACCACTGAAGTTATTAACCATTGGTAAGCTCGTTACTGTCTTTCAAATCATTGTCAGCAGGTTCCTATTTCGGCATCGAGTCGACCTACGATCTCATTACTAGGCTTTTTAACAGCGTCACGGAAGCTATTAAAGGTGCCAAGGGTGACACCATATGGAGAGCGTGAGCGTTTTTAACGCGCTCATATTCTGTACTCAGTTTTTGGCACTATGGAATGGGTTATGGAACATAAATATCAACGCATCTTTTCCGGAGGGCTCCTGCCGTTTTACTATTGAGCGTACTAGTATAAAGTGTACAGATAAGGATCGCTTAGACTACGTCTACTTTTATGTCAAGAACCCTCGCACATTCCTCAAGAGTTCGCACCCTGATCACGGTCATGGATGTTTACGCTTTCCTAAAGATAGTAAGATAGCAAAGATAGTAAGTGCAAGGAGCCTACTAAAAGACTATGTGCTGGAACCAGTATTCTTTCCTTTAAAAAAATGCCACCTTCCAGCTTGTAAGATCCAAACCGTTCTATCAAGTAATACCTTTAATTACCTCACCGCTTTCCATCCGCGCGAGGAGACATTTCAGACTAACTCCGATAAAGTTACTGCCAAGCTTCAAATTTATTTCCAATTTAAAATGCCATTTAAAATCTCATTTACAACGCACCTCCTCCATCACCTAAATCTCCGGATAGGAAGCAGCATCGGGCAATTTAACCTTCACAATTAATTCTCCACCTTTTCGAAACGAATCCATCTTTGTTTTGTTAATTCTCCCAAGTAACATGACAATGATGATGATGGAGATGAAGATCATGACAAAACAAAGAACGCAACAATTTTTGATGCCTTTCTCATTCATCACATTTGCATACAGCTCCTGCCACTGGCATTGTAAACCGTCGCCTCACCCACTATATAATTATCTCTCAATTCTAGATTTCCATCTACGTATCTTTAGATAATTTTCTCATCTGAAGATCTATTGCAAGTGACTTAATTTCGGTAGTGGAACTCGAAACGTCCAAGCATTCAGTTGTCTCTTGAGATTCATTTCCTTTCTTGCCCGAATTAGATTAAAAGATGAGAATGCAGAAATGGAAAGCAATTTCTATTCAGGGAAACTAGAATGAGATTGTTGTGAAATTGGAGGAAAAAGATAAGGATGAAAATATAGTTTGAAATATGGAAATGATGGGTGGATGTTGAACGAGTTGGTTAGTAGTGATTTTGAAGGAATTTGGGGATGGCAGTTGTAAGATGTTTGAGCTTGAGTTGAAGATGGAATTACGCGCTCTAGGGAAGATACTTTAACAGACGAAAGACGATGAACATCCATTCCTTTAGTATCTTTTTTTATTTTATCCTCAAGGATCCCAAAATAGAATAGAATTATTGCTTCATTTATTTCAAGGAAGCTTTTGTAACTGAACTCATTGAAAGGAAACCATGAGATATTTGCGGAACCTACATCTATTTTTACCAGCGCTTACATTGTCTTACTTTACTAGATTCCATGAGAAGCAACTACTCCTTACCTGGAAATAGAAAACAAAAAATAGATTAGTTTGAGATATTTTAAAGAAAATTTTATTTAAGGGGCTAATAAACAAATGCCCAGATCAGTAAAAATTTACGTCAAAAACAACGCATAGCGTAGCAGCACACAAGAATTTATCACACATCTAACGTAAACGCCTCTGGATTTCCCAACCACACATAAGGATTCTCAATATGGACGCTTCTGTCGCATCTGTATTTGTCCACCACAGTGATGGAGGTCTTAGCGGAGACCCACCCCGCAAAGCGTAAACCTTTTCCAATTTGCACCGAAAATATTTGTGGCGAAAGCAATTCGTCTTTAATAATTTATTTTACTTTTCATTACATTTACCACCTTTTTAGTAAGATTTAATGTTCCGAAAGTGAAAAGAGAGGCTCCCCTGTTTGACAGTAGAAAAACTGGCTACGGAGGGTGTTTCAGTCATTGAGGGTATTTTACATCCTCCTGAATCCTCACTTTTGAAGAGAAAAAAACTGGAGAATCCCATTGCAGGAGTCGAATGGAGCATACTGCAAGCAAAATCTAATTTAAAATGGAATTGAAGAAAAATTAGGAAGAAGAGACTGTGCAAATAACCTATTTTCCACAAAAGAATAGAAGATTATCAACCTGTCGCATTAATTCTTGACCGCGAAAAAGTCATATGAGAGCTGCACTAACCCAACAGGGATGGCCTGGTCTAATTATGTTTCGAATGAAGCAGGTTGCATAATTCGTCCTCAACCGCTTCGCTCTTTCCCTCGGCAACCGGTGGAAAGTCTCTTCGGATGGGTCAAAAATGTACTGTCCTTGACTGCAAGTAGGCTCATCCACAAATGAAAATCCGTTTGTCTGCTGGTCATGTTTTAGAAGCAAGCACATCTGACCGGGAGTAAATAAACAGCTCGGCGACCATCCTCTCTATATTGGAAAAGTTGCTAATAGAACCCAAGCTAAGCTGGTACGGCTTACAGAGAGGTCAAGGAGGAGCTTCGTCTCTAGTATGCAAACTCTGAATACTTTGGGCACCCTCAAATAGGACTCTGCTGGTTAGGCTAGCCTAGGGAAACATATTAGGCGATGACAGCTTTATGGTTTCTTACTAGGGCAGAGGCAAATCATCAAATGCTGCCTCACCTCTGCCCTGAGAGCAGCGTGACCGAAGCAGCTCGCAGATGTTAAGGGCTCCTTTATACAACATGACTACGAATTATATTGATCGTAAATCCGCCCACACTATTGACCAGAGCTTAGCCAGAGTTGAAAATATTTTTTTTTAAGAATTGCGGAGTAAGGCAGCGTCGATTTGCCTCTGCCCTGGTAAGAAACCGTAAAGCCGTCATCGCCTAATATTTTGAAAAGTTTGGATGCTAAACCCTAAACGAGGGGTCCGTGGTTAAAAAAAAGGGGGTAAGTTGCTTCCCATTTCGTCCACACCGCCATCAAGTTGTTGCAGGTTTAGGACCCCGCAATTCTAAAAAAATACTGGGGAAGCTTTTTTCTCGTGTTACTCGTGGGACCAAAACATGATTTTCTATTTCAAATCAAATGCATTGACGATAGATAGAAAATAGGCATTCATAATAGTCAGTAGGTGTTGTGGGTAGTACAGTCGTTATCAACCCTAATATCTCTGTACTACAACCAACAGCGGAGGCCACCAGCAGCCAAGCTCTAGACGGACTAATGGGTTCTACCCTCGAAACCATTATCTCGAACTAGATCTCTCAAGTACCACGAAACCGCCCACGTGGGAGGTCTCCCAAGGAACAAGGGCCGACAAGAATAATAGTCTTGGAAGTAGAATAAGCAAGATTACGAAAAATGAAAAGGACGGTACTGTCAACGATAGAAAAGAAAAGGACCTTGTTAAATACCAGGCGATTGTCGAGAAATAAAGCAACAAAAGTCTGGAAAACCAGCAGAAGGCGAAACCTACTCCAAGCAGAATCGATTTCAAAATGACACCATAAAAGAAAAGAAGAGTTGCAGAGTGTGCAAGGGATTAGACGCCAGCCTATATAAACAGAGACTGCCGATGAAGCACGTACTGCGAAACCCTTCGGCGACATGCCAGTGGCCACTTACATGACATTGGCAGATGGTAATTCTGTTTATGGCAAACTGACGATGCGAACCAGGGGTAGGCTCATCGAACATCTCTTGGACGGTCAAGAGGATCAGGAGCAATGAATCTCCTGCCTTGAATACTCCCAGGTGGTCCGTTATAACATGCAAGAACCAGCACTCCAAGGATTTTTTCGGTAACCGCGAGGGCGTCAAGCTCAAGGAAATGCCAAACAACGAGATTCCCAGGAGACCAGTGGCTTGCATTTGGTTGCCAAGTGACTGAATGGTGATCCAGGAGGAGGAATTCTACGCTCACGTAGAGCATGTCTTTTCTACTCCGTATAAATAGAGAATACTTGAAAGTACAAGAAAAGCCGGACTACAAAGTACGGTTCGGAGTCGGCATCGTGAAAATAAAAGGGTTCCATCTCGCGAAAGCGAACGACAACTTGGACTGGACCGATGCCACCAAGGGATGAAGAATGAGAGTCCGACGGATTGTAATGATCTTTCTACTGAAGCAGATCATGCTGAGAGTACTGCAGGTTATTCTCTGAGAGGCAGACATCGGCGTCACATTGGTACAGGATCGTTGGATCGAAGGAGGCCAAGCCATCAAAAAGTTCGAAAGTACATATTGTATTACAATTTATTCCATAGCATAAGAAGCACAGATTAGGACAGTTCTTGAATATGCATCCTTGCCAAAAAGAGCTTCCACACCTTGCTGTGTCCGGCCCTAAGTTCCAGCACCTTAACCGTAGTCAAACTTGAACAGTCGGGAGCAGAGTACACGTATATCCTCTTGGCAAGCATGTCTCACGACCGAAGACCCCCCACCAAAAGAACTACAACATCTGATTTTCTAACCAACCGACAATGGGAATTTCAGGATGGAGAAGTGAAAAGTGTCTGACTAAACATCCTTCTCGAATCACAGTTTAATTCTTTCAGTCTAAATCTGGCTGTAGGAGGATCGACTAGGGGATGGAGTTTTTAGAACAAATTCTCCGGAGTTCGTAATGGTCAGCTTAGCATGACAAAGGAATTAGAGTTAAAGGGCGAGGAGCAGGAAAAGTATTCGAGACATCAGTGGTGGAATGAAGTTCTGACCTACCCCAGGAAGCTGAGCAGGAAGTCTGCTACTCGCAGCCATACAAGGACCACCTAAAAAGGTATAAGTCAGCCGTCAAGACTGCCAGGCAGCGATGCTGACTGGACTGTCGACAGAGTAAGCACCTGCAAGTCTGCGTACTCAATAAGATTTTGAGTTGAGATCGTAAGAACCTATCCTTTCTTAAAAGTCAGAAGGCTCCTGGGTGGAAGCTGCTAGTCAATGTGAGTCAGGGCCTTGCTTGGATGATATGCTACCCCAGTCGTGGGAAATTATCAAATCGGTAAAATCAGTTGGACTCCACATACAAATTTCCGATCCCAGATGGTACAATATCAGTCATGATCCAGTGCTAGTTTGACAACCAGAGTCTGCGAAGGACTTTCTGCCAATTAGCTCCCGGTCTTTCATATTGAGGACCCTAGAACGCATACTGGAGATAAACTTGAAGATGATCATGAAGAGGACGCCCTTTTCCCAATCTCAGCACGCTTAGCTCATTTGCAAAGCCACGGAAAGCACTCTCCGCGAGATAATTAGCACGGCTGAGCGGTTCCTACATTAAGGCAATAAGCCCTAAATGCCTTCCTAGACATAAAGGCAACGTTCAACAACGCTAGTACCGAAGTCATCAGGGAGGTTCTAACCAGAAACCTTTCTTCGATCTCCACAGAAGTGTCAAACTATGTGAGTCGGAAACTCAGGGATTCTCAACGAATTACGGCACCCGTAAGCCAAGCTTCAAAAAATACCCACAGTTTATCCGTGCTTTACGGACTCCCAATATTGCATCCCAAGCGTAGATACTGGCGATACTGGAAGCCTGTCGATGGCTGGGGTATGATCTGAGCCCCAAAGCCCAACATACCCATTCTGACCGTAAGCCAAGTGGCGATCAAGGCCTTGTACTCAGTGGCGACAACCTCCAAGCTGGTGTGCCAGTGCAATGATGCGCTGATCAGACTAAGCGGCACGCTTGAAGTCACTCTCCTCTGGGTTCCCGGTCATAGGATCATAGAAAGGAAAAAGTGAGCTCTCTGCTCTTGACTGTTCCTCGCAATCCGCATCCCGCTGGCGACTGTGAAGGGTGGAATTGCTAACTTCGTTTCGGCTCATCACTCACGCCAAGTTCAGGACGATTTGGTTCTCTTATAACTTACAACACCCTATCACGAGAACTTTTGGAACCAACGCGTGCCAATGCGTACAGTATCATGACGATTTGTACGGGTCACTGACCTGTGGAGAACCACGTCGCCAGACTTACCATACCCAAGCAATCACATTCTGCAGGCTGCGGAGAGGAACTTCTTTGGCAACTGGCCGGGTCTAGCTAGAGCCAGGACTAAGTAAACACAAAGTAACCAATTCTTTGGGGGCCTCGAAGAGATCTCTCTTTGCAGGGTTGGGGAGCTGCAATCCTGCATAAATGCTACACACTGGCTCTAATATTCTGAGTGCCGACTGATACCTACCTACCTACCCATCCTAAATGGTTTTAGAGTACCAGAGGCTCTGATATGCGGCCGAATTATCTGCCACTAAACCTGGGAAATAGTACATATAGTGGTACGAAAACTGAGGGTAACTTTTCCGTTCGAAAATGGAGACATTTCCTCCATAGTTACGACACCTTTCATAAGTAAGAATTGTCTTTTAATGTGTCTTAGTCTGTTTATGGATTAACTGAGCCTTCATTTACAGAATGGCGGACCAGGCCAATGGAAATGAGCGGTAATTAAAAAAAGGAGTGATGGTTTCGTTCAAGGCAGAACCAAATGGTCATATGGTGTCCCATCTGTGCCCTCGGGGCATCATGATCAAAAGTAGTTCATGGTTTGGTTGCATCCTTACGTCCATTTGTTAGCTCCAAATAGATGTGAATTATATTAGGCAATGACCGCTCGGTCCAGTTGATACACCTGAACTACGGTTCTTATAGGCTCCATTCCATAGAGGCTTGTGGATTGGTACTCCTGAAACCTGATGATCTATATTCAACGATTTGGCAAATTCATCCCGCATTTGGCACCAGTCTCGATCAAGTAATGGATCAAAGCCTTCTCATTTTCGAATTACTGCAGATAAAAGAGTAGTTTTCTCAAATTGAAATAGCTTCCTGGACTGTCCATGAAAACCGTAAAACTTATTTCTAATCCTTGCAAATATCCACCATATTTCTGGGCTCTCCAGTAAAACCGTTGCAGATGACAAGGACACACATCAGTATTATAATGTGCATTGGCTGTTTACCTTTTATTCAAACTCCCTTTACAACGAGTCTCAATAGACAATGTAACTGGCAGAACAAGGCTAGAGGAAAAAGGACTCAAACAACACGTCGTCGACTCGACAAACATGTTGTGTCCTCATCCTGCCGTAAATGAAAATAGGAAATAAAATGATTATTAGAGAAATCACGTACGCTAAACGTATGCGCTTGTATGCGAAGAAACAACAGCCACCAAACGAGGCAGACATCCTTTTAGCATTTACTATAAGTCAACACAATACGCTCGCTCCCTACATGGGTTTATCATCCGCTCCGTGTTCATCCGGAACATACTCATTCGTTCATCCCAGGTCCACCGATGGCATATATTGATCTCATATTTCTACTTTTGCTCGATTGAATTAATTGCATATAGGCTGGCCAGGACGTGTTGCCACTTTACAATGCGTGGCCAGAAAGGATATTAGGCAGAGTCCTCGCAGATGGCCATCACGAAACTTGCCTAGGTAAATGCGGGCCGTGTTAATCTCCACCGCGCGTTCTCCTACTCATCCTCTGACTTGCAAGAATTGCTGGGCATCCTTTATCGGGTTACGAAAATGTCTGACCCTAATCAATTTCTGTTATATCCGGATTATCCTAAACAATTATTTTTGCAGATGCCCATTAGGCTTTCTAGCCACGTAGTGAAAGTTAGTTTCGTGTATGCATGTTGGGTAGGAGTACCATTGCGGATTTGAAAGGTACATTAATTTGTTGATGAAACTTATCCCATGAAGACAGAAAGAATTAGAAACAAATGAGATTTTAGGGAGGGGGAAGGATTAAATGAAATCTTGAGGTGATGACAATATTAGATGGTGGTGAAATGAGGTACGTTCATTTGATTAACTTTGCGTTTTCTTTCGAAGTAGATGAGAATCTTTCTACTAAGGATAACAAGGACATGAATAAACCACGGGAGGATGAACACTCCAGAGATTTTATGACGCAAGGAAGGAGGTCTGCCAAAAATTCGAGTCACCGCGCCATTAAAAAGTTGGCTTACTTACTTACTCCGTATTATCTTCAATAAATTGACATAACCAGCAAATCCCACTGTAACACGACCAGGAAAACGCACTAAATATTCCCATTCATTGGTATCCCCGAAATAAAGCCCATATTTAACGCGGTAAGGCGAGTCCCAATAACAAATATCTTCTTGATGTACGGTATGACGCTATGCGCTCCTTTTCCTTTCCATTGTCCAACTATATAACAGACCGCTATGTCGTCTAATAAGGTCCCAGGTAGTGAGGGCTAGACCCGACCTTTTCGCCTACCCACCAACGAGGCGTACCTAAAAGAAGGTATACTCCCTGCCCTATTGAAAGAGCAAAAGTTGATGTTACTTCCCAAACTCAATAAATCACCTGGAGATATAGCATCATATCTCCCGATTTGCCTAGTAGAGACAGGGATGCATATGATGGAGAGAGTCATCTAGAAGAGAATCTTACCCATCGACAAAACCGGCGACAACCTGTCGAAGCACCAGAATGGGTGTCGGTGAATCCATTCTGGGATAGATGCAATAAGCACGGAGGTGAGGCTAGCTGCTGTACCATATTCCCAATGGATGTCAAAAGCGCATTCAACTCCGTCTGATACAGGTGTTCCTGGATATCTAGTGAGTCTGATCGAGAATTACCTCACAGAAAGAGCTCTCAAGTACAGGACTTGTGGGGGACCTGAGTAATGCATCCTCACAACGGAGGATACCACAGGGCTCAGTGTTGGATCCTTTACTATGGAACGTCTTTTTCTTGTGCTTCCCTTCCCAGAGACATTTACGATTGTCGGTTTCGCTGATAATCTGACTCTAGTTGTCGAAGCAAAGAATCCAGAGGATGTGGAGGATTA
Organism: Hermetia illucens; assembly: GCF_905115235.1. NCBI lineage: Eukaryota > Metazoa > Arthropoda > Insecta > Diptera > Stratiomyidae > Hermetia > Hermetia illucens. The sequence goes on along the minus strand of NC_051852.1, from coordinate 153,371,245 downwards.
CGCGAATTGGCTACAAAAACCTGGACGTGGTTTTTCAACACGCTGCTATTCTAACTCACACGCTTGCGATACTGAGCTAGAGCGCATTCTTTGTTATTGATGTTGATTTTGACAGGGAAAGAAGCAAATCTGATGGTGTTATCCTTTTTGGTGTTGACCTCATCGTCTCTATTATATGATTTCCAATGCTAAGTTGTTGGCTCTTCTCATCATGACTTTCAAATTGACAACCGGTCAGAAGATCCGCGAACGTATTGGGGGCAACAATGCTGCGGGATTGAGCAGTGCAACTCCTGAGTTGGATGTTAAATCCAGGAGCCATTAGTTTTCGCGTTTCGCGTGATTCGAAACTATAATCGCGCATGACGGAGGGAGTTTCTGGAACAACATTTGCAGTTGCTGTTGTCGATTTGGGGCAACTTAGGAGATTTGGAGGAGGGAAGCAGAAGAGGACTGGTATTGTGAGCAACCTTTTTTGCTTGAACGGAAAAGTATTCAGTATGTAAGTTGCGTTCTTCGTCATCTTGGGAATTGATGTTTGCTGATCTTAGTCCCCAGACATTCGATAAGAAAAGGATTTCTATCACGTACCTGGCTATGGCAGCATCGATGCTCGCTATTTTGGAAATTTCGTAGACGGTCGTTTTAAAATATGACGAAACAGTGAAAAAGGATCTACTTTTCTTTGACGCAGACCATGTCTACCTGATTAGAAAGGATGTCTGCCCAGACGATGAGACCGAAAGTGAGAAGTGGAGGATTATTTTTTTTACAACAGGAAACCTCAACCTTTGATTAAATGGAACTTGTGTAAACAAAGGAGAGCCGCTGCCGAATTTTTACTTGGGACGACCACCTTTCTAGAAAGCTAAGGATTAACTTGTATAGGTTTGGGCGGATGTGAAGGAGGTTTTCTAGCTTATGAATGAGTCGCCATACTTAGTCGGAAGCTTTCTTTATGTCAAAGAGGCAGGCTATTGTAGGCACCTTGCCAATAATCCCGAGAATAACATCGGTTTTCAAGGCTAGTAGGGCGTGCTGAGCCGAATCAGCAGTTCGTTTGGCGACCTGGGAATCTAAGATAATGTCGTTAGTGAAGTCTTCGTCTATCAAGAATGGTCCTTCTCGAAAACTTTGGCCGGAGGTAACCACATACCCGGAGAGAGAACTGGCTGGCTGTTTGTGTATGGTAGAATGAAGACTGAAGGATGCTAATTGCAGCTTCAACTTCCAAACTTTGGTCAAGCATGTAGAGAATGGAGTAGTGAACTTTCCTAAAGTAGCTAGGAAGGACCTTTACCTTATCGGAGAAATAAGCTTTGTAAAAGGTTTCTGCTCGGATTGAGGTGCCTGTACGTAATTGAGTTAAACTCGATAATGGAAAAGTGGTTATAGGGAGGTCCTTGCACAGGGTCAAAATCTTTTCACAAATTGAGGTAGTATCGAAATCGTGGATCCAATAAGGAGTACCGCAAACAACATCTTCTTCTAAATAGTTTCCCACATACAGTTTTTTATAATGAATATTTTGAAGGATGTAGGGATTAGTTTACGAAAATTAAGGGTCGGTGTCGGCACAAATCCACCACATACAACCCAAATTATTTTAGTGTACTGACGAACCGGGCAATCGATTATATTATTTGATCGATCTGATTTTGTGGGAATTGAAATTGAATCCAATCAGACGCTGTGAGCGAATGGCTCCATCTAGGAGTTATATACTCAGGATGATGGCTTCATGGTCTTTGCTATCCAAAAGGGTTTCAAGGAAAAGGAAGTTGTTTGGATTGGGGTGGACATTAATGTCACTGTTTATCAGGAAGTATTCAATGTATATGAATGAAAAATTGAAAGCAACGAGTGCCGGGCTAAAATGGGAGATGTGACCTCTAACGGGGCATGATCTTAGCAAGCGATACATAGCTACCGTTATTATTCACGTTAGGGTCCAAATATCAGAGATCCTTGATGCTTAAGTCGCCCGCACACTATATAAGGCATGTATGGTTCGTGGCGTTGAGCTATTGCTACATAGGACGTCATCGAACGTTAGAAATGGCCTAATAAACAACGATGGTGCTATCACGAGTACATTAGAGACCGAAAATGGCTTGGTCTGGAATGGAAACTCACGTGAAAACTTTAGTAAAATAGGGTACTTGTGCTATTTGAAACTTTGCTTGTTCCTTGAGACACACGTCTAGCCCGTTGATGCGGTTCCATTTGCGCAGTGATATAAATATTGGTTCAGTGCCGCAAGTTTGCTAACAATTTTTGAACTACAAAACTTGCTTACTGATGATCTGCTCAGACCAGACTACAGTGCAAATGATAACTTTAATTGGCATCAAAATTAAGTAGCCAAATGTTCAGTCTAAAGTCCTCTAGCTTTCCCTTCGTTTTGACAGAGGGTTTGACGAACCCTGGAACTCCTGCTCCATTCAGTCGTGTAATGAGCATAATCAATGAGTAGCCCTAAAATAACCTTCCGGATTGACTATGATCAAAAACCAGGAACGTGGTATCCGCCAGCAACTAAGTTTAGCTTCACCTTCTTTCGACACGCGCTTGCATACCTCTGTACTAACTTGAAAATGCGAGAGTGGCCTTACACATTATGCGTCGGCAAACACGGCAGGACCATAAACTAGATGCGAAGTTGAAATAAAGACAAATCCACTGACAGTTTTAAACAGGGCGTGAGGGGAATCCCTCTAGTGTTGGGACATTGCTATACTACTTTAGGCTGGTTTCGCCGTAATTGTTGCCTGAAGTCCGCCTACCTCGCCAATTTTGCTAACTTCTCCGCAGTTGATTGACCCTAATAGGCTCAATATTTGAAGTTAGTCGAAGTCGTAGCCGCGATCATTTTGACTCCAATGCCAACGCAAATTAAGATTCCAATTTCATGTCGATTCACGATCACTACTCCTCACATCCAATTCTCAGTATTGGGTGGATTTCTTGGACCCATTTATCTCGATTTTCGATTCTCTCCCCCGAATCTCGTTAAGTAGGTAGTTCCTCAACATCCGGAAGAAATAGCCTAAAATGTGAAAACGATTTCCCAATGCCTCACAAAATTGACGGTTACGAGGAGGACTACTCGTCGGCGGTGACGCCCCTCCTCCTTAATTTGTCTCATTGCTTGAACTACTTCCTTCCGAATCGATTTTAGGTCACTTTACTCTAAAACAATAGTATTTCGGCATAAATCTTCCGCAGGACATTCTTCGTTAGTCAGTTTTGGTTTGGTGAGCTTTTTGAACAGCTTTCCCCGGGTGTTCAACATACTGACAGAAGGATACGTTGAAACAACTCAGAATTATCTTTAGTCTCGCAGCTTTCAAGTGGAATTAACTCACGCCCGGCACTGAGCGCTTTAACTCACCGTAACCTATGCTTCCTCACTTTGCCAAGGATACTACTACGCATCGACGTTTTTTGTCTTCCATGGACAGGAGAGTCCTCTCTAGTTCCTGAACAGCAAAAATTGCTCAGTCGTCGTTCGTTCCATTTTCATTCTGGCTGGGTTTCTGTTCCAACAGGGTACGCCCCTTGAGGACTTAACTGTGTTAGTCAGACAGCTGGCATAATATGCGTCAATGAAAACTTTGCTGGAGTTCCAGGTCTGTTTCGCTCCTGATGCCGCCGCTTACCATTAGATGAGCCATGTTGTCACTGAGGTCTCTTGTGTATATTTTTCTAGGATTCCTTATTATTCTATCTACTTTCGAGTCTGATTACTTCCTGATTCGAAACAGAGGGCTTATTCAACATCTTCCAATTCTTGGCCAAGACACTCATAAGAGTGTTCCCTAGAGTCATGTTTAGTACCTTTTGCCTGATGTTGGTCACGAAAGTTGACTTTTTTTTACATTATTTATTTCTAACTTTTCTAGGAAAAATGGTAATGCCTTCCTATCGCAGAACTTCGTCAGTCTAACAACTAATTCCGGTGGGATCCAGATGTCGGGGTGTGGGAAGTATCCTGATCCGACGACTGCCTCGCGAGTTCTTCCACCGGTGAGATATGAACAGCCACGTGGCCTCCAGTTAGAAACTAAACATGATATATTCCAAGTTTCGCTTGAGAATGATGCAAGCTCTTGGTTTTTCACTATTACAACATAATCGTTGAAACTTGCCCTTGCAGATGCAGCTTTTGTATAATGTAGGTTTACTTGGGCGATTTTAGTACTGGCCATCGGCTCCGTTAGTGCTTGGAGCTCCTCTTTAATGCCAGAGTATTATTATCCTCCTCCTACATGGCAATTCTTTGTGTTTCACTGTCCAACGTGAACTTTAGATCTAGGTCTTGGTCGTCCAGTTTTTCCTTTTCTGTGGGTAGCAGGTCCACTTGCCTGCTCGGTCCTGCCCTGTCACCCTCGAGTGCTTTCCACCTGATGTGTCCTCCAAAGTGTCATTCCTTTGTTTCTCTTTCCACGTGCAAAAGTATGGTATCAAATCTGTAACTGATGAGGCAATTATGACGTTCAGTTGTCTCCAACGATTAGTCATCTACCTTAGTCTTGAGGAGCTTGCCTTTGCTCTCCTCCTTTCTTTTAAAAATTCTTCGTAACCGCATGTGGGAATCGATCTTTTGGGTGATGAGGAGGCGTAGAAGCTTCGTCGTACCAATTGCTGCGGCTTTGGAAAGGTAAGCCGCCACCATGTGTAGCCTTGGTATATCATATTTACTGACTACAGTCCTAAGCCGATTCGCTGTGTCCTCCATTGCGCGGTCTATCAGTAGACCACCTAGTCGAAAGCGTATGTCGGTGAACATGAGCTCCTTATTCCATTCCTCACACATCCCCATGACAATGAAGTCCTCAATCATCTCCTGCTTCTCACAAGCGAATATAGATTTTGGTCCGAAAAAGTTTTTGACAGTATGACCAGTCGAAAGCTCGTTACCACATTAGTATAGCTAACGGTGGGTCTCCTGGCTCCTGCCTTCACCCCTAACTGCCCCGAGATTTTCCCTACCTTCGCCTCGGGCTACGCTCTGCTGAGTTCCGTATGATAAACAACACTATCAACATCTGAGTCAGGGACTATTGGGCGGCCTCATTCAATACAGTGGGTTTATAACCCATGCCAAGCTGAGTTCCAAGTGGTACTTCAATTATTGCCGAAACAAAACAGCAAAGGTTTGCGGCGATTTCGTAAACAATCAATCAGAAGATCTGTAATATCTTTAGTTCCCAGTCAGCATAATCTTTTCTTCTTCATATTTTCTCTTCCCTCCTATGATATTTAAAGGCCAGATAAAACCTTTTCTAGTTCCTTCGTCACTCAAAAATCTGAGGCAATGCAAGGAGCACGGGTAGCATTCTATGGACAGCTTTTCAAGGAATACCTGGCTCCTTTTGACAATTTCAAGTAAATATCAAGTTTATGTTGGGGCATCTCCATTTAATAGAAAAATTACTAGAACTTAGATTAACAACTTAAACTAGCCCACACACCACGAGGTTCGCTGTCCATCTGGACCTGACCTCTCAAGCAAATATGTATATGCCCAAAATTTTCGTTTTGTCCAGGAACTAGGGTTTTTGTTTATGGGAGAAATTCATTTGTATCGCTGTCATATGGCGGATATCCCGCGACATATTCTCTCATAGATTCTAAGCCATATATCCTGTGTGGTTATTGACTTCATTGTTCCTTTTTACGTCCGGTGGATAAACCTCAGGAAAACTGTTTACAACTGATACAATAGGAGTGCATAAACTACATATTTGCACTGAACTATAAATACCAGGGTCTTCCGAAGGAAATTAAACAGTTTCCTGACCACTTGAGAAAACACGTTATCCTTAAAGAACATTTATCCAAATAGAAACCTTTTACTCATTATAAATATTTATTAGCGTGCCATAAACAGTAGTCCCAATGTATCTTTTTCATATTCATAACCAACATTTTCTGTGGTAGTCATCTGGTAAACCTTTTCTAATAATGCATCCCTGAAGGGCGTAAAGGATGTTTACAATAAAATTAAACATGGAACAAAAATCAATAAGTCTGCACCCTAAATCTTGCCGTACTTTGGCTCAGGATTATTCTTTGTTGGGAGTAGTAGTCGACCAAAGAAGTATCTTGGGAAACTGCAACCAAAAAAAGACCTAAACTGAGAAAATAGATTGGAGATACCGAATGGGTTCTCCTCGTTTTATATTAAATCTTCAATTACATTCTCTCCTATATCTCCCGAATCCAGCATTTTCCAGAATTTTCCAAAACGAATTGCTACAAGCTTTACAATTCCAGCAAAGTACATGCCATCAACTTAGGTATCCACATAATTTATCGTATACGCAATAGAGAATTCCCATCAGAAAACTAAATAAACTACCACATGTTGCCCCCGACATAACCTGAATCATTCCTCTCTGTCCGCCTCCTTATCCAGTTCTATCTCATTACTTGGTTCGGTCTAACTAATTCACTTCGTCCGACACCGGTCCGTTAAGGACTCTCTTAATCCACCTTAGATTGCATGGAAGAATGTAATTTAAGATATCTCAGTCTCAGGTCCTTCAGTCACCTTGCCCTCCCTCACGTGACGCTGCATCATCTACGGACCAAGGAAATTTTATTGCTCCCATCTAAATGGTATGTCCCAATTGTAGGATATGGGATGAATAGCATACTTTCCAACACCGACAGTGTATCGGTTTAGGGCTATACTGTGCGTACTCTTTATTAATCTTTTTAAGAAGGTGATGCCTCCCCCCTCCTTTTGGGCCCCAGGCCAAGTGAGACGAGACAAAAATGAAGAAATGGAAGTCACTTTGTAACCTTATCTCGTATTCTCCGTGTCTCCTGCTCTATCTCCAGCAATTGTTGCGCAAACATTATACGAATTAGGTCCAGTAGGTACAGAGTCTGTCTAGTGGTGAAACTCATTTTGTTACTTAGTCCTTGGGGATATTACAAATTTCATTTTATACGGAAGCAGCAAGCTGATGCGATCGTGGAAGTGTGAAGGATATTTTAATATGGCAAGTAAAAACCAGATGTCTCGGATAAGTTGTGCAGGATTGCGGTCGAACGTCTGTGATTTTAATAAAACTTGCAATCCTGTCCGGAGAGAGTGAGCTTATTGGAATCATAAAATTTGGTTGGATTGCGGTATAAGGATACGATTGGTTTAATGGAGTACAAAGCACGATAAAGGCAAGGAGATAGCTCCCGAAATTTGGGATGACATCTTCTCTGAGTATTAAAAATGCAGCTCACATTTGCCTCGAGAGAATATGGAAATTGTGGAGAGAAAAGGAAGTTGAAGCCACTAAATATATTGCCAAAAAGTACCTCAACTGTCAGACCTGCTTTTAAAGGATATACTCTTATTCGAGTCAGGATGAACTTCATTTTTTTTCGCCCCTATCAAGACATTATAGTACTCACGTGTCTTTCTAGACGGAATCATGCCTTTGTAAATGGAAATAAACAATTCATCCCCTCAAAAAAGGAAGTCACTAACCTGACTAACCATTCCCACGAATAATATGCAACCCCCTCTGACTGGCACCTTCTAATTTTCAACCCTCTTTTTATATCCTCGCGATTCCGCTATATGAAAAAAGTCATATCGATGTCCTTTGCATTTCTGCATGATTGACTCGCCCCTCGTTTACGTATATCCTGGCAGCATCATCAGCTCATTGAAATCACTTCAACCCTTCTAGCGTTCAAATTATGAAAAAAGGATTCATCCCCCCCACTCTGTCACATCATTTAATCCTCTTTGCACATTTTCATTCTTTTACTGCTGTTCGGTTTTCGCTCATGGATCCTTGCTTTTTCCTTTTGCTTTTTGATTTTTAATGTCCTCTTCAAGGAGAAAATGCGATTCCTTCGATAGGATTTGCAAGTATTCGTGATTCGCTTGAAATAATCTTAAGTAAATTAAGTGGGAGAATTTCAGTTGAGTTTTCTGTTCAAATTAATTTCGATAAGGGCGGATTTTGATTGGTCAGGATAATGACGGTTGCAGTCTAGATTGAATCGATTCAAGGAGACGAAGGATAATTGATGAAAGTTTTCCAAGTATTTGTTTTGGGTGTTTTCATTGGATGAGATTTCCGATGAATTACGTAAAGTTTTCTGATAATTAGGCAAGACCTTGAGACAGTTTGCTTCGAGCAAAAATTAGGGATTGAATTCAGAAATTGATTTGAGTCAGAAGGACGTGCCATGTTGGCGGGAGCTGAACACACGAAGCTATTGTAATAGCGTGGCTGATCTAGGTCATTCATGGATAAAAGAAAAAAGGGTGAGAAGAGGGGTGAGAGGAGGGTGAGAAGACGGAATCCCATTTTTAGCACCAGGAAAAAAATGGTGATTCAATGGAGCTAACGAAGTAGTCGTGAGTACCGAACTGTCACACAAGGTTCTGGTAGGGATACCAATTAGTTGCATTAAGGTAATTTTATGCAAAGCTTCAATCCGAAGCGTACATCCATTTGCATCCCTCATTTGCCTTTATAGACCAATCTGCGGTGAGGTGGTTGAAAGAAAATTGCATACGATTTCAAGATTTGGAGGGATTATATCCTGAAGCTGATTATTGACCTTTTCGTAATCAATTACTCGAAGAACTAGAAGGTATATTACTGAATGATACCAAGGAATATAGGGACAAATTAATAAATTAAGCTAAAGTGACACCTTGAGGGAGCTTTCATGGTACAAGCTGAAAGAAATGATCCATATCAACACTGAGAAAACCCCTAATAAGAAATTTTTCGAAACGTCACTTAGACACTACCTCGTCACAGACAGGGGAAACGCTTTCGATCCAATTGGCACAGTCCTTCAGAAACTGGATACTCAAGTAGGTCTTCCCCAATCAACAAAAAAAAGAGCTTCATTAGAAAAAATTAGACAATGATTACCATTCTTCAAAACTAGTGACAATCTAGCTCTAAATCTGAAGATTTATTTTCAGTCCTTTATAATTAATCCTTTGACCACTTAAAGTAGACATAGTTCGCGATTTCAAAACCAGGCTACCTAAGTGTGGTATAGCCATTCCGAATTCGTAGTCTCCACGTGAAAGGTAATGCGAAAATACTGAAGTCAACCAAGGTCTTACAAAGAGTGTAAGAGGGTAACTCTTCTGCATTGAGACTTTCTTGGAAGGGCTGATATGGATTGCTCTTGGCTTCCGAGACAGTTTACATCCAATCAGTTTAGTTGCCACGTCAATGCTCTCTAATGACATAAATTTCCTCCGATGACATAAAAAATTTCTGGTTCGAAGATTTCCGACCAAATGCGTCCCTTATACAGGTAAAAGTATGCACGGAAGATGCTTCTTGCCAAGCATAGCATAGAAGCGTCTAATCGGTAATTCCTAGCGAAGCTATTATGACCAGTTTTGCACATAGGGATAAACAGAGCCTCTTTCCACAGGCCGGAATTGACTTTTAATGAGGTTAAGAAAGCCGTCACGACAGGATCCAATATAAGGTATGCAGGTAGTCGACAAAGAAACAGTAAAAAGATACATTACAGGAGATAGGCTTCACCTAGTCAGCGAACAGAAGAACTAGGAGAGGGAGTATATATCGAGAAAAAAAGCAGTGGTAATTGAGGGAGTTTGCAAAAGTGGATGAGGGATGGACGAGGTTGCTGGAATTGCGGAAGTAGGACCAGAAGAGCTTGAAGTTTTGACACGCAAATGCGAGCGGGAGGGCTTGGTTATCAATAATTTGACTCAAATTTGCAAAGTTTTAAAGTGAATAAAATTAGCGTCGTCTATAAAAGACCTAATTTTTTCTATGTTATGCGCATCAGACAGAGATTTGTATGGATCTTAATGGTGAACCAGAATAGGAAGGGACGAAAGAACGTAACAAGAAAGTAGTCCAGATGCAAGTAATGGTATAAAAGGAGTTGACGACTTGATCGCATGTTAAGGAATCGAAGATGGGAGATGGTCCTCCGAAAGTTAAACCTTGCACAAAACATCGGAGGTCAGACGAGCGATTTGCGCATCGAATTCAAGAGTATCTGGGGTGATATAAGGAGGATATACTGGAGATTGCAGAAGGCTATGCAGAGGCAAATTGAAGAGGAGATGAGGAGCGCGATTTAAGTATTCTAATAAAGAACGAAAAACATAAGTCTTTTACCTAATTTACAGTCACTTGGTGATAAAATAATGGAGCTATATGAATTAATCAAGGGAGAATATACACCAGAACATATCGATCATGTAAGAAGTTCTTTAAAACAAGAGACTGAAGTAGAAAATAATTGCAGAGAATTGGCAGGAATGATCGGGGAATAAACTACCAAAAGATAAAAACACAAGTGGGAAAAGCGGATGAAGTTGTTCGCAAAAAACAAATCACCCTTGCCCTAAGATAGAAAGTGGCCCTCCAAAGGAGAACCCTGCAGAACCATAGCTCCTAACATCAAAAAGATACGAAGAAAATACGACGTCAGACGAGCTCATCAACCTTAGGGAAAATGTGGGCCACATTAGGAGATCTCACACTCTAACTTCGAAAATGTAGCTGAAAACAAGTACCTAGACCAAGTAGAGATGTCATTAGGACAACAAAATGCTGCAGAAGCTGTAACACGTTTTCGGGTACCGGAGGCATGTAGGTGTGGTTGAAGCACTATACTCTTACTATGAGGTATATAGCACGTAGCCGAATACATAAATATTGATATTACATAGGAAGCCTAAGCCTTGGGAAGGGGATCTGGATTGCGGATGTCGGTGCGAAGACCTGTGACAATGGAAGAAAGAGTGAAAGTTGGTTAGATACGCAAGACATACTCTCCCAGTTTATGAGAAAAATATCGATGTGGTCATAATTAGCGAACAGAATTGCAACTATAAAGATAGCATTTGATTAGAAAACCAAACAGGGCGCACAATACGAACAAATGGGCTTTCAGGATCCAAGGTCACAACTAATAAGAGCGAAGGTGCAGCTGATATAATTATTTTAGTGGAAACCTCGCTGAATATTGTAAGGTTCATAGCCCTCTAGTGGCCGACGCAAAAGAATGCAGTCCAATCATAGCCAGCGATGTTAATACGGGGATTCATCTATAAGACAGCTGACAGGCGGTATGCTATGGGAAATACCCCGTTCGAAGTATTCATGGAGTTGGGTGCGATACTCGTGTATCTCTTAGATAGACGATACAATAATCGCCGAGCACTAATTGAGATGGAGATTCAGACTGTCACAGATTTCCTCCAGATAACGCGAAAAGTATAATCGGGAAATCGCACGAAAACATCAGGTCCACAGCCCTAAACGTCCCTTTTATTCCTTTCTCCTTAACCGTTCGTAACAATAGACGATTTGGATCAGTTCCTAGAGAACGAACTCATAATAACGTCTTAGTACCATATTTCCAAAAACCTACTACCAAAATAAAAAAAAAACTTGAGTAAGGAGTAATCCATCCGGAGATTACCCTGGTTGCAAAAGTAAGCAGAAGGAGGTGTCACGCTTCATTTTTATGGGGAGACACATAGTGCTTGGATGTTCGAAGCCGTTAGAGAGTCCAAAAAAATGTTATTCCATTAGCGATATTTTATGTGGCTCCCACAGGGAATAAGCACGTTGTTTTCGTCCGTTGATTGGAGGATTACGGAAGCCAAAGAAGCTACATAAGTGAGTACTTGGTTCAGAAATTGCGCTTTGGCAGGAAAAGAACAAAAATGGAACTTTAGGGGTATGTGAGGAAACGCGTCCTCAATCGTGGGACTATCCAATCTGTCGGAGGACGGTTCGCAGATTGAAACTGAGAGACTTGTCATGAGAGGTGCAGCTAAAGGGGAGCTATCTCGCGAGTCAGTTATTGCAATGGAGCAATGTTTTGGACTTTACCAGTTGAGACCAAATAGCTCAACAAGAACACCTCTAAAGATGGAAGTTTGTGCATCATTGGCCACGGTTCGCTGATAATATACTATACCTATAGTAACTACTAAGTAATTTGTTTGCAAATCAAACATAAATTAGCTATAGAATTGCGAAAACTTTTATTGAGGAACCATTTCCCTAAACCCACTCAACAATGAACAACCGTTTAGGTACTGAAATGAAGAGGCACTCAAATCACTAGGTGCAAGGAAGCTTTCAATGGCACCATTTTGGAAGGTGAGGGCTCTCCAGCAGCCGAGGTGACGCAACCTGAAAGGGGCTATACAATGGCATAGGATATTTTCAGCTATCACGGAGGAGCTATGGGGAATAAGTGAAAGCATCGCCGAGGTTCGAATGGCAATGCCAGCAAAGTTTTGAAACTATTTAGCTGAAAGAAGGCATCTTCAGTGCCCAATAGTCCCTGTTTGTCTACTACAAACAATAGGGAAGATCATGCAAAGGATCAGAAGAAGAAGAAGAAACACGGAAATAGTAACGATCGGTCCGAACGACAGAACCGCAATGCCGCAGACGACTTGGCAATGGTTTCTACCGTAAAACATTTGAAGCATGCAGAGGCCTACGTAATAATTACGATGAGAACGGTGAAATCCTGGCTGGAAAGGGCTAGTTTCATTTTGGAAGAGCAGCCCATGGAAAAAAGAGCATTATCAAGAAGTAGAACTCAGCGGATATATGATCATCCCAATTCGAGATTTGACAGCCTCGCGACTTAGTTGAGATCAGGCATATGACCGACCAAAATGACACAACCAAGAGGGTGGGGGCGGGGGGTTGGGTAATATTAATAAAGGCGAATTTGGGGTAGAGAAGTACCGTGTGATTAATAGAGTTAAGGCTCTTAGTCGTGTAAATGAAGTTGGTGAAGTCGAATCGGTTGGTTGTAATGGACAACCGTGTTGTCGTCTAGCTATAAAATCGTTGATGCCATTTTTAATAATTTTGGAACAGGAGGAGAGAAGCGAAAAAGGCAGACAAATCTCGATGAGTAAACGATTATCATTTTTGCGTATGGGGATCGTGAAAGCGTGTTTCCATAAGCTAGGAAAATGACAGCCTTCGAGGTCAAAGCAATGATCTTGCCTCCTCATGTATTCGGAGATTTGTTCTTTTGTGAATCCTACGAAGTACTCTTGGGCCACCCACTCGTCGGCCATCTTGGGAGAGTGGATTTCACTGCATGGCGTAGCCAGCAGTGCAATTGTCACGCTTTTTTAATATGTGGCCTATCCACTGTCACTTCCGTCTTCCGAAAGGTGTCAGGCCTGTGGAACGGCCAAGTTCTTCGTTTGTAATAGTATCAGGTCAGCGTCCTCCGATGATACCACGCAGACAAGTGTTCACGAAAGCCTCAACCCTTCGAGTGACAGTGCGCTACTCCCAGATAGCAACGCAGAAAGAATTCTAGCAAGGAACAGTGTCAACTTAATCTTGTTGCTGAGATGACGGAATTTTCAAATTTTAGGCACAATGGCGAAAGTGAATCTGCAGTGCGGTACCTCCAGGGAACATTAAGATTGGAAACTCAACGTCCTAATTTTGCCTTGACAGTTTTCAAAATAAATGACTATCGTCACCTGCGAGACGTGCAATGCGACCATAGTCGTTGGATTTGACTTCATAGATCTTCATTAACAAGTGATCGTGGATAGGCACTGTGCTAAGTTTTTCAATGCATCCTACGAACTCATCGTCCTTGACATTGAGTCTATTCCAATATTTTTCAGGATGACCTTAGACAACGCGGCTTTCACAATCGTGATAATTTGCACTCATGCATATAAAGAAAAGATTAGCATTAGTATCTTTTGAGCAGCTCAGAGCCAATTTCGCGAAAATACCTTGGGGACGGAAAAACGAATGCCAATTATAAAAAGTCAGAAGCATAGACCAATTTGAATCAACCTGTCCCCTGATCTAGGTCCAGAAGAGGCTAGTAACAAATGATACCAAATCACTTCTATTTTTGAAATAGCCAACAAACACATGTCCAGGAATAATGGAGACTACCCTGAAGAGGCAAAGTACCTTTAAAAAGAAGGTTTGTGATACAATTCCAAACACTTTCCAAAGAGATGGCATAAGTTTTGCTCTGACGATAAAGCGCCAAGTGGAAAAGCCATACTCAACAGAGCATGCCTCAGAGGACTGGCAAATTGAAGAGAAAAGGGACCGGCGATAATACAGGGGAAGGAAGACCATTTTGAAGTCCCATTCACATAATGGCCCTTTGATTTCTCACCTATAATAGTTGATGTATTACCTGACGGTTAGACATTGGAGTATCTTGAAATCAAAATTGAACTTAATTAGCTTACAAAAACAGAGGATTGCTGGGGTGGGCAATGTCAGGACCGGAAAACCTGCTGACATGGTCCGGGGGTCGGAAGACCTGACGATCATTCGGAACATGGTCCGGAGGGCCTTACAAGCCTTTGTTGAAAGACAAATTTTAGAACTCATCTTTAACAAAAGAAGAACGTGCTTCTGTCAACGTCTGCAGCAGTTCAAAATACAATTTTAGATACACTCTACACCTGATTGCACAAATACTATAACCTAGAATATGCTCTGAAAATAGAACATAACATACTTAGCATTCTCTAGAAAGTGAAAACATGATAAATTTCCAAATACCAATGATGCCAAATAGAAAACGAATCTGATGATTACGAAAATAGATCTCAGCAAAACATAACACGTACAGAGTCGCATTCATACGTATCTACAGAATCTCTTCAATTTTCAAGTGCAATGTTTGGTATGCACTCAAAAGTGCATCAGATGGCTGGTAACTAGTTTGTATGTAGAACATCAGAATCAAGCCACGTAAGAGGAAGATGCAAAAGCGCCATAAAAAGCCTGGCATCCATATCTATTCAGAAGCTAGTCTGCTCTTCAGCTTTCAAGAGGCCCCAACCAACAACAAAAACTGCTGGTAGCATTCCCATCATGGACTGAAAAGAAGTGTTGAGAACAGTTTCGCTTCAGGTACGATGGCTAGTGGCCATAATATGCTCCAAGACTACTAGCAGCACATAGAGAAGCGTCTATGGAACCCGTTGGAAGCTGCATATTTTGCTTTCCACCTAACTCCTCCATTATCACACAAGCAAAACGACCGTCTTGAGAATACACGGTGAGAAAGGAGACACATGTGAACTTGAATACTTTTTTATTTACTAATTTTCACAGAATTTACTATGCATGCGCCACCTATTCACTGTGCAAACTACGAGCAGGATGTTTTTCACAAAGAAGAAAGCAAAATGGCCGAGAATTTTCACGGAATTTTCGCGACATTTGTATTTTATGAGAGAGGCTTTCACCCTTGGTGTCAATAGAAACACGTTCCCTTTCTTAAGAGCCTCGGAGTTCCTTGCAAAGGAAATTTTTTGTTCATATACACAAGAGAAAGAATAGGAACAAAAGGGAATACCAAGTAAAAGTGATAGAGCCTTTGGCGGACGAGGGTATCCTTGCTACTTTCAAAAAATTTACGGAAGATCCTCCAATTTCTTTAACAAGAAAATTTGGTAGATTGGGTAATTCAGCTAAACGCCAGAAATAGTGGATATATTCCATCATATTCCAATCCATTTTAAAAAGGATTCAATGACCTTTTCTTTGCAATCCTTCATTAATCACAGGGGCATTGGCAAGAGTTCCTCAACTCATTCCCTATATCTCCACTTACTTTCCCGTCCAACCTCTCCTACCAATCCAAGCACGAACCTACTCTCATTCCTATTTCAACCCCTGACTTTCCTTTTCAAATTATTTCAGTATGTCAAGCGTCCTTCCACGAAAAACAAGAGAAGTAAGCACAGCCTTTTCCACAGTAAATTTTCCTCAGTGTACTCGAAAAGTCTTTTATGGATATCGTAACTAACGAGAAAGGTTCAACTCAAAAAAATTACTTCCGCTGAATGACTTAGTCTTTTAGGTTGTTGATAGCAGCGGAAGGAACTTGTAGCGAAAATATAAAAGTTCTTATGAGGTCAACTAGTTGAATGAACGAATTTATTGAGGAAGGACAAAGACCGGAATGACTCTTGGAGGAGGTAAGAGGTTATACGTAGGAGTATATCCCATATCAGGCCAGTGACAGTCAATTTCAAGTGAAAAACAATTTGGTTCATCCCTTCCCTTGCCGTGTTGCTTAAATGTCAGATTGTCAATTTTGGAACGTATATATCAACTGGAAAGCACGCAGTTTGCAGCAGCAGGTTCAGATTTTAATATTGAATGACGGTGAAAGTCCTTGCTTGCTTTTATTTATTGAGCCCTTAATTTCAACGTGTTGGCGTGGTTAATCATTTGAAAAGTGATAATCCCAACTGTCATTTGAGACTGTTTGATTTGAGATGTACACAATTTGGAAACCCTAAACTCGGCGCTTCAGGTATGAATGATTTTTAGGACATCTTATGTAAGGATATCTGGCTGCAAGACGACTCCAATTGTGCTGACATCTCTACATATGATATTTTAGGCGGTAGAAACTTTCTAGTATTGAGCCTCATATTATAGTCTACATTACTTAACAAGAACTCTAGTTTGAACTCAAAAGGAGGAGGGGGGCTTATTTAAGCAAATATGGAAATGGAAGATACTTTGAGGTGTTATAAACGACAGGACGCCTCCGTGGCAATGCCCACTTCCGAGAAGGGCATCCGAAAAATCGTTCAAGTTCCTGGTTAACAAACTGAAGTGCCAATCTCAACGAAATCGAGAACTGACCGATTTTTAATTATCGTTTTTTTTACTGAAGTTATCTCCTCCCGAAAGGGCAGAGGCAACTTACCAGACGCTGCCTCACCTTTGTCCTGGGAGCAGTCAGACCTCCTCTTCTTCGGCAATAGGAGTTTGCAAATCAAATTTCACCAGAATGACATCAAAATCCTCATCCCATTGTTGAAGCGTCATAAACTTTTAAATGAGATATGGGATGGCCGCCAACATTTTTCAAAGGAGTTGAAAAAATAGAGCCTCCCACTTTTCATCCCACCTGCATCAACTGGGTTTCAAAATTAAATCCAACCGTTTTTATCTCAAAATAATCTCGCTTTAAAGCTTCATTACTTTTTAAGGTGGGAGGTCGCTACAATTTTCTCACAGGACTACAAATGAGGGATCTTGCTTTTCCTCCTGCATATCATTCCAGTCTCCTTTTCCCCCGACAATGGTGTTAAACATTCGTAGAAAAATTTTTTTTTTGGAGATAGAGGGTTTTTTTTCGCAAACGGTTTTTGTAAGAAGACAAGTGAGCTCCTGGCTGTCGATATCCAGTGATCCACTACTGATAAAAGTGGAGTGGAAATGAAATCCATCGTGCTTTCGTAAAAGCTCTAAGCTTGCAAGGTCCATTGGTAGGTTCCGTCGTGGATCGCTTACGAAAGGGGAAGTGGCATCCCCGAGGTGCCTCAGCAAGTAGTTCCCTAGCTGGCATTATACCTGCATTCTAAGAAGTAGCCTTGAGAAAGTTTCTCAGTGAAGAGCGGAGCGCTAGTGGCCGATATTCGAAGGGACAGATTGGGAGTACTCGGGACCGTCGACAACTCTTGCTCGACGCTGATGGGATCATATGAACGCAACTCTGCCAAGGTGGTAGTTGTGGCGTATATTAGGAGCCAGCCTCGTCAGGACCCAGATCGGGGAGTGTACATTGAACTGAGCAACCGATGATCGGCCTGTGAATTCCAAGATCAGCTAAATGTTGGCCAGGCCTCAGAGAAGTGGGGTAGGGGCTTTATTCCTGAGGGCACATCCCTCCTTGATTATTGCGATTCGCTCTCTTGCAAAAAATGCGTTCGAGAAAAAATTTTAAAACCAAAGAAATTATAGGAAGGGGAAAAAAAATTCGGCTGCATTTAGACGCAGCACGAAACCTGGTCGCCTGCCGCGTCGTTCCACAACAAAAGCAGCCAAAACTGAAATACCTGATGAGACATCGGGATGCACACAGCCAGATAAAGGGAAAGACTCGCAAAGTAATATAGCACCCGTCGCGGGGACAATAATTGCTGCTCTAGAAAGAGATACAGAGGAAACTACTGAAACTGGGCAGATGCTTGTGGATGCATTGCGAGTGGGAGCGTGCTTGAATGTCCAATGCATGAAAAACGGGCTGATGATGTTGTAGGAACTCCTGGATCGTATGCGGACATGAAGAGAAATAAAAGATGAGCGAAAAGCAGAAGCAACCCCACTCCCCACTGAGAGCATTGTAAGCGTCAAACCGGTCGCAGATAGTTCAATGCTGAGCAAATCGAAAAACAAACGAAGGAAAGAAGGCGCATTTGAAGGAAACTTCACCCAGCTAGCCTCCGGCGCTCAAAAGTAGAAAGCAAAGAAACAGAGGAAACAAACAACAAGGCGAACACGAATGGTGGAGCACCAGAAAAGACCTTTGTGAAAATCCCCATCGAGGTATGATCAAGCCCGAAGATAGTGGAACAGAATATAAAGACATTATTGTCATACAATGTATTGTACGGTATTGATTGTGGTGAAGAATTTGTCGTTGAAACCAAAATCTGGGTTAGCGTGTTGTACGCTTGAAGGCGAACTCTAAACTCCAGGGTAGAGCTCCGCCTCCCTGGTTTTCTTGTTAAAAAAATGTTAAGTGTTGTTTAGGCGTCAAACTGTCTTTTGGGACACCAATCACTTTCTTTTCATTCATTTCTGCCACCACTGGCAACAGTAAACTGATTGTGACGAGCGGATGCTCATTTCTTTATAAGTAACATGTTTCTTTCTGCGTCTACTTGACTCCTTTTAAACACCCTCGTTACCCTCCTTTCAATCCCATATTTAACAGCGTGTCATTCACCCATTTTAAAATAGTAACTTAAAAATGATAATTTTAATTTTTGTATTTTTACAATTTTATCTACAAAACCGCCACAGTTTTAACGAACCACGAAACCTGAAGATTTATTTAAATATTTCATGGTTAATATAGGAATAATTCGAAACCGATCTTCAAGCATCTCTATCGTTGCTTACATATAGATTTAATCATATTGCATAACATATTACGCACTACATTCCTAACGCTTGTTTCTGGTTAAAGCGAAATATTGCGAATGTGTCTAGCAAGACCATTGTCCGCTTGGAATCCCGTTAGAGGTCAACAGGTAAAAGTTAGTATGCTGGGGGAGTATCGCTAGGGACAGCGAGTGAGTCTGAATTGAGCGTTTGCAAATCGCGCATACTTTTGGAATAGTGCCAAAGAGACCTAAACAACAAATGTATTCCAGAGGGTATTGCGTGTGCCGAGCTGTTATTTTTCTTATTTTCATTTAGAGCGTCGGATTTCTGTCTGCGGCACCTCGTTCGAAAGATGAGGCGACCCAGATTCAAGAGATGCAAGAATTTTTACACCGCGATATTGGGAATCCGAGATATCGTGGAAGGAAGCCCTCGTGGAAATCGAAGAAAATTGAAAATTTCCGCGACTCCAGTGTCGTAAAAATGGACAAACATGAAAATCGTTGGATTTCTGTGGGCGATACCTCGTTCGAAAGGGGAGGCGACCCAGATTCAGGAAATGCAAGAATTTTTACAGTGCGAAATCAGAAACCCGAGATATCGTGGAAAATCTGCGACTGGAGGGCCTAGCAAAAATCAAAGAAAATTGAAAATTGGCGCGGCCCCAGGATCGTTAAAATGGACAAACATGATAATCGTTGGATTTATGTGGCCGATACTTCTTTCGAACGAGGAGGCAACCCAGATTCAGGGAATGCAAGAGTTTTTACACTACGACATCGGGAAGGTGAGATATCGTGGAAAATCCACGGCTGAAGGGCCTGGTGAGAATCGAAGAACATGGAAAATTTCCACAACTTCAAGGCCGTAAAAATGGCCAAAAGTGCAAAATCGTCAGATTTCCGTGAGCGGCACCTCGTTCGAAAGGAGAGCGACCCAGATTCAAGATATGCAAGAATTTTTTCACTGCGAGATCGAGAACCCGAGATATCGTGAAAAATCCACGACTGGAGGTTCTGGTGAAAATCGAAGAAAATTGAAAATCTCCGCGACCCTAGGGTCGCAAAAATGCAAAATCGTCAAATTTTTGTTGGCGATACACGAGGCGAACGAGGAGGCAACCCAGAGGAAATGCGAGCATCCTTACACTACGCCATCAGGAACGCGAGATATCGTGGAAAATCCACGGCTGGATGGCCTGGTGAAAATGGTCGAAGATGTATGTCATAACGACAGGAGTTCCGTTCTGGGTTATCTGCTATGAAATCTAATGTATAATGGAGTTTTACGGCTCCCAGTAGCTAAGCAAGCCGTTGTCGTCGGTTTCACAGATCATGTTGGAGTGGTCATAATAACCAAAAACCCTGACGAAGTAGAGATATGTGCGAACGAGACTATACGGACGATCAAGTCTTGGCTTAAAGACCACGGATTGGAGCTTGCCGAAACACAAGACGGAGTTGGTTACAAAGCGACGGAAACAGAAAACTGTTGAAATTTCCATCGGAGCGCATGTTGTTAGCTCTCAGCCATCACTGGAATACCTGGGAGTAACATTTGACTCCAATCTGAGCTCTAAACCCCACTTAAAACTTACTGGCCAAAAAGCGGCGACTACCAGCTCAATACTGGCAAGGATGCTTCCAAATGTAGGTGGCTCGAAACACAGCCGACGATTGCTTTTACCGCGAGTCGTCAACTCTGTCCTCTTGAATGCAGCATCAGAGTGGGCGTAGCGATAAAAATCGAAGAAAACCGCAGTCACGTAGATTTTCAATCAAACGGCAATAGAAAGGCAGGTTAGAGTAGAAGACCTCGCCCACATTTCGGAACTAGTTAGTAAAACATCATACACGGAGCTACCATCAGGCCCAAAAATTCATCACTTTCTAAAAATTCCTTGCGGTTGATATCTAGATACGCTTTTCTTCCAACCGTATGCCAACACCCATGGACTGCCGAAATTATAGATATTCCTCGCATCTAATGTATGAATACCAAGCGAGGGCTTAGCATAGATCAGTAGTTCCACTTTAAGACAAAAGCGCACAGATTTAGGCTTCCTATTTCCTATTTTTTTTGCTGCTGTCATGAGTAGCGAATCAGGAATCAAGTGCGGCTAATCCAGCCTGATTGCGAATTGAAAACTGAAGCACCGCTGAGACTGATCAGAAACAAAGAAAAACAGTATTCACTCTTGAAGTGAATCCGTTTCATAAAACATAGCTAGTTGTCCTCAGGTCTCCTATTCCACAAATTCACTACTAATTGGCATCGTCCTTTGGTTCAACATAATCCTAACATGGCTCAATTTTTTTCGCTGAAATTTAATAATCTAACCAATTACGCATACGCTACATGCGTCCTGTCTGACATGAAATGAAATTTCAGAAGCGTAGTAGGTCCTGTTCTTATCTACAAAGAAGTTCTAAAGTGTTTTCTTTGCAGTTCGCTCAAAAGGTCCGGTTTTTTTTATGTTCGACTCCGTTTGCCTGTCTGCCTTGAGGGTGTCCCTTAATATGCTTTTTTGACAGGAATTTGAAAATCCACTGCATTATTTGACTTGGTACACCAACATTTATTAGGGTTCAGCTTACCATCCTAAATCAATACACTCGTATGCGCTTTGTATGTCAAAAACAGCTGTGACCTGTTTGTGCCTTTGCTTTCATTGCCGCCGGAGAAAGTCACTACATTGGATGTAACGTTTCCCAATATTTTTTTTTTCTTTACAACCACATCTCCTATTCCCTTTCGCACATTCTGACTCCTCCTCAACACAAATTATGTAAATTATTACATTTCACATTGGAGCCTTTATAAAAAGCCCCAAATCCTAACATTTCGGCAACTCTAAAATCCCATTAGGTAACTGCCAAATTTACATAAATTGCAAACTAAAATGATATTTAAACGTGTATTTTTTTCTTAATTGCATACCATCGGATGCAATTTGCCTAGCGGCTTCATGAAGGCAATGGAAAAATTTTTGGGTATGCACATTAGAGGTGTTGGAGAAAAGAAGCAAATGTCGGGGAGATGAAAATGGTTTTCCTTGCGAAAACTTGATTCGTTAGAAGTTCTTGAGTGATACCCTACGAAAGAAAAGATTCAGAAATTAGTTTCGCCCATCTGTGTCATGGCTTGCAAAATTTTTAAAAATTGAAATTGAATGAAGTCTTAGGAGGCTTAAGTCCTGGGGCAGGAAAAGCTTTAATTGAGGACGCGATCCGGCGTGTATCTCCTCTATTGATCGCAGGACTCGAATCCCGAGTTTTTCAATGCAATGCGCGCGTCGAAGCAATAATTTTTTATTTTGAATATTTAATTTCGAGTTTATTTTTCGCTAAATTACCGCAATATTCGCGCATCAAGATCACGCGAAATTTTTATTTATGACATGAGACTAAAATGTCAAAGGAAAGCAAGGTCCCGAGCCTAGCTAGCAAAGAAGGAACGAAACACGAGTCAACAACACACTTCAGTAGAGCTGCTTTTGGGTGAGGGTACATCAAGGACGCACGAAATTTTGTTAATTACATGAGATTCAAATGTCAAAGAAAAGCAGCCTAGCTAGCAAAAAAGGACCATACACTTGCCAATGGGAGATTTCAGTAGAGCTGCATTCAAGTGATAGCGGACCTTCACGCTCAATTCCGTTACTTTCTTTGGGTCTTGAGATAGCTTCGCCCTCGTTTTTGATGGGAAGGACCCCAATGATCATTAAGCCAACTCGCATTCCAACAACTCATTACAGTACGCTTGCCTTTTGAATAAAAACGAGCCCTTCTGCTGCAATATAGTCAATGTTTGTTTTTCCATTCCAGACAAAATTTTAGGCAAATACGTTGTTCTACAAAACTATCCATGATCAAAATCACAGAACCCTCTTGAGGTAGGCTGACAAAAACAATTAATAGCAAGAGACTAAATGACAAATTGCGCGCAAACTGACTTTTCTTCTGACTCAAATATACACGTTTAGCCCAATCGTCTATCTCCCGTCATTTGCAACCAAAGGTCTTTATGTTTCAGAAAAAACGCTCCTCCCTCACTTGCATTAGGGGTAACACCAATTAATGTCATTTGTTGCATGCATGAGCGTTTATAATTCAAATAACTCTACAAAACTACATGCTTCTAAGTGGAATGGTTTCCTGAGAAGACAGACCGACCAATAGAGAGTGAACCGATTTGTTTTACAGAAAATCTTAAAAAACAATCGATTTCGATTATTTTGGGCACGAAAGAGTAAATTAACGCATCAACAAATAGACCTTCCTACGCCTGCACTATTTTAAGATCGACGAATTAATTGTATTTCCATCCGATCAAAAACTTAGGTATCGTCCAATAAAAAATAACCGCTCCTTCACAATCCATGCAACTACCAAGTTACGCTTGGACGACAACCCAATTTTTTTCGTATCAAAAACCCATTTTACCCAAATGTCAAATGTAAATTCGTGTCCTTTTTCCCATGAGAAGATGAAAATTTCGTGAAGAGGTGCTTGAGCCAATTATCCTGGCTAAAAAGTATAAACTTCACCTTCCGTCATGTTCCAGATACTTTATTAAAAGCACAACATAACTGCTGAGAAAAAGAAGGCTGAGCAGCCGATTTCCCATGCTTGCTCAGTCAGAATCTTCATCATTTCATCCTTTTTCATAGCACCTAAGGACTCCCCGGATATTTTCATTCTGATCAACGCATTCAAGTCGAATCAGGAACGAGAGACATTTAGGATGTTGGATGGTCCTTTTTTTCTTCCTTCATTTTTTGTGGAGGTCGTAGCAGCCCCATGTCAACATGTGATTAGGTTGAAGAAGCACGAATGAAATTTTGTATTGAGAAGGACACACACCACAACTTTCTTTCCAATCATTAATCGATTTCTGAAAGGATCAACCATTATATGCCACTTTGGGTATGTTCGTTATGTGGGTGAGATTTTTTGATTGATGAAAAAAATGTTGAAGGTGTCATCGGGGAGAATAAATATAGAATGCTGCTTGGTATTCCTTCGGTCTTTCTTCCTGCCTTTTTACGTTAAGGTTCAAGGGATATTTTCAAGGGAAATCTTAGTATGATGCAAAGCATGGTACAGGCTTTGCCCTTTGATGGAGAAGGATGAAGATGTCACGTCAATGGCGAATGTACTTGTTATTGATGGGAAGGGAAATGGGTTTATGGTGAAATATGTAAATGGTTCGAACACCTGCAGAAGCGATCGGGAATAGTTTGTGTTCACAGTACGTTAGGGATCCTTCAAACCTAAAAGTTTCATTTTAGTATATCCCAGAAGAGTTTGAATTCGTCATTATCGGAGGAAACACTACGAAATACACTGAACTCAGCAACGAAACCCAAATCCTTAAGTGACACCAACATTCCATTTGAAATTTAAAGGAACATTGCATGCATCTATTAATAAGTGCTAAATTACAACGCCTAGCAACAGACACCATTCGCCCCAACTTCATCCAACCACAAAACCACCCTCGCCGTTCACCTGGAAAAGCAGTGAAAATCAGAACAGGATACGCAAAGGACTCAAGTCTCGCCACCTGGCTCGGTTGCGAATTGCTCTTCGGAGAATTTGTAGTAATAAGCCGCATTTTCTCTGATGCTCTATAAGAGCACTTAAAATATCCCTGAAGGACATATAGAATTTCAAACGCTAAATGAAACCACTAACGAAGGACGCATACATTTAATTATGCAATTTCGCTCGGTTTCGATAACGCTACCATTTATTTTATGGAAAATGGAAGGGAGAAAGATTAGACTCGAACGTCCTGAAATTTCTCGGTAATAAGATGATACCATGCAATAGCCTTTGATGATACTTTAGGACTTTCATTTAATTAAGGAATTTCGAGGTGAAACTAGCAAGTTTTTGATGGGGAATATTAGGAAATATGAAGTTGTTATGTGTCAGAAAAGATCATATGTTGGTTTTGACGCACTAATTGCTGAATGAGGAGTCATTTGCGAATTACCACATTATAAACTCTAAGCAGGACTGTTTCTTCTGGAAGCTGTCTAGATCAAAGGATTTCACCATATGCACCCTTCACCTCGGAACTAAAGAGGAAAACGTCCACCTTTTACTATAGATTATTCTTCCAAATGCAGGTCCACTAAAAGGACGAAAATCGATTGCATAACCATTCTTGAATAAGGATTGATAATGAGCCCCAAGTAAACTCACATTATCTCGAGGATCTCAGATTGCAACCTAATTCATCAAAGACCTGGAGTTGAAGGTACTTTGGTAATCACGCTTGCTGTTTATCGGTGAAGAACAAATGACATGAAATGCGATCTCTGAGAAACATTGGCACCTCTAATACCAAATTCACTTGCCACTGTCTCGTAGATTTACGCATCGAGTGAATAGTGAATCCTTTCAACAAAAGTTGCCGACGTAGAAGATCCAGGTAAGATTCAGACAAGGAAGGCGTTGACAATCTATTTTCATATTGGAATACAAGTATCGATTTGACCCCATAAATCCCAGGCGAAACAACGTCGCAGGCGTGTGTTTCTATAAAATCTTTCTAGGAAGTTTAGAATTCATGTAGTCCTGCAGGTTTTGTGGGATAACGAAAGCTATATCTGGCACTTGGACGCTCAGACTTCTTTCACAAAATGAAATACATCACATACTAAACAAGATGGAATAAAAAATATCCAAGCTGAAGGGTTCATCTAGCACTGCGAATATACTATTCAGGTGCTACCTGTCAGGACTGCTACTAATAGCACGACCAAAGTCTGCCTTAAGGCGACTTCTATTCGTAGAAAGCGTCGCCCCTCCGGATTAGTTAGGCGCTCTGGGCTGATTACGCTTCAGGTTAAAGTTGCATAATTCGGCAAGTTCTAACACGATCTCCTCAAGGCGGCCCCTGGTAACCGTCTTCGGATAGGCTAAGAGTGTGTAGGGCCGCGCTGGGAACAGACTCATTCAACTTACGAAGATCTGCTTGCCTGCTGGTCATGTGCTAGGAACAAGTGGATCTGGCGGGGAATGAATCGAAGAAACAGCCCGGGGATCATTCTCCCTGCACTGAAGAAGGTGCTAATAGGACCCCAAGCTAAGGTGGAACAGCTTACACCGAGGGCTCCGTAGCCAATGAGGACTTTGGTCTTTAGTATGCAAACTCTGAATACCTTGGACATCTTCAGTTTCAAATAGGACCCTCACCCTGGTGGCCGGGAAAACGACGGTGAACATTCTTCGCGGATTACTCGTGGGACCAAAACATGGAGACAATTAAAAACAAAAAAAAAAAAAATGACAAGCCGACGAGAGAAGAGATGGTGATACCAGGAGCATCATCAGAGGAGGAGCTACTAGCATCCAACCAGGAGACTGTAGTCATCGAAAGCAGTACAATCGGTACCAGCAGCAGAACCGCTGTGCTGGAAACTACCGCGGGAATCTCCCAAAGAGAGGCGGTAGACGGACTAGTGGTTTACAGCGCGGAATCCACTGCCATCACGTTGAGTATAGCGAGTACCAGACATAGTATTCCTAACCTGAAACCCTCGACTTCGGAGGATCCTGCAAAAATTAAACCGACAAGAATGTCGGTCACCGGGAACTGCTGTCCTAATCACCAGCATGGGATGAAAATGACCACGCTAAGTACCAGGCGATTTTAAAGGAATATACCAGTAAACGCCTGGCAGGCGAGCAGAAGACGAAGCCCACCACTCTCAAATCAATCGATCTCAAGACGAGGTTGAACAAAAACACAAGTGGAGCAGAGTGGGCAACAGCTCCGACGCTAAGTAAGCAGCAACAGTCAGCCGACGAGCCACGAATTGCGAAACCTTTCAGCGACGTGACGAAGAGCCGCGAATGGCAATTCTGCTAGTGGCAAATTAGAGCCGGACGTGTAGACCAGTGTTGAGGCCAGGCTGTCGGAGATGGTCATTGAGTATCTCCTAGACGCCAAAGGATGGACTGACGACCCCCCACGCAAGCAGATCATGCTGAGGGTAACGCAGATTAATCTGGACTCTCGATCTAATCCTCTCCAACATACCTGAACGGTTCTTTTCTCAATTTTCTCTTGATCTTCCTTATGTTGCTCCTAATGCCCATCATCCTGTTCTTGAGTTCGGGGTTCAACTGCCACGCCTCAACTCCCATACCACGTGCAAGACTTCTAAGCTCAACCTTCGTAAGGGCAACTTTGAGGGTTTGAACTTAGCTCTGGCATCAAACAACTGAGCTCCCATTCTCCCACAATTAACTTGTACCCAAACCGTCCTCTCCTTTTATTCCACTCTGTCTGGCGTCCTTCCTAGTTACGCTCCTTCCTCCCTCAAATCCCTTTTAGCTCCTACCCATTATGGTTCACCACTGAAATCCATAAAAAACTTCGTCTGAAGCAAGCTGCGAAGAAAAAGTTTTGATCCACCGGAAGCCCTGCAGACTGACCATTTCAGTGCTCTGCAAACTTCAGTTAAGTCGCTGATAGTTAGAAATAGCAAAGATTATCTGGATAGTGTTGAAGTTAAATTGGCGAGTGGTAATTTGAAGCATTTCTGGTCTCACATGCGTAACTCCCGCAATACCCCCCAGTTCCCTCCCACTTTTATCTAATTCTCTGACTCCACTGCTACCTCTCCTCAGCTATTCTGTGATTTACTTTTCAGTTACTTCTCCTCGGTGAATAACTCCTCTCCCTCGTTTTCCTCTCTCCCCGTTCTGAGTACACCTTCCTCCGAATCTCCTACCATTCCTCTCCTTACTCCCTCCGTGGTGGAGTACCTCATTGACAACTTTGAAGCCAATGTCGGACCCGGCCCCGATGATCTTCTCAACCTCTTCCTGATTAAAACGTTCATTTCGCTTCCTCACTGCATTATTTTCATTAAGAGCCTCGAAGAATGCCATTTTCCGAGCCTGTTGAAAGAAGCCCTTATTTTTCCCATACACAAAGGCGATGACCATACTCTTCCTAAGAATTACCGCCCTATTTCGCTCCTCTCATCTTGTTCCAAGATCCTCGATAGGTACGTGGATATCGGAGTAACTATCGTGGCCCAAGGCATTGATGAGATCAAGGTACTCACAAGCGAGGCAATTTTTGAAATCAGGTCTTGGCTAGAGGAAGCTGGTCTGACACTCGCGGAGCATAAAACCGAGGTAGTTTTGATTACAAAGCGAAGGAAGCAGACGTCGATAAAGATCAGGAATGGTGAACACATAATACAGTCGCAATCAACGCTCAAGTACCTGGGAGTCATGGTTAACCAAAGACTGAAATTCAAGTCTCATCTTGAAAATTTAACAACCAAGGCTTCCGGAGTGGCTAAATTGTTGGCAAGAATGTTGCCAAATATAGGTGGTCCTAGGCAAAACCGTCGGCTCCTGATCTCGTGTGTTGTTAGCTCCATCTTGCTTTATGCAGCTTCAGTCTGGGCATCGTCTTTGAAGGTGAAAGCAAATAGAAAAAAAATCGCAACCCCATACCGATTGAGTGCATTACGTACGTCATGCGCTTACCGTACAACTTCAGATGAAGCAGCTTGTGTCATAGCCGGCATGATCCTCATCGACATCATGGCGAACGAGGGCCGACGCCTCTATGACCCATCATATGCAATCGGTGATTTCTATACCAATCGTCGGCAATTGGCACGAAGTTATTCTAATTTGGAATGGCAGAAAAGGTGGGATGATTCTCCTAAAGGATGCTGGACACACGGGATTATTCCAGATATCTCTAAATGGATCAAGCGAAGGCACGGTGAGGTTAGTTACCACCTAACTCAATTCCTAAGCGAACACGGAGGGTACCGTGCGTACCTTTATCGCTTCGGGCGTGAGGACTCCCCGTATTGCCCGACATGCGTGATGATTCCGGAAGATGTGGAGCATGTTGTTTTTAATTGCCCGCGGTTCGCTGCACACATAGCGGAGGCAGAAATTGACGCCGAGGCACGGTTGACACCCGAGAATATCGTGGACCGCATGCTAGCCTCTGAAACATCTTGGAGAGCGGTGGAAAAATTAATTAAGGCGATCCACAATCTGCTGAGGAGGGAGGAGCTTCGGAGGAAAGTTACAAATAACGACATAAGCCGCAGTTCATAACTGATGCTGCTCCGCGATGTAATACCGAAATGGCAGTCCCGCGAGGTAAGCGAAGGAGAAGGAGGTGGTTTTAGTGACTAAAAGTCTCACATAACTGTATGGCAGGATCCAGGGGTAGGTTTTGAACCTTTCCACCTTCCAACGTATAAAAAAAAAGGAGGTACGTCAATGACTGGTCGACCACTCACTTCGGCCACCTTACAGCTAAGCAGCAGTATGGCTTCATAAAACGTCGATCCACGGCTACCAATCTTTTGGACTTTAACAACATTGTAGCCAATGTCTCAACTCTCGGCAGGAAGTCCACGTCATTTACACGGAATTTTTTAAGGCCTTCGATTCCGTTAACCTCTCCTCTCTCAACATTCCTCCATCACTTATCACATGACTTGCCTCCTACCTCTGCTTCTTATCCTGTAACGTTTCCTTTGATGGTTGAACTTTTAGCCCTTTCTTCCTTTGGTGTGACACAAGAATCCATTCTAGGACCTATTTTATTTTTTTTCTTTATTCTTTATTAACAATCTCCCCTGTGTCCTTACTTGTCCTTGCTTGTTATACGCTGATGACCTCAAGCTGTTTTCTTCTGTTTCGTCTCAATCGAGTGCACTTCGCTGCAGGCAAAACTGGATACCTTAGTCCATTAATGCAGAGTTAATAAGTTGGGTCTTAATGTCAGCAAATGTCACTCGATGTGTTACTCTCTTACAACCTCTCCCACCCCTCTCGTACTCTCTTGGTGGTTGCTCTCTGTACTATCTGAACTCTATCCTCGACCTGGGTGTAACCTTGGTTATATAATTAAAGTGAAAAGGCTAACCGGGTACCTTGGGCTTTCAATGGAATGAAATTTAAATTCCCACGAAGGATTAGAACAGGTAAGCCAGGATATTAAACTAAAAAACGATCTGAAAGTATAAGGATTCAATCTTCGATGAAACAGACTGTACACCAACAAGTCTTTTCATCTTCTTTAGCCTTTGACCGGCGCAGTAGCAGAATCGGCTCATCTGGCTCGATTGGCCCATTTTTGTCAATCATAACGCTGATCTGGGTGGAGTGGAAGTACTCTCAAATTATCATCTAGCATATCAAGCCATTCTTGTTTCGATAGACTTCCAACTCATTTCTCATCGACTTCGATGCACAGGCCACTCTTAGCCTGTGGGTTCCCGGTAGCGCGAATTCCATAACCATACCATCCAAGATGTCTTTCGCGGTTTGCAACCCTATATCGGCCGTGAATGTCTTCATTTCAGATGTGATATAACACAATATCTTTGTCTCCATTACCGCGAGGTGCCAGTCATTACCTTTGATAGTCGGTCAGTGCTCAAAACCAGGGTTAAGGGCTGACGGCACAGTGGTAAATTTAGGATTTGAGGCGACGGTTGATTCTTTGACTACAAGGATTCCTTCTCAGCAAGTCACTACCGCTGAGAGTGACAGTGCGTCTTTCTCGTTGTCAAAATTAGTCGGAGGTCATTCAAAGCAATCCGAGCAATGAAGGACTCAAAAGAACGTGCTGAACAGGAAGGATGTAATATAGAATATACTCCCACATTCTGTAGCGAAAACGAGCTTACATCAGGGACTTCATGACTTCAATCGCGAAACTGCTAAAACGAAATGGGTTGAAAAAGAGGAAAGAATCCAAATAGCGACACACTTATTTCTATCTGAAAACAAGTTTCAGACGAACTTCTCCAATATCACAACAAACCTATTTCGAAATTATCCTCCTAACTAATCCAACTCAGTCGACCTGACAAGGTCAAGAGACCACTCCAAAGATATTGCTTTACAACCGCTCTCGGAAGGTACAAAGCCATTCAAATGACATTCAGACTTAGTCTGTTTTCCCTTATTTCGAATACAGATACACTTGTGAAGTGCAACCATCCTCAGCATCATCATCATCATCATCATCGAGATCGAGACTATCGCATGCATTTGCGTGTTATGGGATCGATGCCAAAGCGCCGGATGATGATGGCCTCTCCTTGACCATCCAAGTCTCTACATCATCACTAGAGCATACAAGCCTCTCCCCTCTTCGAAGAATCGAACCACAGCCCAAGCCATCTTTAATTTGCCCAGTTTTATTCATTACTTTTTCAAGTTTCATCTGTCGTTGCAGTCCAATCTTCTGGACAAGAATTGTATTCAAGTGAATGCTACTCGCCATGCATATATGATGATTGCAGGGTGCCGAGTGGAGTTGAATTGGGATCAGAGGCTCGAAACTTGAAGAGGTAGATGGAGATAATGGAAGTTTGGAGTATGTTCATAGCAAGATTGGACAAACGAGAACGGATATGTTCATTAGGGTATCTTTCTTAAAAATCGACACTGGAATTCGCATCTAGACCCAAATTTAGAGATACAGATAAGTATCTAACTCTTTTCAAACCCATCAACTATTGGGCTGGGCGTCCTCAGAAAAATTTCGCCCCCATTCGTCGCTCTGCAGAAACCCTTTCTGGCCACTGAACTCCTGGCGCTCTCCAGCTCCACAAGTCTGAACTCCGGACATCCAGAATACAACTTTTCTCGGTATTCATGTTGAAAATTGAAAGTAAATGAGGAAAAGGGAAATGCAGTGGCAGCAATGTCATCCGTGCCATCATCCATCCCGGCCCACTCGACCCGTCTCTGCACACTGCGCCCCATCCCATTGTCGTCGAATTCAACCTTAATTGACGCAACTTTTCTTTTTTACTCGCTCCCTGGCTGCAACTCAGCCACATGAGCTGCACTCAGTCATTTTCCTTTTTCCTATTTTTCTCTGATTGAATTTAAATTAAGGTTAAGTGCAGCGATGGCAGCATGCAATGGATGGATTTGTGTGTGTGGATTAAGAGAGGAGAGCCCCGGACGACGGCCGCGTGGATTAGACATTGCAACTTGCATTATTCCGATAATCTTACATGGTCTTGTCTTGGGGGGTTGGCTGGCGGAAAAGCGGGATAGGGGCCGGTGAAGGCATAGTGGCGATTACAATGTGCCGCAACCGGATGTTGATCAAGTGACCTGAGACGATGAGGAAAAAATGGTTAAGAGTAGAGGAAAGACTTGATAACATCCTTCCATGAGCAAAGTCTCGCCACTTGGCTGCAAGATGACTCCAATTCTAGGAGTGGGATCAACAATTTCTAAGCAGTCTCGAATGTTAATTGAATAATTGCCGAACGATACTGACGACGAGACTCAAGTGGTTGTTTGCAATTGAGTGATGACTGACGAATGGTGGCTTCATGAGGCAGTTTCAATTTCATGGGAATGAGTCATGGCCAAAGATTTGTGTGGAACTATTTTTATATTTGATGTCAATGGAATTCGAGTCTGCGTTTCGTTAGAAGCCACTTTTCTCTAATGGAACTGCTACCCGGGCCTGTTCATTGTTCTACATGACAGATTTATGCATAATGGCACTTTTTCATTCTTCCTATGTGGAAGCTTGACACATACGAATAGCTTCTCCTTGCTCCGTCATCCATCCATTCATCCCTGTACCAAGGAAAAGTATGTCTGCCCCCACACCGGAAAATCCGCAAATCTCTGCTACGATGCAGTGACTACGAGAAACGTCGACGGTGCAAGTAGTCCAACATCAGCTATTACTCTCAGATTAGTCTAGTTTACAACAAAGGAACATTTGGCGACGATTCAAAGGTCTTCACAAGCCAGGAGGCTTAGGCATATGTCTGCTCGGTATCTCCCCACCCCTGTGATCGTCACAACTGCGCCTGGTCCTTTGTTCAATATCAGCTTAAACAAAGTAACGATGCTCACTCCTATGACAGTCGCAATCACTCTACCAGAAAAGAACGGTGGGGCTACCAGAGGAGCTTTTAAAATGCAACATTCATAGTTTCCCGGGACTGAATCGAGGAGCATAAAATGCTAAAAGTTTATCCTTCCAGCCCCGAACAGGACTTCAGAGTGAAGTGTCCTTGAAACTATCTGAAGAGAAATTTGTCCGAATACTTGATTTTTCCCCCCCGATTGCCTAGAAAGCAATGCCCAGGAACACACGACAGCCTAGTTCTAGCCATAAGTTGGCAACTGGCCAAAAATTCATCTTTTCATCTCCCGAAGAATCTCAGATACGAGTGTAGTTAGCATCCGGCACAGCGTGTGTGAAGTATCTGTAATATCTGTAGTGGTCCATAGCCACAGAGCTCTGTAATAATTCTCATAATGGCTTTTATTTGTCTAGCACAAAAGCATAAGCAGTCATGGGCCTTGATGATAGTCTAATTCCGGAGCTGAGAGGCTTCCTGCAGACTCTCCCTAATAGTCCACACTATGTTGTGTTTTGCACCGATATTATTGGCTCTTGTTGGTATAGTTCTGTTTTGTTTTTTCTCTACAATAGACCAAGAATTGGAGAAGATTAAAATAGCATGATATCGAGCCTGTAAAACCTCTCGGCCAGCAGGAATCGAATCTTCTGAATCAGGATTAGAATTTATTTGTTTGAGTGGAAGCCCGAAGGAGTATGGAGGTCTCCTTGTTATTCAATCGTTTTCATGCGGATGTAGATGGTAATTGGCTATTAACTCCATTCAGATGGAAAACGATCAAGGCTCTTGGAAACATGTGCGAATTATCTCCAGCCTTTGGATATTTGACTGGTACTGCGGAAAACAAGGATATTTAGATTACAGCCATTGATAATCCTAATTGTTTTAGAGATTTCATGTGTAGATTTGTGAACATTATTGAGAGCCTCGATAAGTGAAATAAATAGTCGGAACGGAGCGGACCATCCTAGGAGAGATAGTTTCTTTACTTTACAATACTTACTCATATCTATGTATCTTGACATATAAGCAGGGCTTCAAGCTTACCTGGAAAAGAAAAAAACTCTTATAAGTACGACTAAATAGGATTACAAAAGTTTTTTTTTAGAAATTTTCAAGAAAAAAGAACTTTTTCTCCCCTTCAACCATTTTCATCACTTGATTCTAATGCTCTATGAGTTCCATCTTATAGTCTAGGCCAGGACCTTCCATTCGGACACCACCTTGACGAGGTGGGGGAACCCTGTGGTAATTTACTACTACACTAAGGATGTCCACAAACACAGGAAGATAGAAACACAGGCTTGTAACTCTCCAAGTGGTAAGAAATCACAGACTTCGAATCCAAGCGCGACATTGAGAAATCAGGTCGTGGCCGAAGCACGGATTTTTGAGTCCTCACCAGATTCATGTTCCCTCACAGAGAAATCTGCGGAAAACAGGTTCTAAATGGAAAACCTGCAACCGATGTTTACTGCGTGATCAGCCAGAAAGGATAGTACAGCAACTCCCTAAATGAGAGGAATTGAATACCTGTCATCAGCGACCTTTAACGGGTCGCTTACGATATAGGGTGTGACATCCCCGAGCTGCCCGATTAAGTAGTTCTGACCCTCTACCTAGCAGTATATCTGCGTTTTAGGTAGTAGCCTCGAGAAAGCTTTTCCGTGAAGAGCGAACCGCGAATGACCGGTACACGTGGGGACACACTGGGAGTCTCCGGGGCCATCGATAGCTCTGCGTCCATGTCGATGGGATGATGCGAGCCTAGCTCTGTAGTTGTGACGTGTATCAAGAGCCAGCCCCTTCAGGATCCTGGTCAGGTAGTGTGCATTGAACAGGTGTTAGTTGCCCCGAGCGAGCGCTAATTCGTCCGTGAATTCCGGCATCAGCTAAGCGTAGGTCAGGGCCCAGTGAACTGGCGTAGGAACTGTCAACCCCAGAATATTGCGGTCTGCTCCCTTGCACATTGTTTCCCAGACATCTTGTACGGGTTGAAATCAACAGCGCGGAAAGCGTTGAGGATTGCCCCCTTTTCACAATGAGAGAGCTCGAAGAACCGGCTCTCATTGTGAAAAGCGGGAAGGCGCGAGGTCCCGATGGCATCCCGGTGGAAGTTTAAAAACTGGTGTTCCACCAACGGTCAGAATTGCTACTTGAGGCGTTCAACGCTTGCTCGAAGGAGCGCATTTTCCTCGTCCCTGGAAGGTGGCCAGACTCGCGTTGATCAGCAAGGGCAAAGCAGACCCGGAGCTCCCGTCTGCATGCCGCCCGTTGCAAGCGCTTTGATTGACACGGCCGGGAAAATGCTCGAAAAGCTCACCAGGAGAAGACTCGCTGAAGCGATCCACGCTACCGAAGACTTATCGCCAAGGCAGTTTCGGTTCAGGACAGGGAACCACAGTGGATATTATTATGGAGGTCGTGGGTGCAATACATCAAGCCGAGGCACAGCCACTGAGCTGGACGGATAGTACTCCTCATAACGCTTGATGTCAGAAATTCCTTCAATTCCGTTAAATAGACAGATATGCCAGGCACATTAGAAAACCATTTCCACGTGCCAAGCTATCTCATGCGGATATTGAGGGATTATCTGAAAGACCGCTCCCTGCTCTACGAGACGCAAGAGGGCCAAAGGAGAATGGAAATCACGTCAGGAGTAAAACAGGGATCCAGCCTAGGGCCGGATTTCTGGAACGCTTCCTACGATAGTCTGCTGAGACTCGATATGCCCGAAGAGTCGCGCCTGGTCGGTTATGCAGACGACGTTGCGACGCTTGTTGCCGGAAGCCAAAGCAGACTTGGCATTTTAATGCGATGGGTAAGCAAATGGATGGCTGCTCACGGTTTCAGCCTTGCGCTGGTAAAAGCCGAAGTAGTCATCTTGACCAAAAGGACAGTCCCGACCCTGCCTCCCATATCGATCGGCGAGTTAAATACCCTGGTTTAATGCTCGACTCGAAAATGAGCTTCTTCGAGCAAATCAATCTCCTTATTGGAGCAACCCAGTCGGTTCTGCTCTATGGCGCGGAGGTATGGACTGATGCCCTTGACAAGGAGGTGCATCGTAAGCGCCTTGCCCAAGTACAGAGGCGGGGAGCTTTGCGAGTGGCATCTGCTTATCGCACTGTCACTGAACTGGCCATAATGGTGATCACGGGAGGGATCCACGTTGCCCTCCTTGCCAAAGAGCGTAAAACTATTTACCGCCGTAAGGGCGAGAACTTAAGAGAGGTGGTTGCCTGTGAACAACGTCAACGCAAGGGGCAGATGAACGGCGCAGTTCATCGACAATTTAGATCCGTGGCTGAACGTAGGGTGAGATTGATTACTTCCGTACCCAACTTCTAAGCGGGTATGGAGTCAGTCAGTTTCAGTCTTACCTGCACAGGATTGGGAAGGCGTGATCTATTAGGGTTTTCATGTCCCATTTCTTCGGAGACAACAAAAATGCCGCTCTGGCAGCGCAAGGTTTTTTCACAAGGATTTTCGCCTGCCGGCCGGATGCCAAAATTTGGTTCTGGCCCCACCATTGTGGATCCAGACCCTGGGCGAGCCAGTTTATCACCCTCCCCATTACCAGCGATGTTTGAGTGCCCTGGCACCCACAGCAAGAATGTTTCGTTCAGTCGGCCAAGTTTCAGCAGCATCTGATGGCAACTCCACACCAACTGGCTTGATATGTCGTTGCTATTTAGTGCTGATAATGCCGCCCGACTGTCGGAACAGATTCGAATGGTGCGGCCCCTCAATTTTTGTCACAGACATTCTTCTGCTGCCAATGAAATGGCATATATCGCCGCCTGGAATGTGGTCGTCATTTTTTCGAGGGGTCGAACCAGTTCCATAATCGGATTCCCCGGGAGCACTGCGCCCGATTCGCCTTCCGTCTTCGACCATGCTTCTTTTTTGATGAGTACGACAGTGTATGTCTTTTCAAAGACGAATTTGGAAACAATATGATCAGCCGGCATCAGAGCCACCTGATGTTTGTCAAGAAATTTCCAGATGGACACATGACCGTATGATTGGTAGCCTTTCTACGCGCCAATGATATCGAGTCTATATGAGTCGTTTCTTTTTAGTCATTTCAGCAGAAAGGACATTAGACTGTTCGGTCGGAAGCTTCTGTGTAGGTGGATTTCCCTGGTTTGGGAATAAATATCACCTTCACATCACGCCAGTTAATCGGAATATAAGTGTCTGCTAGGTATGCATTATATAAATTCGGGCATCCATTCCCTTTATTACTAGTGCAGGAATGATGTCATCCGGACCTGAAGATTTGTATTTATGGAACGAGTTAAATGTCCATTTCACTCGCTCCAGTGATACTACTTTGCTTGCCAGATTCCAGCCTCTCGCCTGGGGGCTATATGCATCTGTCGGCCCCGAGATGAGGTTTCGGATGCTGCCTGGAAAATGCACTTCAAACAAATGATTTGCCGTTTCTTCATCGCTTTCTGTGTACCTCCGGCTCTGTAAGCGTAAATAACCCAACTTCTGGCTACCATCTTTACCAAGGATCCGCTTCAGCTTTGAGGTTGCCTCAAGAGAGTAATTCTCTTCGCAAAAGCGTCTCAATGATTGTTTAGCCGATCTTATGGTCTTCTTTGTACCTCTTTATTGCGATTCCAGCCAGCGGCTGAATCACACTTCAGAGCACGATTGAGGAGCATCCTTGTCGGTCTCCTCTCATTCGCCAAATTCGAGTTCCACCCTGGTGTTTTACCCTTCTTTGGCGTCTTGAGTGGAGAGCTTTCTTCGAAAGTTTCTCTCATGCAAGTTGTGATCATCTGGGTTGTCTTCTTGATCCCAGCAATGGATTTGATGTGCTTCTCTGGGATCGTAACTCGGGCGCTCAGTTCCATTTTATATGTCGTACGATCTGTCTTCCGCAGATTCCAAAATGGAGTGGGTGGAAGTGAATCCATGACCATTATGAAATCGATGCTTCTGTGATCCGAGAGTGTGATATCGTTTGATACTCTCCACTCTCCGACCAGAGCCGCAATGTCAGGGGATGCCACCGTGAAGTCGATGACCTTTCGCCTGACCACGTTGAAGAAAATGGGTTCATTACCTAAATTAAGGATCTGCAGATCGATTCCTACTAGATAGTCCAGTAGTCTCGATCCTCTTGCATTGTGTGGTGTCGCCATCACATAGGTCGTTAGTCAAATTAGGTCGATCACTTTCATTGGCGTATAACATGTCAGCATGTTAGAAGTTTAAGCCCGTGACTCCCCCACCAACGAGCCACGATTCTTGTATGAGCTATATAAACGTTCTGCAGCT
Organism: Hermetia illucens; assembly: GCF_905115235.1. Lineage (NCBI taxonomy): Eukaryota > Metazoa > Arthropoda > Insecta > Diptera > Stratiomyidae > Hermetia > Hermetia illucens. The sequence goes on along the minus strand of NC_051852.1, from coordinate 153,333,076 downwards.
GTTGATCCGACGATTGATAAGTGCAGTCGCCGCTTTATAATGCTACAAATTTATTTGGGAAATGTGGCACCTCATCTACGTTTCAGATGAAGATGCCGAGGGTTGCGCGTCTCCTTTAATGGTTTTAGGAGCCGACACTAAAGGGACGGTCCCTAACCCGTAGTAGAGCCGGCAGCCCGTTTGTTGAACGCCGATAATGAGGAAAGTTCTCTCGGCATATCGGCTCTCTCTCTTGTTTTTTTGCCTAGCGGCACCCATGGTTATTCTGAACACTAAGTGGTTTCAGAACTTCAGAAACATTACATTCTTCTTCTGGGAGCCAGGGGAAGCCCTTTTTGCATGATGGTAGCTTAGAGACCGTTTTTAGGGTTAGTCGCGAATCCTTTCACACATCGTTGAGGGAGGAGCAGTACTGCGTGAGCCACTCGTTCGTGTTTTCGGAAGAAAGGGAAGCTGGTGATGTAGACGGAAGTGGTCTAATTCCGATATGTGAAAACAGATCCATACAGTTTTGACACCGTGAGCCTGGGAGGGCTCCCAGCCGAGGACAACGGACGGCATTGCGAAAGAAGGTGAAGTTTCTTGGATATAATTATGAGAGGCCGTCGACGCAAGAACTAAGGGATCTGGTAGTGTATGCAGAATCAACTGGCCTGGAACTCTTAATAGGTTGTGCTGCGAACGCTCAGCATATTTGTTGCGGCAGTAGCAAATGCAATCCTAAAGGAGAGAAACTGTTTAATTTTGTCACTTCAGCTGGTCTGATGGCCACGAACGTAGGGTGCTCTCCTACATTCATGGGGCCAAGAAAAAATGAAGTAATTGACCTAATAATCTGCACTTCCAAGTGGTTAGGGTTGATTAGAAACTGACGAATGCTATACGAAATTTCACTCTCAGATCACCGTTACTTAAAATTAAAATTGACTATTGCAGGCAAACAGTATGTAACACAAAAACGAAATCCTAGGAAAATGGATTGGACAAAGTTTAATGAACTTGAGGCCTGAAGCGCCCTCTGCTCGAAGCTCTGGTCTCTCTCGCGACTACTCAACAGACCAAATTTTATTATCCAGGCTCTGTTCATGGACACTATCGAAAACGTGAGACTTCCATCCAATCCTATTCTGGTTAGAGCCTCCTTGATAACTTTGGTGCTAACGTTGTTGAATGCTCCCTGTATATCTAGGATATATTGCCTGTAGAGCATCGTACTAATCATCTCATGAAAAGCGGTCTCTGTGGATTTGCCTCTGAGATAAGCGTGCTGAAATTCGAAGAAAAATAACCTCTCCATGATCGCTTTTAAGTGGATGTCCGAGAGAGAGACTGATTGGCCAATCCGCGCCGTACCCGCGCGATATGTATCCGAATGAAATACAACTCTCATAAATCTCCGCACGTCACGGCACAACCTTTTTTTGCTGCTCCTGGAGCATGACTGCCATTATGCCGCCTAGGCCCGGAGATTTATATGCGGAAAAACTGTTTACAGCCCAGCTGATTTTATCATCGGTAATTACCGATTCGACAAACTTACATGACTGGGGACTCATATCTTAGCACACAATCTTCGTAGCTGGCGGGGGAGTCAGTATGCACTAGCAGCCCCAGGCCCTTACCAGAAGGTTCCGTGCAGGAACCATCCGGCTTTTAAAGAAAGGTGTCTCACTGCTGTTTTCAATGTTGACAGTCCGGGCAAAACCGCTTCCTTGGCCATCCCTGTATGACTGCCAGTATTTGTATTCCCAAGCTTAGGCAGATTTCATTCCACCGTGATAGTGTGATAGCGTGTGACCCGCATTGGCGTCACAGTCTATCCACAGTTTTGCCTTCATGGCTCTCAAGGTGAACGTCGAATGCGTTAGTTCTACTGATAGAGCTGATCTCCCTTCCCTGCTCCAGTTTAATCACAGTTGTTGAAGCTCTGGTCTGGATGCAGAAAGGTAAGCAGGCTCTTTCTGACGAGGATACATGTTCTAGATGTGGAGTACTTTTTCATATATACTTTGGAACCCCGTGATGGGTGAACTTCCTCAGATTGAGAGCTCCTGGATCAATGTGACGTCAATGTCTTGTTCACGAAGGAAGACCAGCTGATTAGCTAAATTTGCATGATCTGCTTGCAAAGGGAGATTGTTAGTCCTCGTCGGTTGGTAAATGTTGATTGGTCGTTTTGTGAAGCGAAAGTGTTCCGCTGTCTCAGAACCGTAGTTAGTGGTGCACTTTTTCCAGTGTCACGTGGCTGAAAGGTATCGCAGTGTTTGCTTCAAAGGCCACCCGTTGTTACTTCACTGTTTCCAGAGGTTGCTTTTCGTCCGAGCTTCTGTGCACTCTGCTCCTCTTGCTTTCTTGGTTGACCTCATCCTGAGATCAATTGTGTTTGAAAGCGGCAGTTTTCGCCCTCTTTTGATTTTCTAGGCACCATGTATACCTTGGCAATTTGGTTGAATGACAGCAGCTCGTTCTCCGAAGGTGCACCTGGTATTAACACCTTTTCTTCTTCTATCTTCAGTTTATTAGTTTTTTAAATGGGAATCCACGTCTTTGTCCGGAGTAATCTGGATAAAATGCTTACCCTGGCTAGCCCGTTTACTAGGATAAGGGTCTTAATTAAAACTGAAGCTACCCAACGTATTCGGAGTCTGCATACAAGAGACCCTTCCACTCTCCCTATCTGCAGAGCATCGAAAGCGTTGATCAATTTGTACATGTCTTAAGCGTAGTTTCTGCAGACGGTGGTACCGAACTAGATGTTGCCCGAGGCATTAATAGCGCTAGATCCGATTTCACTGCACTGTCTATAATTTGGAAATGCAGTTATTTCAACACCACAAATTAAGACTGTTTGGCACTAGTGTTCTTTCTGTTTTACTATATAGGAGTAGCACGTGGAAAGTGAACTGCACTGTTACTCAAAAGCTCCAAGCATTCGTCAATACCTGTCTACTATTATCGGAGTATGCTGGCCTGACACTATTTCAAGCGAACTACTTAATCGGCGCACAAGCTTGGCACCAGTATGCGATGTGATAGGGAGACGGAAGTGGCAGTGGATAGGTCACACTTTAAGAAGGGGCGACAATTATATTTTGGCTATTTTGGTTATGCCATGCAGTGGAATCCACTCTCGCAAGATGGCCGACGAAAGAATCATCCGAAGGGCAATTGGCGCAGGAAGAGTGCGAGCGCCTCGGAAAATCGTGAGGGGAGCTGGAGAGCATTTCAGCATGTAGGTGTGGTTGACGCGCTATACCCCACTTTTGCGTTTTTCTTGCTTATACTCGTATTTTCCATCATGCAAGACATTGGCCACCCCCCTTCTATCAGTCATTGAATCTGACACCTGGTTTAGTAATAGTAGCCTAAAGAGAACTTCGATGTTCTTCATTGTGAAAACCGCCCCGATAACTAACGTATAATACGCAAAGGAGTAAATTATAACTTTGAACCGCATCAAATTGGTCTGCATTTTTCATACATATAACGAAAAGATGCATTGCTAATTTTTCAATTTTCTCTCAAAGGTAGAAAAAGCTTCCTCCGGTAAACCACAAAAATTCTATTCCTACTGAATATACACTCATCCATGCAAGCTTACATTTTTCAGGATGAACAAATCCACTTAACCACTTGAATATTCCTCTTTCCAGGAAGCAAAAACGGGAGAGAAAGAGGAAAAGTAAGTTTTATTGCTCTCGACCCGGAAAAACGAATGAGGATATCCACCAAAAATTAGATTATACAGAATCAGTTCTAAGACTCCGTTAGAATGCATAATAGAGCTCGTCAGGTTCCGCATTCCCTATACATACCGAGTGCCACATACTATGCACTCTCCTCAATTTGAAATTGGTTCAGACTATTTTGCAGAGAGCGTTCTTCATGTCCTTATCCCGCTCCAAATCCTTGAATGCAGAGCATGTATCTACGGAGCCTCAGGTACCGTGTTGGACCAAAACTCATTGTAATGAACCTAAATTTAAGTAAATTATATATAGTATAGTTCAGAAGGGTGGGACTGACGTACCTACGGATTGGAAGTGAAGTGAAAGGCTTCAATAGACTTCCGAATAGATGGGAATGAGGACGAGCACAAGAGTTACGTACATCAAGCGTCGTTCTGCTGGATTGAATTCGATGGCTCAAGTCGATGATGATGATGATGCTAAGAGATGTAACATCAAGAGCTCTAGCAGGATGATAACGATTTTTCGAGAGAAGTCAGGAAGATAAGGACGAGTGCGTAGGGAGGGTACTGTGTTTTACAGAGCGTTAGAAGGGAGACGTTAGTCGCTGCAAATATACGGAGCTAGGACTTTTTTTTAGCCGAGAGTCAAGAGTTAGAACCTGAAACTCGGAGGACGTTTGTCGGGTCCTTTTAATCTTGTCCCTTTTCCATTCCATTCGTGCAGCAGGTTGAAATGGGGACACAACAAAACAACATATTCCATCGAATACAAATTTTGCTTTTAAGGATGTTATCCCATTTTACCCTAAATCTGGATTTTCAGACCAGACATGAAGACGTCCCTATTCAATCAGCACCGGTATGTAAAGCTATGGCAAAGTTCCCCAACAGGTCTAGAAAAGTCGATGAAGGATGAAGGAGATTATCAACCAGGATTCATGCCAACCAACCACTTGACCCATCGTTATTGATTGAACTCGAAGTCACTAAGCAAGTTCTAAATCCGAAACGCATCGTTATAGGAACTTGTATAAAGTGCAACTTAGGGACGTCAAGGACTTCCTGATACGAAATCCTCGTCAGTTGCAAGATTGAATAGTTTCCATGTTTTGAGCTTGTTGCAGAATTAGTTTTGTCCTATCAATTTCATGCAGTTATGGGAGAATTTCCGATGAAATCATTGTGTTCAGGGGAGGCATTGATGGAGGGCTCATCAGATTTGCATCTCCCAGCATCATATTGTGAATTTGCGAAGTAATTAGCTTTGTAGCTCGGGACTGAGGGAGCTATCGGGGTTGGTAATCACAACAGCTTGTGTTTCACAATCATTATAATCACCACAGCATAAATGAAGTGCAACTTTCCGACACTTGTTGCTGTTACTTAGTCGCGGTTAACAGTTTAAGTAGCCACTTACTTTCTACCAATTTTCGAGTGTTTTCTTCTGGTTACACCCAAGAGAAGGAAGCCTATATAGTAAGTACAAATTGCTAGATATGTAACTAAACGAAAAACCCCAGAATATAAGAGCAAATACCCAACTTGAAAGAAAACACTTCAATTAATTAACACCAAGAAAGTCTGCGGACACTGGTGCGCAATTGCGGTTAGCTGGAAGCATACTTATCATAAATACAGTGTACAAAAATGAACGTAAACAACAAGTTTAAAGTTCTTTCTTTTATTTTAAGTTGGTTTATTCATTCGCAAGACGTCGTGTTGATTCAATTTCAACAATTTTCCATAAGTGACTTCATACTTTATGCGGATTTGATTTCGCCAGTATATTTTGATACCTTACTTCAGTATAAATCAATCAATAATCATACCTTATCGTTAGTTCCTAAAAATACAAGTGAAGACCTTTCATTAGATACCCCACAAGACTATATTTAATATAAAAACTACCTTCCCTTTTCACAGAACGAAGGAGGGATATTGGTGCTAGAAAACGTAAACATTCACTTGGGAATTGAGACGTTGGGGTTGACTGACATTACTCTTCAAATTTCACCAGCAATGCTTGGCGAGCTTAATTAAAGGTTTCATCAGACACGCCATTCATCCCTGGGTCCTTTTTTGTTTGAGCATGACAGTAAGTGACAGAACAACTGGCTTTCTCAAGGCACAACTCCTCTATTTGTCACAAAAAGGTTCTATAAGTTACTGATATGCATCATAATATCACTGACCCATTTGGTCTGCTTAGGGACCCTTAGTGAAGAAATGTTCTAATGGAAAACAGCGCCAGGGACCTAAAATTCAGAAAAATGACAACCTGAAACTAGGTATATCAGGATGACACCTTAACTGTTTGCATCATAAACCATATAGTGTCTCAACTGGAATAATTTCAAGTCGTCTGGAAGATTATTCCAAAAACCTGGCTGATTGGAAAGTAAACTGCACAGGCTCCTGATTCCGAAAAGATTGAACCAAGCGCAGAAATGTTGCCAGAAGAAATCTACCCACAACTGCGATAATGCTGCATCCATTTATTGTATGATATTATGCGTACCACTTGGACGAATTCAACACCCTCAGGACACCAATACTATCTTTTCCATATTATTCAAGTTAAAAAAAATCTATTGGCAGATAATGATTGTCAACCGCAATGATATAATGAGCAACCCACTGTCAGCTTGAACAAGATAATCAGTCGGTGACAGCGAGCAGGTTTGAATAAGCTAGATAATTCGCCTTTAGCAAATTCAGACATAGTTAAATAATGCAAAAAATAAATTGGTTAGAACTTAGTCCCGCCAGGTTGCAGTGGTTGCTGTACGCTGGACGATCATAACTTTCAGGAATCAATGTCTGAGAGGTTTGCCAGTGGATGAATCAAGGGTCAAGAGCAAAACAAGGCTAGTTCAATGAAGTGGGAGTTGAAACGAAAATTTCGTTCGGAGCAATCTGCCCTTAGTTAAAGCCTCCGAGGAGCCGAATAACGCTGTGGTGCGCCGTTTTAATACCACAAACTCCGAAAACCATGACGGTGGCGATAAGAAGAAAGCGGCAGAGTCCAAGTGGCTCCGATTTTCTGAGCCAACCCATAACATTCACGAAGGAAAGTAGCTCTCCCACTCTGCAGCTAGAGATCTCTTTGAGGTACTCAAAGAGTGGTTTACCTAGTGTCCGTAGCCGGGCAATCGCAAAGGGAGTGTATGAGGAGTTCTCTCTCTTCATACAATGCAAATTGTAGGAATTGCCGAGTCTGGTGACATGGCCCCTTATAGGCCAGTGCCCGTGCAGATCGCCGTAATCTTGTAGGCATTTGCACGCGTCTGGCACAAGAGATCTTGCAACCGCGTTTTGTTATAGGCACACCAAATCCTCCTTGGCTTGGCACAGGTAGTGAGTCTTGACAGTAGCCCGCGGGACAAAGACTACCCACCGAAGGACTACCAGGAACAGAGCCCCGCCTGGCGAGTCTATCCATTTCCCTCTATTTGCCAGAAACACAGATAAAGGTTCATCTTGACCATGCCGCCCAAACTGTTTATCGCGTTCCTGCACTGTTCTTAAGGCCGCTTGGCTGTCGATGAAAACGGCTATGTTGCGCTTGTGACCCGAATCATGCCTTAGCTATTGGCAGCAATATCATCAGTACTTCTATTTGGAATCCACTGGCGAACCCTGATATACCGAACGACTCGGATCGATTCTACAAACCATTTTGGATATATTGGTGAAGAATACTGTGTCACAGTTTTGCAACACGTCTCCAGTCTTCCACTCTGCTCTGGTTGAAAAGTTAGTAGAAATGTTCCTCGTAAAGCTTGTCTTGCGTGTAACGTAGTCCGTGGGGAATGCCCAGATTTCCGGAAGTACTTCATCTAGGATGTTATTATCGACGTAGGGCTTCGCTCTTTAACATCCGGACTCACGCAGTCTGGGGGGAATGAGAGCATCTGCCAGGCAGGATTGCTGAACCCTAACAGCAACTGCACACGCGGTTCTTTGACTCCTATTAAACTTCGTTATATTATACTCTTTGCTCAGCACGTGCTACCATTCAATAGAGCTGTACGTTAGGATAGAACATATCACGGCTGTGTACATCCAGAGAACCATCTTCGGTTGAAGACCTCATTTCCTTGGAAAGGTCCTCTTCCAGGAATAGGAGGCTACTTTCTTAACCCTAAATTATATATACTCCATGTCTCCAATTTAGCTTCGGATCCAGGATTACACTCAGATACTTTACATTGAAGGAAAGAACCAATCTTTGTTCATTTAACCGTGGGAGATGACGGCCTTGACGGTGAATAACATTAGTTCCGTTTTGCTTGGATTTATGCTGAGTCCGCATCTTCCGGCCCAAAGGCACATTACGCTTCTTCCATGATGTCACCCATAATAGAGGGAACCATTGCTGACAAAAATAACATCAAATCGTCGGCATACGCCACCACCTTTCCCCTCTCACCTTTCCAATATGAGAGTTGGCGTCACCGTGGGGCGTGCTTTGTTCACATTTCTGATCAAGATGTTACCTCCCAGATTAGGCTAGATTATGCTGGTTCTGGATATTATCCAATACATAAGATACCCCTCCAATCAAATACTGATCCAAGCTTCCTTGATGACGTTGGTACGCACATTCCTCTATATCTACCAAGGCAGCTAGAATATATTCCTTATATTGCTATGAACGCTCAACCGTGCCAATTATCTTGTGGGGTGCCAATTCTGTGGATTGTTCCTTAAGGTAGGTGGGCTGGGACTTAGAGCAAAGCCTTCGATTCATAATCGTCCTTAAGTGGATGTCCAGGATACACTGTTGGGTCGCCAATACAGAAGACGTCGAAAGCCCTTCGCGGACGCATTGTCCCGCCTGCCCTCCTTCGATATGAAAACTATGCATGCACGTCTCCAAGACTTTGGTGCGTATCCCAAAGAGCTCCGCTAAATCTCTACGAGCCACGGCACAACCCTTTCGCGCCACTTTTGTAGCAAGACTGCCATTATGCCAACTGAGCTTGGAGATGGAAAAACTGCTTATAGCCCAGTTGATTTCATCTTCATTAGTCACCGATTTTATAGTCCCGCACAACTAGAGCTATATACCCTCCAAGCGAGGCTCAAGTTCATAGGCCTCCTCGCTGGCGGGGAAGTGCGTCTGAACCAGCAGCTGCATGGTGTCACTAGAAAATTCGGAGCCTTGCAGATTTGCAATGTTCTGACAATAGTCCAACCAGGACCCCCTCTTGGCAGCCTTAATGGCCGTCTTACGCTTCTTCAGGGAGTCTTTGCATGGCTGCTAATATTTGTGCCACTAGCAGATGTTGAAAATTTTCCTGATCAGCTTCCTGAGACTGGGCATATCGTCATTCCACTACGGTGGTAAAGTCTTCTTGCTGTAATTAGCAGGGAACGAGACTTTAAAAGCAGTTTCGAATGCCTTTTCCGGGACCCCAAACTTTGACTCCAGTTCGTCTTATCCATCCATATCTTACTAATTTGCGCACCGCAGAGTTTGTTCTTGGTAACTTAACCAAACTTCCTTCAGTCGTTCTCTGCGGGTGCTCTGAAAGGATTAGACATTTCTGGAACGAGATCTAGACTGAAAAGTATCCAACTATGATCTGAACAATGAGGAATGGATTTTTATCGATCTTATTTCTTTATTACGATCAAAGCTCTGCTCCTACTTTTTTTTTTACTTGCCAAACATTAATTTACAGTCAACCTTGCACTACTTGAGTATATGATCTTCTGTTCCACATTTTCTGCACATTTTCGGTTTATCGCAGTTAAACGAAGGTGTAAAAGGCTTAGAAACACATGACCACTCCAGCTTAGTCCCCCGAGCGTCTAAGCGAGAGGGGGCGTGTGTCGGATTCACACCCACTTTGTAAAAAACCATCCCCGGTTTCTCCAATCCAGCGGTGCAGGACCACATTTGCCTTTTAGTTTTCCTTCTGCTTACTTCCTTCAGCAGCCAATTATCCTTCGACCTCAGCGCCTCCACAATTCCCAGGATCACGAACCTCCCCAGCGCTTGATTCAGATTCCTTTTCTCCATCGCGAATCTTGGACAGTGAACAATCACATATTCTGCATCCTCCAGTATGCCAGCCGAATCATCTAGCTCAAATCGGTGCACACCCTACTTGTAGCAGCCACAGTACCCTGTGAGAAACTGAGTTATGCAATATTTAGTGCCTTCGTTGTTCCGCGCAAGCTACACACCCTAATACCATGTTTAAGATGAGCTTGTGCATTGACAAACACTCCGAAAATTAAGCCTATTCACGTTGCCAAAGATAATGTGACAAAAATGTCGACTGGGGTCATGCCCGTGACCACCATAACGTCTCCTCTAAAAGCGCTGCGAACCTTCAGAGTCATCAGTAGGCAAACCGAATTCACCCGTTTCCTTCCCTGAAACTTTGCATCTACACTTACACAAACGATGGGTGACGTAGAACGGATCATACCACTCCGATTAAAAGTCTCCCAACACTTGGTAAAATTTTTGCAAGTGCACTAGCTGCCTCTTGACAAGTATAGTTTATGTGCCCTCAAAAGCGCAGTTTAGTGTCAATTATTACCCCCATGAATTTTACAGTCAGCTTAAAGACGACCATATGTCCACCGACTTCCAAATTCAATGTGTTTTTCTTTCTGCGGTTCACTCAACTAAGTCTTCACCGCTATCACTGTCTCCGTCTCGGTGCTTTGCTGCAACAACTACAGCCAGACAAAAAAAACACTCGGGATGGAAAACACAAACATAGCATTTAACAGAGGGGGACCCAGTACCGGGTCCTGTGGGATCCCTACTGTGATGATGTTTTCCTTGGGGTCCTCATCCATCCCGTAGCAGAGAGTCCTCTCTTAGAGGTAATTCTCGTGACTCGCCAATTATTCACTTTCTAGGTCCACCGAAGCACCTTTAATTGAGCTTAAGTAGGTAGGGTGGAATGCACTTTTAACATCAGCATGCAGCTCCTCGTCAGTAACCAGGGCTTTCTGCTTCTTTTGGTGGTGAGGAAACAGAGAGGTACCAATTTCTAGTAGAAAGCGCGAACCGGTCACCTGACACGATTTCTGCCGCCTTTGTATTACCACTCTGTTAACACCAGAGTTTCTATTCGCATGTTCGCATTATTTTTTTGAAACAAGTCCTTTTATTTTTACCAATATTTTCTTTCAAGCCGACCCACGGTAGTCTGTATTACTCATGTTAACCGCTGTAGGTGCTCAGAAGTGGCAAAAAATCAGATGACGTAGCAACCCTGTCTGCTTAATCAATATGAAATGGCCAAAGCAGAACCTCCAAGTGGTGGACCAAGGAAACGCTGTATTCACATCGACTTGCTGGTCCTGGATACAGTAGGCGATGCTCTGAGGCCTAGAGCGATCAGACCTGAGTCTTCAAGGCAGTTATATGCAATGGTTCTTGCAACTGCCGCTTGCCACTTCTTGGTTATCTGGTATCGAGATGGCCCTCTGGGAGCATATGTCCTGGAGTTTGTGTTCTCGGCCCGGTTATTCGCAGCTGGCCCTTTTTGGGTGGCTAATGGGCGTCTCCATGAGTTAAACCATAATTTCAAGAACAGCAATATCACTGAATATCTTTGAACGCTGTGTTCACTTTGACTTGTTGCGAATGCTCTGAGGACCTACCCAAGAAGGTTTTCACTGATTAAAGAGTTACCATTGATTCCAACGATTCCTTTGAGGTGGGCCTACCTCATGTACAAGATTGGTACTCGAACAGAGGTTTGATCTGGTGGCGCAAGAGCCGGCCGGAAATGTTCACTCGGTACAGTCAATATAAGCTTGCTATCATGACGTCTGTTCGACGCTGACAATACAAGATTCCACCACCTAAGTGAATCAACAATAGTAGAGATGCTCAATACCAAACAAAATTTACTAACGAGCGTTCTCAAGTGTCCTTGCCATTGAAATCTAAAGGCTTAAAAAAATGCCCTTCAACACGCTAAGATGATGAAATGTTGAGCACTTGGATTAGGAGAATCAGTAATCAAGAAGTAAACGGCAACCATGAGTAGTCTGTCGCTTGATATGGTACTAAACTGTACTACAGAAAATAAGCTAGGCTGGGTCCGGTTTCAGCGGTGAGATTTAACTTAATATGTCTTAGAATAAGGCAACTTATCTATTGCGAGGCGGCGCAAAATATATGTGGAAAAGCCTTGTAAATAGGTATTACTTGGGAGATTTCGGAGATTTTGGTACACCTCCTAAGCAATACGAGGAGAAGTTAATCGTCTGGGTTTTAGATGCAAGACATGAGCGTTTCTAGATGGTATCCTACCATTTCGCTTTTGGGCGAATGGATTTTTGAAGCTTGTGAAACAGAAAGCATCGAGCACAGAATGACTTCTTCCAAAGGGTGAAAACGGGAAAATATTGCGACCATTCCTTCATTAGAAGCGTATCTCAAGCGAGATAAAAAATTTCTGGAGTGGTACCAAGATTATCAGGATTTCTGAGATAGCTTTGGGGAAATAACCGGGCGGAGATGCTTCAAGTAGTATCGAATAACTGCTGATGGAAATTTAAATTTCTCATATAGGCGGATTCGAAGCAGTTGACACCAGCAGTAATCTAAATATCTGAAAAAAGCTACTAACGGTTTCGGTCAGGGCAGAGCCAACTCATCAGACGCTGCCTCACCTCTGCCGTGGGAGCAGCATGACCGAAAGTATCGCTGCCTCATCTCTGCCCTGAGAGCAAACGTCGGATTTTACTTCAATATAATTCGTACACATGTCATGTTCAGCGATTACCACCTGTCGATACTTTCGGTCACGCTTCTCCCAGGACAGAGGTAAGGCAGCGTCTGATGAGTTGCCCCTGCCCTGGATGAAACTGTAAGTCGCTTTTTTTGATAAACTGGGGTGTTAAACCCACAAAAGAGGAGACTGTGGACCACAAGAGAGAGGTCCGGACCGTCATCAAGTGGATGCGGGCTCAGGACTCCCAGCATCCTCAACTAAATATCTGCTTCTCTGACACAGAATGCATGATTCGAACTACCAACAAGAATTCCGTCACGTATTCCAATTCTCAATGTATGAAGGAGATTTACTCCTCACCCCTCTGAAAAGGACACGTTGCCATTTTGTTTTTCGATTCCATGAACGGAACGTCCTAATTTAAAATTCAAATTTTCAAGTTTTCTAAAGTATCAAAGTCTTTGATTCACCATACAAACAAAAACTATCAAGTAAAAATCCAGCTCCCGTCCCCGGGTCCATCCTGTCCTTATGCAAACACGAATTTGTCACAAATTTATATTTCATAAAGATGAAAGAGATATCCTCAAAACAAACATTCAAATGTGTGTTTATTCAAATTCTCAGCAAAAAAAAATGTCCTTTCGAAAAGTACAAAATCATAGGACCGTAAACAGAACCCGGAAATCCACAATATCGTTTCGTTGCCTCCTTTTTCTTTCATCTCTTCGCAATATATTTGTAACCGCAGGACAAGAAGTGGAACAACAGGACGAAGACGATGACGATTGAATCGAACCGAATTCAAAATCGAATTTCCTGTAAACTCATAAAAAATATATACTTCCCCCTCCCCCTCCCCGGCATGTATAGCAAGAAACGCAAATCGAACTTGAACCCCGTGCCCCGGCGAAAAGGATCCCATCGAGGAACGGTTGGAGTCGAATTCAGAGTGAATGGGAAATTCCGCGCGATTACCATTTCAAAAGTTTCTCCCAGGATAAATATATTCATGTATATATGGAGATACTCGTATGTATGCATGTTGGTATCTAATAAAAATATCATCCTCTAACACTCTCCCGAGTAATCCCAGGACCTTCTTCAATATTTAAAGCCCAATTCTCGATGAATTTCTTCTGCGATATATGTTGTGCCATTTTCCAGAGGATGTACATATGCCGTGCCACCTTTCCTCGGCTCGTCCTTTCACCCGATCCTTGCTTTGTAAATGCAAAAACGTCATGTCGTTTTCCCATTGAAAAGATCGAATTTTCATTTAAGGATAATCTTCACGAGTGAAGCCTTTAATCGTACATCACTGAAGCAAACATTGGAAGGAAGCGATAGGGTGAAAATTGATAAGTAGGGTGTGCTGCTTAAGGGATGACGAGTTGCTGTGGTTATTCATGAGTGTGCTCTGGAAATGAAGGTTTTGATGGAGGTCCTGCACGAAGGAATTCAAACAAAAATGTCAGCTTGCATTCGAATATGAAAGATACACTTTCCCGAAGGTTTTTAGATTATTTAGGCAGGAATCAAACGGGGATTTGCATATTGTTTCGTTAAATTTCGTACACCCTGTATAGACATCCTTCGTCCTTTTTCATACACTCCACCTAAAAGTTAAGAAACCGTCTTGAAAGACAAAGACTCTCCTTCTGCATTTTAAAACGGTTATCATTTCACGTTTTTCCCCCACGAAATAAAACAGAAACCGCAAAATATCACATATCCTTGAAATTCGGGAATATACCATTCAAGAAAAGAACTTTTCTCCCTGCGAATTTATTCCACACATGCCTATTCGTTTTCAAACTTTTATTTAGCTGAAGGGTAGTTGGTACGTAGCCGAGTTCCTTCCCCCTTCTGCCCGTCTGTAACATTCGACAGATTATTCCTTAGAGCATTCCCTGACTAAGGCACTCCGCCGCCATTGAATGTCGTCCTGGTTTATGCAATATTATGTCACATATCATAGACATGTTACAGGAGTGGAAAATGACGAAGCGAGAGGAATGGATGGATGGTCATCACAGACAGGACTATATCCCTTAACATTGTGTACTTTCATTGGGGAATTTTGTTTTTATGTTCTTTTCCAAGGATATTTATTATTTTTTTGTTGTTGTCACATCAAGGCATATTTGCCCCGGAGGAAGAGAGGATTTTTTATGGCATGCAAGCTGGAGAGCATATGGAAGGGATGTGCAGCGAGGTTAGTGTAGGATTGGACTATTATATGAGATGGTGTTTATATGGTGTTGGAAAAATGTGAAACAATTTCCCAGCTTATAAGTCTGGCATTCATGATGGGAGTGAACCGTGGGAGAAGACTCCAGTGAAATAATATGGTAGAAACGGAAAAGAAGCCTCGTCAGAGTGATTACAGAAAGACGATGGGACAGTGGCAGTAAACAACTCAAATCGTGAAATTGACGTCCTGACAGTTTTTTTCCATGGAGTCTACTAAAGGAAAGGTGAGTTGAATCTATATTGAAATCATCGGGTCCTTTCCAAGAGGTTATAAAATGAATAATTTAAAGCGGGGAAAATGCATTTAAGACCATTAAGGGGCGGGTCACTGCGCTCGGACAGACAAGACAAAGTTGCTGGATGACAATGATCCTTGATATTTCCGAACCAAGTCGACTTAGATCTCCCAGTTAGTAGCCTTGGATAACCACCAGTCAACCTGGCGGTAACGACTCGGGTGACGACCCAGGATGACACGAATTTAGGATTTACCAAACATTAGCTGACAGCTGTGGCATTATGTTACCTCACTACACCAGAGTGACATCTCGTGGAAACAACTTTCACGTTAATGTTACAGCTGCCTCCGTCCCGATAATCATATTAGCAGGGCTGTAAGTATATTCAAAGCTATGACACCATTAAGTTAACAGTGCAGGCTCAACAAAGATGGACTCCTGACAAGCGCCTGATCTCGACTATGTACAAAACCTCCTGGGTTGACATCAATCCTTATATGTCAACCCACATGCCTGCTCGCATAGACACATTCCTGCAGCTGGGACCCAAACTGCAATGACAACATCAACGACAGCGACAGCCAACATTCTTAGAAGGAACAACAATACACCGCGCTCACCACTTCTGACAGCTAAAATAGGAGATTCCACTATTAATCTCCTTGGAAGAAGCGCGAAGTTACGACGATCACCTACTGAAAAAGTAGAAAGGCCCACTATCCCAACGGAGAAGACGACCAGTAGTCAAAAAGGGAGTGATACCGTAGAAAGTAACAGTCCTGGTGGCCAAAAAAGAGAGCCGACATCGAATTCAAAGCAAGAAAAAGCACCACCAGAAAACGTCGCAAGTTCCGAGCTGCATAACACTTCTTTCTCGGAAAAAAGGAGTGACGAACTGCCCAATTGGGCGAAAATGAAAGTCATCTAACCGGAGAAGATAGACCTCATCTGGAAGGCGACGGTAGAGAAAGAAAGGTTACTCAAGAAGTGCGGGGTATTCCTATGGGAAAAGAACGCGGCTACCATCATCCGGCGAAACATCTCTATGGATATAAAAAATGGCATAATGGAGATGGAAGAACTGCTGGCTAATAAGGTATTACACATCAGAAAAACTCCTGTAAGACAATCGAAGAGGAGCTGAGGAAAAACGCAATGACGTTATGCCGCCAGAGGAGGAACACACAACCGATAAAACTAGAGTGGGGAAAACCGCGCCGACGAGGACGCAGCAAGAAAAATTCCACGTGGTAACCAAACGGGCCAAGCAGGGTCGAAACAAGGAGAAAATTCAACAACAACAACGTAAATTGAATAGCGACAACAGTCTCTCCACTTTAGCAGAGTCGTAGTCAATCACGATGACAACATCAACAGGAGAAAGGAAAACAAAAAGCGCAAACCACAGCCAAAGGTCGTTCTCATCAAACCTAACGAAGGGAGATTATCTTTCGCAATGTTTTTCTAGAAGTCCGCAACAACGCCAATCCAGAAGACGCCGAGATAGACAATAAATCTATCCAGCGAACTCGAACTGACGATAAATTTGTGGAACTTAGATCGAAAACTGATGAGAACAGTACGTTCTGCAAGACAATCCAAAGCATTCTAGGCAGGAAAACAGCCTAGAGCCTATGTGCCCCCTTGAAAGAAGAGACCTTAATTGTCTTAAGAACACGGAAGAGATGAAGGAAGCGATAAAAAGGGATTACCTAGATCTGAGCAACCTTAAGATGGGAGTTTCATCTGTCAACTCTAAAACAGCAAGCCAACTTCTCCATTGCGAGAAAATAAAAATCGGGTGGCTCATTCCAGGATAAGATCAAAGGCAGTTCCACCCCAGTCTTTTAAATGCTGAGCCTATGGACTTATAGCACGGAATTGCAAAGATCAGGACAAAAGACTTTGTGCTACAGGTGCGGTGAAATCGGGCACAAAGCGAAAACTTTTGAATCGGCAACATGCTGTGTTTTTTACAAGGACCGTGGTCAGAAAAAGGAAGATGTAGCTCATGGTCTCGTTTACAGGGGCTGGCAGGTCTTCAAAGAAGAGTTACAGAAAGTGAAAAGCGAAGTACCATGATCCTGACCCTGCAAGAAAACATGCAGAGAAACCGAAACCAAAACATGCATAGGAGAGCAACTACTCACGACCTGGTAGGCCAGACGGTGCACGAAAGAAGAGTTAGCTTGTTGCTTTTCAGTGAGCAGCATCGAGGGAGGAGCTCACCATTGTGGTATGCCGATGTATCCGGTATTGATGCCATCTGGTTGTAAGTGCAGGCCCATGATTGAAGAAATGGCTTCGTTTGTGGAAGTGACTTTTGTCAGTGTCACCGAAACAATCTATGTCCGGTTTTCGGAACAGGCTCAATGGTTTGGAGGACCAAATTAGAAACGCCAGAGCCCTCGAATGAGGCACGCTCTAAACAGATTCTCGAGGCAAACAGATTTTGGAGATAGCCGCCAGGACGGGACTTACTGTCCTAAATATCGGTAGAACTCAGACGTCCTCAAGCCCTGGTTGCAAAGGCACTCTCCCTGATATAACCTTTGCTAAAGAGACCTTAGTGTCAATAGCGCAGCAACGGAGGGTACTGGAGGATTTCACCGCTGGTGTTCATCGTACATGTCCTTCGAAGTGACAAACGACTCCTCTTAATGTTCTGACATGCGGCAAACACCAATCGGTTGGAACAGGAAAATCGACGTTGGAAAATTTACCTAGGATATCTCAAGAGGGATAAATGAGCAACAAAAGGCAGCCGCGGACAGAAGAAGTGCGACTGAATTTCTATTATATTCGGGAAGTTCCCTGTAAAGGTAGACCGGTGGACGGCTCAAAATGCAAGTCTACGAAGGAACTGCCTCAGACTTTGGCGGATTGCTAAGCGTATAAGACGCCAAGATCAGATGATCCTTAGATCCACAGAATACAAGAGAACAAAAAGGAAACTTCGCCACGAAATTATGTGACAAAAAGTACGTTGCTACCAGGAACTAATCAGTGACATTAACAGGGAGCCACGGGGCCTTGACTATTAGCCGGTTACCAAAAAACTCAGCACCTGTTGACCACCCAGTTCGATGGAAGCAGTAAAGATGGAAAAAATCGTACAAGTCCTGTTCACCTCATCCGAGCTGACGGTATCTATGAGAGGATAAATGCTGAGAAATGCTCACTTTTCACAGTAAAGAAACTGGAGGAGGCAGCCTTCTCTATGGACGACAAAAAAGCACCAGAACTGGATGGTATTCTCAGCGATGTGCTGGAGCTTTTCACAGTAAAGAAACTAGAGGAGGCAGTCTTGTCTATGGACGACAAAAAATCACCAGGACAGGATGGTATTCCCAGCGATGTGCTGAAACTTGTGTGGAAATACAAGCCGGATCTGCTACTCAATGCATTGTTTAACAGCAGTTGTTTTTCCTTCGCGCTGGAAAGCTACGAAATTTGTGCTGATAATCAAGGACAAAGGGGACCCTGGAATGTTGTCAGCGTACTATGCTTTCAGTACATCAGACACAGCGGAAAACTACTTGATAAGCTCATCGAGCCAAGACTGACTGACACAATAAGTTTTGCATGAACATAATATGGTTCTAGAGCAGAGTGGTCCGCAGTTGATGCGATTGAAGAAGTATTCCAAGCGCGGTGAAACTGGCTGAGGTACACAGATGATACTGACGGCGTATGGTGCTCCTTGTGTCACTAGATGTAAGAAACACCTTCAGTTTCCATACTTCAGGTTACCTACTACGGATACAGATAAACAATTTAGTGGAGTATAGGGCATCCACACAGTCAGATAGTGCTTGAGTTTCACCCAAGAAGGACAGTGCAAAATGAAGGTCACAACGTGGCTGTTCAGGGATCTATACTCGATCCATGTCTTTGGAACGCCTTATTCAATAATTTTCTACGACTTAAGATGGCTGATGAACCGTATCTGGTCGGCACTGGTTACCGCACGGTCGAACAGGCTCAGCGCATACTCAGAGTCATGATGCGAGGAACTAGCAGATGGATAGCTGATCATGGATTTTACCTAGCTCTGGAGAAAACCGAAGTCGTTGTTTTGACGAAGAAAATGGTTTCCACAGTCCTCCCTATTCAGGTTAGTGACACCATAGTCTTGTCGAAGCAGCCCGCGGTGAAATACCTCAGCATCATGATAGACACAAACATGAGTTTCTTCGAAGAGATTCGGAAGAAGGCAAACAAGGTTGCAGCTAGAACGCCAGTAGGTCGCTTGCCGATCTTTCTTTACAGTTCAGAAGTATGGGCAGACTTCCTGAGTACGGAGGTGTACCGCAAGCAAAGAAGCGCAACTATAACTACTCGGGGCTTTGCGAGTTTTGCTCGCTCATCGTTCCGTCTTGAAGCCAGCAGTAATGGTGATACCAAAGTAATTCAAATCGCTCTTCATACTGCTGAGCCAAAATTTAGGAGGAAATTAGGGAGTCGTCGCTTGTCAAAAGTGAGCCCGCATTGTCTGCCTATAGTAGTAATCTTAGGAAAGAGATTCTCTTGGATTGATGAACCGCAGATCTCTTCAAGGACGAAAGCACAGTGAGGTTGATTGTAAGCTAACTCAGCAGACACGGATATCTTCAGTCACAGCTGTACACAACCGGAAAATCACAATCGCTCGGCTGCAGTTATTGCAGGGATAGGATGGATGATCCCTGGCACACCTTCTTCTTCTGTAAAAGGTGGTAGCGTCATGGTCATCACCTTACGCTGCAGACCGAGGAGAGTTCAGTGGCACGTTACACTGAAGACATTCTTAAGATGAAAAAGAAGAAGATGGACAGGGGAGATGTCAGGATAGCTGAGGCTCCCTGAACCGCAGAATTGTGCTCCTATGCTGAATAGGCCTGGCTTGAGGATGTCTCAAAAGGTTCGGAGTTAAAGTCCTAGATGCACTTAAGGAGGTGTTTTAGCCAGTAGTCTGTCTGAATAAGAAGTCTGTCACTTTGTGCGTAACTACATTTCATCTCGCACCCTCGCAAAAAACGACTATAAGTGAAGCCCTTAACTTATGATTGATTGGCTAGTCGTGCAGTGTCATACAAACCACAAAGGATACGTGCCTTTCAGATTTGAAATTCAAAATTTTAGGACTTCTACGTCAATCCTGATCCTTTCTCCTACCCCAACCTTCTTTCGACTTTTCCCAGCAAGCATTAAATTGAATTTCTTTCATTAGAAGTTTTAAACTGCTTTACTCCAATCATAAGTTCTTTCACTAACTGTTTGTTAAAGCAACCCAGGTCGAAAATCATCCACTGAGAGCGTCCTAGCATCACCTGACTTTCCACCAAACACCTTCCTGAGGCATTTAAACCAATCTCTCTTCACAGTGTGAATAAATAGATTCAAGTGAATCCGTCTGTTTTGTACTTTCATCCGCCCGTTTATTCCTCCTTTTTCAAATTCCATTTACCAACGATCCAGGAGAGAACACCACAGGTAAATTGCATCAAACTAACTAAGAACGCAAGGATTATTTTGTTTAGTAAGCGAATTAAAAAGTTTTTCAAGATGAGCTAGAGACTGCAGACAGCTCGTTTTCCTCCCCAGCAAAAAACTTAACATCCCAAAATGAAGGGCACAAACAAAATAAATGTTTTCACTGCAAGCTAGGCAAGGATCGCAAGTCAGCTTCTCCTAGACTGAATACAAAAAAAATATCATCGACTAATTAATTAATGTCCTCGAGGAAAAAACTAATCCTACACTTCTGGATCGCTTTAATAGTTGAATTGAAATTTCCATCTTTCCATGATTCACCGTCGGTTTTTTTGTGTCCCCTCGGTCTTGAAAGGATTCCGTCTGGTAGAAAGGACTTCGACTTATTCCCCGCGGTATATTTCCCCTTGTATACATATAATATTTAAGGGATGACACTAATTACCGTTTTATTTAAAAAAATTTTCACAGTTTTCTTCTCGACGGTTGTAATTAGTGGAAGAACGTTGACAACAACGAGAAAGCTGAGCAAACTGAAAAAAAAACCTTACCAACGAAAGCGGACCCCTTTTGGTTTGTTTTCGTGGAAGGCTTGATACGAAAATGTTGAGTACAAGGACGATTCGAAGTAGGGAATATATGAGAGACAGCCGCCAGACGAGCAGATTCGCCGGAGAATAACGTGAAAAAAAAGGATTATAAGGACTTGAATATCACAGATAAGTACAGTTGGTGGAAAAAAGGAAATTTTCATTCTACGAAAGAATTTATGTTAAGATAAAACTGTAACTTTTTCCCTGGCATACATTGTAGATCCTGAAGAGATTAGAGGAATCCTAATGAAAACGTCACAACACTAGATGGGCGAGAACCTAAACGTAGCGGAGCTTGAAAATATCAATTTAGTTCACAATGCCAATTTCAATCAACCTACACGGTCAATATTTCCTTCTCACTAACTCAAGGACATGACACTTCTGACAAAAAAAAGCCTTAAAAAGCCAGGAATATCCGAACTTCAAAATGGTCTTACAAGTTTTTTTGCTCTTACGATTTGAACCTATAATAGTTTCACCTAGGATAGACCACTCTCCCTCAGCACGCAAAGTGGTATATCAGGCACATCTCCACAATACACATCACCCAGAAGGAAGAAGGTAGGAAGTCAGCAGCGGGGCCAAGTACAACGTTAGAAACTCGGAAAAGTATATTTGAGACTAACACAGCAGATGTCAGAAAGAAAATAGGCATGGTATTTGTCCCATCTGAAGAAAGGCCTCGAACCAGAAGAGAATCTCAAAGACCTAAGCATTGAACGAAGGAACCGAAGGAAAATCAGAGATCAACCCACAAGGTGGGAATGCTCGCGAGAAACCCAAACCCGGACACAAGAAGGAGGAAACCCTGTATAGACAAAATGCGAAGGTAGCACCCAAAAAATTCGACTTCAACTATGAAAACGCGATGGAGGGCATCCCACTGGCCATTCTACCCAGACCATTTCCGGAGCGTATCGACAGGCAGGGCTGATACTGATGGACTGCGAGATGAAGGACATGACAGAATGGTTCAGAAGCAAACTGCAAACTGCCAGGCTGAAGGACTATCACAATTGCTGGGAACGACATATCAGGGAGCACGTGATGACCGTCTACCTTGCGTTAGTGGGAGAACTCGAAAGAAAGCTATGGAATCGGGCTACTTCCGGGGAGATGATACCCGGACTTCATAAGAACAAGTCGTTAGACTTGTGGGGTACTGCGAGAAGACGGCGCTACTTTGTCTCTTCGGCTGCGATGCCAACTAACGTAACAAGATCTAGGAAATGGATAACATCAACATAGATGAATACCTTCTTTAAATTTAGGGAAGAATGGGCATGGTTCGGCAACTGGAAGATTTTGGAGAATGTAAGGAAGTCACAGAAATGATAAGGGTTTCTATTGGTGGCAACAGCCAATTGCTGTTTGAGTTTTCAAACAGAGGGAGGCAATCGGAGGAGCGAAAAAATTGGAAATCAAATTGGCCCATGCCCATGAATTGAATAATAATGGCCATTTCGAAAGGCTTCAGCTCAAAATTTCTGCATTCTACCAAATCGGGCCATAGCCGCTGCCATTGCCAAATACAACAAAATTTTGGTAGTCATAACTGCCGATGATTTATAATCCATTTTCATGATGAGCAGGCCAAGCACATTAAGAGGTGTCCCGTAATGTTGGGGCAGTAGAAAAGTCAAGAGGCTCTCCAAAAAAAACATAATTTTCATAATTATATCAAAAGTTTGCTTGAACGCTTGTTATGCGGACAAGAGATATGGTGAATTCACATCACTTTTTGAGGAAGTGATATTTCAAAATGTAATCACAAAATGATATCACATACATCACCTTTCATTAGTCTAACCAAAGTCAGGTACTCCTTTCAGCAGGCAATATTACCAAATATGATGCTAAGTGATGTTTGGTGATGTTCTGACGTTAATTAATGTTGTGATGCTCAATAATGTTGCGATATTCAGATCGGGTCTGGTGATGTTAATGTGATATTACATTTTTAGGTGATTTCACGTTTGCAAAATTACATACATCACCTACCTATCCTTATTATCAACTATCGTAAGATATATATATTGTACTTTTGGCCAGATTAGCGTTGACTAAGTTTTTCTTCTTTTGGATTGGTGATAAAAGATGACTACATAATTTTTGAGGTTGTGTTCTTGAAGAAATGTCAAAACCTAAGTGTCGGAAAAAAGTACCTACGCGCTTATTCACACTGTGTAGGACGTATAGGACGATTGGGAGGATGATTGGGTGAAAGCTTCATTATCGAATGCTGTATTATATTAAACGTAATGTTGACATTGCACTTCGCGAAATTTTAGACTTCATTAAGGTAATAAGACAGCAAGTACAGCCGCAGCTTAGTTCCCTAGCAAATGTCCATAAATGGGGCGGTTAGACATTATTTACCAGGCAACGTGGATGATCCTTCTTAAGGTGTCACGACTATTGTTAGATATAAAGCTAAGACCAACTGGAGCTTCGGCTTCCAGCCAATCTGCAGACCTTCCCGTCCCTCAACCAATTGGGAAAACAATTCTATACGTAAATTAGTTGTCCATAATGTCCAAAAAATCGACGAGATCTTCGAAGTTTTGCTAATTTTAGGATTCAAAAACCTTCATAAATGTCTACCTCGAATACATGGTTGCCCTTCACCCCTTGGTAGAGTATAGCGCGCCAACCACACCTACCCACCATCGCTCGCGCTAACCTGAAATGCCCTTCAGCTCCCCCGACGTCTTCCCGAGACACTGGCGCTCGTTCTCTACTGTTCTGGGTCAAGTGCTCTTGGGGCGGCCCACTCGTCGGCCATCTTGAGAGAGTGGATTCCACTGTACGGCATAGCCCGCAATGTAATTGTCGCCCCTCTTTAATGTATGAACTCGAATACTCGAGAGAATATATTTAGCTTTCTTGTCGCCTACTTTTATGAAAGATTTCGTTGATCCCTGTTGATATCACTACCGGCTTCTGTTGAAAAAAGACCCCTAGGTAATCTTCAGCAGTAAACGAAGATATATGACTCGCAAAGTAAGTTTCCAATCTTGGTCTCAAAGTTCTATAAATAAACTACCACATCCGGGTCTGCAAACAGTTACTTGTTTTATGTAGAGGTCAAAAATTGTTTGTATGCCTTTTCTTTCATGGTTCAGATCTTACTATGGACAGAGTTTTGTTGAATGTGATATAGCAGTCGACTTCGCTGCTTCATATCAAAAAAGTCCAAGACAACCAGTCTCACCCGAATTCTTCGCAAGGTATGTTCACTTACATATCGTGCTTCAAAGAAGGGTCATCTCCAACAGAGTGAAACTGGAAAAGGTTTGCGGAGATCATAGGCTGTTGAGCCGAATGAAATTCCTAATTTAACGAAACCAGTAAAGCACTCATCGTGGTATGACCGCCAAACTGTACCGCTAGCATCACGATCGACGAGTTTTAGCCAAATTCTGCCAGGCGATACCAAAAAAAAATGACCATCGCAGATTTATTTTGATACAAAAATGAAGTCCTCCTCCGCACATTTGAGTGGCCAACCATTTCATCCATCGAATTTTGTACTTCTAAGTAGAGGGAGTTCAAGAACCCAGCTGGCGAGTCAAGCCTTCAAGAAAAGGAGGATGGCGGATTTGATTTAAAGGTGTACGTTACTGACGATGGTACGGCAACCAGTTGTATCATCTTGTAAGCGGTCTTCCCAGTCCTACGTGTCAGAGGGACGTCCATGTTTCTCTCTGCATAGGAGATACGGCGACACGCGTAAGGTTGCAGCTGGCCGGTTCCTAAGGGATCCGGAATCCAACACGCCAGTTTGCTGCATTCCTGAGACGGGTCAACCACGGTTTAGGGAGGTAGCGCCTTAAACTAGGGGAAACACTTGACTAAAAGGACGGACAGACAGGCAGACGGACGGACATTAGTTTAAGCTAACTCAGGAGACGCGCAGGTTGGACTACTCCTGAAGGTCTACGGAACCTTCGGCGGCTGCCTGCTGATGGTAGGCAGGCAGTTTAAAGAGGGGAAAGGACAGCTGGAGGGATAGGACTTCCTATGAAGCACAGGGGTAGCGGAAAGCAAAATGCTGGTATTTGCCATGGCTGTGGTCCGTAAACGCGAGCCCGTACCTGAATCCTTTCCGAAGGAGTTCAGTGCTACTTTGATCGCCAGCTGATCGAGCGAGATCGCTAGAGGGACGAGGAGTCTGTCCGGCAATGACAGAAAAATTTAAGGAAGCCAATCCCAGCGATGTGATTCTGATACCAGATGATGGGTGTGAAGAACGTCAGCGAGCGAACGACCACCCGGGAGCGGTATTTGCCACACTGGATCATGGAGCTCTGTGAGTTCATTAAGGATAGGAAGAACATCCACCAAGATATTAGGGCTATGATCAGAGGTATCCGAATGGCGTATGGCAGAGCCCAGGAGGAAGAACGTCACCCAGGCGACACAGGTGATACCTTCTCTCCAAAGGCTACTCGGCGGGAACGCTGGAAAAAGAAGCCGCGAGGAGATGGGTAAAATACCTGGACCCAACAGATCCTCAAAAGGATCAAACGCCCTTCTCCAAAGAAACCGAGGCAAACATTGAAAACTGCCAAAGATCCTAAAGGAAAGGCGGTAGCTGTGATGCCTGCCTGAGGCAGAGCATGAAGTGCGAGACACGGAGGTATGGAGCAAGGTTGTCTCCAAGAAGAGGAAGGGGAGGAGGAGGATACGGCTAGAAGTGATCGTCACTTCCAAAAAGGGGGAAGCAATTTCTGCCGACATTCTTAAGCAATTTAAGGCGAACCCAAAGCTTAGGGATCTGAGAAACAACGTCAACCGAATTAGGTGGTCGCAGCGGGGAGACCTCATGCTGGAGCTAAAAAAGTCGAATGATATAACAGCGCAGAAATTCCTCGGCCAGGTGGAAAAATCCCTTGGCCAGCAGGCTCAAGTAAGGACCAATGCTTAGAGCGTCAGATAAGAGATAAGTCGAACGCAGGTGCATGGTTTTAGAAACAATGGACTTAATTAAATCTTCTGGGCGAATTTTTATAGAAAAGTATGTATATGGGAGACTTAGGTTCCCGATTCATATTATAAGGGAGGTTTCCTCATAAAAATTTAATATTTTAGTAAAAATAAGTCAAGAAAGTCCTTAAAGACACGGGACAATTTGGACCGTATACTTAATCGCCATTGAAAATCGTGCTACCAAATCCTACTGTCATATCCTCATGGTAACTGTGGGTAAATGCTTCCGCCGTACACGAGAGAGGATGAACTGCGGATAGCGTTCGTGGTAAAATTGGCAAAAATTGGGAATTGAGAAGGTCAATAGGCCAGAATTTCTCGTTTGTTAAAATGCGCTTCAACTTCCTTCCTCCGGGACTATCCGAGATGCTTCACTTCTCACCATGTGTTGTTGGGGCGACCTATGCGTCGGCCATTTTGGGACAGTCGACTCCATTGCATGACGCATCCAACAATAAAGTTGTCCCCCTACCTTAATATGTGATCTATCCACTGCCACTTCCGGGTTCTGATCACATTATCTACAGGTAATTGACCTGTGCGCGGACTAAATACTTTGTTGGAAATTGTATTAGGCCACCGTACCCCGATGGCACCCGATGACATGTCGTACACATGAAAATGTGGAACTTTTGAGTAACGACGGTGTGCACTTTCTATGTGTCGCTCTCACTGCTACTGCAGCAAACAGTCTCAACTCGATCACTATATCGTCCTTGCGGGTGGGTGAAAGGATAGATGGCAATAAGTGTCAAAGGGGACAAAAGCTTGAAGCACGCAAAGAGGATAGCGAGTAGTCGACTTTGCCGACACTCATGACCTTGTCGATTGTCTCATGTTCCTGCATTTCATAATGGGAGGATTAAAAGACAAATCGATTACATTCTTATAAAGCGATGGTATTTTACCACTGTCACTCACTGCAAAGCCCTTACCTTTTAGACCGTCGCACCTGAAGATCGACCGTTGATTGTGCTGTCTTTCAAATCAAGCCATCGATAAAACAATGCACTAGCTCGCCATGAGATTTCGTAAGAAAAGAGAAGAAATGAGCTCACGCAATTACTGTGAATTATGAATGTCGAAAACTCGTGGAATCAGATTGAAAACACGACCCATGAAACGGTTTGTACATACCTCGAGGCATTTCGAGCGCGCGCGTTCCATAGCTTGTATTCTTTCTGATCGATATATCGACGAACATCTTAAATCCAAAATTTACCGCAGTGTCGTTCACCGTGTCGTCCTCCATGGTTCTGAGTACCAACCGACTATAAAAGATAAAGAACGGCGCTTCGCGCTAATGGAGACAAAAAGGTTGCTTTGAACAAGTGGCGTAAGACGTCAAGATCACATCCAAGAGGAGGATATTCGCGAACGATATGGGGTTGCGCTGATCATGAAAAAATTGTTAGATGGTGTGGTCATGTAAATCGCGCTGAGAAAAACTCATTAGCTAAAATTAGTCTGAGCATTGAAGTCAATAAGAAGCGAACGAAACGTCGGCGTTCCCCCCACCAAAAAAAGGAAAGACCTGGTGCCATTTCTAGGGCACTGGCCTTTTCTAGAACTGAAAGCTGAATTTACCAAGCCAGTATACCTTCCTTACTTGGCATTAGTTAGTAAAGATGAATTCACGTCAACCCTATTATAGCTTTAGTTAATTTGTCATGATATAGAGAGCAGTTTGGCCCGTCAGAATTGGCAATTGACTTTCGTTATTGTCGCTACTTACCTGGACATCATCCAATCTATTCTATAGGTTATCTGAGTCCCAGTTACTTAGTAGCCTTCGTACGAGTGAACAGACCACGACCCTCTTCAGTGGAACCCAGTCCCCTAAGATAGTTCAGCTGTCGAGTGGGACCCACAACAGCATTTAGCGCAGAACAGTAGAGAAGGAGGGCGGGCACCTTGGAAAGTCGTGGGGGAATGAAGCGCATTTCAGCGAACCACGAAAATTCAGTGAAACTATTAGGAGAGTTAGTTTTACGTCCCCTAGAGAAGAGTATTCTTAACTTATCATGCTATTCTCAACCTCTGGAAAAAATATTTTGAACATTTTTTATCACAGGATGCTACTCAGCCTTTCTGGATAGCAATAGCTATAATCCATCCTTTTTTTCAGTACATTTTTTTCAGTTATTAAACAAATTTTTCACTGAAATTTCTCGCGGGATTAATTCAGGTAATGTGATGCAATTCCAAGCATTTTCATCAAAGACTGTGAAGGCTCCACACGGATATTCCGTCTGCATATAGTACACATTATAGCAATGTTCCATTTCGGCTTCCCTCACCACACAAAAAATATCCTGCAGGAAAAAATTGTGCTGACATTAACGACTGAAGCTTACCAAAAACAAAAGTGGAATATGATGATGTTGGGTTTTCCACCCAACTCTGCTGGCAAACTGATGCAGATTCTACGTTGTAATAGCCGGAATCCAGGACGAAACAAAAACCCCAAACTATGCACTAAAAATTTTGTTGAACAAGCAGCGGCGGATCCTCCTGGGCCCCGTCAGAAACCCTTTTAGTAACTTAACTGGCACTCGCGATGGAACCCCACATTTGGCTCACTTTTCGCGGTTAACTTGTCAGCTTTACTTATGCATGCAGAAATCCTCGTTTCTTTCTCCAAGAATTCTCTGGGCCACCTGCTGTGCAAAACAAACTACCAAACCGAAAGTGGAAGAGTTGAGCTTGACTTCCTTTCAATCTTTATTCCTTTCTCATATAGAAGTTGTCGTTAATTAAATTTCACCTAAATCAAACCGACGGATTTCGACTTCCCTTCTAGGCTGAGCTCGTAAAATTTACTACCGGTTGCCAGGGGGATTTCATTGTAGCAATGGAAGAGGGATGTAAGGTAGCTGAGACGGGAGAAAGGATTTTCGACGGTTCGCCTACTTGATGCTGTGATACGGTGGGCTCGGAAAAGGACATTGTAGGGTGTACTACCACGGGAACAAGTATTTTTCCGAATAATTGCAAATGAAATGGAATTAAATCAGAAGCTTTTGAGGATCAGAAAATTGACAGAGAGATCAAAATTGGGAAATATGCTCCCTGAAGTCTTACAGGGATTGGTATGAAATCTTACTGGCATTACTGCGTTCGTAAGGACTATAAACATTGGGAGCATGGGGGTTTATAGCTTCCCTGCAGAGTTTTCTGGGGACACATTCTTTCACTAAAGCAAAAAACCAACTACGACAATATAAAGGATTCTGATTCTAGGCTAAAAACGTATAACCCGATAAAGTTGAAAATAGTTCCAGCAACTCAGCGCGGAGTTGCCTTAAGTTTATACCAAAATTGTTCCTCGGAAAATTTCGAGGTAAATGATCGCTTGGATATTTCCGGCCCTGTTTAAAGCTCCATTATACTCCCAACATCCCTTAGCCATATTTTTCCTAAATTAAAACGAAAAATGAAAATACCCAGGATGTCCTTCAACCAAACATTTTGGCAGCATGTTGCACAAGTCCTTCTCAGCCAACGCTTGAACAAATTACAACAACATGCATACGAGTAACTTGAATGAGAAATTCAAGGCTTGACAAATGGAAAATTAATCGCAACCCTGCTGACTCCCTGACGTAGGAAGGAGACAGTTATTCAGTAATTATATATTGAAACAGAGTAGCTAGTCCTTGGTATGGTAGGACTTCCCCCTTCGACTCAAAGGCTGGCGGCTGCCAGAGGGAGTAATCAGTCACCAAAACGTAGCGTAACATCACAACCACTGTTCCGTACTCATTAATCCTGTTTAACCACTCTGTTTTGGATTGGCCCGGTTGGTTGGCCGATTGTTGGCGCCCATAGTATGAGTTCAGGACTCTCAGTTTTTCCTCATTCGCCGGTATGAATATTCATTTTTTTTTCCTTTTTGCATTTCATCTGGTTTAATGAACTTGGCGACTTGACTCGGCACATGATTCAGCTCGTTGGGCGATGAAAAGGAGTTGGAAGGATATTCAACTGGGAGAAATGATGATGGGATGATATGGTGTGGAGATTATTGATTTGGATTTAATTTGAAATGGAAAGGGGTTTTAAAGGGGAACAACACTGCCTTTGATGGCTTCCTCATTTTGAAATAATGCGATTTAGGCCTTCATCGTTTTTCAACTTTTGGCCGATTCCGTAGCCCACGCAATGACGAAATCTATGAGCGATACCATGACCGTCAGGTTGTGGATAAAATCCGGCTCAATAGGTTACGGTGGGCGGGTCACTTAATCCGTATGGATGAGGATGATCCCACATGGAAAGTCTATAAGGGCAATATCTATGGTAGAAAAAGAAGACGAGGCAGACTCTGCCTAAGATGGAGCGATGACGTAGGACAGGACGCCAGACAGCTTTTGGGGATATCAAATTGGTGGACCTCGGCGCAAAACCGGGATGTCTGGAGTTCCTTATTAAGGCAGGCCTAGACCGGATACCGGTTGTTGCGCCGTTGATGATGATGATAATCGTTATTCAAGTCCTAAAATTTGTCCCTAAAACTAATTGAGTTGTCCAGTGTTCGCATGAATAAATTAGAGGTAGATTGACAGGACTCTCCAGTTAAACTTATTTTCAAATATCCGGGCCACAAGGAACCTACTGTGCTAACTCCAAATATTTTTAATCCCACAGTTTTCTTCTTGTCCTGGTCGTAGAATTTTACGTATCTAAGGACATTTCCTAAAACTTTCGATAAAACCTCCCAAGGTATTATAATGAACGTAGATGTGGGGTATGACCAGAATAACCATCCAGATTGGCTTTGATTAATCGAGAGGCCAGAGCTATCACAAAAACCTGGAAAAGTCGTGAAAATTGAACATGCAGGTTCACCAGAACCTAAGTACACTTCCTCTCAGCAGTAAGATTTACAAAATTTTTCAAAATATGCACAAAGAATTCGAACAACCGCTCCTTAGTAAGAAGAAGCCATCAAATGAGTTTCCCTCTGTCATAGATGAAGGGAGTAAACTGAGCAAAGTCAACACTAAAGCCCCAATACTCCCTCTCATTTGTCTGGAACCCCACAACGTGATGAAGACGCACCAATGGTCTACTCCAGGACCTAGCTACGACCCACCTTATTCACCTAAATGTTGTGCCACCTATTTACTCCTTGCCCACAAAATCTTCGTCATTTGAAGTCAGGAAATTTACCAGAGACAAATATTGGAGTTAGCTAGGCATTGCCTCGTGCTACCCACCCCTGTCTCCAACTGACTGTCAGACTCCGACAAAACTCCAGTATCCAAAAGGACTCTCTCACTTTTCCAAGCGTGACAAACACAGAGACCTGCATGCGTATCTCGGATACTTCAGTAGAACTGCACGCCACTTTTAAGGCTTTTAGAATAGCTTTGCATTAGTCTTCTGCCTCTTTGACCATAATTAATCCGTCGAGTTTACTCAGAATTCGTTTGCGATCATTAACGAATCGTTCACGATATATGAAATGGCATCCCCACGGTGGCCGAGGAACTCGCTCCGAACCCTGGCATCATATTTGCCTCCTAGGTATTTGCCTTGAGAAAAATTCTTCATGAAAGGCGAAACGCAAATGACCAGTATACGTTGAAACACTGAAATTTCCCCACCACAAAGCCGAACCTTGTTCTACCAAAGTGGTAGTGTATCATGAATCAGCCCCTTCGGGACCTTGGTCAGATAGTCCGCATTGAAGTGCATTAGTAGACCGCCTCATCCTGAGCAAGCACAGATTCGTCCATGCCTTTAAGCTTTAAAAAGTTGAGTATCCTTGTTTTCGAAGGTACACCCTTCCCGAAATATTACTGCCCGCTGCCTTGTACAGGCACTGGTAAAAACTCCATGGGGAACAAAAAAATTAGAACCGAGGAGCACGTAGGCAAGAAATAAGAGCTGGCTACGTTAAGGCCCAGTACATAAATGGCTCATTCGCCACAGTGACCAGGGAAGAAGGGATCAATCGCTGAAACACTCGGCGAGACTACAGGATTCGTAGGGCCAAATACAGAGAACTCTTCCAACAAGAAACGGGGCCAAGTTAACTGGCTACACCAGAGCTGGAGAAGAATGGTTTATCCGGAAATGCACGGTAGTTGCAGAGAATTGTAACCTTCCTCCAAAAAACGTCAGCAAACGTAAGAAAAACGAGTTAATGGAACTCGAAGAGCTACTGGGTCATATTAACGTCTACATAGGACATACATCCAGATAAGTCTCCACGGTACAGAAAAGACGGCGAAGACGGCAGCTAAAAAAGCAGCATTTCGACACAAAACTGTTTGCCAAGACGGATACGAATGGTGGGATAAACGAAGAAAAGATGAGGAGACGCACAAACATGTTGGAGTTCCTAATGTCAGACCGCTCGTCTGGTCCTGGTTGAAGATGACTTTAATGCCGGAGTATAAATGCGTTAGGCCTCTATCAGACTCCAGAGAGAAACGGATCCTGTAAATAATCGGGAGGACTGAGTTCGTAGTTTTAAACGTCAAATCCACCCCGGCACGCAGGCTGTAAAAGAAGCATTTCCGACGTAACCTTCCTATCAAAAACACTTACGTCGTGATGAGCGGCGTTAACTCTCCACGTGTATCAATCGAACGCTCTCTCTGCGCGTGAGAGTTCTCGAAGATAAACATCGGGAGATTCACTCTTAGAGCAGGCGAGTTGGCAGTTACTTGTGGGGAGGGGGGATAATAATCGCTTGAAGGGCTTCCATGTCCGGAGAGCATCCAATGGTGACAATCTTTCTATATATTAATAGACCGAGTTTGGAAGGAGTGTCATAAACTGTAGCTGAAAGGAGACCACGCAGCGCGATAAATGAAAGCAAAGTTTGGCGTTGGGAAAAGTTGGTCGCGAGATGGATGCTCGTCGATGATGGCGTAGTTATAAACTGATCACTCGGAAAATCGGGGATCTACGAAAATTCTGTTCACACAAACGGGCCACATTGTATGGGAATCATTCCTTGCACTTCCTGCTCAGAAAATCAGCAGCATGAAAGGCACCGAACATTGTCCACTTTTCACTACATACTATGGAAATAAGAAGCCGTTAGTAAAGGTTTGCGAAGTGGTATTCCACCATCTGTAGAAGCGGCATTTTCCCTTGCCGTTGGAAGGTGAGGAAGCTCGCGTTCATCATTAAAAGCAAAGGAAACCGTCCACTCTGCATGCTCTACGTGACCCGGCTGGGAAAACGCTCGAAAAGCGCATCAGGAATAGACTCGCCGAACCGATACACACTGCCGGGAGCTTATCCAAAAACAATCCGGTTTTAGGTCAAAGAGATCCACGATGGATGTTGCCATGGATGGGTTCGGGCTGAACTTCCCAAAGCTCCTCGAGATATACTAGGAACAGAAAAAAATTCATACCATGTGCCAGGCTACCTCTTCCGGATATTGAAGGATTTATCTGAAAGATCAGTTTTTGCTCTGAGATCTGTGGAATACTTCTTACGATCGTCTGCCAAATCTCAGCATGTCAAAACAATCAGGCCCCATCGGTTATACAGATGTGGTTGTGGCACTTGTCGCCGGTCGAGACTGTCAAACAGAGTTGCAGAGTTGACATATTGATGCCTCTAGCGGGAGATGCCTTCTTATGAGTGTGATCCAGTTCGTGCTACTCTATGGCACGGGGTATAGGCTAATGCGCTTAGTAAAGAGGTACATCGTGAGCACCCTTGTACAGGTAGAGAGATGTAGAGCTTTATGGGCAGTGTCTGCCTATCGTACCGTCGAAAGGTCGATTGTAATGCTGGTTGCTCATGAGGGATGGGGACATACCCTGAATGAATTGCAACTCACTTGTGACGACGAGTTAAGAGATGGATGATCTAAGCGGCTCCATCGGTGGAATGGAAAACATGGTGAGGTTAACTATGTCCTTATCCAGCTTTTAAGCGTGCTTGACGTCATGACAGAAGAAATTGCTTCCTAGTGAAGTTACTGACCTCACAATACGTACTATTTGCACCACCGAAAACGAGCACAAAAAAATAATCAATCAGCTGATTGTCCAGTTTAAACCTAGCATTGAACGACGAAAAAAGCCCTAGTCCGTGAGATGAGAAGGAAAGTGTTGTCAAGGACGAGCTTAGCATTAGCAAAACCTTCCAAAAGATACCTTCTAACGGCATCCAAATTATAATTACGGGCTTTAAAGCATAAGATGGAGAGGAAGCGTACAGAAAAGCAGGTAGGCAGGCAGATATCAGTGGCCACTCTGAGAAACCCAATCAGCACTGTGATGCCCCGCTTTAATGTCACAAACTATTAAGACCGTGATTACTGTGGGAAGAGCAAAGCAAGCAGAATCCAGTCGATTCAAATCTTCAGAGCTACTCCGTAGCATTCACGAAGGATTACAGTTCCCCTGCCCTGCAACTAGAGATCTCACAGAATTCTTTGCCTAATGTCCGCAACCTGCTTCTAGCAAGAGGTGAGCAATCGCAGAGGAAGTAACTGAGGGTTTCTCCCTCTCCGTAGCTTCCGCAATGCTAGAAGACGTGCCGGGTCTGATGGCATCGTCATCGACAGTGCCCTGTGCATACCGCTATAATCCTGTGCACAACTGCACATGTGGCCCCAAAACTCTCTCTTGCGATCGGATTTTTTGGTCGAAGTTCGATTTACTACATGCAACCCCAGGGTGGGCGGATGTACTGAAAAATAAATAGAAGAAAAATGGGAGCCGGGGGTAGATGGATAACGCCTTTACGATCAATGGTATTTCAGCGGGGAAACCTGCTCGTCGGTGACAGTTCGAACGGAATGAAATTATCACCGAGTGGCAGGAGAGGTCAGAGTCAGAGGAAGGCCGATGGATACACAGAATCATACGAGGTTTTCGGAGATGGATCGAGCGGCCCCCACCGGAGTAGGTTTCGAGCATACCTCTATTAATTTGGGCATGGCGAGTCGCCACAGTATTCAACGTGCCCGAACATTGCAGAGGACACAGAATACGTGTTATTTCAAAGCCCAAGGTTCGCAGTTAAAAGAGCTGAAACTATAGAGCACTTTACTCCGGAAAACATGATCATATGTTGAAACCGAAGGGGATATGGACTGCAGTAGAAAAGGTGACCCAAAGGAAACTTAGACAGAAGAA
Source organism: Hermetia illucens (assembly GCF_905115235.1). Classification (NCBI taxonomy): domain Eukaryota; kingdom Metazoa; phylum Arthropoda; class Insecta; order Diptera; family Stratiomyidae; genus Hermetia; species Hermetia illucens. Next base: position 153,297,985 of record NC_051852.1, on the reverse strand, counting down.
GCCGGAAGAAGGACTACGTGATGTGGACGAACGCAAAAGCGAGTGCAGGATAAATTCTGACACAGCCTCCCGACTTAATTCCATATGGAGACCCCGCAGGGAAAATTTTAAGGTGAAGGAGGTGGTTTTAGTGGGTAGGAGTTCCACGCAACCGTGGCAGGAGCCTACGGTAGCTTTTGAAGCCTCAGCAAAAAAAACAAATGAAACAACCATTTCTAGAAGTACAACCGAATACTTCAAAAAGTTTTGTAACCGACCCATGGGGGGCTGCATACAAGGCATAGCATCGATCAAGGATAAACACTCACGAACCCTGAGACGAGATATTGTTAGTACACTTTTCCCACAAGTCCCAAATGAACCGAACCTAATCACCGTTCAGCCAGGTTTCCAGAAAATTCCCGAGATAACCACAGAAGAGGTTCTTGATGTCGGAAAAAATAAATGAAAGTAAAACTCGAGGCTTAGACGGCATCCCGAATAAGGAACAGTTCGTGATAGTCAAGACAATTCTAAAATTGGCCAAATAAGCCTTTGGCCAATCCTTCGTCTTATAGGCCAATATGCTTATTAAACAGCAACGGCAAACTTTTCGAAGAAGTCATATACGACAGGCTTGCAGAGATCACAGAAAGGGAGGGTGGCCTTTCGAAAGAGAGTTTCTCTGGGAGACGCTATTGTGTTAGGATTCGGGGAGGGAAAAAGGAGACAGTGGCGGCAGTTTTGTGGGTGAGATTCCCACACACTGTTGCAACCTGGTGCGGCAGTGTCTTTGTAAGATTTCCACCTATATCCACAAAAAAAAGATAGACAGAGGGACTGCGAATCGATTTTAAAAAGGAACTGATCTACGTTGCCAAAATTACAAAGAAGTGACCTTGCTAGGTGCGGGTATGTCCTGCTTAACTTCACCATAGATGATCCAAACTCCGTTGAGAGAGAGGAGTGGAGAATCGCTGCAGTCTGTATAGCCGTTAAACACCTAGGTGTCTCCAGAAGAGGGTATTTTGTCTATTATCTGACAGTGCAGATATTGCAACGGCGGTATCAAGTTGAGGTTGTCCCGTGCCTATATTTTCTCTGTGGTTTTATACGGGAGCAGAACAAGAGAGGTGATCCTTCATACCCTTCATCTGTCTCCGCCATATGATTGGCATACTCTGGCCCGACACAATCTCAAACGAAAAATTGAGTTGGTGTACGGGTCAGATACCAATAGATGTGCTGATTAGCAAGCGATCGGGGCAGTGGATAGGTCACACCTTAAGAAAGGTCGATAACTACATTAGTGACTATGTCATGTAATGGAATCCACTGTTCCTGGGTGGCCGACCAATGGGTTTGCTTAGAATTGCGCGATGCAGAACAGTAGAGGAGGAGTGAAAGCTTCTCTGGAGGATCTATACAAAACGGAAGCAGATTTTGACAATCTGACAAACCTGTCTGTTGTTTTACAAGAAAATTCGAACTCGAGAACAGGAAGGACTTAAATATATTCAATTTACATTAGGAACCTTCAGAATAATTTATGATCAGCTTCTAAAAACAAGTTCCATTCATAAATTTGTTGCTTCTTAGAAATACTCAGATACCTAAAGTTTCTGTCAATAAATTATTGCCTTACTGCTAACCTGCAAATGGCTTTATTAACCAATTCACGAGTATCACCTTGGATCACACTAACTACGTCTTTTATTAGCACTTGGCTCTGACTACCAATGCTTCATTATCACCATGCGTCTCATATACTAGAGAATGCGTGACGCACTTGAGTCAGCTTCTTTACGATTAAGTCACCTTCACAGTACGGCATAAACATGCTGACAAATAAAACGGATGACTGCCAAGACATTTATCGCATAAATAATTGATTTAACCATTTTACTTTTCTCCCTTTTTTCTCTTTCTCTCTTTCTGCGCTTATTTCGTCTTGCATACAGTTTCTGCGAATAGCGAAATTACAGCTATTACAGACATGGTTGTGAATATGATGCAGCACCAATTTTCAAGATAACCATCTTCGATAACGGCGCACACTAAGTAACCCGACCGCAACACGTGACGCCAATTGTTACTTGCGATAATTCAGTTATAATTTGAATAGAGAGCGTTCAAAAGTCTGGGTTCGTTACCGAGAATCATTTGGGATCAGGTTTTGAGGCAGATATGCAGGCAACAAGTGTTTGCCAGATGACTGGACTTGGTTTTGAGGTTCGCAGGTGGTCAGTTTTCCTGGTTTTACCTACTGGAGCTACTGAGCGTATTCCCACTATTTGCTGAAAACGTCTTTCGAGTTCGGCCCAAAAATCAAGGCCCTTAAATTTGACAGAAGCAGAGAAGCACCTAACCTGTCAAAAAATACCTATTTTAATAGGGAGCAGCACGGTAACGCCCATAAAACACTCCAAATAAAACAAAAAGTAAACTTCCACTTTATGAAAAAGGATGAATAGACAACGAAACAACGGTGCAAACCAAATTTGGTAGCCACCACAGAAGAACTTGTTGCTGTCTGCACGCCATACAGTCGAACCACTGTAATTTAGGCAAAGAAAAGAATACCGCCGTCAGTTGCCAGCGACGTGCTTTATTATCATTCAACCATCATCCATCTATCTATTTTTCCAACTCTATCCATCCGTAGAAGACAGTCATTACCTCATGCTTCCAGGTAAATTGCTAACAGGCGGCCAGAAGCTACCAGAACCCAGATCTGCACAAATACCTAAGGAATCACATAGTGAGCCAAACGAAAGAGCAGAGTCACAAGAAGACACTAACAAGAATGATTCACCAGATTTTCCCGGGATGAAAAGAACAAGCAAACCTGTCTGCTAGTATAGATATCAATCAATAATAGATACTTCTAGAGATTGTTGAAGATACCTATGTGATACAACGTTGAGAACTCTAACCAAACGACGGTAACAGTCGTTGGAGGCAGTTAGGTTGTTGTTTGGTTCGCTGCTTGTTTGTTCCTCGGCTTTTTGTGTATTTGGAAACCAGTATTGACGCATCTGGACTGAATGACACAAAAGCAGATAAGATACTCGTACAATGGTAAAAGATACTTTGAGATATTTTACTAGTTTTTTGTCGCTCAACTCTTCAGAAGTGTGAGAGATTTGTCACGTTAGATTGCGTGTTATTGACCAACTTTCTAACAATGTGTCCTCTGAAATTATCAACGTTTGACTATGATCTATGCTAAGCCAAAGTTATTGACAGTTTGGGCCGGAGTAAACCGTCATGATCCCGTATTTAATCATATTCAGATACAAAGTGGAAAAAACAACAATGAAAAAAAGATTAGCTCGTCCGATGGTCTGTGAATGGAAATGAAGACTTCGAACTAGACACTGCATAAAAATTGGATTTTTTACCTATTTGTTGTCTCTTGATAAAGTCCTCATTATTATTCATTGAGTTTCTTTTTGTTTTAGCGTTGGGTGCTGGGGAAAATGTGAATGGGAACCTTGAATGAGAGCCGGAATTAACTGCTTCAGTGTACAAACCAGTGTGCACTCCATTCAAGCATTCAAGCACTACACTTGTAAGCAAGTGGTGTTTGCTACAAACAATGCCAAAAATACCAAAAAAAAACACTCAGAAATACGCACAACATACAAATGTTCACAAGTTGGCAACATAGTCCTTGACTTTGTCTATCAGAATATTTTTCGTCGCAATTTGTTTGTTTGCTGTTCTTATTCTTCTTCAAAACAGAGTGAACGATTAGCCTTTAGCTAAAATCTAGATATTAGCTCCATTGTTGGTGAAAACCTCATAAACAAGATGCTCGCTTGAGGCTTGGTTTTTAAAAAAATAGCCCAATCATGTACCACATGCGTTGGCGTAACCACATGGAAGCTAGAACCAGATTGATTTCGTGTTGAAGATCTTGCACCCAATTTTTCAAACTTAGGTCTCTCACTTCTCCTTTCACTTTATTGTTCTCGTCTTTTGTTCACTTATTCGTGGAGTACACCTGAAGATCCACTACAGTCTCGTTGGTATTGTTTGTGGCCCCATTTCTTTTTTTGCAGGAAGACTTCAATCTAATTATCATCACACTTAACGCTGTGTAAGGAATAAATTTACAACAGCATGACAAGCACAAAGACGAACATAAACACCCATGACAGCTAGCATTTGAACCCAGGGCAACGAGATTTGCAGAATGATACTCTACCCCTTCAACAATCGTGATATCACACATAACTCTTGGAAAGACAGATCAAGTTTTCCGACTAAAACTCCTTCAATTGAAGTCGCAAATAAGCTCGTCCTTAAAAAATGTCTTCCACTAACTATATTAGAAATAAATTTCGAATGTTGCTAATCCCGCTGCGTCACATCACTCTGCCCCCAGATAAAACCTAGGAGTTTCAGCGACTGAACCCGGAACTGCGCTTCCATTATTCGGCGAAGCGAACGCGACGTTGATTTGGGGAACAAACTGGCTTCTGCCTGGACAAGGAGACAGCCTTTCTGTGTCCCCCGACCTCGAGCTGGAAGAAATGTCCTCCCCGCTCGAGGACACGATAGGGGCCTTCGTATGAAGGCTGCAGCGGCTTCCGGACGGCATCCGTCCTGACCAGGACGTGCGTGCACGAGCCCAGTTCCTTCGGAGCGCAGCCAGGTGCAGATGTGTGCCGGGTGGGAGGTGTGGTTTTAAGGCGGTGGAGGTTGTCTCTCAGCAAATGCAGCAATCCAGAGTCTATAAGACCTGACCTCTTCTCGAAGACCGGATCACTTGGGAGCCTTGGGTTCTCCCCGTATACCAGCTCCGCGGGGCTGGCAGCAAACTTCTCTCGGCGGGTTGTTCGGAGGCCAAGTAGGACGAGAGGCAAGACTTGAGTCCAGCACGGATTATCGCGGGCCATAATGGCGGATTTCAGATCCGGTGCCAACACTCTACCATCCCATTGGATTGCGGGTGGTATGCAGCAGTCCGCTGGCGTTTGAATCCCAGGAGTTTGCCTAACTCCGAAAAAAGGATGGACTCAAATTGCAGTGAGGAATCCACTCTCGACAGAGTGCTTCGGCACAATATTGCGCCGTAATGTCCTTCAGGGGTATTGCTTCAGACCACCGCGTAAACCTTTCGATGATTGTGAGGCAGTGATTGAAATCGTGCGAGTCTCGAAAAGGGCCTACGATGTCGGGGTGTACTGTGTGGAATTGCTTGATAGCGCGTGAGAATGAGCCCACTTCTTTTCTTACATGCCTGGTGACCTTACACTTCTGGGATGCGATGCCCTCTCTGGCCCAGTAGTTGATCTCCTTATTCATGGAGGGCCAGAAGTATTTTTCGGAGACTAGCCGATTTGTCGTCCTGATGCCTGGATGCGCTAAGTCGTGAATTGCGTGGAACACTTCCTTGCGAAAGGTGGCCGGGGTCCGTTTTCCGAGTACTCGCAGCAGAGAGAGAGGTTCGAGTCGAAGATGGGCAACTCCCAAAATTTGTATTTAGGGTAGGATTTCAGACTCTGATGTACTGCGTCATCCTCCTGCGCCTTGGCGATAGCCAAGAAGTCGAGTGAGGTGGAGATATTTACCTCGGAGACACGTTACAAAGCGTCAGCAACTATGTTGTCCTTGCCGGACACGTGCTGTATGTCGGACGACAACTGGCTTATAAAGCTCAGATGTTGAAGCTGACGATGGGACGCTTTGTGGGGGTTTTGTTTTAAAGCATACGTGAGAGTCTTATGGTCCGTGAACACTGTGAACGGCCTGCCTTCTAGGAAGAAACTGCTCAAGTACGCGGCGAGCAGTTCTCGATCGTAGCTGCTGTAGTTCCGTTGAGCGGGGTTCAACTGTTTAAAGAAGTTCAACGGCTGCCAGACTCGATTCACCTTTTGGTGAAGTGCAACACCTACTGCGATGTAAGAGGCATCAACAAAAACGGCTAGGGGTGCATCTTGTCTTGAAATGCCAAGAGGTTAGCATCAGCCAGTTGTCGGGATTTGTCAAACGCGCGGACAGCTTCTTCAGACCACACCATCTCTCGTGTGTCTTTTGTTTTGAGACCAGACAAATACGCGTTCAAAACGGACTGATTTTGGACAGCCTTGAGCGCGAAACGACGATAGAAGTTTAGCATGTCCAAGAACCTCCGCAACTCCCTTACTGGCTTCGGACGCGGGAAGCTTGTAATCGCTTGCACCTGGCTTGAGTCGGCTGTATTCCGTCAGGGGAAATGAAGTGGCCGAGGAATCTCACTTGTGTTTGAAGAAACTTGCATTTCTCAACGTTTCGGACTAACCTGGCCTCAAGGAGACGTTGAAAAATGCACTCGAGATGGGCTAAGTGCTCAGACTCAGTGGAAGAAGCAACCAAAAGATCATTCAAATATACGAAACAGAAATCGAGGTTTCGCAGGACTGAGCGAATGAACCTTTGAAAGGTTTGCGCCGCATTACACAACCCGAAAGTCATCCGCGTGAACCCGAAGAGTCCAAAGGGTGTACATATTGCCGTCTTTGAAATGTCATCTGGAGCTACAGGGATTTGGTGATACGCCTTGGTTAAATCCAAGGTCGAAAAGATGCGGCAGTTTGCGAGATGATGCGCAAAGTCACGGATGAGTGGAATGGGATATCGGTCAGGAACAGTCTGTGCGTTTAGCCTTCTATAATCCCCACCAGGGCGTCATTCGCCGTTTGGCTTAGGGACCATATGGAGTGGGGAAGACCAAAAGCTGTCTGAAGATCTGCAGATACCCTGTTGGATAAGTTGCTCAAATTCTTTCCGTGCAATAGCCAGCTTTTGGGACAATAGTGGGCGCACCTTTGAAAAGATAGGGGAAGCAGTGGTGTTGCACATTGTGCTTCAATGGTTTAGAGAGACTACATTCGGTAGTAATCTAACTGAATTTTTGGAGGAGTGCTCGAACACGAGAGTTAGTAATGTCCTCCAAAAGCACAGGAAGATTGTAGTTGAGATGAGATAAGATTCTGCCTGACGAGTTAATGTTGGTTGTGGGGTTTATGAGGGATCTGTTCTGCAAGTCCACTAGCAACCCATAGCTGACATCCGCCAGGATGAATCGCCACGGGAACGTCCTACGCAAGCCAAGACTCACGTCCACTTGCCTATAACCGTAGGTGTTAATGCGCGAGGAATTTGCCGCCGCAAGTTTCAAAGGTTGTGGGAATAGCCGGTGGTGCCGGGGTACGGGAAGAACCGAAACCTCCGCACCAATATCAACAAGATAACTGCGCCTGCTGAGAGGGTCATAAATTGTTAGGCGACGTGGCGCTGCCTTCTGGGTCGGTTTCGCCAGGACCCCCTGCGGACCTAGTTTTTTGAGGTAGGCGCGAATTTACACGGGAGCGAACATCTAGTAGCTTTTTCACCGAATCTACGTTGGTACCAACAAATGCTTGGGTCCGTAGGCTGTCCTGACGACCTGTTACCCGATCGTCCTTTTCGGGCGGTAGACCGCGAGCGAGCTCGCGACCTGCTGCCCGAACACTGAGCTTCCACCGGCGCCTATTTCTTCTGAAGGCTGCTAAACGGCCGTTATCGTGGGACGCGCATGCACCTCATGTACCTGTATAGCGGCTAGCGCCTCCAAAGAACCGGAGACGCACGAGAGGACCGCCTGGGTTCTCTCCGGAACTCGTCGAAGCCAGAGCGACTTCAGCATATCGTCGTCGATCCTGCTCCAACCCAATTGCTTCATTTCGCGAAGCAATTGGCTGGGAGTTCGATCGCCCAACGTCAAATCTGCCAGCAAGTGATCCAGCTTAGCTGACTCACTTACCCACAGGCGCTTAATTAGCTCCATTTTGAGTACATTGTAGGAGGCCGTTTTGACAATGTCTGCCACAAGGAGGATGGTCTGCTCATCCAGGCCTACAATGGCGTGGTTAAACTTGGTCGCGTCCGCTGTGATTCCGAACATCTGGAATTGTGCCTCCAGATGGACGAACCACAGCTCTGGGTTCCTTCGACGTCTCTTGCGGCGGTTCTATATTTATTTATGCTTTAACTAGAAATTCAGGACACGAGAGGAATATGTCAACATTTTACAACTTAAAAAAAACTTTTTCAATACGGCGGCTTGCACTGACAACGTTTTTGAGGATGGGGTTCCTGAGCGCGCGGATGATCGGCTTCCGCCTCTTAGAGGTGCTGATACGGGCCGTCTTCTGCAGAATTCAACTATGTGGCGGCCACGACCACGACGCACGAAATAAATTTCGAATGTTGCTAATCCTGCTGCGTCACAAGACCTCGTGACTATCCTAGTGCCGTCTTCACTAATAAGTCTATCAGTACGCCATCGAGCCTTGCTCGCTGGTGCATTTTCAAGCTGTATTGATTAATGACGCCATCTTTTATAAGGGACCAAATTGAAAGTGCAAATCGATTTTGTGCGAGATCAGGCTTGAAAAAGTCCAGCCATAGGGAAAGGGGCTGAGTAAGGAAGAACAACATCGCCATTCCAATTTGCCGATATTGAGATTAAAGCACATTTCGTTTATGCATAGCGCTGACCGGATTAGTCGTAGTTTTAACAAGCAGTACGGCTTATGGCATCGGGTTTTCCCGAATTCGCTAGGTCACTCTCAACTTAGACTCACTTCGATATAAATTTATACCATGAGAGTGCCCGTCGACGAACTTATCACGTTGGGTCTCTAATTCACTCAACTAAATAGGATGCGATTATATTTAAATGGAGTGATTACTATCTGTCGTTAATTTCGGTCACGCTGCTTCCAGAGCAGAGGTGAAGCAGTGTCTGATGAGTTGCCTCTGCCCTGGATGAAACCAGTGAGTCAACTTTTTCGTTCTTTTTTAAAAACTTGGGTGTTTAACCCAAAAAAGAGGAGTCCGTGGACTACAAAAGAGGAAGTAAGTTGCTTCCCAAGTGGTCCGGTCCGTCACTAAGTGGGCGCGGACTCAGGACTCCCAAGCATCCTCAACAGTAAATACGATCCGCTATCCTCTATAAGGAGTTTCAACTAACTTAAAATCCTGACATAAATGCTCCAAGCAAGCTACAATCCTACATATGTGTCTATAAGTAATTTACAAATGATCCTAATGCGTCTCGAGGTTCGATTCATATCTGCTCTCAAAAATCGATGTGAGACAGAATGCTCGGATATTCATCTCTAAGAATCCATTCGCTGACACTAACCTACTGAGTGATAATGTTCCCAGTACCAGTCAGTGGAGCTGCACTGAAATGCATGTACACATTTTCGCTTAAAAACTGAAAGTTTTCTTGCAGTATAAAGTGCATCAATGTCACTACTCCGAAAAGAAATGCGTCAATATCCGCCGAATCGTCTGGATGGATTAATTCCCAGAACTCAAACAGCAGTACCAACAGGTCTTGTGTGGGGAGCTTCGCGACGATACCAACATGATGACTTCCGAGCAAGGAAGCGAATTGATATTTTCTTTTTATGTGAATCGCATTGTAATGCTGTGTACCTTTCCATATTAACGTGCAATCAAATGCATTTCTGATTGATTGATCGGACAATACAGAAGTATTTATTTATGTCCTGTTGTAAAACTGCGTAACACGGTTTGTATTATTCAAATGTCAATAAACGCAGCCTATAGTTTTTGTTGTTGCGCGCGGGAGTCAATTTGCAATGCTTGTTCAGGTTTCTTTGTTTCGGATGACTTTTGCCTCGGGCGAAATGATGTTCCCTTGACCGATGGAGAGGAGGAAGCTTTGACGACCAATGCATGAAATTTGAAGGGGGCTTTTTTGCTTTCTACTTTCCTTTCTAGCTTTTGATGATTTTGTGGTCCGACTCTACGAGGACTCCCTACATTCTCCAGCCCGGATTGTATCTATCCGCTTTACATAATAATAGACATCCATGATAATTGTAGGGACTCGAACCCGAGGCATGAAGTTGAAAATACGAAGTTAACGCATTCTCCAAGAATCCCCGTCATCGTCAACACAGGCCACAAGGTCAAAAAGCTGCAACAACTCATCAACCTCTCTCTTACTGAGATAGACCAAATTATCACAAGTGTATATTTTAATAATAACATTAAAATTCAATATTCAAGCATTCAAAAGCAAACACCGCACCATCTTCCAAATACAAAAAAAATTCAAACAATTATTTTCCACATTTACTCTCAATAAAAAAAAATCCAGACAATAAATCCAATATCAAAAAATAATTAGATAATAAAATTCAAATAAACTCTGCTACCACATTGAATACACACGTTATTATATCAAATTCGATCAAACATGTACAGATGCAGTAATATTCTATGGAAAAACAGTTTTCAATCTGTAAATACTTTTTTTTTTAATCACAGGAAAAAGTGGGAAATAATATTCCTTTTAATGTTTATTTCTTCCCAATTTTATTTGAATTATAGACTTTCGATAGAGCGCGGAGTATCTGTTGTTATTTTCATTTCAGAATGATTTATTTGGGTTTACAGAAGCCCGAAAAGCACAGCCAGCAAGAAAATTGATGGCGAATCAATAAAAGATTTCTATCTGATTACTTCCATCTGTTAGACAGAAATATCTAGATTTGTGCAGAAACATGCATGTACTCGTATTCTATCTATCTAAATATCTACGTGGACGAGATATTCGTATTATTTTCGTAGAAAGAAGTTGCAGGCATATCGGATTCTTACATTATTCACAAATTCCATCCAATCTTTTTCCAGTAAAAAGTAGCAAAAGTATAGGACGAATGGAGAGCATAAGATACTCCTCGGAATCTACCCAATTCTGTGATATTAATCATGTTTGTGTGTACATCAATAAACGAGATTAAAAATATGCATATTTACACAATGTTATTTTCCATTCGCGAACAGATTCTGTATGGGTTTTCTGTGTGTGCAAAAAATATGATAATCGAAAAAAATGGATAAACATAATTTAAAATTGATATGATGTTGGGCTATCTTCGTTTCCCCTTTTCACTTCCGGTTGAAGGTTCGATAGTGGTGTTCTGCGGAATGTTTACATTACCCATTCTAATCTATGTTTATTTTGGCTTGACTACGGAGAATATCGATGGGTTTATTACCTGCAATGATAAGAAGAAAGTGAAAATATGTTAATAATGCGAATGACTTTGATAGAGGATGTTTATTTAAAATTTTGTGTAGAAGGGAATGTATCCATCCATATAGTTGGAAACCGGAAGTCAGAAGCTTCAGATATGGAAGATTCTGGGGATTTTTCTATCTTCTCTATTAATAAGTATGCGATTTTCACCAAACTTTCCAGTATTATGCCATATATTGTGATTTACATTGTGGTAAAATTTTGTACTTGTAACATGAATTCAAGAAAGATTTCGGGTGAATTTCCAAAATACGATAATATACTATTCATAAATAATTTTATCTGAGTAGATATCAGAGCGGAGGTATTTTGGGACCTGAAGATATGAAGTTGAAAATCACGAGTTTTTTTCAAATCGTAACGTGAAATATTTTCCATTTCCTGAATCTAGGTCGCCTCCCCGTTCGAACGAGGTATTGCCCGCCCCAATTAGATGATTTTGCATTTTCCCAATTTTTGCGAATTTTGGAAATTTTCAATTTTTCCTTGATTGCAGTCAGCAGCTCCCGCCGTGCATTTTCCACGATATCTCGCGTTCTGAGCATCGTAGCATGAAAATTCTTCCATTTCCTCAATCTAGGTCGCCTCCCCGTTCGAACAAGGTATCGCCTGCCCCAATCCGACGATTTTGCATTTTTCCCAATTTTTGCAAATTTTGGAAATTTTCAATTTTCCTTGATTTCAGCCAGCCCCTCCCGGCGTGCATTTTCCGTGATATCTCGTGTTCTGGGCATCCTAGCGTGAAAAATCTTCCATTTCCTGAATCTAGGTCGCCTTCCCGTTCGAACGAGGTATCGCCCGCCCCAATTCGACTATTTCGCGTTTTTCCAATTTTTACGACCCGGGGGTCGTGGAAATTTCGATTTCAGCCAGCCTCTTCCGCCCTGCATTTTCCGCGATATTTCGCGTTGTGGGCATCGTAGCCTGAAAAATCTTCCATTTCCTGAATCTAGGTCGCTTCCCCGTTCGAACGAGGTATCGCCTGCCTCACTCCGACGATTTTGCATTTTTCCCAATTTTGGTAAATTATTACGACCCGGGGGTCGTCGAAATTTTCAATTTTCCTTGATTTCAACCAGCCCCTCCCGCCGTGCATTTTCCACGATATCTCGCGTTCTGGGCATCGTAGCCTGAAAAATCTTCCATTTCCTAAATCTAAGTCGCCTCCCCGTTCAAACGAGGTATCGCCTGCCCCAATCTGACGATTTTGCGTTTTCCCACTTTTTGCAAATTTTTACGACCAGGGGTTCGTGGAAATTTTCAATTTTCCTTGATTTTAGCCAGCCCCTCCCGCCGTGCATTTTCCACGATATCTCGCGTTCTGGGCGTCATAGCGTGAAAAATCTTCCATTTCCTGAATCTAGGTCGCCTCCTCGTTCGAACGAGGTATCGCCTGCCTCAATCCGACGATTTTGAATTTTTCCCAATTTTTGCAAATTTTTACGACCCGGGGGTCGTGGAAATCTCGATCTCAGCCAGTGCCTCCTGGCGTGCATTTTCTTCCATTTCCTGACTCTAGGCCGCCTTTCCGTCCAAACGAGGTATCGCCCGCCCCCATTCGACGATTTTGCGTTTCTCTCAATTTTTGGAAATTTTTACGACCCGGGGGTCTTGGAAATTACCAATTTTCGTCGATTTCAGCCAGCCCCCTTGCATTTTACGCGATATCTCGATTTCTGGGCGTCGTAGCGCGAAAAGCCTTCCATTTCCTGAATCTAGGTCACCTCCCCGTTCGAACGAACAACGATGGGTATGCGTGTGAATTCAAAATTTTAACCTTTTCACCAAATATCTTGTCAGTATAACCATTGAGAAAAGTGCATGTGATAGACAGACAGACAGCCATATAAGCTGACAGATGCCTGAATATGAGGTATGATTTACGCTTGAATGCTGTACTAGCAACCTCTGGGGAAGTCAACACTTTCTGGAGGTAAGGCACAGAAAGCCATAGATAAACCGCAGCGGGCATCCATGGATCAATGTCACGTCGTAGCACTTTCCATAGACGCAATCCTAATTTCTGCTGGAAATCAACAGTTGAGGTGTGTCAGGAAAACTGCTTCAAGGCTAGGAGGCACTCCCGCCTCAATATGAAAGGCTACATATACAATCTAAAAAATACGAGGAAAAGATTGCAAATAACTATCGAGAGGAGTAAAACCGAGCGGATTTGAAGCTGACTCTGATCCGTGGTGTGGCGCAAATAGATCGGTGATGTCATCACTAACATGCAAACCCTCCAAACTGTTGCTTCTCCTAAGTTATTGCAGAATTTAGTGAACATTTGTTTGCCAGAAGGTACGTATCGGCGGTGCATGTGAGCTCTAAAGAGGTTCCTGCACCAGTAAGTGTAAATTCGTTGAAAATAAGACCCCAGGGTTGGATGTTATCGGGAATATTGTTGGAAATGATCAGGTTCGCAAAGCTTTTACGGTTTGCCTCAAAGAAAGAAAATTCCCCAAGCGATGGACGCAACAAAAATTGATACTTATTCCAAGAGCTGGTAAACTGTTTCGTGGTCCCTCCTAATATAGACCAATAAACACTACTGGCTATCTTCTTCAAAAAGTAATATACAATGGACTGTTCCCTGTTGCGGAAAAAGAAGAAGGCCTTTCTGACAAGCAATTTGGATTTCGTAAGAGGAAATCAACTGTCAACGCAATCAGTATGGGAATTTGCGTGGCTCAGAATGCAAAATAGAATTGGTGCACAGTCATAACCGAAGATATCACAGATGCATTCAATTCTGCAAAATGGAAGAAAATTAGAAATCCTCCACCTTCTTCCATTGTTGTAACGATCTCAAGAATATTATCGAGCTTTGGCGGACTAAAAAAAGACAGTAGAAGAATTTAATGAGTGAATGTTTCAGGAAACAAGTTCTGTTCTCTAATCCGATCATTATTTCAACTCTTCGCCAATCTTTCCTCAACTAAGCGTATACCATCTTTGGCAAACCTCACCAAGCTATTGTCTTTTTTTCTTCCTATGAAACGGGTTAACTTAGCAAAATCTTGTGGTCCAATGAACTTTTGAACAACATCACGTCTCATGTGTCCTTCTAGTTCAACTATTTAAATAGAGGCATCATCAGTGCTCCTTCGTGGTCGACATATCTTTGATCCTGGCCTAGTCTCGCGTAGCAATGAACATTTTCCTCAATTCCCTTTCTTACCGTAATCCTTTAAAAATTAGGGTATTGCTAATTTGCACTGAGATATGCATATCACATAACCCGCAATACAGTTGTCGCCGCGTTTGCTCAAGATGTGACCTGCCCAGTGCCACTTCCTCCTTCTAATTAACTAGGATAGGAAGGTTTTCCTTAGTGATAAAGGCATGTTTTTCTTCCGTGGTTCTAGCGGGGTACTTTATGAGCGTGAATAGGCTGCGACATTTCAAGCTCATTTCGTATAACACGAATGCCAAGAAGCAGTAATGTGCTGTGGCCCTTTTTTACGACAGTAAAGTTAGTATATTTTACCATTTGCTTCCATATTCCTTGTAGACATTGCAAAAAATCCTCTCTGAGATCAAATCAATCCCTGTTATTACATCTTCATCTTTTCAATTCAATGGTGAACAACGCCAACTAAAATGGATCACGAAGAATTTAGCAACGAATCTGATAAACTTTTCTCATTTTGTAAGATTCTTTGAAGAAAGAAGCCACCCTTATGTCGCTAGTTATATCATTTGATGAATCTATGTCTCTCATGGTCCCTCTTTATGAAGGGTGAGTCAACTTCCCAATCTCTCATTTTCGTATTTTTTCTTCCACAACCAGTTTCCAATGAGGCTGTCTTTTAGTTATATTTTCATCAAATTCAATGTTGTGCAAGTGATAAGTCTCCGGCAACCGAATAGCACAAACACGACCCCAAATATCCAAGATAAAGTGCATTTGGAGACTGAAACAATCTGATCGAGAAATTGTCTGACTCATAAACAGCTTGGCCATCTCATGGTCTGGCGAAACTCAAACGAAAAGACAGACAAACCCTCCTTTCTCTCACATTGAAAACTCTAACTAACTTCTCTTAAACTGTATCTTTGTTTGCGACTACAACTATTCAATCCCTAAGCCCTTAAGCTAATGTTAGCTGCGACATTACCACGTGAACCTATCTACAGCATTTCGCTTAAGGCTGGCAACAGAACTATCACTAGAACTTCAACTCATCACCAAAGTCAGTGACGATAAAGTAATGCATTGGCATTTTCGCAAAGTTATTTATTCCCGTACAATTTGGAGCTTTCCTTTAAAGATGTTATTCTGAAAAGAAACTAAACCGATTTGCATGAACAACACAACTGTTCGAACTGGTTGCCGACTGTCAGTTGATCTCTATGACGAACGGTTGTGAGCACTGTTTATTGTTGCCTCATACGCAAAAAAAAAATTCCTTTCATAATGTTGGTATGGCACCTTCAGTTGCCCCTAATGACAGCAATAGCATGATAGCAGTATCAACAAAGCGAACATCCAATGATCTTTTTGTGCTAGTGGAGGGATAACAAACCTCAGGCAGACAAGCTTTATGTGAATATGAAAGCTATAAAAAGGAAAATGTTAATTTCAAATGAAGTAAAGACCGAAATTTGAGGCAAAGGATATTTACAAAAAGCTACACTGAGAGAAAAGAAAGGACGGAGGTAGAAGATTAGAGTTGCTATGACGACAACACCAGAGCTAGCCAAAGAAATGAGCACTCTACACTCCAGCTAAATAGTTGATTAACATTAGCCTCAATGAATCGATTCGAAATCATGGCCCCTTTCTGTAAATTTTAGGTTAGCTATTGACTGTCAATACTAGTACATAGAAGATGATGAAAATATACAATTTTTTGGAGCCAACTGCTTACACAATGAGAAATAATAACGAATGATATTTCTGATTTTTTGTCAATAAAAATCGAAGGGAAAATTTATTGTCAGAATGTAGCCACCCTTTCGACAATAAAGGCAAGGATTTTCTGCATAACCACATTCACGCAAGGCATACTAAAATAAAATCCCTGCCAGAATTCCGTTTTGAGAATTCTGTTCCATACCGACGAGTTATGTAGCTCAATGCTCAAAACGCAACAACTTAAATTTTTAGCGAAAAGGATCTTAGTTTGGAAGGATAATCTGCATTCCTAGCTCTTCAGCAGAAGGTGATATTTGGTTACCCCGAGTGACTCCCACCCTCCTAACAGCCTTAAAAGTTTCAACATTAGCGGCACATTACTCGGACTTAAATCTTTCATAAACTAATTTGATCTTTTTTGTAGGGTGAATGACTTTAAATGACTGAGGATTCAACTCCCGCAATGGTAAGCCTTTGGACTGCCAGCTAAACGCCTCTTCGTCCAGAATACTAACCTAACTTCGGGGTAACCCTAGAAATCTCCGCCGCAGGAGGTCTTCATGCCATGGAATTCCTTTCGTCAACGGGAGAAGAGGGGAGGAGGCGAACTCGTTAATGCAAAGAACTCCCTCCATCGGGCAAATTCAATCTCCTTCGGAAGAAGAACACCAGAATGTACTGCGCAACACGCCCCCATCCGTCAGTGCTTTTCCCAGCGTTGTCCGGAAAGAGTTCGATTGTTCGATCAGAGAATCGTGACTTCTCTATCTTCTACAGGTAAAACTGAAAGGATTCACACAAGTTGCCGATAAGCCGCGCAACCCATCTACCTCTCAATAGAGTCAATACCGCAGAGGCTTTAAAATCATCATCAGCGTCGTACTAGAACTGCTTTCCCTTCGGGTAATGGGTTGGCGGAAATCAAACTCCCAATCTAAAAACCCTCTAGGCCATCAAATCTAACATTGTCCACGTCAACACTTTCCCACTCTCGCTAAAAATATGTCTGAGGCAGAAAGAGGATGGCTCGCCTGAAGGCCTGCAGGTTTAATTTTACCCTACGCGCCCGAAGTTTTGTTTCCCCATATCCTATTGCAAATTTCGGTGGCTACTCTCTTTTGACTGTTACTATTATTTTCCACGCCTACTCTGGCAGCCTCGATCCTTTCCTTGCTGAGCAAATAACCCCTAAATGATAATGAAATGAGTACACAGCTGTATACGTAGGGAGTCTTGAAGCCATGGAATTCCTTTCATCAACAGGAGAAGAGGGGAGGAGGGGAACTCGTTAATGCAAAGAACCCCTCCCACATCTGCCCCCTCCCTCGGTCGAGCTCAGCCTTCTTCGGAAGAAAAACACCCAAATGTAATCCCCATACCAGTCAGTGGTCTTTGGCCTTTTGCCAATGTTGTCCGGAAAGAGCTGGACTGTTTCTGCATAAAGTTCTTGACGAATCCGATTCCACTTTCCACAAAAAAACCCTGTATTGAAAAACACACGATCAGAGAATCGTGACTTGTTCATCTTCTACAGGTAAGACTAAAATCCTCCATGCCTGACTGGAAGCTAGGTAAGGGAATAATCACTCTCACTATGCTTTCGGTTCAACGATGCACCTACATTAGGTGCCGATGAACCGCAAAATTCATCTACCTCTCCTTACGAACAGCCACCACCCCGAGCCGTCTTTCTTGCATTTGCAGATGGTTTCCAACTAATTTGAGTTCGGACCAAGGCAAGGTACACAGCAAGTTTAATACCTTCTAAATCACATCAATAAATTCCACTTGAGAGGTGTATCCTTCAATACATAATCCAAGAACGACAAACTTCACCTCCCAATTGCAACACCGAACGTTTAGCTGATATAACTGTCATAGAGAATTGAAGAAACTATGTAGCTTTGAACTATAAATTTTAAATAATCTAACAGAGACTGACCGCGGGGCCACCATGAAAAAAAGGGTTTACTTCTGGCAGAATATAATTTTTGGCTACTTCCAAAAAAGATTACAATTAAACCGATTATCTTTATAATAATGATTTACCCTTGTCATATTTACATTCAGGTGGCATTCCCATAACCAATGCTATCTTTGGCATTATCCACGACGGTGACTTGCTGAAAATTGAGGACATCATTGTGCATAACGTTTCACAATAGCGTGTACAGTGCAAAGTCCTGTTGGATACCCGGGAAGACTTTGAATTCACCAACAGCTTTGTACCAGAGCTGTCTTTCCTCCGGGGAGCTGTCAACAAAAGCAACAAGACAGTTATACCTTCCGATTTGAAACCAGTTGACCTCACTCCTCACATCCGCTAAATTGGTAACCAATTTTTTGATTTCAAGACTTGTTAGCACTGATGAAGGGAACAAGTGGTTCCCGAAATATCGGTATTTGCAAAAATACTGCTACTCCCATAATGCTGGAAGATCTTCTCGCCAATGCTTCTGACAACAAGATTTTCGATCTAGTCGTTATTGTGAATTTGAGGTCATTAACTAGGTTTGCCTTTCGGGTCTGAAGTTCTGTTTCCCAACATCCTAGGGCAAATTCACGGTGACTTTTCTTTAATTACTACTGTTTCTACTATTATCTCCCCAAGCCTACTATAATAGTCATGATCCCTTCCTTGCTGAAGGAATAACCCTTAAATTGTAATAATGTGACTGCACATTTGTAAGTAAACCAATTACAGCCTTCTAAAGGTCTGCGGCAAACTCATCGTCTCTGAATAGTCTGCTTTCAAGAGCCTTCCTCAGTTCACTAACTAACCAACTTGAAACTTCAGGTTTCTTTGCAGGCTTATTCTTCTCTTTTTAATCAGTTTTACTTACCCTAGTCGGGGCAGTCGTTCCAATGTAACGGCGGTCTGAGCGAAAGTCGGACAGTTTATTGCCCAACGTGCCGAATGTTTGGATTATATTTTATTCTCGATAAAGCTCCCACTGTGCGAGCATTTGACTCAACCGAATTTGACTCAGCCGAATAGTTTGACTGATTTTTGGTCTTGCCAAATATGATCGAAACTCCCTCCCTAGCTGGAGTAGAATTGCCTTGTGGACGCAATGAGAATAAGCCTCATTCAAGTGCTAAAAATGTGTATAGTCCTGCAGTTCCAATAGAAGGTAGTCCTACGACTGAGCCATAACCGGCTTCTTGTTACCAAGTTCAACAGCGCAAAACCTATTATTATTATTCTGTTAAGGGAAAGTCGCACCGCGTCCTTGAAGAACTATTGTGCCCCCTTTACTGGTTATAGTGTACCTATTGATCATAGTATCTCAAGCAGGCCTATAACCGTTAGGCATCTCAGTATGTTCCCTACTTCCAGATCTTTCAGCTTTGTTCTCCCAGATGCCTCGACCTACTTTGCACAAGTGCCGGACACTGTCCCAGGACGTGTATAGAGGTTTTGTCCTCCTCCTCACAAAACCTACAGGCAGTGTCCGTAGATATCCCTAGCTTCCCTAGGTGATAGTTCAGCCGACAATGACCAGTGAGAATTCCCACTATGATTCGGAGGTTCTTTTTGGTGAGGTTTAAGCAATCCTTTGTACGCATGGGTTCGTATCCCCCAATAAGCACCTTGGACTGCTCCATCCCTGGTAAGCCCGCCCAATATATGATAGTTCCCTCAACCGTTTCTCTTCATTTCTTAGATTCATAACCATGAAAGCGTTTCCGATTCTGCAGAAGGGTTCTGGCCCGTGTAAAGGCGTCCCAGCTCCCTTCTCGGCTAGTTCGTCCGCTGCCTCGTTGCGTTCCAACCCAGCATGGCCTGGAACCCGAAGTATCCAGACCTTGTTGGACGAGCCGAGTGTATTCAGTCTCTCAAGGCATTCCCATACCAGTTTAGAGTTCACCTGGTGGTGATCGCTGCTTGGCTATCGGTAAGAATAGCTATGTGCTGCCCCCTGTAGTTCCTTTGCAGATTAAAAGAGGCACATTTGTCTATGGCGTATATTTCGGCCTGGAATATGCTAGTGTACCTGCCCATTGGCTCAAAGTACATTTTTCTTGGACCAATGACACCGACACCCACTCCCTCTGCTGTGAGGGATCCGTCAGTGTACCAAGTAATCAGTTGCTGATTTAAGCCGTATGTCGCAGCCACGCTCTCCCAGTTTGCCTTGTTACTCCAACGTGTTTCAAACTTCTTATCGAAGTGAAACCTCGTTGTCATGTTATCCCTCGGTATCAGTAATTCGGAATACCGCCCAGAAAAAAATATCAATCTTCCTTCGATTTAGGCAGCTCCCCGCCTCACTCATACTACCGGCCATCCTGAGCGCAAAACCTAACAAAGAACTGCGGTTCTCTGCGTTTTCGCCGAATCATGGGCGCAAGCTGGTGAAACATCTTCTTAAGCTCTGTCAAAATAATACTTTGGAAAACGTAGCAGCTAGACTTATATACGCCGCCCACCATAGGAAGATTTGCCCACCCGATTCGTTGTTATAGTTCCACCAATTAAATTCATTATCCATAGATCATTGCAGGGATTCCTAGGATTCACCTAAAAAAATGGTCTGAAAATGCGAATCTTAAGCGAAATTGACGCCGATTTAGTTTTATTTTTCTATATAACTATCGAAATTTTGGTGCCCCGTCCCCTCTGGACTGCCCGTCGGTTTGTTCAGATCTAATCAGCCACTTTTCCCAATCAAAGCAAGTTCCAGCTGCTGTTTCGGTCGGCCTTTGAGGTGGCGTTCATTGTCTTGGGCAGTCGGCTAGCACTTAGAACTAAGGTCTAGCTTTGCGCGACTGACGATCACAATTTGCCAGGAAACCGCGACCACTTACGGAGTCGAACCTGCTTTACCGAAATAAATCCGAATAAGCCATTTTCACCGACTTTCTCCAATGGGACGTCATCATTACGGCATCCATCCTTAACCATCGAACAATCAAAACTTACCGCGCTTTCTATGTAGGTGCGTGAGATTTTTGGATTGGACATTTGAATGGGATGAATAGCGCCTCCTTTCGCCGGCGTTTCCGCAAAAGTTTTGTCACGTTCGGCCCTACACCAAATCGAGGTGATTTTTTTTTTGGAAATTTTATCGTTTGCGGTCCTGTCATGGATGTAATAGTGATTTTCGAATTTTTGAGATTTCAAGTCAATCCAATATTGGTTTTGAGGCTACGCATTTAAGGCGTGGTTTCTAAGTAACGTTTAAGGACAAAAGTGACAAGAACTGTACACACAAATATCGATGTCACTTTTGCGGATCTTTCATTTTTCGTGGTTTTTAGCTGTGACCTCGTGATTAGGAAAAACCAACGCTCGTTTTAAACGGCATTGCGATCTTCAACTTCGTTGCTACGAAAAATAGTTTGGGAGTTCAACCTAGAACCCCCTGAAGACTAGAAGTGATTGATCAGCATTTGGACCAGTTGTGACTCAAACACGGGCTTGAATTCAAGTTAAGCGTGCAAAGGATCATTGGATCTGGAATCACTATCTTCGTAGCTAGTTTGACTACTGAGGTCCTTTCTATTAAAGAAGAAGTATCTCAGTACTACAGTGAGGTTAGCTATTTTCGCCCCTTCATTTTCAGAAGCACGTTCTGATGCTGGTCCTGTTTCACTTTGACAAAATAGTGAATGAAGTTAAATCAACGGACTTCCAAGTTATCCTCAGATACTAGCTACCAACTAACTTCCAAATGAATTCGGACCATATGGCAATTGAATCCAAGAGCGTTCTACCTAATTATATGACCTCAAGGATCAATAAGTTTCCAACAAAATCCGTCCCAATAATACCTAACACTTTCAATTTCCAAACACCAAAGTCATACTCCTCACTTTCATGTGACATTTTTATTACTTAATCCAAAAGTCAATGTTGCTAATCTCGTGTTAATTCGTTTCAGTCATAAAAATGGCTAGTGGCTTTGCGCAAAGAGTTAAATCTCCAATTGACATACTTCTTTGCGTACATTGTGTTGAACACTTGTAGCAGCAAAACCAACAACATTTACAGAAACAAAGTTGATGGTTCGTCTCCACCCAACCGTGCCTCATCGACAAAACCCAGTGAAAACATACTTTTTTCCTCCTCTAAATTGAAACGAAAATGCAATCAGCGTAATCTTTGCCATTATGTAAAATTGAATCTTAATACTTTGGCTTGTTTTACATTACTCCATCTTACAAAACAACAATAATTTATTATTATTTAGTGTTTTACGAATGCCTTGATTGTGTGTTCATTTGATGCGGTTGTTTGAAGCAATGTTTTCGAGGCTTGGGTCGGAGGTCCACTGTTGCTCGAACGATTTATCTCCTCAGGTTTTATGAGAGTTCTGGGGATTTAAGGGTCCCATGCCTACCGGGAAATTAGTAATTTTCTTGCTTAGGAAAGGACCCATTTCTGAATTCAAATAGATAACATAAATGTCTTGAAACTACGGAGAGCCCTCCAAGGAGATGGGGTCGAAAAATGATCCCTGATATAGAGATCTCCCATTTTCCCAAATATTCCTGAATGGTACCCTTAAATTCCTAATTCATATGGAAACTTTTGAATAATAACGATAATTTTTCAACAACACTACCATCATCATCTGCAGCCGTTAGAGGTGAAATTGGAGTTAAGTTACCTTCGCCGAAGCGAAAAGTAGGTGACTAAATAACAGTACGCCTACACGTTTTAGCACTTGATCCATCTTCTCAGGTGAATCCAATCCGAGTTCGTCGCCAGCCGAATTAAAAACCCAAAAAGCATAAAACACCAGCAGACAGATGGTCTCCACAGAGCTAGAGTGAAGTCATCATTGCCCAATTTGGGGCTCAGATGGCACATTCGGGAAAACACTATTTAAAAGTATGTGGCCCGTACTTAAAAATGCAATTAACAACTATAAGTTGTACAGGAGGACGACACTAATTACCATAGAGGTCGTCATGCTGTAATACGTTAATACCTGGCATACCTGGCACCCCAGAGTGCGTGTGAAATCAACTAACTAATTAATGCTCATATGTGTAGGTCTTTCTGTCGCCGTTGGAGACACGCAACCCACCTTGCAGCCATGGATATTCTGGCAGCTCATTAACATATTTTAATTAGATCTAAAACATAAAATCGATTAAAATTTCATAGGAATGCACTGCGTGATTGAATGGTTGCACTCAAATGCTCTTCTAGCGTGTTTGTTGCGTGCCTTAAGTGTAGGCTTTTATTCAGGCGAATATGCAAGTATTGTATGCGTTTTTGCGTACAGGTGCCTGGAAACGCAATTGCCACCATTATCCGGTACGTGCTATTTTTCACAACAATGCATCTCGCGTGCTCATGACAGCGGAAAAATAAGATTAATCATTGAATATTCAGTGCAAATTACGATCAGTATTCAATTTGTGTGCATATAGTCCATGGCACGTGAACGTGTCCATTTTGCTCTGGAAATAGGATTAGCATAAATTGCATTCCACTCAAGGTTGTTAATAATTCATGCAAGTGAAGCAAATATCCGGAAAATTTCAGAAGAGCCAACTGGTAAGCCCTGACCATTCAAGGGTTGATTAGCTACCTCGGAGAAAGCTACTGGGGACACTTTTAGGAGCAATCTCCATTTGTAAAATAAAACGAGGGGAGATCAAAATGTTCTGTCTCTATTGTTTGGATCGTCGCGCCAAAGTGTCTAATGAAACAACTACGAATAGACAGATTGGAAAATTGTCTGTCCTTGAGACATCAAATTTCAGTTTAAGATACTTTTCCATTCTACTCGTATAAAACTACAAATCCCCAAAGAAACTATGACATTGTCCTATTCTAATTTTCTTCATAATGGTATGATTTGCAGCAAACTTTTCAGTTTTGTTCAGTATATATTAAAATTTATGATTTACTCTATTGTAATTTGATGATGAATGTAAATAAATAATTCAAAAAGGCGTTGGAGAATAGATACATTTTGGCACTTACATTCTACGCAAACACTTATGCCTTTTTCTCAGATCTTTTACTGCAGCTTTTGATCTTTTTTAAGGTTTTGTCTAAAACCGGTTTACTGTCAGTCCGTCTGTTTTTCATTTTTATGGATAGACGTAGCGATGCAACGCGTTACTTCATGTAGAGGACTGTATTTTAAGCGACCGAGCTTTTCACTCTTCGCGTCCTCTTTTTGATTGCGGAATTCACCGCGCACAAGATTGCCTTCGACTTCAGATTTTCCCCGACGATGTTCTGAGGGCTTACGTTTTCCAGGCTAATCTGGGCAAAATCGTGGACAGTAGAACATGACATGATCTGGATCCTAAAGTGTAAAGCCCACATCTCAGGGCAAAAGCGTGAATCATCCAACCTAAATCGATGCAGATACTTCCTGTAACGATCGTGACCTGACAGAAATTGAGTCAGGTGGTAGTTCATCTTCAGCCGCTGCTGAATCCTCCTCAATACGGGGAATTAGAATGTGGGACCCCTCTGTGAATCATCCCACCGTTGTTGCTACTTTTCCAGCGATAACCTCGTTACCGCTTTTCGGTATTCTGCGTCGTTTTCAGGTAGATTTGCCCCGTACAGACAGCGTCACACGGAATATCCAACGTCCAGCACCCTACACACTGCTTTATGCAGATGATGTTTTCCTACCATCTAATAGCAAAAATGATATCGAGCAACTTTCCAAAAATGAAATGATCGCCTCATGCAACACGGTCTCAAATTGAATCCAAACAAAACTGAATTTTCGACGACCGAACCCCATAAAACAGGCACAATCACTGCAAGCGGCAGTGATCTGCCCCAACCTGAATGAAGTGGCGTTCCACAACTGGTGTCCTTTTTCATCGACGTATAAACGAACGTCTCAAATCTAAAATTTACCGCAATGTCGTCCGTCCTGTCGCTCTCTATGGTTCTGAGTGTTGGCCGACTATAAAGACAATGAACGGCGTCTTGCGGTAATGGAGACGAAGATGTTGCGTTGCACTAGTGGCGTGACACGGTTTGATGACATTCGAAATGAGGATATCCGCGATCTTTATGGGGTTGCACCGATCGTAGAAAAATTGCGAGAGAGGCGTCTTCGATTTTATGGTCATTTAATTCGCGCTAACGAGAATTCACTTGCCAAGATTAGTCTGAACATCGAAGTCGATGGTAAACGACCAAAAGGCAGGCCGAAACAACGGTGTCTTGATACGCTAGATAGGGATTTAAAAGCCCCGAAATTGCACCCAGATCAAGCATTCTATAGAGCTAAATGGCGAAACTGGTCACGACTAGACAAGCCCGCTCATAAACGGGGCAAAGGTTGAAGGAAAAGAAGAAAATTGCTCTTACACCCTAGTACTTCCTCCCAGACCTATACTGCATATAACAAGGTAGAGCAAACCACTCCGGCCACAAATAATTTGCGGTAATTTCTTGGACTTTCAATATTAGGCATCATCTATGCAAGATACGCTGGTGTTTGCCACTTTCTCACAGGCATAATAATGGTGCCTTATCAAGAATGCTTTGAAATCCGTAAACTCATCAAGATGGGTAAGAGTGGATCCTAGTTATATATCTGTAACATGGAAAGAATGTGCCCAAGTAACATAAACGTGCATTCTTCGTTCCTTTTAAGGAGACCTGACAGGACAAGAAGATTTGCAGGGGCGGCTCTTCATGAAGATGTATAGCTTTCCACCTTTGTAGACAAAGAAGGAACTTTTAACAATGCAATTAACAAGGCTATCCAGTCATCAAAGAAACATTCCAATGGTGTAGCCATTTCTTCAATCGTCTGGTTATTGGTTATGGATGAAACCTTAAAATCCCTGAAACTGAAGAAAATCGGGGTTAGAGCTGGCGAAGTGGTTATACTAGCTTCAGAACTGCTACCCTCCGTCATAAGTAAAATATTAGAGGGGAGCTTCGACGAGGTTTGTTGCGATTTGTGACATAGGTATGCTTAGTAAAATTGACGTGATGCTGTTCACCACGAAAAACAAAATAATGGATCAGTGTAAAGGGTCTTGGCATATTCCTGAACACACGCGGAATCGGAACGAAGAACTACTCGGAATCGCACAGCCTCTGCGAGACATTTATTCTGCCGATTCACACATTCAATCTGGGAAGCCTGTCAATTGCTGAAACAGCATCTAACCTAACCAGACAACCCTTCTTCTAGTCTACTGGTGAGAATTTTCCGTTCTCAGGCAGAGTCTTTCAATTTATTTGGGACGGGGAACTCTCTGTTCAGAAGGTGGAAAATGAGCAGAGTTCTGTTGGCATTGTTTTCACGATTCAGTGTCTTCGAAATATGAGATACATAGGAAAGACGAGAGCTCATTGTCACTCCTACAGAGGTGACTTCGAATGCCCTCCTTTCCTTAATTGGAATGCGAAGGAGAGGAAGGCATGTCCTCCTCATTTTCGAAGTCATTGTCATGTTGCCGCGTAACCCAATTGTTTCACATCTCTGAGGGTTACAGGATAATCCCTAATAAATAAAGCATTGGTAAAGCTCGTCCAAATGGGAACTCAAACGGCCCTTGCCAAAGGATTTTTTTTGGTGGACGTGTAAAGGGTCCGATATTCGCGTGTTGTAGGACTTTGATGGAACCAGGGTTAGAACCTGATTTAAAAAAGTCAGTGGTAAATAGAGAAAACAGGATGACTGACAAGAACTCAACTTTGGATGATGCCTATTGGGCATATGAATGGAATATGGGATACCGGCCTATCTAAGGAAGCTGAGAATGGAAGTTCAAAGTTTTAGAAAGCAGTCAATATTTCCATATGGAATCAAAACTTTTCTTAGGACTAGGATGCTGGCTACGGCTGGAACCTTCCGATTCACACGAAGGAGAATACCATTTAAAGGACAAGCAGCGCGTTTCCAACCGAAGGGTTAGGCCGGTTGGCGAAACAGAAATGGAGAAGTATGCAACTGAGGTCTCAGCGCTTATCGATAATGGACGTGATGGTTCCCTCGAAGATCTTGCAGGATCCAAGGGAGACAGAACGAAGATAGTCATGTAACTATTGTTATTAAGAGGGTATTAATTTTTTTTGTGATGAGTTATAAAGACTCTACCCCAATCAGTCGGGAAATGCACGTTAAGGAGACAGTGATTGACAATTGATGAAAGGAAGGAGGACACATGCGTACATGCTTGAAGCACATTTTTTAGGACTGTTGATGAGGTTTTGTTGGTACCTACTGATTTCTTATATCAAGACGTCATAATCGACGTGACGATGGACGACGGTGTGACAAGATTGATGAAGAGGTCATATGTGAATTGGCTGTGTTAGAATGATGGGATCAAATCAAGTCAAAAAATTGATTCACTGACCTCGGTATTGAAAACTTAGTCGGGATGTGCAGAGTGCAATAGTAAGCTTGGAGGAAGTAGTTTCCTAGAATATTTGCCCTTATCGGGCAGGAAGATGCCTTAGATTAGGACTGGGGATTACAAGATTGGCATTACGCAAAACAACACAAGTTTATCCGATTTCCCTCAAAGCCAAAATTCAGCTCGATGCAGGAAAAAAGTTTGTCGAAGTCGTGGTGCAAGGTTGAAAAGTTTGTCAGCCAACTGGCTTTTCAAAGTTTCGAATTTCTTCAATGAAGTGAGAAGACTGCAGTAAGTATCGTTTCCTAAATGGTCTCCGCCAGGAAAGAAAAGATATTAGGATGTGAGTTAACAATAATGTTGGAGTGGTCCAGATGAGATGAAAATAACTAACCTTTATGGAAAATGGATAGGGCTGAATTAAAGTGGAAAAGGCTGATGCTGGGATAAGCATTTGTTAGAAAACAGTGGAGTATTTTCCATTTTCTTGGTACTTGGCGTTGAGGTTTCCATCTATTATTAGAATCTAGGCTTTAATTTGTGCTCTTGGTTGGAGAAACGACGCCTCACAATGTTTTGACGTCCAATAAGCACCTATCGCCTAGAACATAGGGAAACTCTACGTTCGCAAATTTGCAGAAGCTCTCTCAAGAGGGGTAAATAAGTGACAAGACTCAGCCTCGGACAGAAGAACTGCGACCGAATCGCTAGTACATTCAACAATGAGCCTTGTGAAAGAGACAAAGCAAAGCACGTTGCTGGCAGGAGTTAATCAGTGGCGTTAACAGAGATCCATGGGGCCTCGGGTATAAGTTGATTAGCAAAAAATTTGGTGTCTGTCGATCACTTTGTTCCATGGAAGCAATGAAGATGGAAGAAATCGTACCAGTACCTCCGTCTGTCCACTCCATTCGAGCTGACGCTGTCGATGAGAGGGATGTCCACTCTTCACTATAAAGGAGCTAGAGGAGGCGGCCTTGTCCATGAAGGACAAAAAAACAACAGGACCAGATGGTTTTCCCTGCGAAGTGCTGAAACTTGCATGTAAATGCAAGTCGGACTTACTACTCAGCGTATTCATCGCATGTTTGGCAGCGGAAGATTTCGAGGCTTGTGTCGATAGGTAAGGATAAAAGGCGACCCTGAGGGGCCATCAGCGTGCCGTCCTCTCACTATATTGAACACAGCGACTGACGCAATACGTGCTGCGGGAGACTAATCACCAACACAATACGGTTTTAAAGCAGGACGATCCACAATTGATGCGATTGAGTAAGTGGTTCAACTGATGAAACTGGCTGAAGCACACCGTCGCCACTGTCAGTGATCCCCCCCGTGACCCTAGACGTAAGAAACGCGTTCGATTCTGAGAGGTGGTGCCATATTCTTGAAGCGCTGGAAAATCGTTTCCAAACTCCAGGTTGCCTTTTGCGAATATTAAGGGATTATTTAAAGGGCTGCGCCCTGCCCTACTAGACCCGGGAAAAACTGCACAAAATGAAGGACACATCGGTGCGGTTCAGGGATCTATTCTTGGGCGGGATCTTTGGAACGTCTAATATGATGGTCTTCTACGACCCGAGATGCCTGATGAATCGCATTTGGTCGGATACGCGTACGGTACGTACGGTTTTGCAAGTTCAGCGCCAATTAGCAAATGAATGGCTGAACATGGATTGCCTTGACTAAACAGAGGATTATTACAGTCCTTCCTATTCGGGTTGGTGAAGTCATGGCTTTGTCGAAACCAATGATGAAATACCTAAGGATCATGATAGACACGTAGATGAATTTCTTCGAACAGATTCGCAACACCATAGACAAGGCTATGGCTAGAATGTTTGTGATTTACCAGCTGATGTCCAATGTCGGAGGTTCCTGATCCAGTAGGGGTCGTTTGCTAATGAGTGCGGCTCAGTCCATCCTTCTTTACGGTTTCGAAGTATGTATAGGCTGACTCCTTCAGTATGGAGATGAACCGCAAACACTGTGGCAAGTAGATCTGCGAGTTGTGCCCGCCAATCGTATCGTTTTGGAGCCAGCAGTAATGGTAATAGCAGAAGCTCTCCACGCTGC
Source organism: Hermetia illucens (assembly GCF_905115235.1). Taxonomy (NCBI): domain Eukaryota; kingdom Metazoa; phylum Arthropoda; class Insecta; order Diptera; family Stratiomyidae; genus Hermetia; species Hermetia illucens. The sequence goes on along the minus strand of NC_051852.1, from coordinate 153,268,634 downwards.
TGATCAGAGGTTTATATAAATAAAGAAGATGCACTTCTGAAGAGGAAGTACCCACTCTCTGCGCATGACAGCAATTTGGGGACAGAGAATCAAGGGTAGATAGACAGCGCACCTCATCAAAGACATGTAGTAATGATTCAGTCGAAAGCACGGTGAGGTTGACTATTGGCTAACCACCCCAAGTTCATTTATTGCAAGGATGTGGTCGATGACCTGCCATAGCTTTTTCTTCTACAGAAGGTAGGATTGCTGTCGATGGAAGAGCATTAAGCGTCTCCAGACACCATAATTGAGACCATCCTGTAGAGTGAGGACACGTTACACTTAAGGCGTTCTTAAGGCGAAAAGGAGGCATATGAATAGGAGAGATGTCAGGATAACTGAGGCTCTTTAACCACGGGGTTTTCTTCCTGCACTAAATAAGCCTCGCCTGAGGTAATGTGTCGTGTGTGATAACAATATTTAAATTTATTTCTAAAGCAAAGTTAGCAGCTCTTCGTTGGCTGTCTATTCATTTCAAAGAGCCATTTCGTAATAAACTCATCTAAACGATTTCCTAACTCTCCACAATGGATCACATGAATCACTTCCATCTCGTCCCCTCAAATCAGTCCATTTGTTACTAATCACCATGACACCATTCTACAGAATTCATTGCCCACCCAAATTCCATATGCTGCATTGTTTCACCCCAAATCTATCACACAAAGTGCCCAGATATTTTTCATTCCACTATCAGACATATTTCCATCCAAAGCAATGTCGTTCATCATCAATCAACCTTTGCGATATTCCCTATTTCACGAATTATAGGCAGCAACGGGAGCCCCACAATACACGCGCTCCACTTAATAACCGCCTGATCGGTATAGAATCTGGACAATGTTTTGATTGGAGGGGAATCAGCAGTAGCGATTTCGTTGATGAGAAAACTGATATCGAAATTATTATAGTCTATGATGATGGAAGAGGCCCGTTTAGTTGTATTGTGTAGGGAATTATGGGCTGGGGGTGATAGAGGAGGAAGAGTGTAGGCTACGTCAATGCTGGAGTCGAAATGTTCGGGACTCTTGTCATAAAATTTATTTTAAAGCACTGAGTCCTTTCAGATAATATCTTTCAGGGTAACTGACTCCTCCGAAAAACTGCCTCCCTATCTCGACTTTCAAAATTTCATTCCGAGAACATACATATTTTCGAGACCTGTTTGCTACCGTCCCAGTTGCTGCCACCCTTCAAGCAACATGTTGGTACATTAACGTCATTGCCACCGGGACACAATAGACGGCACACTATGAGCCTATTCTCAGGAGGAAGCACTCAGATGTGTGGAATGTCTTCACATTTCAGACAACGATTCCGTAATATCTTCCAGCATTGTCAATTCGCGTGACGAATCGATTTTTCTAAGATTGATAGTTGTCCCAAGCGTATTCGATTGAAATTATTTCAAGGGTCGATTGTCTGCAGAGAAAAGGAGATTTCATAAAGTGTCGTCTAGTTTAGAGTTACCGTCTTGGAACAGGAGTCAGGTAGTGATAGCTGAATGGAGGTAAGGATTCACTTTTAAGACTTCTCTTTGTCGATATATTATCACGAAGAGTAGAGTTGTAAGGTTGTAAGGGCCAAGTTCGTCTAGTGACCTGCGTTGTAGACTCTCATTTCTTAGCCCCTTTGGGTTTTAAGCTTCTTCCTTTCTCCTTTTCTCACCAGATTCCAGGACTACGCACCGAACTAAGGAGGCAAGCCAGTTTCCAAGCACAATCATCCTGAATTCCAAATGACATACATTGGATAAATTGACAACCCTCCTTGCCCGTGGGACTAGAGATTATATCATCCGCGAACATTCTCTTCTCGTACAGAACATACGTCTCCAGCACACAATATGTTACGTGGCGAAATAGACACCTGACGTACAGTAGATTGGTGTTCAATTAGTCCGACACTTATGTTCTGTGGTTTATTGATTGTACCACGGACGTCATTGCCGGTAAAAACGACTGCTGGGAGCAGGGATTTATTTATGGCGAATTTATGACCTTGTTTCGTTCGAGTACACCACCTCGGCCTGATTCCTTCTACTCCGTGCGTAAATAGATACAGACGATACCGACGTGATCAATTCCAATTATGTTTTAGAACCTCCCCGAGTTATGTTCCTGTAATAATACGCGCCCTCCAAGCATAAAATTGTAAGCCTTAACGTATTCGGGTCACATGACGCCTTCAATCTTTAAGGAGCGCCGAGATGTCATAATCTGTTTCGATATCGTGTTTTCTGCCCATTAACCCATGCCGGCAATTGGATTGAATTGTGAACGAATTGGATCTGGCTTTACAGCTTGATTCCTCCTCCTTGGAATGGGAAATGATTGAATGGTATCCACTGCGGGAGTTAGGGGTTGAACGATTGACTAAGACAAGTTCTACTGTGAGCCAAATTTGAGTTGTAGACTTCACAGTTGGGATATCAAACCATCTGGAATTCTTGAAAAATCGTCCTTTTTCGCAAGACCATTTAAAAGTTCAATACCATGTTAAAATTTTTCGTCTAGACTTGAGAATGCCTTGGAGCACTAACCCTCTTCACTCAATAGAACCTCGACTCGCTCAGCAGCAACAACCTTGCAGTGCTGGATAACTTCTAGAGTATATCACAGCCTCCAACCTCATGCTTCCCATCAAATAACATTGTAAATTTTTGTAGTGTGCATGTGTACATAAGAGCCGGGATGGAACCATTATCGTTTGAGAAACCGCCACCATGTCGGTGGGTTTTTCTTTTGGGTAGTGATAAGAGGGTAATAAAAACGCGAATGTTATTATCGTTATTACATAGACTTTTACTACCGTTAAAAGTCGTCCATGACACACGAGAGGAGGACTGAAAGTAACTTTGTAACGAGCCGGAATGGATTCCATTTTGACCCTATTCATGTTCCCTTCGTTATGGGATTTTCACTTAAAAATTTTTATTGCCCAAGCTTTTAATTTTGTTTATATTTTTTTCTGTCTTACAAGAAAATGGTGTTGTTGAGAATTGTTTCAACTTTATGGTCTTGTTCGTCTGATTTGAAAAAGTTACTGCCTAGTTTGCTACTTGTTTTCATTCCAATGGTCTCTGGTGTTTCTTGTATTTCAGCAGAACACAGAGAGGCACTGAATTGGGTTAGTAAGTTTAGAGGAGGTTTTATTGTCCTAGTCGAATTTCTTTTGTTATCGTCTGGAAAATGTAAGAATTCGTAATGGCATTGGGAGCAGAGAAGGTCAAACAATATGAAGGTCTAAGATCTTCAACGCCTTGTAGGTATATATCACAGTGTACTTCTCTCATGGACTCATGTAAACTACCGTCGCAACGAACAAAGTGGAATCAGTCTTTTTTTATGCGTGAAGGTGAAAAGATTGCAGCACCACCTCCACTTCTCCGCCTATATCCCCGCGGAACCGCCGTGAAGCATTACTTCGCGAAGAGGGCCCTGGTTAACACCAGCACAACTAAGGCACGCATCTGTCGTCCTTTCCGAGCTCATTCCAGTTCCTACACCTGTATCGCAGTTATTGTTGCGTTTATCGCACTCCAGTTTACTGCGGACCTCAGCATCTCTTCCACGAAATTATGGGGTCCGATAACTGCATTGAGGCCATCGACCTCCCTTTTTCATTCGCGAATCTCGGACAGTGGAATGAAACAAGCTGCGGGTGCTCGGATATAGCGGCGCATTCGGGACAGTCTAGAGATTCATCCAATCCCAAGCGATGCAAGTACTTCCTGTATCCACCGTGTCCCGTAAGGTGTTAATTTAATTCTCCATGTTTGCGCTCAACCCATCTCTCAACACATGAATTCAGTGTATGGGTTCAGTAACCTTTTTCGGAATTATCCCACCGTTGCCGCCATCCCCTGTACAGCTCCTTCCTAGTGACCTTTCGGAAGCCCGCAGTCACTTCGGCCGAATTCATCCTGCTTCTCCGGTAGAGACATTGTGATTCATTCGCTAGCAAATCCAAGGGAATCATCCCCGTGCTGAACTTACCCTTTTCTGGCTCACAGTGTTATCGAGTGCGCCGCACAGACAGGAGCCGCGTATAGCAGGGTGGTTTTCATCACCCCTGCGATAAGAAGCTGGCAACTACGTTTGGCCCTTCAATATTTGACATCATCCTTGCTAGAGATGAACTAGCATTTGCCGCGCGCGCATAGTCCAGGTGCTCCTTGAAGCTCAACTTGGCATCGATCATTACCCCCAGGTATTTAATGATCAATTTTGAAACAACCTCGCGCTACCAACCCGGATTTTGATAATATTGTTCCTGCGATTTTTAATAAGAACCACCTCCGTCTTATCTTCCGCCAGGTCCAATTTCACCATCTGGAGCTATGCTTTGATGGCATGAATGGTTTCGCTTGCATACACACTTGCTGTCACAACATATTCCTTTGGACTGTCATCCGTCTGGTGCCAAGGAAGTCTCTCCGAGAGGCAACTCTCAATTATCCAAACTCAGTTACTAAGGACACCCAGTTTAGCCAGCGTGTGCTTCCAGCGTCACCCCTGCGCAGCACTTACTCAACGTCTGTTGCAATGACATCGACTGTGGACCGCTGTCTGCGAAATTCATACTGCCGCTCCGACAAACCACCCGCTAGCTCGACTAACGGAAGAAGCCTGTTGTATACAATCCTGTCCAACATCTTCCCCATAGTGTCTAAAAGTCAGATAGGTCGGTATGAAGAGGGTACGCCAGGAGGTTTTTAGGGCTTCGGTAACAAAACCATCCTCCGCCTTTTCACTAAGCGCGAAACACTCATCCGACTATGCGTGATTCAAATGCACTTCTGAACCATGCGGGCCTGATTTTAGCTGCCAACTTCAGGGTTTTGTTCAGAATCCTGTCCAATCTCGGAGCCTTATTTTCCCCAAGTCGTCCACAGATCTCCCGTAGTTCCTCAATCACCCCGGGGATTGAGAAGACGTCCTGCTGAATTATTGGATGAACCCCACTTGCTTCCCGTTGTGGGAAATGCATTGCGGTTATTTTCGACAATTGATGTTTGTCCAGGAATCTTGTTCATTACAACCTTCTAAGCAACGCCCCACACTACTTCGAAGATCGCGGTATTCCTTCTCCGACTACCGATATTCTGGCTTCTCTCTTATCCTTTGGCAAAGTCTCTTCGCTCGCACACATAAAGCTCTCAAAAGCGAGATTTCTTTGTTCGAACAGTAGTTTGGCTTCCTACTGTGATGGAACTTGCGTCGCGGCACTGGAGAGTCGCATGTCACAGTTACCCATTGTTGTCGTAACCTCTTCCTAAAGCCGCCTCCAAATCTCCAGTGTTCCACCTAGCTATCTAGGTTTTTCCCCTTTTGTTGGTCACTCGACTGTCGCCTCCTCCGTTCCTGATATCGAGAAAGATGACCTGATGTTCACTGTGAGTGTAGTGTTCACTCACCAAAGTCGAAGCTGTCAAAGTAGGAGCCATCATCGAAGAATTACCCGGAACTTTCGCCAACTCTCTTTGGCAATGAGTGTTTTTTTCATCTTAGCCGCTTGTTTGACACCAAGAGATTCAGTTATTCCATTCCTACTCCGTTTGCCCACGTTCTGATCTACCTTATGCTTGGTCGTTTTTCTGGTCCATCTAGAACAACTTAATATCACTTATCAAAACCCTGATATTTTGAGTGGATATTTCGCCTCTTCTTAATGAGCTCATAGAGTTAATTTATGCATTCCCCCAGTGAAACAAACCCTGTTGCAGTTTGCTGCCTTCCACGATCATCTTGTGCCTCAGTGCCTTTCCAAGTTCATTTTCGAGTCCCACGACGAATCTCGACTGCCCCGGGGGCAATGTTGCCTTCAGTGGTGACCTCGCAAGTTTAGAGCTTTTACGAAAAGGATCCGGTGTAGATCTCATTTCCACTCCACTAAGATATCTTGTAGCATTAGATGCCAAAGTAGCCAAGTTTCCCACTATTAAGGCACTGCTGTCACTGGATATCAACGCTCGCCCACTCCCAAAAACCGCCAGTACTGGGTTTTCCAAGCCCTGCACCGTAAAAAAACTACCTTTCTCGTCCTCCATATTTGATTTGATTTCTGGGTGTCCTTTCCATAGCCGATTTTTATCCACGGGTGGGCATTTACTTCCCACCTACTTGGCTTACGCATAAGGATGCCCATACACGCACATCTACTGATGCGTGCATGTGACCTAGCGGTATATATAGCGGTACTCAAACAGCCATAATACGATTACGATTGGAGGCAATACGGAAAGTGTTAGCGACCAGAAAAGTTAAGAGAACCGATCTCACTAAAAAGGATGCTTTGAATACTTGTACTTCACGAAGATATGCACTAGTGGCATTGATCGATCCGAATGTAAAAGGCATGTAGAGTAAGGCTATATTGCCAGGAAAGAAAGAGGGGACGGGATAACCGACATATTACCTAAAGTAGTAAAAGTCCATAATTTAAGAAGGCGTTGACTATTGGGAGAAAATAAGGTTTACTCAAATAACCCTCAATCATTGCAGAGTTGCTCAGGGTTTACTTGACCAGATCACCTAGCACTGACAGTTTTCAATGGCCTGTAAATGTCAGCGGCAATACCGCCAGTCACCGGAGATGAACTACTGCAGATTTGCGGTAGAATAAGAGAAAGCAAAATCCCAGGGTTGGATGGAACACCGAGTAGCTCATCATGAAATCTAGACCGGACATGTTCACTGAGTTGTTCATAGCGTGCATGTTCGAGGGTATATTTCCTCCACCAGCGACAAAAGTTGACACTGCTGCCTAAGGACAATCTTCTGGACACTGTGGGCAAAAAGTGCTAGAGCGAATAATGTGCAATAGATTACTCCAGGTTGTTGAGAGCCAAGGGGGCTTTTCAGATTAACAGTATGGATTCCGTAAAGCCAGACCAACCATTAATGCCATCAAATTGGTTACTAGCTTGGCCGAAGATGCAATTCATGGAAAGGGCAGTACCAGCATATATAGCGTAGTTGTGTTCGAGTCGGCCAATTGGAACCTAATACGGAAATCCCTGGTGAATCTTGGTATTCCCGTCTATCTCGTAGCTATTGTCAATAGTTATTTACACGAACGAGCACTCTGGTATGGCGCCAATGACGGACTCCAAGAGTACGTTGTCTCTCCCGGTGTCGTACCGGGCTCCGTAGTGAGTCCACTGCTGTGGAACATCTTATACAATGATGTTTTCAATCTTCCGGTCCCGGAAGAAGCGACAGTGGTGTTGTGGTTACGCTGATGATATAGTGCTGGCTGTAGTCGCAAAACATCTCAAAGATATCAAGTTCTACTTAAGCGAAGCAATCAGTGCTGGTATGTCTAGAGAGTTCTAGTTTAATGCTTACGAAGAGAAAAATGAAAACGGTCCTCATCACCAAGCGCTGTAAAAGAGATTATGCCCGTGTTCAAATTGGAAATCAGATCACCACTTTCAGGCCGGTCATCAAATACTTGGGAGTGACAAAAGACTCGAAGCTCAGGTGATGTGGAACCTGGCAGGGCCACGGTATATTTCTAAGGTGCTACTTGTTCTTTACTGTTTCCGGAGTGCAATGTTGGGAGGCCTTTATCTAAGAGGAAGATAATTGAATAACGTGAATAGTTATACAGTACCAATATCGAAGAGGCGTACTGCAGAAATCCAAGACCATGTCTCCTTATTACAAGCTAATACGAAGTTTGTCAGAACCACTTTGGCCCTTCAATCATACGTCACGACTTCAATGTTACCTTTATGAAACAGGAATCGGAAACCTCCATTGGTGTGTAGCACTGCGCAATTGTAGTGCTCCTTAAAATCGACCGGAAACTTCTGCCAGAAATCGACTCTCGGATCACGGAAGCAAATGAGGCCTATACCATCTTGTCAAAAGCCGGCACCAGGATGCACAGGATATCCTGTTGTGTTAATGATAAGATCGGCACCTTACTAATCGTCAAGCAGCCGTGGTATAATGACAAAATGCGATGGACTATGATCGAAAGATGATCCAAATTGGTTGAAGAAAACCAAGAGCGGAGAGCTACCCCAAACATTAAAAAAATGGCGAAATTGACCGTAAAGGTCCGCCCGCAAATATTGAAGCTCCATTGGCACGTGCTAGCAAGGCTCGGGAATGTGGGGAGTTCTTCGAACACTTCGATCACTCACCTGTCATTTTACTAAAATTCACAAGTCCTTTCCAATGCACGGACTCGCATCGGATCCTGAAAAATAAATAAGAGAATTCGCGCGAGCCTATCGAATGGCCAACGAGGTCAAACTGAAAAACTGAAAATAAAAAAATATCGGCTCGAGCCGTAAAACACCGGACCGAAATGCCGCGATCGAAAAGTCAGATCCACGATAAATCGCATCCTCAATCGATATTTCTCCGCGGCCTTCGAGGTTCCCCCTCTGTCTGGTATCCTCAGGCCATTATTATCCCGTAAGACCTCCTGAATACATTGCAGCCGAGCTATGGGAAAGCCAAGAACGGGGAGTGCGGCCAAATCCGATTTTTGGCGGCCTACTCTCATAAAGTCGGCACAATCACTGTAAGTGCCAGTTGCTCTTACTGCATCAAGTGTTATCACAACTTGGATGAAATTATGTTCCACAATTGACATCCTTTGCGATTGACGGATCGGCTAACATTTCAAATCGAAAGTGTAATGCAGTGTCATTGGCTCTATCACTGGCGAATATTACTATTGTCTCAAGTGCTCACAGTCTGCCAAAGGCAATGAACTTCGATTTGGGGTAATAGAGAATAGTGCTCTGGATCAATATGTCATGAGACTGTTTTTGATGGAGACATATTCGATGGTATGGTCAAATAATCCGCACTGTTAACTCACTAACTAAGATTGCCTTGAGAATCATTGTCGAAAGGCCACCAAAACGGCACGAAATGCTAGACGACGACCAAGGTTGCGACCGGCAAAATCAATGAAGCTACATAATCCAGACAAACCAACCCCGCTGCCAAGCGGGAGGATAAAAGGAAGACGAAACATAAGTGTGGTAGATGGCTGAAAAATCGGTCGAAGGCAAGAAAGCAGGATAAGGATAATACTTTTCGATGCTCTCGAAAGGAACCTACGCCTGTGCAGTTTTAAGCAGAAATTGCTTTACGCTATAGCATTCCCGCAGAATCCACTTTCATAGGTCATGGGTGGGCCACGACGATGAGAGCAACAGAGTCGCCAAAGCTTAATGCAAGTGTCAAGATGCTAAAATTACCATTTCTCGGTCACGCTGGGAGGAGTGACACTGTGCCCAACCATCGCTGATTATAGCAAACAAGAGGAAATTGATAATCGAACTGCTACCTGACAAGGTAAGCTGAGAATTCGGCATGTCAGAGTTCGGCAAACCACACCGCATAGGAACTGACCGCAATGAAAAGATTCTTCGCAGACTTCGACCGGGCCGAAAACCTTGAGGTCAAGATGGACACCGACAATCAGCATACGATGGAGTCAATCAAGAATTTCGAACTGATTCTAAACCACATTCCCCAGGAAGTGCAGTTGGCAGGGTGAGCAAACCATTTCCAGAGAGAAAATTGGTTCAAAACCGAGGCTGTCTGAACATTAAAACCCCGGAGAGTATAATATAGGTGTCCTAAGTAGCACTGCAAGGAATCCGGAATACATAACATATATTTTATTGCCTTAACCGATGAGAAGGAAAGGACGTAACCTGAACCGAATTCCCCTCTATTCAGACATCATCAAAAGAGGGGAATCCCATGATACATCCACCAGCTTCAGCAATGGCTCCAAATTCAACGTTCAGACTGAATTTAGTTACCCTTTCTTAAGTCTAGTCTAGTAGGCAGAAATCATTAAAAAAGGAAAAAATGTTTTGCAGTATCCACTGTCAACAAGCAATCAAATGCATATTTCATAAGGGAAAATAATTTCGAAATAATTGAAATAGTTTCATTGACGGGAGCGGGAACTGTAGGAAAATTTGATCAAACCATTCTCTTTTTTCATTATTTTCTTTTCATGAAGCACCAGTTCATCAAAATGGTACTGAGCCGAACACAATTCCTCAAACAAAAATTCCCAAAATGTGGTGCAAACCCTCTAAATTAAATTTTGATTATATCCGCCGAAATCAATCAACCAATCTCAACCGACCATGAAAATCCGTTAATGGAACTCAGCACTTGGAGAATTCCACTCAACCACTTCACCCTTTCACAGGAAATTTAATTCATCTTTTCTTGAAATTTCCCCCTGTAACCCCCCAACATAAGAAAAGCCAAGCACCATCATCATCATAACTCCAAATCCTTCAAACGATTCATTACAATCTTATCGACAACTCGCAAAGTAAAATCAATCAAAAAAATCACCCCCGAAACATTGTACTTTTGAAAGGGATTGACGAGAATACGTTTAAGGCCTCAAGCATTCTTATTCCTTAATAATAACCATCTTCTAAGGAATTCCTTCACTTTTTTCCCTTTTATTCTTTCACACACACTTTTGGCTTTCCAATATGCCAAAGAAGATTGAGGACGACAACATTACACACCCTTCCTCCCTTAACCTAGCTTTGAGTTCTGCGATTTTTTGCTGTGTAATATTTTGCTGTTTTCTTGGCACAACAAGAGGCTTTCGTGGATTGTATAAAGGCAGTCGCGCCTGGCCCTATCATCTTTATCGCTGCGAAGTAAATCCTAATGCTCTTCATCTTTAATTTTTTTTTTTGTTATCTGGAGAAAGCCGTTCTTCCAGAATTTCTTTATTTTCTGGCTTAAAGCTGTCGGCCATCATGAGGGTGGACGAGAGGGGGTGGTATGCCAACATGGACCGAGCTAAAGAGTGCTGCAATAACAAATAGATCTGTAAATGGTTGGGGGCAGGAAAAAAGGACTATTGGAGCTTGAAACATAACATTGCACAACTGTCTACTTGAGGCCATAAACCTTTTAAGGAGATTCTCCTTTCGGTGTTGTAAATAGCGAAGCTGGTCCTGGCGATGAAACTGCAACGCTGTTTGTAGTGTTTCGTGACTATTGCAGAGAGATGTTGGTCTGGACCAAATGACCCTCTTAAAGTTGTCCGAAACGCTTTTGTAGCTTCGTCGTTAAGGGAAGTCTGGGTGCAGTTGAATAGTCCTCAGGCAACTCTCTATTTCGTTGCAGGAAAAATCCTCTGAAGAGGCAAAAAATGGAGCGCATGTTCGATTTTATCTCGATGACTATTCAGAGTTATCGCCCGGTCTAATCGACGATCAAGGTCCTTACATTGTAAAAAGGCAGACCGGCATGTGGTATCAGGTTATCCAGTGCTTTTTAAGCCTCCAATATTCTAAAGCAACGCAGTCCTCAAACACAACTACTAGATCCTTTAAACATGACCAAATGAGCCTAAACTCAACTGCCCCATCAAATCCTTATTTCCTCTAACCACTTCAAGCCATACAACTACCGACAAGTCCTTGACAAATTCAACTGGACTCAAATGTATTATGTACTCATAAAGTTAATGCAGAAAAATGTTTAGCCCTAGAAAAAGTAAAACCCTCCAGGACTATATCGATTTATACATGTTGATTTTTCTTTCCGTTCCTTACAGGAGGGAAGCTGAAGCTGTGTAGCGACAAAAAGATATAAATGAACGGAGAAAAGCTGCTTCATGGATCTTTGAAGTTGTCTTTATTGCTTGCTTTAGGGGGAGCGACAGATGATAGTAAAGTACACCAAAAAAAAGGGGACGTAAAGCCATTGCACCATTCATTCTATGTATTTTCGCTATACGCCTTCAGGACAACATTCCACTACTATAGAGCATCATTCTAAGTACTTTTACCCCGGACTATATAAATGGGGTGTAAAAATGTGGAAGAATTTTTATATTCCTTTCATTCATGCTTTCTAAAGATTTCAATGACTATACCCAGGATTTTATTTTCTCCGGTTTTGTACGCCTCCCTTTCCCGCTTGTCCTTTCAAGAGCCGACGACACAAACTATGGCTAATCTGACGTAGACAAACAGAGCCTCACTTCTATGCATGGCATTGTATCCTTCACCAAGATGACGCAAAGAAATCCTTGGCCAGATTTAAAGATGCTGTGATTCATTCAATTGTGGACATAACTTGGGCTTTCCCGAATTCCTCTCTTCTCGTGTTTTAGGGGTGATGAAATTTATCTAGTTATGAATTTTTTATGAGTGTTCAGGACGATTGGGGGAGGGGGAATTCGGGGCTGGATGATTGCTTTGTGGGACAGCCAGTCATTTTTTCTTTTCTTTGGTTTTTATAATTTGTTACATAGAATATCAACGGCATAGATTTCATTATAAATTGGTTCGAAAGGGCCAACGCAGCACTTCATGCTGGTTTAAGAAAAGACAGCGAAGGACCTTTGGGAAAACCTAATGACATAAGTAAACGTTGAGAGGATGGGGTATGTCAGATTTAGATAAATGAGGATTCCCGAGCTTATCTAAAAATTTCAGTTTCATGATTTAGAAATTAAGTTAAGAGAGGATTTAGATTTGATGTAAAGACTGAAAGGACCCGAAAATCCTTAATTTCCGGGTTGAAGAGATAACATCAGCTCAGAAGTGGAATAACTATGGAATAGACGATTTAGGAAATGCTTGGTAATGACCTAACTTCGCTAAGGCGAATGCCCGGTGGATAAACATTTGATATGGGAAGGATAACCAAAAAATAAACCAAATGTGAGAGGAGAGGAAGGAAGTTCTTTTACGATGCACGGGGCGGATTGACATCAACACTGCTAGTGCAACATAGGAACCAGTAACCGGGAACGGTATTTCAATCACTGGAAGAACGCATAAATAAACTGTATGAGTTTATCAGGGAAAGGCGGAATAACCACTAAGAAAACCTAAACGTCAAATAGTGACACAGGTAACACCTTCTTAACATAAGGTAGATGAAAAAATGGAAAACAGATTAGGGACGGTAGTAGTCAATCTTTTAAGACCCAGCAAGCAGCTAAGGAGGAAAAACTTCTTCAAGGAGAAAAGCTAGCGGATCGAATATCCCAAAAAAAGCTGGTAATTCCGTGATTACGTCCTCAGCATTGGCAAAAGGGAAACAATCGAAAAGTCATAAACGCATGGAATAAATCAAGATTGGCAGCAATAGGATAAAAAGAAGGTCCGTGCGGGAATAAAAATTATTTGGAAAAAAGAAGATATGTCCTACATTGATATCCTGCAAAATATAAAAGCGGATTGGTAGACCGAGGCGGAAATGTGTGTTATATATGGTAAACGTAGAAAGACGATCTGATGCTAGAGTTGAATAAATCGAGCCTGAAATCAGCAGATAGTTTTTCTTGGCCAAGGATGGGGGAAAGGAGAGCAGACAGAGATTAACCCTCAAAAACAACATCTAGACGTGGTCACATTACGAGATGACATTTGTTTTGTGATAAAGGAATAGTTTGGTTATGGAAGAATAGAACAAAATGCAATAAAGCAATGAAATAGGCATACGGGGACACGCAGGCTAACCAGCAAAACCAGCAGAACGACAGAAAGTGAAACCTACTGCCATCAAGCGCAATCGAACGTGAAAACAAGAGGAGCATTGTGTGCAAGGGCTCGAACGCCAAGGTACCTCTGCAAATACCGTACTTGCAACGGCCGACCGACGAAGCATGTACTGCAAAATCCTTCAGCAATATGCCAAGCTGCTAAGGGATTATAACTTCACTAGTAGAAGCCAGGATGTCAGAGATAATAATCGTGCATCTCCTGTACGGCAAGGTGAAACAGGGAGAATGTATTCCCAGCTTTCATTCTTCCCTGGTGTCCCGTGAGTATAACATCATAGCACGTGAAGACCGGTTCTTCCGAGAGCAACGCCTGGTACGGTGTACAACGCAAGATGATCAAGCAGGGGGAACCCCAGGGGAACAGTCGCTCTTTTCTACTCCGGATAAATTGAAGGCACGTGGAGGCATTTGAAAAGGCGGACTAGAAAGTGCGGTTGGAAATCAAGAAAGCAAAAGTGAAAGTGGACGACCCTATCGACCCCTCCAACGAACTCTTAGAAAATCTGAAGATCGATGATCTGACAGTGACTAACGATCTCCCTACGCAACCAAATTATGCGTGAATATAAGCTACTCTATCGGTCTTCCTCTGAACGGAAGGCATCGACGCCGCATTAGTGTAACAGCCCTGAGTCGCAGGAGGCCGCACCATCAAAGGGCTTCAAAGTATAATAAATACAGTGCAATGCCGATTATTTGTATTTGCAGCTAACGAGAATCTGCTTGCCTGCTGATTATGTGTTAGGAGCAGGCGTATCTGGCGGGAGAATGAACCGACGCAGCACCCACGGGGATCGTCCTCCCTGCACAGAAAAAGGTGCTAATAAGACACCAACCAAGGCGGAACAGCATATGCCGAGCATCGCACGGCAAGTAGGCAGCTCGGTCATTCATATGCAGACTCTGAATACGTTGGTTTCTAATAAGATCCTTACCCTGGTAGCTGAATAATTACTCGTGACACGAAGATATCAAACAAGAACAAAAAACAAATGGTAGAGGAAGTGGTAATGCCAAGCGCATCATCGGAGGATGAACTGCTCGCATCCAGCCGGGAGACAGTAGCCGTAGAGGACAGTACAGTCGATGCTAACCATAGTCTCGTTTTTCTAAAATCAACAATTGGGACTTCCGGAAATAAGGCGGCGGATTGACTGACAGACAGTCGCTTTCAAGCTGAAAGCCACTGTTGTGGAACTGACATAGCGAGCACCAGCCACAGTACTCCTAATCCGAAATAGTCGACGTCGGGATTCCCTCAAAATAAAGGCAAACAAGAATATAAGTCACCGGAAGCCAGAAAAAAAGCGGAAGCCCATTGGAGTTCTACTCATGAGTCAGTACCAAAATCTATGCGCTCAGATGCACATAATGTCAGCCGTGCAAAAGAAAAAAAAAAACAACGATTGTGCCTTGCCTTGCCAAGATTAATCGGAGCTTTTTGTCCTGCCGATACGCACGTTGTTTTGATACCGAAAGCAGCCTCATGACCACAGTCGGTGACAGGCATTCTTTCAACCAGCCTCACCATTTTCGTGTTGCAGACCCTAAAGCGCGTCCTAGACATCCATTTAAGGGCGACAATAGAGAGGTCGTCCTTCTTCAAGTCTCAGCGTTCCTAGCTCAACGGCAAATCCACATTAATCGCTGTTCATTACCTCCTGAACGCAAGGTTAAGGTCGTTACACCACAAGTAATATACACTAGCCTACCTTCTTGGATAAAGAGGGAGCTTTCAACAAAGTTTGTACCAAAACCATCAAGGAGACTCTAACCAGAATATGATTTGAAGGATATCTTACCTTTGTGTAATATCCATACCAAAATCCTGATCTAGGAGGTAGCCACTTGACCAGAACTGTGAGCAGAATGACACACCAGGTTGGCGTTATCTCGTCCTTGCTCTGGTTGTTAGTGATGAATGTTAGCCTACGGATATTGGACAGGAACAGAGTGGCAATTGTGGCGTATGTCGACGGCTTGGTGATATTAGTGTAATGAACTACAACTTCCGCCATGAGTGAAATCATGGAGGCCGCATGGAGGAAGGTGTGCGCTTGGTCTACAAGATAGAGACTCGGCATAAATCCAACCAAAATGAAGCTGACTTCATTTACTGCCAAAACAGAGGAACCCGAATGGTGTTCCACGTGCCTAAATGGACACAGTTTGGTACTTCCCTCCAATGTCAACTGAAGTTAAATTGATAATTAAACATAGAATTGAGTGGTAAAAAGGTCTTCTATGCGTCAAAGAAGACCTTTGCTAGGAAATTGGGTTTTCGGCCAAGGAGGATTCTCTGGATATATACAGGTGTGGTTCGCAAGTGGCCGGTGCTAAGTAAAAAATACAATAGAACCAAGTTTAATAGGATTCAAAAAAAAACTTGTAAGTACTCGAGCTCTGCAGTTCTGTCCGGCAGATGCTTTCAGTGTGTTCCTGTACCGCCTACCTCTGGACCTCCATATTAAATATGTTGTACGCCTACTAACCAGGGCGAAGTGAGAGATAGACGATTCTGTTGCAAAGTTATGACACAGTGTATGGTAACACTTTGAGGCTGGTGGGATAGTGCACGAAAGCTTTTAATAGACTGGACAACACACCCAAAGTCGCCTTTCTCTGGGTTCCTGGCCATAGAAACACAGAGGGGAATGAGCAGGAATCACGGACTGGCCAAGCAAAGGGTAAACCACGCTCTATGTGATCGTGAAAGCTTTCGAACCAGACGCGTTCAAATGCGCACAGGATTACAGGTTGCAGCAAGCTCTCCGGCGCTACGTTTACGAAGGGTACGTCTGACAACGACGCAATATTGGCATGGGGAAGGCACGCCACACAGGAAGCAAGGAAAACAGGAAGCTGATTATAAAAAGACAGGACGGTGCCTATACCTACAACTGTCAACCGCCTCCTAGTGCAAAAATAGTACAATGTGAGAGATCCTAGACTGTCTAATGTTGGATAATAGAGGCGACACCCGCACAATTATTGTCAAAGGTTTCAATGTGAGAGCTTTAGAGTGGGAAAGTCTTCACCACCCGACTTTCCCACTATAAGGTCTTTCCTTGAAATCACTGACAATTATATATCCTCTAGCGAGGTTACAACCCGAAGGAAACGGTACTGGAAAAGATGAGTCGATTATGTATAACTTCCAACTGATCTAGGCATTTGCAACACAGTAGGAAACCAAACCACTAGTAGAATCAGACAATCTCCACGTTAAGATGAGCTTGCCACCGAGCGCAAGGGCGAAGGGGAAGCTAAAGGGACAATACCGACATCTTTGCAGTAGCCTTAAAAGGACACACGGAAAAGCAAACGGAATTGCTATAAGCAGTTATGCCTTGAGCCAAACACGAACCTGTGGGGCCTGCCTATAAAGTTATAATGAACAAGATGCCTACCCAAAAATCGCCAGGCTCTTGTTCAAAATGATAACAACCCTTTTCCACAGCAAGACAAAAGTGGACCTCGGTCAATGGTTCGGCAGCACAGGAATCCTTCCTAGGGGTTAGCCAGGAAGAGGCTAGAGAGAAGTTGGTTTTGCGCCAGGCTCTTGTTCAAAATGATAACAACCCTTTTCCACAGCAAGACAAAAGTGGACCTCGGTCAATGGTTCGGCAGCACAGGAATCCTTCCTAGGGGTTAGCCAGGAAGAGGCTAGAGAGAAGTTGGTTTTGCTGAGACGGTGATATACAAAAGGCTGTCTTCGTCTAGCTAGCGTTTTATTGGAATGCGATAGCAATGGTCGCGGATATCTTAGCTAGGTTAATTGAAAATTACAGGACAGTAGGTTTTCCTCAAGGTTTTATATCGGCCTCCCTGTTGTGGAAGCGAGCCAAGAGTCAGAGGAAGCAACGTGGATTGCTTTTGCAAACGAGCTAGTGGTGGTAATTCCGAAGCACCCCTAGGACGTGGAACTTTGTGGAAGTGAAATCACTTGTGATGACGAATAATTAAACTGGACCTCACAATTAAAATAGGGAAGCAGTCTTTATCATTAGTCGCAGGAAAAATGGACAACTTGTGGAAAGAAATGGGATGAGTTCAGCATACCGGTCAATTAGGCTGAGGGTAGGCATCATGGGTCGAACAAAAACACAAAGAACTGAATTATCACCTGACCCAATTCCCTGTGGGATATGATAGAGCTTCCCATTGCACTTTCTCTGCTTCAGATTGAAGGAGTCCGGACTGTTCCGAAGGTGCCGCTACACCAGAGGATCTGGAGAATTCTATGTTCCAATATCTGGAATTTGTAGATGAAATAAGAAGATTGAGTGAAGCCCCCAATGTACTTATTGCATCCAACAATCTATTGGAGGAGATGCTGAGGTTGCGATACAAGAGAAGATCAAGAACTGAATCGAGCCCGGAAAGCGCGCACCTCCCCGCAAAGTAATATTTCTCGGTGGTCCCGCGGGGATATGAATGGAGAATTAAGGGTGGTTTTAGTGGGTGAAGAGAATTTCACAGACTGCTGAAACCTGAAAAGGGAACTTCGTTCAGTTCCAGGAAGCAGCGAATACTACTAGTGACGATCCGCACGATTGGCTATTATTCTTAGATGATTGCTAGCCAATATGCCTTCAAGTCATATCACATGGCGGTTACGCGTAGTTTGAAGTTCATTTCTGAGTAGAAATTGGACTGAACAACTGAATAAAACCCCAATACCTACTAAATAATACCCAATTGCATCATTCACTTGAAAAAAAATAATTATTTCGTGCCCTAATTCCGTTTCAATGATATAACGCTCTTGAAAGTCAATATCTACCCATGAAGCGGTGAAATCTGATTCCACTCAGTTTCTCGCTGTTTAAGCGTAAAAATTTATGATAAATGTGACTTTAGATATCAAATTTTTTTCCTCTAAAGTAAACTTATCAATCTCACCCCAAGAGTCCTACATATACACGTATGCATTAATCATTTGCCGACATGTGTATCATATGTTTAATAGGTGTCGTTTGCAAGGTGACAACAAACTCCGATA